>NC_136058.1:387765416-388377067 GCF_964261635.1 Lissotriton helveticus | reverse complement strand
CTTTGTAGAAATATAGAGATTTCCTTCATCACACATGGGTTTCATATTGGTTTCCACCACAAACTGGAAGTAGATTGAAAGCTCAAGAAATTTGAAAAATGGTCTACCTTTTTGAAAAATGCCAAAACTGTGGTAAAACATGTTTTTGATTCAGCTCTGCATGTTCCTGACAGCTAGGCAGATGGTGACTTTAGCACAGCAAACCTTTTGTTGATGTTATTTTTAAGGAAAAAACAGACAATTTTATCCAGAGCACTTGTTTCCTATTTTCCCCCAAAACTCAACATTTAGCTATATTTTGGCTGTTTTCTTGATTACCTCCTGGAGAATCCACAATCTTTTAGAATGCCCTGTATGTTTGAAAAATAGGATGCAAATTTGGCGTGGATACCTTCTGTGGATAAAACGTAATGGAGGGGTAAGCACAAACTACCCTACATATCCAAAAAGGGCTCAGCACAGGGAGGGAAGGCCCTCCAGTAAAGGGGTTAATGGTAGCTAAATATAGCAAAGGTGTGCTACAAAGCACCAAATAAATCAAGTTATAATTATTGTACTTTGATTGCACCATTTAGAATAAAAATTAAATGTTCTGCACGGCATGATCTAAAATTGTATTTGTGTGAAACAGAATGCAATTACAATCCAAGTGAAATCAAATATAATTAGTAAATCCTCACTCCATAGTTTAGTTTAGTTTGTAGTTTGGTAAAGCGCACAGCTACTGCTAATGTTTCCTGGCACTTAGCATTATGAAACAGTGGAACTTTCTACCTAGAATAGCCATGTCTTCAAACGTTTGCAGAACGAAAGAAGAGAGATACTATCCCTCAGGGATTTGGGGAGGGAATTCCACAGTTTTGGACTGAGCACTGCAAAAGAACGTCCTCCCACCCAGACCCGATGGAATCCCATACAGCATGGTGCTCCATTGCTAACCACCTAGGTTTGTAGTACAAATAAATCTATAATACAGGTGCGCCTACAATCCCTGTATAAAAAACCTGCCTCTAATAATCTCATTGCACTCTACTTGTGACGTCACTAATCACATGTAATTAGAAAATGAGTAGCCGATCAACCGTTATATCTTAATACTGCTCAATTGTTATGTCAAAGTGCCTCTGGCAGAGTAAGAAGACAGGATTAATGGTACAGAGAGCAGATTTAAAACTGCTATTTAAATAATGAAAATGAGAAGTAGCTAAATAGTAAAAAGGATTCAATTATAACAGCATGTTAATTTCTGGAAGGCTAGAGTTCATGTAAGGAAAGCCAAAATACATGTTACAACATTTTATGACCTATAGGTATTTTTGAAAGGGACTTACATTAAACTACAGATGCTGGGCCCGATTCACAAAGGGCCTCCGCACTCGTAACAGAGGCCCCGCAGTTGTGATGGGGGGCGTACTCGCGGCGGTACCTCCGATATGAGAAACTGCAATGCGGAGGTCCAGCCACAAGTGTGGACCTCCACCACGATTGCTGGACCTCCGCCATGAGTGCAGAGGCCCTTTATGAATCGGGACCTATGCGTTGTTTTAACTAATAAGTTGCTGCATATTGAGTGGGTTGATTTCACACTGTAGATCCCACATTTATTCAACATGTTTGTCCCGTACCTTTTCATATCAAGGAGCAAGAGACTAAGGGCCCGGTTTAATATTTGGTGGTTGTGATGGAGCAGATTTCATCTGGAGTCAGGCATTGCTTTATTTTTGTGTGTCAGACAGAGTGTATTTAAATTGACATGCACATTTTGGTGCAAGTGAAAACGCATGGCACATATGACATGAAATGAGGCCTAGTCAGTCTGAAATGCTTTTGCTGAATTAATACGTGTTTTTGCAGTGCAGAGAAAAACGTGTGATTTAAGTGGCCTTTTTAGCTTTGAAAAATAACCATAGAATGTGTTCTCTCTTCCCAGCTCATTTTTCCTTATAATCTATTCCCCTGTCCCTGTTTTAAGAGACTTTGGCTTGTTGCATATTTAGAAAAAAAAAATATTTCAGTTCATAACACCTCTTTTATAATGTGTATGAATTAATAATGCACCAAACACTACACATGGAGCTAAACGCTTTTTTGCACAAAAAGCTATCTAAAAACATTAGAGCATGTTGCTATTAGTGTATTAACTGTGTGCGCTTTTAAAATTTACACTAATGCATAATAATGCTATGTTTCATATTTTTATTTTTGCATGTTGAGCACAAATAATAAGAAAATCTGCTTTGCACTAATTGCTTTTCTAGTAACTCTTTAGAAAGGGTATTAGTATTGGGAAACATAATGGGTTTATTTTCATGAAGTTAATACTCTTTTGTGTTTATTTTGTTTTTGGGCCTAAAATTAAATGGCTGACTGTGAATCCAGCAAGGCTGTGACTTGCATTAAAAGAAGAGAGCATGCGCAGATTGTACCAGCTTGCCTCAAGACACGAAGGAGGCAAGGCCACTGTGAACTGTACATTCTTTTTATTGTGCCAATGTACCAGTGTTAGTTAAAGTATCCTTCCTGCCTGTGATATGACAGGAAGGAAAATTAGACTGAAAGATTTTTTCCTTGTAAATGTTGCAAAAACATATAAATGTATTAATCATGAACGCTTCTTTTGTTAAAACTGGTATGGTTAGAAATTTGGAATGAGATCAGGATGGGGAGTTCTCTTGCCATCGTGGCTGACCAATCAGGTAAAAGCTTTTCTGAAAATGCAACATTTTGTGTAGAATTAGAGTATATTTACCTCTTCGGAGGCGTGGTTGGCTCATTCGGCTTTTTCTCTTTATGCCAGGGGGCCTTAGTCAGAGAGGGAGGAGAGAGGAAAGGCAGCAGATGAAATCAGACATTCATATGGGTTAGGTACGAGAAACGTCACGGGTTCAGCTTTGGCGGAGATTTGCGTCCGAGGAGAATCAGGTGGGGAGTTCCTTTGCTCATATTTTTTTAGGGAAGTCCTTGCATGTCATATTTTTGGCAAGGCAGATCACATTCCTCTGTGGTCTGTGAAGGGCGGACTTTCTCACTCTGTGTAGCTCAGAGTGGCTTAGATGCAGAAAGCAGCAACAGATAGAAAGGCTTTTTTTTAGATTTAGATGCTAAAATTCTAAGTTTATACTTTTGACTACTTAATTAGTTTTGAAAAGATTTATTTGTCATATGCATTTCTTTCTCTTACTAAGAAATTTTTGCTAACTATTAATTAATTAGCCTTGCAAGTCTTAATTTACTTAGAAACTCTTTAAGAGTTTTCACTAACATTTTGCGCCACATTTTCTTTTCTACATGTGATGCTTATATGCAGACTGTAATATGTTCTGTATTAATGCTATTTTTTCTGTTTTTTAAATTCTGTAACCTGATTGATATTTTACTAATGAATAAAGGGTCAGATAAAAATTAACTTTTGACTAGAAAATAAAACCCTTTAAAATACTCAACAACTCTCTTCATTGGCTTAAATAATAATTGCAATTTTGACTGGGCATGTTTATGTAAAGTCTCCTGAAGGTAATACATGGTGTCAAGGGCCCAACACCTTTTCAGAGGTAAAATCGAGGTAGATGAGGTTTTGCATTGAGAAATTACCGTGAAATTACCGCTGCATCAGTTGGACTGCCCTCCCTAGTAATTCCAACCCCTCTTGCACCACTTTCCCTACTGTTGCTTAGATTGGAGTGGGAATAGTACATCTATCCCGCAAAAAAGGCTACATTTTCCCTATTCTTGCTGAGATTGGATTAGGAATAGTAAAGCTAACCTCTCCAAAATCCACAACTTTCCCTACTTTTGCTTAGGCTGTTGTGGGAATAGTAAATTCGATCCCTCCAAAATGCAACATTTTTCCTACTGTTGCCTAGGATGGAGTATACTACTCCTTGGCACTGGCAGAGGTCCCCACTGCCACTTTTTGAAATGTCTGTCGGGCTGGCAGACATATGAAGCATTAACAGGATATGCCGTCAAGGAGGTTCTTGCCACTGTATTGTAACTTTGCAGTACAGTTCTGTAAAACATGATGGAGCCATTCATCAAAGTTACAACCTTTTTTTTGCAAACAAAACTCCAAAGTTGGATTTTGTTTTTGAAAATAAAAACAACAATGCCCGCTCACCATGAGAGTTATACCTCATGTTAGGGGGTCATTCTGCAATTTTTCACTGTCCTACATCATCAGGGTTTTCCTAGTGGTGAGGGGCAGTGAAACCTGACCTGTATGTCTGCACATCTAAATTAGGTGGAAGGATATACATGTCAACCTCAGATGGCCCTTACTCCTTCGGGCCAACGGAGGGCTTCGCCTTTAACGACTGTAGAGACAGAGTATTCTCCGCCATCATTAATCAAAAGCTGCACCCGCATTCAAATCAGGCGGGTGAAGCATTTTGTTGATGGAAAGAGTACTCCTTTTCTGTTTTGACTGAGTATCTTTTCACCAACATATCAATTAGGCTATAGGATTTAAAGCTTTTTGGGGTTTGGGTAACTGTGCGACCTTATTTTACACGGAACAAAATAGTCCCCGCTCTTAGACCAGTCAGTCTTAGGGAGGTCTTCCCCAAAACATTTTGCTTCTCCTCTATTTTGCTGAAATTATTTTTGATGGACTTAGCACTCTGTGTACCTTTACCACTGCTAACCAGTGCTAAAGTGCTTGTGCTCATTCCCCTTAAACAGGGTTACATTGACTTATACCTCATTGGCATCTTAATTTGCTTATTAGTCCCTTGTAGAATGGTATACCATATACCCAGGGCTTGTAAATGACATTCTCACAGTAGAGCTGCAGCACTTATTGTGCAACCCACTTAAGTAGTACCTTAAAACATGTCCCAGGACTGCCACTGAAGTCTGAATGCAGTTTCAAACTGCCATGTTAACTTAGCATTACAACCCCCTTGCCAAGACATAAAATCCCATTTTATTACATATAATTCACCCCTAAGGTAGGTCCTAGGTAGCCCATAAGACAGGGTGCTGGGCCATTAAAAGATTGGACATGTACTTTTAAGTTTTATATTTCCTGGTAGTGAAAATCTACTACATTTTTTTTTTCCTACTGTGAGGCCAACTCCTCCATTAGGATAACATTGGAGATTCCTTCTTACATTTAATAAGCATTAATTACCATTTGGGAGCAGGTAGTATGTCATGGTGGGTGTCTTTGGAATTGTATTGAAAAATACTATATAATGTCATGGTGAGATTTTTGATCAACATTTTGAAAATGCCACTTTTAGAACGTTTTTGCCTTTAGCCATTTTGTGCCTG
This sequence comes from Lissotriton helveticus, assembly GCF_964261635.1. NCBI lineage: Eukaryota > Metazoa > Chordata > Amphibia > Caudata > Salamandridae > Lissotriton > Lissotriton helveticus. The sequence continues at coordinate 388,371,793 of NC_136058.1, read as the reverse complement.
CAGGCTGTCTTGGGTCACATGAATGAGTGTAACTGACTTTGTTAACTCCACCCATACAGTCACACAATAGATGGATTAGGTGTGCCTGAATGGGCCATCTGCTGGCAGAATGACAGGGCTGGCAGAAGTGTGCGCTGCTCCACTTGAAACTGAATGGGAAGAGCTCTGCCTTCACATAAAGGACATACCACCTTCACATCATCACTACAGCCAGCTTGGAGCCAGGGCAAGTGTGTCAGGAAATTCCATGCACTTCAAAGCCACTGTCTAAAAGCTTGCAAAGAATTGTGGCTGTAGCTTGACCAGGACTCACACTCCAGTCAACCAACCACCCAATTTCTCAGACCTGCAATATGTCAAAATTATATCATAAATGGCCTTGAAGTTCCATCTCCCTTTAAGGACAGTCCTCCTACAGCCCCGCTCCTCTGTGTATCATGACTATAAAAGGCTTAGCTATCTCGTCATTGTTTTGTAGCGAGTAATCCTTCCTGAGCCACAGCTCTGATATTTAGAAATAGAATAAAGAAGTTATTCTTGCCTCATTGTCTACTTTCATACTAGATAGGAAAACAAAAACAAAAAAACAGGTATGAAATTGGGAGCAACTCTGTGAGACAAAACTTATTTCACCCTTGACATAGCAAATATAAATACATATAATCTACTGCTGGTACCAAGCTAGAGAGCTTTAAATATACTAAGATATTTATAATGGACTTGTTCTGGGGAGAAAAGTCAGAATGAGTTATTAACAGAAATCAAGAATATAAATTAGAATGGAAAAAAAAACATCAGAGAATAGGGCAGGTGCAATCACTTTTCATAAAATATCTACATTTGCTTACTTTTTTTAGACCAATGACCCTCTCAATGATTTAGAAGATAAATGTGCCTATGACGTGCACATCTTGACGCATTTGTTGGTTGATTACCTACCAGTTGAGTTGGTGATTTCTCCCTCCGGGCAGCGGCCACAATCATAGCAGCAGATTGGACCCACCTTCCAAAGCACCTTTCTGTATCCAACAGGACAGCTCTCAGTACACACAGAGCGAGGGATCTGAGGAGCAGGATACATTGGGTGAATGCAAGAACCCACTGAGGCATCACAGTAGTACGAGACAAAGGACATATGATAACGCAAACTGATTAATTCGAGGAGGAAGAGATAAATAGAATGTGTAATAATAGTGTGGTTTGAGGAGCAAAAGACAAAGGGCTCAAGTGAAAATACAATGAGGGATTGGGACGAAGAGACCAAGGATATATGTGATGACACAGGGAGGGATTAGGACGAAGTGACCAAGGATATATGAGATGACACAGGTAGGGATTAGGATGAAGAGACCAAGGAAATATGGAATGACACAGGGAGGAATTAGGAGGAAGAGACCAAGGACATGTGTGATGACATAGGGAGGGATTAGGAGGAAGACACCAAGGATACATGTGATGACACAGAGACAGATTTGGATGAAGAGACCAAGGATATATTTGATGACACAGTGAGGGATTGGGAGGAAGAGACCAAGGATATATGTGATGACACAGGGAGGGATTGGGACGAAGAGACCAAGGATATATGTGATGACACAGGGAGGGATTGGGAGCAAGAGACCAAGGATATATGTGATGACACAGGGAGGGATTGGGAGGAAGAGACCAAGGATATATTTGATGACACAGGGAGGGATTGGGAGGAAGAGACCAAGGATATATGTGATGACACAGGGAGGGATTGGGACGAAGAGACCAAGGATATATGTGATGACACAGGGAGGGATTGGGACGAAGAGACCAAGGATATATGTGATGACACAGAGACAGATTTGGATGAAGACACCAAGGATATATGTGATGACACAGGGAGGGATTGGGAGGAAGAGACCAAGGATATATTTGATGACACAGGGAGGGATTGGGAGGAAGAGACCAAGGATATATGTGATGACACAGGGAGGGATTGGGATGAAGAGAAAGAGGATATATGTGATGACACAGGGAGGGATTGGGACGAAGAGACCAAGGATATATGTGATGACACAGGGAGGGATTGGGAGGAAGAGACCAAGGATATATGTGATGACACAGGGAGGGATTGGGAGGAAGAGACCAAGGATATATGTGATGACACAGGGAGGGATTGGGACGAAGAGACCAAGGATATATGTGATGACACAGGGAGGGATTGGGAGCAAGAGACCAAGGATATATGTGATGACACAGAGACAGATTTGGATGAAGAGACCAAGGATATATTTGATGACACAGGGAGGGATTGGGAGGAAGAGACCAAGGATATATGTGATGACACAGGGAGGGATTGGGAGGAAGAGACCAAGGATATATGTGATGACACAGAGACAGATTTGGATGAAGACACCAAGGATATATGTGATGACACAGGGAGGGATTGGGAGGAAGAGACCAAGGATATATGTGATGACACAGGGAGGGATTGGGAGGAAGACACCAAGGATATATGTGATGACACAGGGAGGGATTGGGAAGAAGAGACCAAGGATATATGTGATGACACAGGGAGGGATTGGGACAAAGCTGCCAATGATATATGTGATGAGACAGGGAGTGATTAGGATGAAGAGACCAAGGATGTATGTGATGACACAGGGAGGGATTAGGACAAAGAGACCAAGGATATATGTGATGACATATCGGCTCTGGGTCAGCCAAGGCTGACGCAAGAGTCGCCCTCTGAGCCGTAGTTCACTCCTGAGCTTATTTCCCTGAAACATGCGTGTAAAGTGTTGGACAGAGCTTGGCTCTCCGGGGTTTATGGATCCTTGGATAAAGATGCTTTGCGAGCCAAACAAAAACATTATTACACTGCCATCCGATTGGCCAAAGGCCAGCACTATGCGGCTTGCATTGATCAGGCAAATAACAATGCAAAGGAAATCTTTGCTATTGTAGAGAATTTCCTGGCACCTAGTGCCCTGGTGACCGTGGCCCTAACGTCTGAGATCTGGTGTAATACTTTGGCAAACTTTTTCAAAGATAAAATCACTAGTATCCAAGAGACTTTTTCTATTTCATCTGGGAAGTCGTTAGGCGGGCTGTGGGCCGGGACGAAGGCTGACTCCGCCCTCTCGTTTTCATCATTTAGTGCAGTGGACATGTCCAGCTCCCTCAGGATTCTGATGGCTCTTAAGTTGGGATCACCCGATGACCCTTGTGCTGCTAGGCTTCTGTCGGATGTGGCTGACACCATTAATGCTGAAGTGAACTTAAAGGTCAACCAGTCACTCCAAGAGGCGTATGTTTCAAAGATATGGAAGAAGGTGTTTATTCTGCCTCTCTTTAAAAAGCCGTCTCTCAAACCTTTGCTTCCTGAGAACTACCACCCTATTTCGCTTCTACCTGGCCTGGCCAAGATTTACGAAAAAGTCATCACCTCCCAACTTACCAACTACATTGAGACATCAGGCTTGTTCCATCCGGCACAGTCTGGCTTCCATGCTTCTCTTAGCACGGAGTCTGCTCTGCTTGAGGTCTCAGAGGCTATTCGGGAGTGTTTGGATGCTAGCGGGAGGGCTACATTGGTTATGCATGACCTCTCGGCGGCATTCGACACTGTGCCCCACTCTCTGCTCCTTGATCGCCTAGCAGAGATAGGGGTTTCCGGCTCTGCCTGGCGGTGGATTAGGTCCTTTTTGGAAGACCGGACACAGCCGGTCTGGCTCCTTCCCTGTTCCTCTGAGCCATTGCAGGTCACCACAGGGGTGCCGCAGGGGTCATCACTTAGCCCCCTACTCTTCAACATCTACATGACTCCGCTGGTTTATCTGGTGGAGTCTCTCGGGGCTAAGGTGATGGCCTACGCCTGCGGTTCCCAAAGTGCGCGCCGCGACACCCCGGTGCACCGTGATGAGCAGGCAGGGGCGCCGCGCCGCCACGCAGGATGTGGGTGATATAAATTGCAGCCCAACATGCGGGGGGAGTTTAAAATACCACCTTCGGAATGGTTTTGCCCAGCACACTGCCGCATACGTTTCCGTGCGTAAGTACGCACGCCCGCATGCGTCATACTTAAGCTGCGTAGGCTCACCATTACTGCCTTAGCAAGCTTGGAGCATCGGAGGAACATTGCTGGTGACCCCCGTGTTGTGCCCTGCCCTGCCTCGCTTCGCCTCGTGGGACCCTGTTCAATCAGTAAGTAAGCGTAGTCCCAACCTAATGCAGGAATGTCTAATGCTGTACCCTTCTTAAATTATTTGAATACTAGCAAGTGTAGTGGCGCGCAATTTCACTGGGCTCCACATGAAAGTCCCTTGGTGTTTGCTTTTGCTGGTAACGTGAAATTTATGCCAAGCTTAAAAAGCGAGGCAGATGATCAAACTATTCATAAAATTAGTGGTGGTTAATTTATTAATGGACAGCGGCTGTTCAAAGTCTCTTTCCAGCTTGTCTTGTAACCGTGTGTTCTAGGCTTTTCAGTGGGAGATAGTGTGAAGGGGGGTGATATTGTGTGACGCACGGTGGCACCTTGTGAGTCGGCAGATCTGGGATGTGTTAAATAGTCAGAAATTAACCAGGACAGGTGGCAACAAGGCAAAGCACACACAAATGAAAAATCTGTATTTTGCAGTCATGACTGCACCCTTGCAGTTTTCCACTGATGGGTTTACCAAAATGTATTTGCAAAACCTCCTGGTAAAAAGGCAAAACAACAGAGTTTGGTGCTTTAATGACACACCTTCATGTTATGCCACATTGCCAAGTGTGGGGCTCAGAACTTGAAGGTATTTACCAATTCCAGTAAATACCCGATCCTCATCTTCCAGTATTTGCAGGTGCATTAAGTGCCCCACCCTATGACACCCTGCTCGAAATCAGGGCCTCATTATATGTAATTTCACCTCACATCGCTATCGTGAAAGTGCTGCACAGGTCAGCCACTTGTGGGCCTACGTGGAATGCCCGAAGGTGTCAGAGCACTGCACAATAGGAACAGTAATGATACATGAGGAGAAAATTACAAGGGGCCCAAATTACAAAAGCAAACATTAAGTTACATGAGGCAGTAATGTGAGCAGACAAAATACATGAGGCAGCAAAAGGTACATTACAGGGGAGAAAGTGACATGTGTGCAAGTTACAAAAACGTACCAAATACAAGTAGAGGTATAATACTGCAATAAATGGCAGACACTCAAGCACAAGAACAAACGTTATGTAGGCAATGGTGGCACGTGTGCAAGTATCTACAGCAAACAAAGTGTAAGAGGTAGTAAACAATGTTACAAGAGAAAAGTGACGTGTGCATGTTACAAAAGAGTACCAAACACAAGTAGAAGGATAATACTGCAATAAATGGCAGACACTCAGACCACAAGAACACACTGGGAAGGCACTTCCATAGTCATGGAGAATAGAACTTTCTGTACTGGAAGGTCTTCCTTCAGATAATAGAGAGCACGTGAGATAAATTTGGAAGTGTCTTTGAAGGAGGAGAACTTTGAGGTCAGTTTTGAAGGCCTGGGAGGAGGTGGTGGCTCCCGAACACATGCAGACAAAATGGGTTTTCTCTGAGAAAAAGGCCCCCAAGCAGGGCGAGTTTGTCACTCCCTGGTGAAACTAGTGACTGGTAAACAGAGTGTGGCTGATCCAGGGCCCACCTTGTCCCGGGCGCCTCCATGCAGCAATACTTTGATGAACATGATGTTCATGACTCCAGTCTATCTGTGGCTCAAAGCTGTTCTGCTGCGCTCCCATTGTTGCTTTATGACAGGTGCCACGCACAGTGCCTGAAGGCTCTTTATTAAGGATGTTATTTAGTTTTTGCACTAATGCAAGCATTCTGTACTTGGCCCTTGATGCCCTGTTTTGGTGCTGACTGCTGTGTGGTAAGCACGTGGTTTTACCAAATGCTGTTCCTTTGCAGTTTATCTATCCCACACATCTCTTCACTCAATTTCAGTGGGGGAGGCATGGGCCCTCTCGACCAGTAGTAAGGCCCACCAGGATGTTGCAGATGGCTCAAGCCCCCTCCAGGAGTGAGAGGGAGGGTAGGAATGGAACCATAAATGCAGTGGGGGTATTCAGACTGTCCACTCCTGTCTCTCGCTCACTTTCACACACATGCTCACACACACTCATCTGCATGCACACGTTTGACAGATTTTTGCACTACCATGTAGCTGTCTGCCCTGGTTCACTCCAGCTCCTCTCTTGCTAGTGGTGAATGCGTTATGAAGTCAGGCACATAGCTTTCTCCGCATAGGCCTGCGCAGCGTCAAGCCTTTGAGCAGGTACTGAGACGCATAGTCCTGCACCTAGATGCGTGACTTACATGTGCTCTACTGCTCTTTTGCAGTGGTGTGTGTGTGCTCCACAACATTTGCTGAATTGGTGTGGGTGTTGTAGTTACTTTTTCCGTGATGGTGTGTATGTGTGTGCAGCGCTGTGTTGTCAGCATTTTTCATGCATTTGTGTGTGAATGGTAGTGTATCTGTGTGTGCTGTCTTCTTTGTTTCAATGACTTGAATGTGCTCTGTTGCATTTGCTACTAAGCTACTTGGATGCCTGTTTAGCTTTTGCAGAAATTATTCGTGCTTTGCAGCATTTGCCTCTCATCCCAGCACAGTTCATCCTATTGCATCCTGGTAAATGCAGTGTGCTTACTTTCAAAGTTACTGTAGTCTTTTACCAAAGTTGATGCAGGTAGTGCTGTTATCTCGTCATCAGTAGAGAGCAAAAAGTAATAAGGAGCAGAAAAAAGTCAGCAGGGGTTGCTGTAATGTCAGTCAAACTACTGCCATGATTTGGATTAAAAACTTGGGGCCAGATGTAGGTATCCAAATACAGGTCGGTAACGGCCAAAAATACAGATTTTTGGCCGTTACCGACCGGTATTTGGATACTGAGATGTAGGGCATTAAAAAATACAGATTCGGTAATTTTACCGAATCGGTAAATTTACTGAATCTGTATTTTGAAATGTAGGTAGCACTGTAAACAGTGCTACAGGGCTTTAAGGATTCATTATTTACCACCAACTATTAGTTGGTGGCAAATAACAAATTCCTATGTAAATGCAAATATGTGCATTTACACCTGTGCCATGTGACAGACATGCATGCCCTTAGGGCATGTATGTGTGCCACATGGCACACAAGCACTAATCAGGGGTGCAACAGGGTGTCAAAGTGACACCCTGCCAACCTTGACTTTTTCGGTATTTACCGAATCGGTAATTACCGATTCGGTAATTGACATTCATTCCTATGGGCCTGGATGAATGGCAAATACCGAATCGGTAATTACCGATTCGGTAAATACCGAATCTTACCGATTCGGTATTTTTTTACCGAATTATTATCTACATCCCAAATACCGATTCTGAAATACCGAATCGGTAAAATTCGGATTACCTAGCCTTATATGTCCGTTCTATAGCGTACTATGTACTACTGTGATATGTCCTTGGCTGGGCCCAGGAATTTTTGAAGTGTGGCCTTTGGTGTTACAAATCACAGTCTGATGTACACATTAGCTGCAATTTGGCTTCCTTCATTGTTTGAAAAAATGTGCCATCTTAGGTTGCATTAAAAAACTGAATGCTCTTTCTATCTGTGTGGGGTACCAATAAGAATAATTAATCCAAATGGTCACCATCATCACGGGCTGCTATTGGAAATTAACAGAAATAATAGATCCATCATTAGAAAGAGGATAACTTTTGTTCTTCTTATAATTGTCTTACCTGGGTGTTTTGTACTTCAGACTTATTATACCGTGGAGACTGGATGAGACCCGGAACAAACATGGAAATACTTGAGCAAAGGAAAAGAAAAGAAGACCAGGAACTTTAAAGATAGGAAGACCCCTCCATCTGAATAATTCAGACGCGTGGAACTGATTTCCATCTTTCTGATTGACAAGGAAGAGATTTCTAATGCCAAGTTCATCTGCGCAAAGTGAAGTAGCAGGTTCTTCTGACAAAGAGGACGGGAAACGAAAGGCCAAGTACAGAAAGTAGGATGACAGGTAACAGGATTATGGTTTCACTTGTGTTCAGGTTAATAATGAGGACCGTCCTCAATGTGCAATCTGTTTAAAAGTTTTGGCTCTGGAATCTATGCTTCCAGGTAAACTTAAGCGGCATCTTGAAAGTCTTCAACCAAATGTGGTCGGAAAGCCAAGGGAATTTTTTGTAAGAAAAGTTGCAGAAGCCAAACTACAAAAGTCCACTTTCTCTAAACAAACTGTGGCCTATCTAGTTGCATAGAGTAAAAAAAACACACAATTGCAGAAGAGCTGATTTTGCCTGCTGCTGTTAAAATGGTAACAAACATGCTTGGCGAAGATACGGGTAAACAGCTGCTGAAAGTGCCTCTTTCTAATAATACTATCAGCGGGAGGATAAATGATTAATAATCAGCTCATCTGTAATCTAAGAGGCAAAGACTTTGCACTCCAGTTGGATGAGGCAACAGACAACCACAAAGACACCCATCTTATTTGCTATGTCCGGTTTATACACGAAAAAAAAATTGTTGAGGATTTGTTGTTCTGTAAAGAAATCAAAGGTGGAACTACAGGTCAAGACTTGTATGCAGTTGTGGATGATTTTATGCAACAGAATCAAATCGACTGGGAGAGATGTGTTGGAGTTTGTACAGATGGGGGTTGTTCAATGGCAGGATGCTACCAAAGACTTCAAGGTCGCATACGATCTAAAGCGCCCAATGCTGTTTGGACACACTGTATAATACTCCGAGAATCAGTGGCAGCAGGAAACCTCAGTGAAGAACCTCATGGTATTTTGAAAATAGTAATCAAAGTGGTAAATCATATTAAAACAAAACCAATGAAAGCACTATTTTTTGCTAAACTGTGTGAGGACATGGGTGCCGAACACTCATGCCTCTTGTTCTACAGCAGTTCTCGGTGGCTGTCTCTTGGTAATTCCCTGCTTAGAGTGTATGAGCTGAGGAATTAAATATTCTCATATTTACATGAGGATGAACACTGTTTTGCTGACAAATTTATTGCTGCAGACTTTCCAATACAAATGAGTTTTCTTTCTGATCTATTTGAAAAACTGAATGTACTGAACAAGTCCTTGCAAGGCAATAACACTAACATCTTGCAACTGTCAGACAAAGTTTCAGGCTTTAAGAAGAAAGTGATCCTTTGGAAAAGCAGTGTAAGCAAGGGTGACTGTAAATGTTTTCCTTCATTGGACCAGTTTCTGCAGGAGAATGGAATGGTGTTAAAGGAGGAACTGCAGACAGTTTTTGTTCTGTATTTGTCTCAACTGCGTTTTTACATTGACAAATATTTTCCAGAAGATGAAGTGGAGCCAATAAAATGGGTGAGCGACCCTTTCAATGCTGAGATACCTCAGCATTTCAACAATGAGGAAGCAGAACAGCCTATTGATGTTGCAAGTGACTCAGCATTGAAAGTAAGGTTCCAGTCTCAGTCACTGTTTGAGTTCTGGTGCCACGCTGGGGATGAATACCCAATGATAAGCAAGAGAGCCCTGCATGTTTTGATCCCGTTTACTACTTCATACCTTTGTGAAGCTGGTTTCTCAGCAGTTGCAGTGATAAAGTCCAAATATAGGGCAAAAATTAACCTTGAAAAAGAAATGTGTGTTGCGATCTCAAAAATAACTCCAAGATTTCAGGAGCTACATAAGGAAAAACAAGCACATCCATCTCACTAGGATTTTTAAGGTAAATTCGGACTCCGTTGTTTTTCCTGTTCATTGAAAAAGATATTTTATTATACAGAAGTTTTTAACTATTGTGTGTTCAAAAAAAGTCTTGTATTGTTTCTCACTTAACAAGTTTTTATTAAACAACTGTTATCTTCCTATTTTGTTACAAATATGGTAATAATGCCTTCATTGCGTCCCAATTACTTTAAGGAAGACAACAGGAAGTACTCCCGAGGTCGGGCTTACATCCCGCACACCGGTAAAAAAAATGGTGGGGAGTCACGGCCAACTGCCGATTAGGTCAAGGGTGCCACAGGTCAAAAATGTTTGGGAACCTCTGGGGATGACATCCAGCTCTTGTGGAGCAGGGAGGGTGACTCGGTAGCGGTGGCCCAACGTTCTTTAGCTTCGGTTTTCCAGTGGTTGGCTAATGCTCAATTGAAGTGCAATGAAGGGAAATCAGAAGTGCCTCTTTATGGGTCATTCTCTTTGGACTTTAAGGAAAGGTTCTGACCTCCTGACTTTCCTTGTCCCATGGCAGATAAAAGTGCCGCAAAAAATCTGGGCGTCTGGTTTGATGACAACCTGAATTTCTCTACACAAATAAGGAAGCTGGCGGGCACATGCTTTGGCACTTTAAATATCTTGAGGAAATTTCTTCCCTTCTTGCCAGGCAATGCCAGAGAAACAGTGGTCCGGGCTCTTATCCGGTCCCGGTTGGACTATGCCAACGCCCTACTGGTAAGTAGCCTGGGCTACCTTATTAAGAAATTGCGGGTTGTCCAAAACTCGGCAGCCAGATTGCTCTTTGGTTTGACGTCTAGGCATAGTGTGCATCTTCATTTGCGGTTATTGCACTAGCTTCCAGTCAACTCGAGGGTAAAATTGAAGATGCTGACCATCGCCCACAGGGCCCTTCATAGGCTTGGTCCCGTCTATTTGCAGAGGAGGTTTGCTTTCTACACACCAGGAAGACAGCTGGACTCCTCCGCTCAGCGGCTGCTTCAGGCCCCCAGGTTTAACCGTCAAAGACTGGGTGGTGTTTTTTTTATACGGAAAGCCAGTCTGGTCTGGAACTCATTGCCATGGGTGCTCAGGTGTATCCAGGACCCCCTGCTTTTCAAAAAGAAACAGAAAATGTTGCTCTTCTAGTGGCTGTTTTGTGCGCTTTCCGGTCCTTTCCTTCTATTAGCGCTAGGATACTTTCGGGTAGGTGAGCGCTCTACACATTTAATATAACATAACGTAACATAATATAATATAAAATAAAATAACATAACATAGATCATGGGTTAAAAGGGCAAAGGTACAAAGGATATTTAATAATAGAGCAAGAGATAAGGGGACAAAGAGAGAAAAGTTATATGTAATAACCGAGCAAGAGGTTTGCAGAGTAAGAGACAAATGAAATATGTGATGACAGGGTTTGAAAGAAAATATTGAATCAAAAATATAGTGAGTCACAAGTGTTGCAGCCAAAATATTGTAACCTCAAAAATAACATGGGACTTAATATCGAAAGTAAGAATATTGTTTATTAGATATTAATATTTTTTTTTTAATGCAGGTCTGTATAATTATGTTTCATTTAATACAGTAGTATAACATTTCATTTTTATTTAGTTTGACAAATAGTTATTTTAGCATTATTTTAGCATTATAGGTTATTAGTGTTATAATAATATTTGTGTCATATTTATTTATTTGTTGGTTCTACGTTTTGATGTTAAATATTATTTTCAATTAATTTAGAAATTGGTAATTGGGTGCAAGTTGATGGGTTTATGCAGGATTAGGGTGGGAAGTCTTTTAAAATGTAAATTATTGTATTGCATTATTGAAGCCCTTAGTCGCTTTCTCAAGCAGGTCATGGAAATTGCCGATATCCACAGGCGGCCGAATCGGCTGCTGGTGGGGTAGGAGATGCTGGGATTGGTGTGACGTAATCATCCCACTCATCATGGGCATTGGAGTCTGTCTGGAGCTCAACCTCTTCTAACTGCTGGTCATCGCTGTCCTGGAAAGTATCCGGAATTGATATTGGTGACAGTATACTCTGTCTTTCTGAGGCATGGGGTGTTCTGTGGAGCAGGAGTAGCATCAGGGAATTACAGTCTCAGTGGATGCTGCTGAGCGGAGTTGGCATCAAGGAACCATTTGTTATAGTCATTTAGCATTGTGCATAAGTCTGTGACCAATGTAATTGAAACATTATTGGAAGGTTCCTGAACAAGAAGCTGCTCTTCCACTTGTTCCTCATAAGGATAATGCTCCTGGAACGTATCAAATTGTTGAACAAAGGAATGCCCCTGATCAGAGAAAGAGGAATCGCCTTCAAGGTAGATCACTTTCCGCTTATTCTTTCTCTGATTTCTAACATTTTACCCTTAATTGTGAAGGGCTGTATGCAGGGCAAAATATACCTTCATCCTCAGATTCCTGAAAGTCCAGGAGGCGTGCTGGAGGCAGTGGAAGAGTTGCACCCTTACTGACAGAGAAAATGGCAATGTTTATTGTGTGATTACTTAAAATCATTACAAAGAAGAATTTAAAACCGTAGGGCTATCTCTCAAGAGAGTCTTTTCAAAACGCTCTTTTGAAAGTAACACTTCTGGGTAGATACATGCTCAAGATGGCACAATCACATTCAAATTGTTACGGAGTCCTGAAATCAGAAAAACGTACTCAACAACATTAAGAAGAGTGTCATTTCATTAAAGGGATCAGTGGGATGCATAGAACCAAGGGGCTATCTTACCAGAATTGTTCATATACATTCTTTGATGTAAAACTCCATACTCTTGGTGGCCGTTTGTATTAAAAATATTATCAATTACAAAAGAGCCGGAGCGACCTTAGGCAGGGTACAGAGCTGAAGGATATACACTAAGGCTACACACGCAATGGACAAAAAGGACAGAATCGTGCCAGGAAGAAAGCGTTTTTCACGAGTGGGTTGAATTTTTCACTGCACTCTAGAATCTTGCCCCATAATGCTTTGCTGGCCCTTTGGTTGGCATTGTATTTTTGCTAATAACGTTGCTTAGGGTGGTCCTAGGAGGATGCGACCACCACCAAATCATTCAGCATGATATGCTCTTTGTGTTCAAGGCATCTGCTTGGCCCTTCACCTCGGTTAGGGGTGACCCCAGAATCATTACCTCTCTCATGGCCTGTTGTCTTTCAAAGTTCACTTTTATGAATTGGTTATATGCTTTTTAGTATATAAAGGTAAAGTTGTTTTATCAAAGAGTTGTGGATGTATTAGCTAAAACTCCATTACGAGGCGGAGTATTTGCATGAATTTCGTGTTTTCAATGTAATGCGTAGCTAACAAGTCTCTGCAATCTCTGCTGGAGCAGCGGAGTTCATTACCCATGGTTAGACAAAACATACCAATGCAGCTATTGTTAAAAAACTCGTACTTTGATATTATGGGAGTGCATGCATGGGGTGACACACTTAGAGAGGGACTTTTCATGGGAGAAGAGCGAGACATCACCTCTGATGTAGAACTAGCACCTATAGTCTAAGTTATGGGGTCTGCTGACAAAGCCCAGAGATCTACTATTATATAATAATACTTCTTCTGAGCAAGGGGAGGGAGGTTAGGCACTATAGTTATTTCTCCATTGTCTTTCTATGATGACATCTCCCTTCAAGATTTATGGACTAGCTGCTATGCTAACAATATTTGTACCATGTATTTTCCTGCTTGTCCTGGCATGTATTTTGCATGTTAGGGCAAGTTAGTTAAAATAAATATTCTAAACAATTTTGTGTCTCTGTCAGATCTTATTGTGGACAAGTACGAGAGTGCGAGCGAAAGGGTGTGGTTTGTTACTGCAATTCCTGAGAGATCTGGGAGTGTTGTATTCTGGGGTGTCTAATCATTTGCTTCCCTGTGAGTGAGTAGGAGAGCAAGTGAGACACTATAGCTAGTCGGTCCAGGGCTCGTGGGCACTAAGGTGGTAGGAAGACTCAGACCCTATACATCGCGGTCCCATAATCCTGCACATAGTTCTGTGTTTGTGCAAAATCCCTGCAACTTTGTGCCACCAATGTTTAGTCTGGTTCTTATTCGCGAGACCCCTGAGTAGCGCTTGTGCTTGTCCACAATACCCTCTCACCGGTTTCCGGAGATGTCCGTGGTGAGGGGGCTTAGCCTCCTATATTGGTATATTTATAGGTTTTTGCAAGCTTGAAGTTTAAAAGATTTTTGTTGGTTTATACCCTCTTTTGTGGTACCTTCTCTTTGATTTATTGCCCCATTATCAATATGGCATAACCAGTCACTATTGTGGGTCCTAACTGGCTGGCTTCCTAAGGTTGGAGATATGTTCCGAGAGAAGGTGGAGAACAAAAAAGAGTTTGGTTCTTCCTACCGTGCTTCGGTCCCAGTTCTTGGATTGAACGGTACACGTACTGTCATTTTGCCTCCGTTTCCTGGTCTGAAGGATAATCAATTTATTTCTATTGATCATGTCAAGCTACACCATATGGCCGATACTGAATAGTATGTTTCGAGGCGTCCGACGTTGGGATGTTTCGCTGAGTCCAATGATTTCCCCGCAAAATCCTCAACAATAGGAAAGCGAGGTGGAGACTTCGATCTATTTGTTGCCTGTTTGAGGTAAACTTCAACGACTGTTTTGCCTGAATATGATTCTCCACCTGTCGGGCTTACAGTTGAAATTCCTACTTCTGAAATACGCTCCTCATCTGATACCGAACAGCTCCCATTGTTTTGTATGACTGCTAGTGGTTATTAAATGGACAACAATTGCTTCTCTTTTACTTCTAAAGTGTCAGCTTTCAATGTGGCAGAACCCCCAAATAATGTGTGTTTTCATTTCCTGGTTACAACGCACTTACCTGGACGTACATCTGGCTGGTGCTCACAATGGTGTTCCTCTTCATGTGGATTGGTTTTGTGACAGTTTTCTTCCTTCTGATAAATGGCCATTACTTGACAGAACGCTCTGCAGTCCATTTGGTAGATAGTGTATTGGCCCCACACACATCATCTCATAAAATGAAAAGGGATCAAGCCCTTGTTGACATTTCAGCATTTCCAATCGTGGATGGCATAGTTTGGGATAAAATACCATTCGAAGTCTACGGTCCGATGGAGACGATCCAGATTCCATACGTGTTTCGCGTGTCTTTGAGTGATGTCATCACGCAGGATACACATTCCGATGACTGGGATATCAATGCAGTACATTCACTGTTTTCAGACTAAAAGTTTATACTGCTTTTGACACTGACGATTTCTATATAACATGCAGATGTTCCTGGTGACATAGAAGCCATAGAGGGTAAGTTCTTCATTGACGGTGCAGTCAATGGCCAATTTTCATATGAAGAGGGCTCCTTGAAGGGTTATGAGGAGCAGATGGAGGTGCTGAGTCAGATCTTTGATGAGAGGAGGAAGGGCCAGCGGGCTCCTTTTTCGATCTTTTTTCCTCGCTACTCTCTCTGCTCTGGGACCTATATTTTGTAGAGTCTCTGTGAGAAAATTATGATTCTCCCTCTTTCTGGAGGCGGTATAAGGCTTCTCCTCACACTCTGAGTCTTAGTCAGAGATAGCCTTCTTCTTCTGTAGCCACAGAAGTAATCAACCTTCCTGGTCTTTGAGGATTTTCACAGAAAAAATATGGCAGTACTTGCATTCCTTTGGCTTATGGTCAGGATGAAGACAGTTCAGGCATTCTTTATGTGGATCGTCAGAGTAGAGTCTGGATTTTCCACATGTCTTGCAAGTCTTGCTAGGCCTAAATAGCATTTTTTCAGACATTCTGTGTAAAAATCACAGCCAAACACATTTCCAAATTATACCTCAGATGATGGTAGGAGGTGTAGAGATGAACTGGAAACTGCCGGTCAAAAGGTTAACAGTGACACACTGTGACTGAGCATAGCTCTGAGAGACTCCCTAACCCACAACGTGCGTTAAGAAATCTGAGTTATGGTGGCTCTGCAAATGTTGTGTGTTTTAGGGTCTCTGCTCTGATTGGCCAAAGTTTGGGTGTATTAAATGTGAATTGGCTACTAACTGCTATTGTTTTCTCAATGGAGTTTAATGTTAATGCTTTAGCACTGCTTTTTTTACTGTTACCGTGGGACTCCCACCATGATGACAGGGAAGATTCAAGCATGGGAATATATAAAAGATACAATACCGGAGAATTTAAAGTATCTATTTTTTAATTCTATTGATTAATAATTTGTTCAATATTATTTTTACTCACTTTTTATTATGTAATTTTTTTAATGTTTCTAACTTTATTACAGTGCTGTATATATGAATATAGGTAGCTGTTTTTTGGACTATTTGTGCCTCACAATATTTTGATTCTTGATATTGTGTCATACAATCATAACAGTGCTGATCTGAGGAACAGGAAACAATAGGCACTTGCAATACCACAGCAAGTGAGAGAATTGAGGAGGAAGTGGCAAAGAACACACAGTGAGGAATCAGTGGAGGAAAAGACATATTATATATCAAAGTGAGGGGTCAGAGGAAAAAAAGGCCAAGTATATATGTGATAACACAGAGCGCAGGGTATGAGGAAAAAGAGGTGACCAGCATATGTCAAAACAAGGTGAGGGTCTTGGGGAGCAAGGGATATCAGTGTACTTGAGAGCAGAGTTGTTGATCAATGGAGGCATAGTAGGTGGACGAATGTGATTAGGATAGCCACCTTTTTCAGACAAAATATCAGGATCGATTTATGTTTTGAAATGTATTTAATTTTTTATTTTATGGGTTTTATAGAGTGCGAACTTGACCCGTTAGGGTATCAGAGCGCTTTACAGGATAGCAAAGCAAAATACAGGCAGACTTAGAATCGACCAATTGCAGTTCGAGTAGTACGTGGGTGGGGGGGTGCCGGATACATAAGGCCAAGAGGAGCATGAATTTACAGTTTACACAACCAATTACTCAAAGCGAGATATCATATTTACAGAGTACGTTTACAATTATCCAGACCAGGTCCCAAATTTCTGAGGTGTTCAGGTGACCCGGTAGTCCAAAGAGAGGTAGTGGACAGCCATAGGTCGGGCCATAGAAGTAGTTGAGGCAATATTTGCCAAGAAATTTGCCCATAAGGAAGGTTTTGGCATCAATTTTGAAGCGAGTCAGTGAGGGGATTCTTCTGATGTCGGGTGGGAGAGAGTTCCATATTCTTGGAGCAGCCCCTGAGAAGGCCCGATTGTATTTTTTTTTTTTTTCGAAAGCGTGCGGGTTGGAACAAGAAGTCTCTGGCAGATTAGGAGTTTCTGGTTCCTCCGGAGATCACAAGTTTCTGTGTCAGATATGCAGGGGAGTTAGAGTGTAAAGCTTTGTGCATGATGCATGCTAGTTTGAGCTGTATTCTTGCCTCCAGAGGAGAGAGGTGTGGTGAAATATGATCGTATTTCCTTGTGCCGATAAGTAGTCTGGCGGCCGCATTGAGGCAGGCTTTACGAGGTGCCAAGGAGATCTTATGTAAACCCAAGAGGGTTGAGCAGCCGTATTCCAGTCTAGAGATGACAAGTGCTTGGACTGTCATTTTTAGGTCGGGAGCATCAAGGAAGGCTTTCAATTTCCTAAGGTAGCTCAGGTGGAATCTGGCTGTTTTGGCCATCGAGTTTATCAATCAATCAGTCAATCAATCAGTACATTTGTAGAGCGCGCTACTCACCCGTTAGGGTCTCAAGGTGCTGAGGAGAAGGGGAAGTGCTGCTACTGCTCAAATATCCAGGTCTTGAGGTGTTTCCTGAAGGTGAGATGGTCCTGGGTCAGTCGTAGGTGTGCGGGGAGGGCGTTCCATATCCTCGCTGCAAGGTAGGAGAATGATCTTCCTCCCGTGGTGGTTCTGCAAATCCGTGGGACAGTGGCGAGGGCGAGGCTGGAGGAGCGGAGTTGGCGGGTGGGGGTGTGGAACGAGATGCGGTTGTTGAGGTATTCGGGGCCCATGTTGTGGAGCGCTTTGTGTGCATGGGTGAGCAGCCTGAACGTGATCCTCTTGCTGACTGGGAGCCAGTGCAGGTTTCTCAGGTGTGCGGATATGTGGCTGTGGCGGGCCAGTTTATGTGGTCCCGCATGTTAAGGTTTGAGTCAAGGGTAATTCCCAGGGATTTAGCCGAGTTCACAATGGTCGGTGGGCAATTTAAGGCTGTGATAGCCTTAATCCATGATTGAATCTCTAAGTTGGCATTGGGAGGGGAGATCAGGAGAAATTCTGTTTTCTTTGCATTGAGTTTGAGTTGATTGGATGCGAGCCATTGGACGGTGAGTTTCAGGGCTTCGTTCAGGGAGAGAATCTCTTCGAGAGAAGAGGTTTTGATGTAGATCAAAACATCAAAAAATGTTAGAAGGACCATGAGTTAGTGTGAGATACGTGTCTGGTAAAAACCTCAGTGTTCTTTTTTTACATGGCAGGTCTACAAGTATTTGGTTTAATAATTAAATATGCATAGTTTGTGCTGTGAGCTACATTTGAAGTGTTTTTTCTTGTAGTTGTTGTTTTTAAGTTGTATTTCAAACAGGAAAATGGCAATGTTTGAATATGTCCCTATTTATTTACTGACATTGACAATACTGGCCAGGCGACCACCCTATAGCTGATAAGACAGTGAGAGAGAACAAAGGACTAAGGGTGTATCTAGATGCATTTTGGAGCTGAGCAAAGATAGTGTTGGCTATCCTATTTGGTACAATTTTTAACTGTTCACTCACGTCCCACTCATTCGAGCACTCATGATGACCATAATACTGAATTATATGTTAAACTTTCAGAAACAATGAAAGCATGACCTGAAGTCATAGACAACTACTTATTTTAAAATTCAACAGCAATATTTGTTTAATCCACAGCCTGCGGTAAAGAATATATATTTTTTCTTCAATTATTGGAGCAGTAGAGCAGGTATAATTGTATTACCTAAATGCCCATTAAACAATTATTACATTCAGCTATCATTTAGAGTTGCAAATCTGCATACCTGTGTCCTAATCCTGGATCACCACGTGACTAATATTGTGGATTACTGGTATAATCACACTGCTTTGGGGAATACCTTGAATTGTATATTTGTGTAATGTAAAAGCTATGTTTTGCTGTGTAGTAACGTTGCAGTTTCACTTGGAGGTCTTAAAAAAGGTACACAAATATTATGCTAATTCTGCATAACTAAGTTGCTATTCTCCTCCACCTCATCACAATCTTTGTCTTGTTTGTATTTGGTTTTCAACCAGACCTCACAGATACACAAGCCTTTTCTATGGTCTCAGTTTGAATGTACTCAGTAAAGCTGCTGTTGCTTTAGAAAGTAAGATACATTCTCTATCAAATACTAAATACAAAATAAATATAACATGGGAGGCACACACAGTTTTGTACATCAACCCAGTATGCTAGGTCACTATCATTGTAAAAGTGCTGTAGCAAAGGTGTCATGGGCCCCAGTACCTGCAAGGAAAACATTTCGCCTACTCTGGGAAGAGATATTAGTAGTATAGATCACCACTCACATATCTGGGCCCAGGTGAAGTTAAACCTGCAGCACACCCATGTCCTTTGTGCTGACAAGCTAATTCAGTACTTAGGTGGCACTTAAAGGCCCTTAATAATGAATAATGAAGTATACACCCAGCAGCAACCAACACATCATTAATACCTTTCCGAGTCCTGACTTGATTAGAGTAGCCACTTCGGTTGAAGTGGGTACAATAAAGCAATCAAAAGTGCTTATATCTCACTTTAAGACATGCCAGTTCTATGCCATGTCCTGCAGACACTCTAGTCCTTGGAGGTGCGTAGGAAGATATACAAAGATACAGTCACTGCTGCACATAAGGCTGAGAGGAGAGTGGACAAGCAACAAACATGGAATCAGCATCATTCATCAAGAGCGTAAGATTCAGAGTCAGAAATAATAGTTATGTCTCTGCTTCCCTCTCAGCCTCACTCTGCAGGAATGATTTCATCCATATAAAGCTTATAACTACTTCACATGCATACCACATGCACAACCTTTCTCTTGTGGGAACTAGATTTTTGTAATGCTTTTTGAGTTTATTACTAGTATCATTCTCACAAACACAGTCCAATACTTCTTACGTAGATCATACAGCTAAGTCATCCATACAATGGCACCCCGGAGGATCTATCACTATTAGTGCAGTCATTGGGCATTTGTTTTCTTTAAAAAGATAACAAAAGTGTTATGGTACACAACCAGGTAAAATCCCACAGACCAATATATTCCTTTTGAAGTCTCACCTGCTGACAACACATGCACTTTCTGCTGAGAGGGGTACTGTTTACTGTAAAGGGCTTGGAGCCTGTTCATTGCTCACCATTCCTTGGCTTCTGTGCTGCTTCCTTATTAGCCAGTGTGTGCCAGATGTCCCCTCCGCTTCTTCAATGGAGCATGGACCAAGCACAAATTGAGTTATCTTAGTACTATTTCTCTCACTGGTGCTACCAGAGTCCATTATGTTTATCCCCAACTGATATGTTGTTGCTCATTCACCCTCTAGCCCCTCCCAGCCTACAACACATCTATTTGTAAACAGCAACAGGGGAGCTGCATTTTACCACCATCTTCACTATTTAACAAAATGGTGAGATCCTGAGCAAATCAAGAATTCCCCAAGGGAAAAATTGGAGTGATTGCAATCCTGAAAAAGCAGACACAATTGCTCCATCTTAACAAAAAAATAATCTCCTGTATCGGATTAAAGGAAATCAGATGTTTTCATGGATTGTAGGTCACGATAACTGGGAGCATATTAGATTATAACTGCATTCATATAGCACGAGTATTTGAAGTGAGATAGGGTAATTCATTGCAAACTTGTTTCTTGTTCTATACCACATAATGCCACTCCCCTCCACACCACGACACACAATGCCACTCCACATCACACCACACAATGCCACTCCACTTCACACCACACAATCAAATTCTGCTCTATGCCACACAATTCCACTCCAATCTACACAATTACAACCCACACAATCCCCCTCAACACCACACTACAAAATTACGCAGCACACAATTCAACTCCTGGCAACTTAATTCTACATCACCCAATTCCACTCACTCACTCATACCACATAATACCCCTGCACACCACGCCACCCTGATCCACTCCATGCCACACTATTTCATGTCATACAATTCTACTCTATTCCATGCCATATAATTCTACTCCACACTACACAGTTTCACTCCATGCCTTACAATTTCATGCCACACAATTCCATGCCAAACAATCTGACTCCACACCACACAATTGTACTACACTCAACACAGTAACATTCCACTTCACACAGTTCCACTCCATGCCACACAATTGCACTCCACATAACAGAAATCCATACCACACAATTTAATGCCACACAAATTCAAATCCTTTACCACACAATTGCATTCTACACCATACAATTCGACTCCATTCCACACAATTCAACTGCATGCCACGAAATTCCATGCCAAAAAATTCCACTCCATAACGCATAATTCCACGGCTCACAATTCGATTCAACACCACACAATTACTCTCCACTCCCCGAAGAAAACATTAACTCCACACGACACAATTCCATTGCACTCCAGAAAATTTCAACTGCATCTGACAAACTTCCACCCCATACAGTTCCATGACACTTCATGCCACACAACTCCACTCTACTCCTTGCCACAGAAATTCATGCCACAAAAAATGTCACCCCACTCCACAATTACTTACCAACCAAATTCAATCTGCATAGTTCCATGCTACAGAATTCCACTCCACCTCATGCTACACAATTCAAAATGATACAATTCTAACACCACGTCATGCCACACCAGTCCACTCCACACCACCCCATTCCACAATACACAATTTTAACCCAAACACATGTACTTCAATCCACACACTTTCACTCAACACCACACAATTCCATGCCACACAATTCCACACCATGCCACACAGTTCTATGCTACATAATTCCATTCCACTTCATGCCACATAATTCATGCCACACAGTTCTACTCCACTCAATGCCACATAGTTCCAAGCAACAACATTCTACTCCATGCCACACAGTTTTGCTGCACACAGTGTAAGCGTTACTCCTGAGGCGAAAAGCCGGGAGCTTGTAACTGAAGCATTTTTAACTTGTATTTCGTGTTTTTAAAAACCTGATTATTGCACTTTGCACATCACCCTGGCACTCACCCCTGCCTCGCCGAGCAGCTGACCGCTAGCTGTTTGACCACAAAACGCTCGTTCTTGGCGCCATTAGCACGCCGAGGGAGACGACTGCCACGCCCATCACTTGCTGGCCACGCCCCCTCCACAGAGATAAAAAGACCGCGCTGAACACTAGCGCTGCTCCACTGTAAGCGTTACTCCTGAGGCGAAAAGCCGGGAGCTTGTAACTGAAGCATTTTTAACTTGTATTTCGTGTTTTTAAAAACCTGATTATTGCACTTTGCACATCACCCTGGCACTCACCCCTGCCTCGCCGAGCAGCTGACCGCTAGCTGTTTGACCACAAAACGCTCGTTCTTGGCGCCATTAGCACGCCGAGGGAGACGACTGCCACGCCCATCTCTTGCTGGCCACGCCCCCTCCACAGAGATAAAAAGAGCGCGCTGAACACTAGCGCTGCTCCACTGTAAGCGTTACTCCTGAGGCGAAAAGCCGGGAGCTTGTAACTGAAGCATTTTTAACTTGTATTTCGTGTTTTTAAAAACCTGATTATTGCACTTTGCACATCACCCTGGCACTCACCCCTGCCTCGCCGAGCAGCTGACCGCTAGCTGTTTGACCACAAAACGCTCGTTCTTGGCGCCATTAGCACGCCGAGGGAGTCGACTGCCACGCCCATCTCTTGCTGGCCACACCCCCCCCCTCTACGTCATCAGAGGCCACTACAAATAATGTGTCACTACCGGAAGCGCAGCGGACGAGCGCAGCGGGCACGCCGTTTGCGCGCCGAAGGCGCGCTTAAGGCAAGCTCGTCTGCGCTCGTCCGCGACGAGGACGCGACTAGCGCCACCAACTATGCCCAAATTTGCCCGGTGGCTTCACGGTACACCCAGGATGTTTTGCTTAATCTACGAGGGTCCGCACATGAAGGTAAACTTACCTTCGAAGAGTCTGCATTTCCACTACTTGACTACTCCCACAAGGGCATGATTTCAGGGGGCCTGCTGAACGTAAGATCTCTACCTAAGCACGCTACTGAAATCAATCTCCTTATAGAATCACACCATCTAGATGTCCTTTTCCTTACGGAGACTTGGACACATGTCGACGGCGATATTGAACTAGCATCTGCTTGCCCTTCTAACTTTAATATCTTGCATCTCCCCAGACCCAAAGGCCGCGGTGGCGGAGTTGGCATTATCTTCCGAGCCTCCTGGCAAATTAATACCATAGACATAGACCCAGTGCCCGGGTTTGAGCTCTTTGGTCTGGCCATCAATAGCCATCTAGGAGATATCTTCACGGTGATCATTTGTTATCGTCCTCCACGGGCATTCTCCATCCCGCAACAAGCACTTCTCACTACTTTTACAAATATGGCTACCTCCCATAACAAGTTAGTTATTTTGGGAGACTTTAATCTCTGGCCAAATGGCAGCCTAGATACAGGACTAGACAATCTTCTGACATCCTGTGACAGTGTGGGGCTTCACCAATTGGTTAAGCATCCCACCCACTCTGCAGGCAATCGACTAGATCTCATTTTCTCGAGTCCTGGTCTAACACAAGTAGGCGATATTTTGCCTATGAGCTGGACGGACCACTCGCTTATCAAATTTTACATCACCAGCACCACAATTAGGAAGCCCAACGACAGCCTTCAACCAGAATTTACATACCGTAACTGGAAAGCCCTAGAAAAACTCAGCTCCACCACCAAAGTCTTCAACGTGGACGAAAGTTTTTCTCCTACCAGCTCGGTTGAAAACAACTACAGAGCTTTCTGTATGAGGATAACATCTACCACGGACTCCATTGTCCCGCTAAAACTTTGTAAACCTAGAGGTAGAGCACCTGCTCCCTGGTACAATGACTCCCTGAAAACTCTCAAATCAACCTGCAAACAGGCTGAGAGGAAGTGGAGACATGGATACTGTGACAACAATAAAACTCTCTGGAAAAATAAGCTCCGTGAATACAAATCTGCTATGACAGACAGCAAATCGGCCTATTACTGCTCCACTATTGTCAACGCAGCTAACAGTTCAAAAAGCATATTCCAGATCTTGGAGAACCTTATACACCCTGATTGCGCCAAGAAAACTATCCCCCCATCTCAGACTCTCTGTGACAATCTGGCACAGTTTTTCACAGACAAAATTGAGACCATCATCAACAACTTGGCAACCCCCCTTTGGAAAATACTCTAACCTCCTCCGGTGCTGTTGTCGCCAACCTATATTCTCCTAGTTCAGTACGCTCTCCTATGGAAAGTCTTCTGGCCTTTCCTCAGATCTCCGAAGCAGAATTTGAGAGACTGGCACTAGGCATCACCTCCGGGTCCCCCCCTTGACCCCCTGCCCCCGAAAACATGGAAAGCATGCGGGAATGAGTTATTCCACACCCTTCGGAGGATTTGTAATCAATCCCTCTGCTGTGGACTCGTTCCCAACCCCTGGAAGCAAGCTCTCATCACCCCGCTATTAAAAAAAACATCTCTGAATCCAGAGTGCCTTTCCAACTTTCGACCCATATCTCTTCTGCCCTTTCCGGCGAAAGTGGTGGAACGATGGGTCAGCACCTGCCTATCAACTTACCTTGAGCAGAATCACGTTCTGGACGACTTCCAATTTGGGTTTCGTCCAGCCCATGGCACCGAAACAGCAGTGCTTACTGCCATGGAAGAACTTCGAGTGCGTGCAGATAGGGGCCAAGCTGTGGCCTTGATTCTATTGGACCTATCTGCCGCATTCGATACTGTCAACCACGTGATCCTGCTAGAGAGGTTGAGAGATGCTGGGGTCAACGGCACAGCCCTGCTCTGGTTCCACTCTTATCTCAGAGACAGGAAACAGGCTGTATCCCTCCCCCCCTACCAATCCGCCTTCTCCCCAGTCCCTCACGGTGTACCCCAGGGTTCTTCCATCAGCCCTATCCTTTTCAATGTTTATTTAAAGCCACTGGTCACTTTAATCAAATCCCATAATTTGACTACAGTAAACTATGCGGATGACACCCAGCTCATTCTCTCTTGGGAGGGGGAAGGCTCCATCCCCTTAGAAGCCTTCCATGACTGCCTGAGAGACACTGCAGGCTGGTTACACCGCAACTCCCTTCAATTCAACTCCTCTAAAACCGAGGTTTTGTTCTGTCCTGCGAGCCGAATACCTCGCCTCCTGCCTGTGGAGTTCTGGCCCCCGGAAAATCCAGATAAACCGCTACCTGTCGCCAGTGTTCGCAATCTGGGCGTCATGCTAAACACCAAACTTAGCATGGAAACACAGGTAACAAGAACAGTCGCCACCTGCTCGGCCCTTATGCGATCATTACGTAAAATCTTGCCACTATTACCACCTCCGGCCTGAGCTTTGATAGTCAGGTGCACTATTCTCAGTCGCATCGATTACTGCAATGCCCTCCTGCTCGAATCTCCCATGGTACTGTTGGATAGACTCCAACGAGTCCAGTCGGCAGCAGCTAAACTGGCCCTTGGATGGACTAGGAGATCCTCGGCCACTGCGGCTTTAGCCGAGCTACACTGGCTCCCCTTGAAGCAACGCATAGCCTTCAAAGCCCTCTGCCTGGTCTTCAAGGCAGTACACGGATCAGGACCAAGACCCCTACAACATATGTTTTCTTGGTACATCCCAACTAGAACTCTACGATCCTCGACCGCCTGTCTTGTAATAGTACCTAGATTCAAGAAGGCCAGGATCGGGGGAAGATCGTTCAGAGTAGCTGCTGCTAAGCTCTGGAACAGTCTGCCTGCCGATATACGCCAAATCACACAGCTCCTACCTTTTATGAAACGAATAAAAACATGGCTCTTCCCCTAGCTCCCCCTCCACTGCCACCCCCCTTATTCAACTCCCTTTGCTTTCAACTCTAGGAGTAAGCTTCTTCAGCGCCAGGATACCTGCCAGGTGACAGCCGCGCTCTACAAATGTTTTAAATAAAATAAATAAATAAAAACAGTTCCACTCCACTCCGCACAATTCGAGCCCACGCAACACAATTTCATTCTACTCCACGCATACAATTCCACTGCTCACATTTGCACATCACACAACTCCACTTCACTCCACGACACAAAATTCCACTTAACTCCAATGAATTCCATTCCACTCCACACCAAGAAGTTTCACATTACACAATTCCACTACACTCAGTGCTACACAGTTCTAAACAACATTCCGCTCAACTCAATTTGTAGGATGCTGGCTATCTATATATTGCACTAAAACAAAGCACACTGTGCAGAGAGTCCAGTGGATCCCCAGTTGGTAAACAGATGTACAAGTAGATAATTTTAACATTCTTTTTGTGGTGGTATGGGTGAGCAGTCAGGCTTATCAGAGGGTAGTGCTAAGCATTTGCAGTACGCTACCGGGACAATAAATGAGCTACACACTCAAAAATAAATCTGAGACTAATTTGTATAAAAATAACAATTTTATAAATAAGAAGCAAGACTTTAAAATCAGACAAATACTTTGTATACTTTTTTGCAATTCGATGAAAATGCACTACAGTTAAAAATATGCAATTCTCTCAGAAACTTTGTAAGATACAGTCAAATAGTTACCATCATGGTCACTGGTGAAAGCAACAGTTGTCACAGGTTTTCAATGGAGTTCGGAAGCCACCAACAAAGCTACCGCTGCAGGCGCTGGGAGGAGACAATGGAGCTCAATGGAGTTGGGGGAGTGCCACACAGTTACAGTCACAGTCGCTGGGAGCAAGCGAGGTTGTGGGTTTTTGGTAAACCACAGTCACTCGGGTTTCTCAGGTGGTCTACAATGAAAGGATGAAGGCCTTTGATTGCTCAGGCCTCAGGCTGTGGATGGTGAGTCACATCAACATGGTCTGTGGTGGTCCACAGCCCAAAGAGTTTCTTTAACGACAGAGGTCAGGGACTAGAGCCTCCAGCTCAAAGGGAGGTTGTTGGCAATTAGCAAAGGCTGTCAGGGCTCTGGGGTTTCTTGGAGGTCTTGCAAGTCTCAGGAAGGACAGCAGGTCACAGTGGTGGAGTCCTTATGTAGTTAGCAAAGTTTCCACTGGTTTCTTCTGCAGCAGGGTTCAGTTCCTGGTCCACCAGTAGTTTTCTTCCATCATCTTCTTTTAGGTGCATCGAATCTGAAGTCAGGTTCTCAGGGGGGCCATCTAAATACTACATTTAGGGGCATTAGAGAGGAGGTTGCCAATGGGCTGCTGACCTGCAGGGTGCATACACCCTCTATATGCTCATCCCACTTGAGGGGTGCATATCCCTGACTACTAATAGGCTTCTATCCCTAACCTCAAAATGGTAGATAGTGAAAACATGGGGTCTACCTCACCTGCCCTAACTGAGGGATGGTACAGGGTGAAGGTAGACACAAATCCTAATATACCTGATTTTCACGCCAGTCCACCCACCAAAAGTGGAGCAGGACTGAGGGGTCGCCATCTGCTCCTAACAGCTGAGGGCTGGGGTCTGGGTTCAAAGGCAGCATGTCCTTTGAAACTGCTTGCTTCTGCTAGGCAGATCCTGCAGGGTGAAGGTGTGACTACCTCCACACTGAGCAGGCTTTGATCCTGGGTCTCTATAGCACTGGCTCTCATCCCATGGGTCCAGAAACATGTCTGGTGGTGGCAGACTGATAAAACCAGTCAGGGGCAACAACAGGGGTTGGTATGACTTATTAATAAATCTCATACTGGCATCAGAAAGGATGTATTAAGCGAAGATGTTTGTTACTTAACATCTAACAAATCAGTAAAGCCAGCATGTAGCTAGGAAACTCGGGTTGACAAGTATCCAGGCAATGTACTCTTTATGGCTTCCCTGCCCACATATAATGGTCAGAATGCACTGGACAATTGTAGGGGCATATTGTCTGAAGCTGATATGCCCATATATAGGGTATAGAGTGCCCTGCCTTAGGGCTGAAGGTCTGCAGTTGGGGTGGCTTACCCGTAACTTAAACAGTGTAAGGGTTGCATGGCACAACGGGCCATGTGCCATATCAACTCTTTGGTTTTTCTGCACCAAGACACGCAGCACACAATAGCAGAGTGCATTGTCTTGGTGAGGAGTCCCAGGGGGTGGTGCAAATAATGCTGCAGCACCTGAGGACCCTTTACAGTACCCATGCCCCAGGTACCAGGGGGTACCATTTAACAGGAACTTACAGGGGGAATCTGAAGTTGGGCCAATTATTGTACAGTTTTGGGGTAAAGAGATCTGGCACTGGGAACCTGGTTTACAGGAGCCCAGTGCACCTACAGTTCAAAATCACATACGGCAACAAACAAAAAGTTGGGGCTAACCATGCAAAAAAGAGGCCCTTTCCTACACAATTCGTCTGCGTGTCACAACATTCAAATTCACTCCATGCCATACAATTCCACACCACTGCATACAATTCAACTATACACCATTCCAATCCACTCCAGGCTACACAATTACACTCCGCCCTGCACAATTCTACATCTCACAATCCCACTCCCCTCCAAAACACACAGTCCCATACGACACAATTCCATTCTACTCCTCGCAAAACATTTCACCCTATGCTACACAATTCCACTCCATGTGATACTATTCCAAGCAATAAACCATTCCAAATAATTCGACTCCACAGTTACACTACATGCCTCACAATTCCATGCCACCCAATTTCATGTCAAACAATTATACTTCATGCCACACACTTCTACTTCACTTCACACTGAATTCCATGCAACACAATTTCATGCCACACAATTCCACTCCACACCACTCAATTCCCCGACACACAATTCCACACCACTCCACTCCATTACAAAAAATTCCACTCCATACTCAATAATTCTTTTCCACTCCAATCAATTCTACTCCACTTCACTACACAATCCACTCCACACAACCCAGCTCTACAATTCCGCATCACATAATCCCATGCCATACAGTTCCATGCCACAACATGCCACACAACTCCACTCTACTCCTTGCTACAGAAATCCATGCCACACAATGTCATCCCCACTCCACACTACACAATTCCATACGACCCAAATTCACTTCACAGAATTTCATACCACACAATTCCATTCCACCCCACTCTACACAATTCCAACCGACACAATTGCACATCACTACATGCCACACATTTCCACTCCACACCACATCATTCGACACCACACCATTCTATTACACACAATTCTACTCCAATCCACACACTTTCACTCCGCCCTGCATAATTCCATAGCACACAATTCCATAGCACACAATTCCACTCCACACCACACAATTCCACATCATGTCACACAATTCCATGCCACTCAATTACCCTCTACTCCACACAACTCCACATCACTCCAGGCCATACAATTCCACTCCACGCCACACAATTCCATACAAAAAATACCACTCTAAGCCACACAATTCTATGACACACAATTCTACTCCACCCCATGCTACACAAGTCCACAAAACATAATTCCACACCATTCAAGGCAATATGATTCCACTCTACACCACACTATTTTACTGCACATGATTCAAATCAAATACACACACTTTCACTCCATACCACCCAATTCCACTTTGCACCACGCAATTCCACTCCATGCAATTCCACACCACACAAATCCACTCCACGCCACACAAATTAACTCCAATCATACCAACTCCACTGCATGTCACACAATTCCACTCCACTACAAACAATTCCACTCTGTACCCCAGAATCTACTACACTCCACGGCACAAATTTCCCTTCCACACCATACAATTCCACTCTAATCGAATCAAGTCCACTTCATGTCACTCCATTGCACACAATAGCACTCCTCTCCACAACACACACTTCCACACTATACAATTAGTTTCCACTCAAAGCCACACAATTCCACACCACACAATTCAACTTCAGCCACTACCACACATTTCCAAGCACCAACATTCTACTCTGCGCCACCCAAATCAAATCCACTCTAATCCACAACATTCCACTTCATTCGACTCCATTAGAAACCACTTCATGCACCAATCCAATCCACACCACACAATTCTACTCTATAAAATTCAATTCTACACCACATAATTTTACTCCACTCCTAACAGTTCCACTCCACTGCACTCCGTAAACAATTCTACTCCACACCATACCATTGCATGCTACTTATTCCACCCACTGCACACCACACACTTGCATGACATTCAATTCAACTTCACTCCACACATTTCCATGAAAAAACATTCCATTCTGCTCCATGTCACACAAGTTTGCTTCACACAATTTCACTGAACACCATACAATTCCACTCCATGCCATACAATTCCATGCCACTCAATTCTTCACCATGCCACACAATTCCACCCCAATCTATGCTATAAAATTCCACTACACACGATTCCACTCCACACAGTTTTACCATGACAGAATTCCACTCAACTGCTTACATTTCATACTACTCGATGTCAGCAATTTCATCTCACTCTATACAATTTAACTCCACACCACTCCACTTATTTCCACTACACTCCATGCAGTTCCACTTCACGTCAACCAATTCTACTCTATTCAATGCCACACAATTTCATGCCTCTCCATTCTGCACATTTCCATTCATCTACACTCCATACCACACAATACAACTACATACAGTTCCACTCCACATGACAATTCCAAACCACACAATTTCAATCCACTCCAGGCAACACGATTTGAATTCATGCAACACAATTCCACACCAAAGGAATGCAGTCCATGCCACACAATTCCACTCCAATCCATGCTACACAATTCTACACAATACAATTCCATACTTCAACTTCAGTCAATGCCACACAGTTCCAAGTGCCAACATTTTACTCCACATTACACAATTCAAATACACTCTAATCCACAAAATTCCACTTCACTCCATACCATTAGAATCCACTTCATGGACCAATCTGATCCACACCACACTATTCTATTCTTTAAAACTCAACTGCACACCACATAATTTCAATCCACTCCAAACAATTCCATGCCACTGCACTCCACTAACAATTCTACTCCATACCACACAATTCCATGCCACATATTCCACCCCACTGCACACCGCACAAAAGTTCCAGGTCTTGGCAACGAGGTAAGAGAAGGATCTTCCTCCAGTTTTGGTCTTGTGGATAAGTGGGATGGAGGACAGGGTGAATTGGGTGGAGCAGAGATGTCTGGCTGGTGTGTGGAAAGCGAGGCAGTAGATTAGATATTCTGGTCCTATACCATGGGAAGACTTGCATGCATGTGTGAGGAACTTGAATGTGATTCTCTTGTTGATTTGAGCTAGTGGAGTTTTCGGAGGTGTTGTAAGTGGCTGTGGTGGGGGATGTCAAGGACTAGTCTGGCTGCCGCCTTTTGGATGTCCTGTAGTTTCCTGAGCTGTTTCTGGGTGACAAGGGAGTAGAGTGGGTTGCCGTAGTCAATTCTGCTGATGATGAGTGCCATCCGAAAGTCTTTCGAAGCAAGCAGAGTGTGTGGAAACAGGATGAGGATACTGCATTGATTTGGTGGTTCTTTGAGAGTGAGAAGTCCAATATGATGCTAAGGTTGAATGCATGGTCTGTAGGGGTTGGAGGGGCTCCTAGTGCAGAAGGCCACCAGGAGTCATCCCAGTCTGAGTGTGTGGGTCCCAGGATGAGTATTTCGGTCTTGTCCTAGTTGAGTTTGAGACAGTTGTCTTTCATCCAGTTAGCAGTAGCCTTCATCCCATTGTGAAATTTGATTCTGCCGGCTATGGGTTCATTGGTGAGGGAGATGATCAACTGGGTGTCATCAGTGTAGGAGACAATATTGAGTCTGTGGCTTCTGACGATGGCTGCAAGCGGTGCCATGTAGATGTTGATGCTCAGGGAGTAGTCCTGGGGTACTCCAAAACAGATCTTTGGGAGCTTTGAGAGGACTGGGGGTAGTCTGACTTACTGTGTATGGCAGGTCTGGAAGGAGTGGATCCAGTCCAGTGCCTTATCATGGATGCTGGTGTCATGGAGTCTCATGATTAGGGTGCGGTGGGAGATGGTGTTGAAGGCAGCTGAAAGGTCCAGTAGGATGAGGGCTGCGGTGTCCCACACAATTCCACGCATGGCACACAATCCCATTGCATGTAACACAATTCCACTCCACTCCATGCCATGCAATTCCACACCAGACAATTCAAAACCACACAATTGTACTCCACTCTACAACTCACAATTACATTCCACTCCGCACCTCACAATTCACTCAATACCACACATTTCAAAGCAACACAATTCCACACCACACCACAGAAACCCACATTGCAAAATTCCGCACCACACAATTCTACTTCACTTCCACTGCACACACCACTCCAGTCCATGCCACACAATTCTACTCCACATAATTCCACTCCACATCACTGCAATTCCACCCCACTCCAAATATTTCCACGTTGCTTCACTCCACAACACACAATTCCACTCCACTCAATGCCACAATTACCACACCACTTGTCCCACTCAACTCCACACAGTTCAAAACCACACAATTCCACTTCACTCTAAACCACACCCATCCATGAAACAACTGTTCACTCCACTCCATGCTATACATTTTCACGCCACACAACTCCACTCCATGCCATACAGTCCCATGCCACACAATTCCATACCACACCACACAATTCCATACCACGCCACACACTTCCACTTCACTGTATGCCACACAAATCTGACAATTCCACTCCATACCATATATTTTAATTTCAGTACCTGCCATGCAATTCCACTCAATGGCACAAAATTCCACACCAACCAGTTCCATTTCAGTCCACACCAACAATTCTACTCCAGTCCACACAAATCCATTCCACTGCATGCCATACAATTCCACTCCACAAAACACAATAACACACCACACAATTCCATTCCACAACATTCCACTCCATGTCACACAATTCTATTGAGCACAACATCACTCCACTCAATTCCACTCCACACATGTTTACTTCTTGCCACACAATTCTACTGCACGCCACATAATTTCACTCCGCACAATTCCACACCCCTCCACGGCAAGCAATTTCATGGCGCTCTACACAGTTTAATCTAGACCACTCCATCCCACTCAATTGTGCTACAATCCATGTAATTCCTCTCCAAACCACACAATTCCACACCACAATACATAATTCCACTTCACTCCAGGCAATTTAATTTTACTCTACTTCATGCCATATAATGTCATGCTATTCCATGCCACACAACTCCACAACCACATAGTTCCCCTCTACACCAAACAATTCCATGATGTACAACTCCACTTCACGTAATTCCACTCCACTCCACTCCAAGCCACTCAATTTCCCTCCATGCCACACAGTTCAACTGCACATCACATTACATAATTTCACTCCACTTTACTCCAGGCCATACAATTCCGCTGTACTTCATGTCACTCAATTTCACGATATACCATGCCACACAATTCCGTGCCACATAGTACCCCTCCACACCACACAATTCTATGATGCACAGCTCCACTCTACACAATTCTACTCCATGCCACGCCACCCAAGTTCACTCCTTGCCACAC
Source organism: Lissotriton helveticus (assembly GCF_964261635.1). NCBI lineage: Eukaryota > Metazoa > Chordata > Amphibia > Caudata > Salamandridae > Lissotriton > Lissotriton helveticus. The sequence continues at coordinate 388,338,330 of NC_136058.1, read as the reverse complement.
AATTCCGCTCTGCACCACACAAATGTAAATGTATTTATATAGCGCAAATCACCGACACGGTATCTAAGCGCTTGCTTAGGGAACCCGTCCTGGTATTCCCCTGTGAGATACCCCGGCAGGGTATCCACAAGGTGAAAGCCAGGCATCCCGCCGTGAGGGGCCGTTGTGGTGATTAAGCAAGCAATTGCCCAGAGTCGCAGAGTGTGACCCCGTGAGTTGAGTAGGCACCGGAGCGAGAATTGTCGAGTCTGTGGAATTTTTGAGCCCGAGACCCGCCGAGGCGGGGAATCGAGCCCTGGTCCACGGCCGATGTCAGCTTCCGGGTCTGCCGCCTCTAACCACTGAGCCATGCTTCTCCACGACCTCGACACACTATTCCACTCTACACAACTTCACACCACACAATTTCACTTCACCCCAATGCACACAATTTGAATCCATGCCACAAAATTCCACACCTAAGAATTCCACTCCATTCAACACAATTTCACTCTACTCCATGACACACAATTCCACACCACACCACATAATTCCACTGCAGGTCACACAATTCCATATCTCACAATTCCGCTCATGGCACACAATAACACCCCATGTAACACAATTCTACTCTGCTCCATGCCACACAGTTCAACAACTCATAATTCTACACCACTCAAATGAATTCCACTCCACTATAGACAACACATTTCATTTCACAATACACAATTACATGCCACATAATTACATTTCACTCCATGCCACAGAATTTCACGTCACACAAATCAACTTCACTCAATGTCACACATTTTAAAGTCATAACATTTCACTCCCCACCACAGAATTCCATGCCATAAAATTCAACTACAATCAATTCCACTTCACTCTACTGCACACAATTCCACTCCAATCCACAAAATTCCACTCTGCTCCACAATATTCCAATCCAATCTACACACCAATACACTCCACGCTGCACAATTTCACATGACAAAATTCTACTCCACATTGAACTCTATTCCAAACAATTCCACTCTGCTTCACTCCACACCACACAATTCTACTCCACACATTCCACACCACACAGTCCACTCCACACCACGCATTTCCACTTCAACCCACATCACACACATCCAGGAATTAACATTCCACTCCACTCAATTGCACACAATTTTGTTCCACATAAATAAAATCAACTGCACACAATTCCACTCCATGCCATACAGTTCCATGCCACACAATTCCAAACCACACCACACAATTCCATTCTACTCTATGCCACACACATCCACTCCACGTCAGAACACTCCACTCCACACCACACAATCCTACTCCACACAGTTCCATCCCACTTCTCCTCCACTCTACTCTACCCCACACAATTCAATTCCACTCCATACATGCAGTTCCACATCATGCAACACAATTTGACTACACGTGACACAATTCCACTCGATTTACTCACAATTCCACTCCATGCTGCACTATTCCACACCACAGAGTTCCAGGACACTGCGTACCACACAATTACACTCTTCTTCATGCTGCACCAATCTAAGCCACAAAATGTCCCTACATTCCACACTACATAGTTGCACAGATTTTTGTCAGAGCACCTCCCTGCTGATATTTAAATCAGGGATGGCGCCGACGCGCAGCGCTTTGAGGTAGACAGTGGGACACTACTTTACTTGCTCTTACACTGTATGTGTGCTACTTAGTTACTTTGGGATAGTTTTAATTTGCTTATGGTATCACTACTGTGGAACGCTTTTAATCTGAATTTCACTATTACCGCAGACTGTTTTTAAAGATCGCCACAACTGGTTTTATGACTTACTCATCACTTCTGCCGATAGCGTGAAGGGAGAACCTGAACCTTCTAGTTCCCTCACTTCCTGGTAGCCATTAGCGGGTGCCATTTTGGAAAGAGAAGGTCTAGTTTTTTGGCGGCACACTTCCCTGCTGATATTTAAATCAGGGATGGCGCCGACACGCAGCGGATGCTCGCAGCGGGCACGCCATAGGCAAGCCCATCTGCGCCCGTCTGCTCCTGGACGTCACCAGATGCCAGAACCCCTGATTTCAGACTGCCCCACAGGCAAAGGTACACACAAGATGTATTGCTTGCTCTACAATCTACAGCCACCAGTGGTCAACATACCTGGAATCCTGATTCCTGCCCCCACTGTGCAACATATGCGGTTTTGGGGTATGTACCTGCTCCTGGCTGCTGTTCACTGCCCCTGGGTTGAAAGGCTTTGCCATCAGCAGCCTTAACTGTAGATCCTTTATGAAACACCATGCAGGGGTATCAGATCTTCTACAAGAAACAGCCTGGACATCTTATTCCTTACGGAAACCTGGCTCACAATTGACTGGGTGGCCATCCCGGCCTTGGCCGTACCTGCAGGCTATTCGATGCACATCAAGAATAGAGCTGTCAGGAGGGGAGGGGAGCTTGCCATTGTACTCAAATCAGTGTACTCCTGTAGCCTCATTCCACAGAATATCCCCGATTGTGAAAGTGCTCTTTTTAAGATTGCGCTGACTCACACTGTCTGGGCTTATATATCACCCGCTGGGTATCTCAAAAGTATTCCAAGAAGCTCTAGCCAATACCACGCTAACATTAGAGGCTACCAATTTTAGCATTTTTGGAGACATTAACCCACATCTTGACTGCCAAGAGTCCCAGGAGATCATCAGCTTCCTGGGAGTTATGGCCGCATGTCAGTTAAGGCAGCCGATTGAGAGGCCAACCCATGTAGCTGGCCACCTTCTTGACCCCGTATTTAGTAATCTAGAGTTTATGGAGGCTAATCCTCCACTTCCAATGCTCTGGATGGATCACTCCCTCATCTCTTTGAGTCTCCATTTAGAAGGTTCCCCACTGCAACTCCCTTGCCTGCCTTTCATGAAGCGCCCATGGCACAAATTAAACCCTACAATTTTCACAGCCTGTATAAATTTGCACCGTCTATTCTGACCAACAGATATGGAGACAGCGGATACTGCCTTCAGAGGATGAGTCAATAATGTACTAGTTCAGTTCAATAAAGCTTTATTCGATTTGTAAAACAGAATCATAAAAGCATACATTTAAAAACAACATATTAAAAACTTGCTATACATATACATATTGAATTAATACATTAAAAAGCGACTAAAAAAATGTACAGTACTGAATGAAATATAAAATCCTTTTTAGCAAGAATGCTCTACTCCTGATAACCGAATACATCCATTATAAAGGTGCTGATTACATTGTCTAAGCCAGCTAATTACAATTGTTCTAAAATTACATCAAGTTCCTGAGTCTAACAATCTCCTTTAGATAGGTAGATACGACTTTGATGGCATGCGCATTATCTAAAGTTTTCAATTTATTATAGGCCGCTCTGCAAGTTCGTACGCCCTATTTCTTTAATAGAGGTTTCAATAACCTTTCCCTTGGGAGCAGATAAAATCTGCAGAATAGTATGCAGTGAACGTTGGACTGGTGTGAGATGTTATCACACGGGCAAATTTTTATATCCCTTGTCCAATCATTATACTGTTGAAAGGTAATTATTCTAAAGAGGGTGTCCGTGTGAAGGCGGATCAAAAGCATACGTGTGAAAGGCGTTGGTTCTAAGAGCAGATACTGCTGTTCCTCCTCAACAATGGTGGTCAGTTGATTTTCTAAGACCGTACTTTTGCCCTTTTCCACCAGCCATCTTTTGCTATCTAGGTGCTGAAAAAGCAGTTTTTTCAAACCAGGTCTGGGCACCGTCTCCATACTTACAGGATTAAAGAAGTATTCCGGGTGCCCGATGTCTTTAAGCATTTCTCTTACATATTTGAACCATTTGATATTATCAGCGCCATCTAGGGCCAGACAATCCTTTATAACTTCTCTATTCAGACTTGTCTCCAGTTTTACCCAGACATTATGCCACAGCAAAACTGGTGAAGATGTTATAATGTCCGAAATATATGGGAGACCTAATTCAGTGTGAATGAAAAAATGTGGCTGTACTCTTAGGGGTTGCCAACAAATAGCGAAGGAAGGAATTTTCAGAGCATTGAATAGAATCCACATGCTCAATCCCCCAGATGCCAGCTCCATAGGTGCCGGTCGATGTACATTTGGCTTTGTAAATCTGTAGGAGTTCTCCAACGGGTCTACCTCCCAGTCTTTTAGCAAAATTAATCAAAGCGCCCGTGGCCCTAGAGAACGCTAGGCTCCTTGCAGGTACGGCCGCCTGCCATGTACCCCTTCTATCAAAATTAATACCAAGGTAGGAGAACCTATCTGTGTTCTCCAGTTTTCTCCCATCCAGAAAAATTGGGCATGGAGTCCTTCTATTCCCTGTTCCACAGGACATGGTATAGGTTTTTGAGGCATTTACCCGAAGACCTCTATTTTTCATGAAATCAGAAAATTTCCCCACCGCCCTTTGCAAACCTGCCCTTCTCTGGGACATTATTGCGGGATCATCCGCATATAGGAGTATGGGTATTGGCGTCCCATTTACTGTAGGATAATCATGATATACTTCAGTAAGATGTTGGCCAACCGCATTAATGTATAAAGTAAAGAGCAGGGGTGCTAGAATGCACCCCTGTATTACTCCTCTGTGGATCTGAAATGTGTCAGAGCACTCGCCCCTCCTGCCATATTTGACTCGGGCTCCTGCCCCCCTATAGAGTTCTTTTATAAACAGGAGGATATGTTTGTTCAAGCCGATCTCAGAAAGTGTCAGCCAGAGCATCTCGTGGTCCACGCAATCAAATGCGGAACTTAAGTCCACGAAAGTCACGAAAAGATTTCCTTCCTTTTTTAGTCTGGGTGTATTTAGCTGTTATTAATGCCAGGTTGAGGCCCTGTTCTATGGTGCCCTTACCTGCTCTAAACCCATATTGTAGATTTGAAATGATGTTGTGCTCTTCCATCCAAACCTGGATTCTATTTAAGATGATCCTCCCGGCACCCTTCATCAGGCCATCGAGTAACGAAATCGGACGATAACAAGTGGGGTCATTCCTGTCCCCTTTTTTAAAGATTGGTACAACGATAGCCTCTTGCCAGGTTGAAATGAATCCAGTGATATTTGAGGAATTGAGCACGTTGGTGAGCATGGGTGCCCATAGATCGATATCTGATTTAAATATGTCTATGGGGACATAGTCCGGTCCAGGTGCCTTCCCTGATGGACTTTCTTTCAGTGCCCTGATGACTTCCTCACATTGAAATGTAATACCCAGAGGGAAAGCACTGGATGATTTAAGTTCCACAGGTGCACCGAGATTATTTCCCTGTGTGGATCCATGCCATACAAGCTCTACTTTATCGTATAGACCTTCAAAGTGTGTGACCCAGGATTCGCCCGGGATTGCTAAATCTATTTGGGCCCCCTGGTTGTTTTGCAGGAAAGGGGCATTTACTGCCTACCAAAAGGCTATATTGTCCCTCTTCTCAGACGCTTCATGGCGAGCCAGCCAAGCCTTTTTTTTAATTGTTTTTTCCTGTTGATTACAGCGGCACAGTAGGAGCGCCTAGCTGTCTGAATGTTTTCCTGAGATCTTGGGGAGGAGTGTAGAGCTTTCTTTAGGGCAGCAAGTGCCCTGGTGCAGCTTTTGTCAAACCAGCCTTGACTTTCTTTTGGGGGATGGCGAGGCACCCTGGTTAAAAGTCTTTTTATTTCTAATGAAATTTTTGTGAAGGAGTTTATGACAGTCTGATGCTCAACCTTATTAGAAAGGCATGTTTGAATTTCCTCGTAGGTATTCTTAACTAAAGTTTGGAAGAACTTTGCAGGCACCACCTTGTCCCATTTAATGCAATACCCGTTATTACTGGATAACCTTGGTGTCAAATTATATAAGTTGTTATTCATTGAGTTTACTGCGGGATCATTAGATTCCATAGTAACAGAAATGGGATAATCGTCACTAAGAGCAGTGTCCAAAGTATCCCAATTAAGTATAGTCCCTGAATATCTTGACGATAGGAGGGTGAAGTTGAAAGTTGAATTGCATCCCCTCCCATAAATAGTGGGTCTGAATGGTTTAGTTGGAGAGCATAATTCATTGGCGAATGACATGATAAAGTGGGAAGTCAGAGTGTTGAGAAGGTTCCCTAGTTTGAAATGATGAAAATGAGTCGGAGCCCCTTCCTTATAATCACCCAGGCCACAAACGCCTGCTTCCCCCGAGGGCAAAGAGGGCAGTTGAAGTCCCCTACCCATAACAGGGCCATGTCTCCCTCCATCTGCTCCTCTATTTTTAGTAGATTAGACTTGAGTTTATTTACAACAGTCTCAATTAGTGAAGTTGGAATGTTGTTGTACAAGTTCACTAATGTCAAGTTTTTTAAAAACTCCCCAATGTGTACCAATAATTTGGTAAAACTCCGTTGTAGAAAACTTTACAGTGGGGGATCCTACGTTAGACGAGATGTATGTGCATAGCCCCCCTTTATGTCTACAGTGTCGGCTAGGCGTGGCTGGGGTGTGAAAGGTTTCATATCCAAGGATATGTAACTCGTTACTGGTCCACGTTACTTGTAAGCATACAATACTATGCTTAAGTGCAATTTCTAGCCAAAGTGGATTAGTGATTTTATCAAACAAGCCCGCCCCATTCCAACATAAGATGTTATTATTAGGTGGTATCTCTATAGTAGCAACGCTAATATCAGCGCTTGCTTTAATGCCGTCTACATTTCCTGGGATTAGCATGGGGCTTATGTGTGGTGGGTGCTCCTTGTAATGTGTTAAGATATTAGTTATAGGCGTTTGAAGTAGGTGCACCTTGTTCAAGTTAGTAGAGTCAACAGTTATAGGAGGAATGTTAGAGGCCATATTTATGTGCGGAGAGTTTACAGGTTGTTGGACCGGTCAGCTTTTTGGGTGGTCTCCCCTTATTTTTTTTTGTTTGTTTTTGGTCCCTTTCTGCCTCCCACTATTTTTGTCCACCAGTCCTTTTTGTGTGGCCTTAGGTCTCCGGGTGCCCCACCATTGCTAACCAGTGCTGAGGTACAGGTGCGCCTTTCTAAAATGGTGGGTAGATAGGGTGCCTAAGATGGACGCCTGACAGGAATTACCTCAGAGCTTGGGCCATAGGATGGCATTAGAGGGTTCTAGAACCTTCCAGTCCACTCTAGTGAACCGGGCCTAGACTATATAAGGGAGGACACTGGGTGGCCATTTTGTAATTGCTGGGCTGGCTGGAGTGCAGACGACTGCGTCAGGGGGGGTTGTGTCACAGGCTACTCTGATTGTTCCTAGGGGCTGCGAGATAGTCGTTGGTGCTGCCCTCCTCCCTGTTGATCTGACCCTGCTTATGTGAGGAGATCTGTGAACCTCACAAACCAGTGTGGCCACTCGTCAGGAAATATTGTTCACTTCAACTGCTGGCGAGAGTGAACTTGCCCAACCCCAGAGACCTTGGACGTGGACCCAAAGAGCAACACGGAACAAGGGGTCCTTTATTACAATTTCTGAGGTGAAGGGTGGTCTAAACTTCAGCCCTTGCCTGGTTCGGCCGGGTTGAGGTGTACTTTGTGCCAAGTGCCGTAGACAACCAAGAAGGCTCAGCACTACAATGTTCAGAGCTTCCCTCGTTCCCCTTCTGACCTTGCTGACGCGTAAGGGTACTAATTGATAATGTGTCGCTGACCTGGGTGCTGAGAAGAGCGATTCCAACCTGAGGTGTGTGGAAGGCGGAGCGACGCGAGGTTCTGTGAAAGACGCTGGGCAGGGCCGTTGAGCGACCGGTCCCCACCCGCCAAGCGCGTCACCTCACAGTTCGAGTTAAGTCTCCTCAGAAGCAGAGGCTGCAGCTGCCCTCGGGTGCCTGGTGCTCCGGTGATCGGAAGTGGACGCTCGGAGACCCGACTTGAGAAGCCTTCCTATCTTCGCTCAGCCGCCACCCCCGCCTTGGGTGAAGTGTGAAGAACCTGAGCGGGTGGACGGGGGAAGCGCGGCCTAGTCAACTTGCTTTCTAGAAGAAATAACGAGGGCGCTGATCGGGCGCACAGGTATCTGTGGGAAGTACAGAGGAGGGGGGAGCAGAAAGGAACATGACCTACAAGGAGGGGGCGAACTGAGGAGATTGGGGTGCCACGAACTTGCCCTAAGCAAAACCACCCTCCAGTAAATTGTGACTAACTGAATCAAAGAGTAGGCCTTAGACTCTGATTTCTCCCCCTTTCAAAAGCTTCCTAGAAAACCTCAGGGGAGTTGGGAAGGACTGCATAGGCTGCATAAGAAGTTTGTCATTTCTCTCCTCTGAACATTTACTTCAAATCGGCTCAGTTGACCGGAAGCTGGTCCAAGCTTTAAATTTACTTACTACTGATTAGCATGTTCCTATTGATCTATTTGCCTAATTGAATGTATTCAGGAATTGAATGCTGATTATTGCTGATTACTGTGAGGAAGAATAATATGATTTTTCAATTAATGTGATTAATTCTCCAAGTGAATTGCTGAAAGACGTGTATTATTTTACAGTGAAACTTACATACATTTCCTTCCTCAAAGCAACGATAAAGTTTCACCATTTTATAACTAACATATTGGTGTGGTGTCATTTTTGGTGGGTTTGTGCTGGGGTGCTGTAGAGTCTGTAATGCAAGCACGACATGTAGGCCTTCGATATTTAGCCCTTCCGCTAGTGCCTCGCTACCCGAACCGGGACCGGCAACCCCAGTTCCAACATATTGGTGCACAGCGGTGGGATTAGGATTTGTGCTTGCGTACATCCTACAGCAGCTCAGTGTGCACCACGCACCTTGCACCTAATTGGTTTTTCTGTCTGGCAATATTGTCTCCAAAAAATTAGTCTCTTTAATTTGCATTTTTGGTTTTTCCAAAATCCTTTCTTGTGGTGGTTGTAAGTAGCTCCTATATGACGCCTCTCTGTCGAGTAACCCAAACAAATGTCTGAGGGCCCGTCTGGCAAAATGGAGTTCGAGCTGGCTGAGTCAGAGACTTACTCAGTGACACAGCTTAAGGAATTTTATCAGGAGAAAGGGGTGTTCTTTAGGCGTGGTGCGAAGAAAGCGGAACTTCAAACCAGCTTGAGAGCATGGGTAGCAGCTCACCCAGATGGGGGGAGGGATGAGGAAGGAGTGGAGCCTGACTTCATCGCAGAATTAGATATGCTGTACCAAACCGAAGAGGGAAATCTGTTACCAGTTCCTGGGACACCTTTGAGGGCGGGCAGTAGTGTGTCTGGAAGGAGCCTTTCCTCAGCAGAATTAGTGGACAGGAGGGAGAAGAGACAACTAAAATTGGAGCTAGCCCGATTAGAAAAGGAACGGGAGGAAAGGAGGTTTCTCCACGAGCTAACTTTAAGGGAACTGGAACTAAAAGCCCTACAGATAGGGACCTCCAGTAATCCCATTGGTGGCAGCGTACTTAAAGAAGTTACCAGGGAGCCTAGACTTTACTTGCCCAAAGACGTAGTCGCTAGTTTTAGTGTAGGGGACGACATTGAAAAATGGTTGGCTGCCTACGAGGTCTCATTGCGAGCCCATGGAGTTCCTGAAAGTCACTGGGGGGGGGGGTGGCCTGTATAAGTACATGCCTACGGTGGGGAGGGATGCCCTTCTAGCTTTGTAAAAGGAGGAACAGACCAATTACCCCACCATGAAGATTGCCTTGGTCAGGCAGTTTGGGCTGACCCCAGACAAATACAGGCAGAAGTTCCGGGATAGCCACAAACTCCCCACACAAAACTGGGTTGATTTTTTGGACTACGCTAGAAAGGCATTAGAGGGCTGGGTGCAGGGCAGTGAGGTTACTGATTACGAGGGGTTGTATGATCTGTACCTAAAGGAGCACCTCCTCGAGAAATGTTTTCCGGAGCTGCGCCAACACCTGGTGGACAGCAAGCTGACTAATCCTAGGAAGCTTGCAGAGGAGGCCGACATCTGGGCTAGTACTAGAGTGTCTACTAAGGGATCTGGGGGGGACTCCCAAAGAGCTGGACAGGGGTCTTCCCAGAAGAAAGAGGGGGGACATAAAAAGAATGAGTTCTCCAAAGGCCCCCAAAATAGTTCTCATGGGAAGGAGTCAGTTTCCCCAGTCAAATCTGGCCCACAGAAATCCACCTATCCTGACCGTAGTCAGCAACCCAGGATTGTCCGATGCTATGAGTGCGGCGAGGTTGGACACTATAAGGGAGATGCCAAGTGTCCAAAGAGAGCGCACCCTCCCACTGGAGGAAAAACCCCAGGGGTAGCGAGTCTAGTGATCGGGGAGGAGCTGCCCCTAGACAAGGGGGGTGAGTGGGCAGGGTTGACCTTAGTGTCCCTGGGAGACAGCGAGATGGTTCCTAAGGTCCATCTGCCTCCAAATACCATCAAGTATAGGCAATGGGTCACCATCAATGGCCAAAAGGGAGAGGCTCTGAGGGACACAGGTGCCAGCATGACTATGGTGAGGAGACAGCTGGTGTCTCCAGAGCAGGTGATTCCCAATGTACTCCACCCCGCTGTGATGGCTGACGGCAGGGTGAGCCACCATCCCGTGACTGAGGTTCCCTTTGAGTGGGGAGGGGTCACAGGCCTTCTACGAGTTGCGGTGATCCCCGCTGTGCCGGTCGACTGTCTGTTGGGAAATGACCTTGAGCACAATGCTTGGAAAGAGGTAGAGTTCCAGACACATACGAAGATGCTGGGATCACCTGATTGGACCTGTGCAAGCACGCGGTCCGCGACTGCCCGGAGGGGGAGTTCACAAGGGCTGGAGCCTGGAACAAAGGCACAGCCAGCTGCCAACAAGGGGAAGATCCGGGGTCAGGGAAAACCTGCCTCGGCGTCCACACCCCGTAAGATGGATGGGGCCCCTGCGGTGGAGGTTCCGGAGTCCACGGAGGAGGATGTTGACTCCCTGCAGGGCTTACCTATCCCTGCGGAGTGGCAAGTGGTAGGAGGACCCGCCAGAGAGGAGTTTGTCAAGGGCAGAAGGAGTGCCCTGCCCTTGAGGGTCTAAGGCGACAGGCCGAAGCCCAGGCAGCAGGTAATATCTCAGGGAACTTTCACATCTACTGGGAGGATGGTCTCCTCTATAGTGAGCCCAAGGCTCCGGTGCATGGGTCATCCCGAGCTTTGGTAGTTCCCCAGCGCTACCGAGCCTTCCTTTTAGAGTTGGCTAATGAGATTCCTTTGGCAGGACACCTGGGCCAAGACCTATGCCCGGCTTGTTCAACACTTCTATTGGCCTCAGATGAGGGTTGCGTCCAACAATTTTTGTAGGACGTGTGTGTCCTGTCAAGCCAGTGGAAAAACAGGGGTTAAGCTGAAGGCTCCCCTGGAACCACAGCCTGTCATTAGCACGGGTGGGCATTGACATTGTTGGGCCATTAGATCCACCCACCTCAGCCGGTCACAGGTTTATCCTGGTACTAGTGGATCATGCCACCCGGTACCCAGAGGCTATTCCTCTGAGGACTATTACTGCTCCTGCGGTGGCCCGGGCCCTGATGGGGATTTTTACCCGAGTGGGTTTCCCCAAGGAAGTTGTGTCCAACAGGGGGGCCAACTTCATGTCAGCCTACATGCAGGCTATGTGGAAGGAATGTGGAGTAACTTACAGGTTCTCCACTCCTTACCACCCCCAGACGGAAAGGTTTAGCAAAACCTTGAAGGGCATGATCAGGAGTCTGCCTGAGAGCCTGCGGAGGAAATGGGACATCCTCCTGCCCTGTTTGTTGTTCTCATACAGGGAAGTGCCACAGAAGGAAGTGGGCCTCAGCCCCTTTGAACTTTTGTATGGGCACCCCGTCAGAGGACCTCTCAGCCTGGTGAAAGATGGATGGGAAAAGACTCCCAGGAGGCTTCCCCAGGATGTGGTGAGCTACATGCTTGTTTTCCGTAGCCAAATGGCTAAGTTTTGGAAGCAAGCTTCTGACAACCTTGAGGCCAGCCAGGCAGTCATGAAAGAGTGGTACGACCACAATTCTCCAACCCTGTGGATTTGGAGCCTGTCCAGAAGGTGTGGGTCATGGAGCCTGGAGAGCTTAGTGCCCTCCAGGATCGCTGCACAGGCCCCTTTGAAGTGGTTGAAAAGAAGGGCAAGGTCACTTATTTGGTGGACCTTAAGACCCCCAGGCAGCCCCATCGGGTGCTCCATGTCAACCGTCTCAAGCCCCACCATGAGAGGTCTGAGGTCACCTTGATGATGGTGACTGATGGGGCAGAGGAGGAGGAAAGCGAGCCCCTCCCTGACCCATTCGCGTCTCAGGAGAAGGACGGTTTAGTGGAAGGACTGGTCCTCTCACCATCTCTGACTCCCGAGCAGCAGAGGGACTGGCGCCAAATTTTGGAGCAGTACTCCTCACTGTTCTCCCTTATTCCGGGAAGGACCCACCTGTGTGCACAAGATGTGGACACAGGGGACAGCCCACCTGTGAAGTCCAAGTCCTACCGGCTGTCCGATAAGGTGAAGGCCAGCATGCACAGTGAGGTCACCAAGATGCTGGAGCTGGGAGTGATTGAACCTTCCGAATGCCCCTGGTCCAGTCCGGTGGTACTGGTACCAAAAGCTGCCCCACCGGGCACCACACCAGAACTCAGGTTCTGTGTGGATTACAGAGGCCTGAACTCAGTGACTAAGACTGACGCTCATCCCATCCCAAGGGCAGATGAGCTCATTGACCGGCTGGGAGCTGCCCGATATTTGAGTACCTTCGACCTCACATCAGGGTACTGGCAGATCCCTCTGACAGATGGAGCGAAGGAGAGGTCTGCCTTCTCTACCCCTGAGGGACACTACCAGTTCTGAGTGATGCCCTTTGGCCTCAAGAACGCCCCTGCTAATTTTCAGCGGTTGGTGAACCAGGTCATCTCCGGTATGGAGGCCTTTGCTGCTGCCTATCTCGATGACATCGCTGTCTTCAGCAGCAGCCGGGAGGACCACCTGTGTCACCTCCAGAAAGTACTTCAGGCCCTGCAGCAAGCTGGCCTGACGATCAAGGCCAGCAAATGCCAGTTCGGGCAGGGGTCGGTGGTGTACCTAGGTCACTTGGTGGGTCGGGGAAAGGTGCAGCCCCTCCTGGCCAAGATTGAAACCATCATGGCCTGGGAAGCCCCCAAGACACAGACTGAGGTTCGAGCTTTTCTGGGCCTCACCGGCTACTACCGCCACTTTGTCAAGGGATACGGGACCATTGTGGCTCCCTTGACTGATGTTACATCTAAGAAACACCCTCGAAAAGTTATTTGGACCGAGGCGTGCCAACAAGCCTTTGACACCTTGAAGAAAGCTATGTGTACAGCTCCAGTGCTCCGGGCCCCGGACTTTTCCAAAGAATTCATCATCCAAACAGACGCATCTGAGCATGGTATTGGGGCAGTGTTATCGCAGCTCAATGAAGAAGGTCTGGACCAACCTGTGGTTTTCCTTTCCAGGAGACTACTGAACCCGGGAACAGAGGTGGAGTGCAATAGAGCGGGAAGCTTTTGCGGTGGTCTGGGCCCTGAAGAAGTTGCGGCATACCTGTTTGGTTCGCACTTCCTTGTTCAGACAGACCACCGGCCCCTCCGGTGGCTCATGCAAATGAGGGGTGAGAATCCCAAGTTGCTAAGGTGGTCCATCTCCTTACAGGGAATGGACTTTAAGGTGGAACACTGACCTGGAGTGGACCATGCCAACGCTGACGGTCTCTCGAGGTTTTTCCGCCTTAGTGACGAGAACTCCCAAGGGATTGGGTGGCTCTCCTCACTTTCAGCTGGGGGGGGGCGCGTGTTGGACCTGTCAGCTTTTTGGGTGGTCTCCCCTTATTTTTTTGTTTGTTTTTGATCCCTTTCTGCCTCCCACTATTTTTGTCCACCAGTCCTTTTTGTGTGGCCTTAGGTCTCCAGGTGCCCCACCACTGCTAACCAGTGCTGAGGTACAGGTGCGCCTTTCTAAAATGGTGGGTAGATAAGGTGCCTAAGATGGACGCCTGACAGGAATTACCTCAGAGCTTGGGCCATAGGATAGCATTAGAGGGTTCTAGAACCTTCCAGTCCACTCTAGTGACCCGGGCCTAGACTATATAAGGGAGGACACTGGGCGGCCATTTTGTCACTGCTGGGCTGGCTGGAGTGCATACGACTGCGTCAGGGGGGTTGTGTCACAGGCTACTCTGATTGTTTCTAGGGGCTGCGAGATAGTCATGGGTGCTGCCCTCCTCCCTGTTGATCTGACCCTGCTCATGTGAGGAGATCTGTGAACCTCACAAACCAGTGTGGCCATTCGTCAGGAAATATTGTTCACTTCAACTGCTGGCGAGAGTAAACTTGCCCAACACCAGAGACCTTGGACGTGGACCCAAAGAGCAACACGGAACAAGGGGCCTTTTATTACAATTTCTGAGGTGAAGGGTGGTCTCAACTTCAGCCCTTGCCTGGTTCGGCCGGGTTGAGGTGTACTTTGTGCCAAGTGCCTTGGACAACCAAGAAGGCTCAGCACTACAATGTTCAGAGCTTCCCTCGTTGCCCTTCTGACCTTGCTGAGGCGTAAGGGTACTAATTGATAATGTGTCGCTGACCTGGGTGCTGAGAATAGCGATCCCAGCCTGAGGCGTGTGGAAGGCGGAGCGACGCGAGGTTCTGTGAAAGACGCTGGGCGGGGCCGTTGAGCGACCGGTCCCCTCCCGCCAAGCGTGTCACTCACAGATCGAGTCAGGTCTCCTCAGAAGCGGAGGCTGCAGCTGCCCTCGGGCGCCTGGTGCTCTGGTGATCGAAAGTGGACGCTCGGAGACCCGACTTGAGAAGCCTTCCTATCTTTGCCCAGCCGCCACCCCCGCCCTGCCTTGGGTGAAGTGTGAAGAACCTGAGCGGGCGGACGGGGGAAGCGCGGCCTAGTCAACTTGCTTTCCAGAAGAAATAACGAGGGCGACGATCGGGCGCACAGGTATCTGTGGGAAGTACAGAGGAGGGGGGAGCAGAAGGAACATGACCTACAAGGAGGGGGCGAACTGAGGAGATTGGGGTGCCACGAACTTGCCCTAAGCAAAACCACCCTCAAGTAAATTGTGACTAACTGAATCAAAGAGTAGGCCTTAGACTCTGATTTCTCCCCCTTTCAAAAGCTTCCTAGAAAACCTCAGGGGAGTTGGGAAGGACTGCATAGGCTGCATAAGAAGTTTGTCATTTCTCTCCTCTGAACATTTACTTCAAATCGGCTCAGTTGACCGGAAGCTGGGCCAAGCTTTAAATTTACTTACTACTGATTAGCATGTTCCTATTGATCTATTTGCCTAATTGAATGTATTCAGGAATCTAATGCTGATTATTGCTGATTTCTGTGAGGAAGTATAATATGATTTTTCAATTAATGTGATTAATTCTCCAAGTGAACTGCTGAAAGACGTGTATTATTTTACAGTGAAACTTACATACATTTCCTTCCTCAAAGCAACGATAAAGTTTCACCATTTTATAACTAACATATTGGTGTGGTGTCATTTTTGGTGGGTTTGCGCTGGGGTGTTGTAGAGTGTGTAATGCAAGCACGACATGTAGGCCTTCGATATTTAGCCCTTCTGCTAGTGCTTCGCTACCCGAACCGGGGCCGGCAACCCCAGTTCCAACACAGGTCCCTTGTCCTGAACCTTATATAATTTTTTCAAAGGTGGATTAGCTGATTGAGATGTTGTTCCTTATTTCTAGTCTCCCTAGGTTGGATATTGGCCATGAGTTCCTCAGGACCTCCTTCAGTGACAGGCACATTGATGTTAAACAAAGAGACCTTGTCTATGTGGTTTCTATCATCTTTCCTTCCCCGGCGCCCTCTCCTTAAAATATCCTGTCCAATGGATTTTGTTTCAGCCAGGGAAATACTATGATGCGTTGTTATAGAGGGTTCATCATCGTAGACTCCCTTAAGAGCGGTCAATGAGTCAATGTGCCTGGGTACATACTGATCCATTGATTTCTAATTGGAAAGTCAATCTACCCCTTCCAGCCCCGACAGTGTGGCAAATCGGTTAAAGGTGTGAATGTTAAAACTGAGACCCGCTATATTGCTCTCATAAGGGTTCAAAGGTCTTGGTAATTTAGGTAATAGAGATCGCGGGTAGAAGTAGCTCAAATCACGAGTCGTTATCCCTCCCCCGCCTCTCTCAAGATACCAGTCTCTAATATGGGAGATTACCCTGCAATCCCTAAAATTGACGATGATAACGTCCCCCTGGATGTCTTTAGGTCTGTGTCTCACCCAACTTAGGGGCTCATTAGGATGACGGGCGGACTTTGTCCGTCCGCCATCCTGTCGGAATTCGGGACCGCCCGCCATAAGGCCGGGGGTCCCGTGGGGGGTATTAGGATGTGCCCGACACAGTGGCGGGCACATCCTGCATTTTTAGCATTGTGGCGGGCGGTGCTCTCTGCACCGCCCGCCACAATGCTAAAAATGCATTGATGCATTTGCATAAACAAAGCGGCAGGCACCGTGCGGTGCCTGCCACTTTGTTTATGCAAATGAAGGGGGTACCACAGGTACCCCCCCGTGTGCACCCCCACCTCTCCTTCACTCTGGGGGCCCTTTCCGTGGCAGCATCGCCGCCGCGGAAAGGCACCTAAAGTCGCCTTTCATAATATGGCTGGCGGTGTCTATTAGACACCTCCACCATGTTAAACCTTTTGCGCCGCAGTCGCAAGGCGACTGGGGCGGAAAAGCGGCAGATGGTCTTTCCGTCCGACGTGGTCCCCCCCACCATCCTAATATGGCGGGGGGGGGGAATCTAGGTGCAGATGGCGGGCGGATTGCCCCCGCCAGGCTGGTGGTGGCTACCGCAATCCGCCCGCCATCCTAATGGGCCCCTAAATCTTCTCACATGCAAGATTACACCGTCTATGTTAGGGGGTAGTGGCCTATTGTTTCTCAGCCAGTGAACTACTTTGTTTTTAAGTTCTGAATAACCTTCTATATTCCCGGCTGCCCGTTCTGGGACCCCAGTCAATACTACGACGTAGGGAGCCGCTTCCGGCGGCAAATCTATTTGTTGGTGGGTGCCTTAAGAGTTCTTATCAGTAGGATGCTCCCTCATAATATTTCCCTGTTTGTTAACAATATTATTGATTTGTCCTACAGATCCTTCTGCCCTGAGTATTGTGTGGCCGATATCTATTTTCAATGGGGCCAATATGTCCTCATGTAGTGATGGTGAAAGGTCCGCTTTGTTTGTTACATTAGTTGTTTTCAGCCCTGTACTCTGCCCGCCTATGATCTGATTCTGCTTATAATCTGCCAGTTCTTTTATTGATACAGTATTGTGGTAGTTCCTGGGAGGGCTTTCACGCTAGGAGCTCACCTCTCGCCCTGCTGAGGTCCCGCTGTGGTGTGCTGTTTGTTTTCCGTGGCTGTGGTGGCGGCCGGGCTTTGCTCCGCCGCGGGTCATCTTCCAGCACTTCCGACTGGCCGGGCTTGGCTCCGCCGGTCGGGAGACACAGAACTACAGATCCTAGCAGCCTCTAAGCAAAGGTCGCCTCCCCCATCATCACCTTTCAGCGCCAGGAGGCGCATAAAGCTGCGCCTACTACCGAGGACCTAGTGACAGTTCCTGGGAGGGCTTTCACGCTAGGAGCTCACCTCTCGCCCTGCTGAGGTCCCGCTGTGGTGTGCTGTTTGTTTTCCGTGGCTGTGGTGGCGGCCGGGCTTTGCTCCGCCGCGGGTCATCTTCCAGCACTTCCGACTGGCCGGGCTTGGCTCCGCCGGTCGGGAGACACAGACCTACAGATCCCAGCAGCCTCTAAGCAAAGGTCGCCTCCCCCATCATCACCTTTCAGCGCCAGGAGGCGCATAAAGCTGCGCCTACTACCGAGGACCGAGTGGCAGTTCCTGGGAGGGCTTTCACGCTAGGAGCTCACCTCTCGCCCTGCTGAGGTCCCGCTGTGGTGTACTGTTTGTTTTCCGTGGCTGTGGTGGCGGCCGGGCTTTGCTCCGCCGCGGGTCATCTTCCAGCACTTCCGACTGGCCGGACTTGGCTCCGCCGGTCGGGAGACACAGAACTACAGATCCCAGCAGCCTCTATGCAAAGGTCGCCTCCCCCATCATCACCTTTCAGCGCCAGGAGGCGCATAAAGCTGCGCCTTCTACCGAGGACCGAGTGGCAGTTCCTGGGAGGGCTTTCACGCTAGGATCTCACCTCTCGCCCTGCTGAGGTCCCGCTGTGGTGTGCTGTTTGTTTTCCGTGGCTGTGGTGGCGGCCGGGCTTTGCTCCGCCGCGGGTCATCTTCCAGCACTTCCGACTGGCCGGGATTCGCTCCGCCGGTCGGGAGACACAGAACTACAGATCCCAGCAGCCTCTAAGCAAAGGTCGCCTCCCCCATCATCACCTTTCAGCGCCAGGAGGCGCATAAAGTTGCGCCTACTTCCTCGTCCCGCGAGGACGCGTGCGGGACGCGCTGGGCTAAACCCGGGCAAAGGGCGGGCCCTCTGAGGCCCTCGGAGACTGGACTGGGCCACCTCTCTTGGCATTGCCATTCTTTGCACTATTAAGGTATTTCCATACTGAACCTGTCTTAAAAGACTAATAGCTTGCAATAGTCCTGATGGAGGGCAAAAGTAAAAGCTGAGCGGTGGTCGGAAAAACACCTATGCACACACGTTCCGCTACAAGAAAACAAACTCTGGTGCCAACCCCTTTACCTACTCTAACTGCAATCGATAGAATGCTGCAGCAAACAATTGGGGTTGTTGTTAACGCTATTGAAAATACAGAAAGGAGACTCTCTCTACCAGCTAGTATGTGTTTAATTACTCAATCACCAAAAGTTACCAATACACATGTTAGCGTTACAAACGAAACAACAATATCACATGACTCTCTCTTGTTACAATCTTTTGCAGGTTTGCCAAGGTATGACCCAATCAATCCTGTTATACCACAACCTTTAGAACCCGCTGTGTTTTGCGTTAGGGAGAGCAGACTGTCAATAACACCAGACCTGTCAGCTAGTGTAACACCGCAGCCCTTAACGCAGATTGATGTGCCTATTGACATAGGGGACTTGGATGGTTGTGACACTAATGGTATTATTCCAATTGCACAAACTAGTGACATTAGTGTGTCAAGTAGTGAAATCAATTGTGGTTCTGCCCCGCCTAAAAGTAAATCTGCCCAAAATAGGAAAAGGTTGACAATTAATAGGCAGGGTAAAACATATAGAAGGAAAAAGAAGAGAGTAGTACAAACCCCAGTAACATATGAGAGAGAGGGTGAGATACACCAGTGTAGCGGAAGTACACACCTAAAGGATGCACACTTAAAGGAAATATTAATTCCAACTAATGTCGATGTACTTGTAACATATTTGGATAAAACGATCAAATCCTAAATTGCATCAGTGATGGAATCTCTAGAAATCTTAAACAAAAAAGTAGAGAACATAGAAAAATTGGGTATAACCAACTTGGATGTCCTAGAACATCTGGGCACTCAAGCCAGACCCCTTTTAACTAATGTACATTCTGGGAGACGGAGTAAAAACACATCAAGTACAGTAATTCGAACCCTAAGTATGCCAACCATGGTGGCAAATTCGGTAACAGCCATAAGTGGAACACATAGGCCAGCAACCACTGCCCCTATACAACAGATGGCCAGAAAGCAGCTGGGGGTCAAAGGAATATTGGCGACCTTGCCCATAACAATAAGAACCTGCTAGTATCAAGGAGCCACACTAATAACATCATCCCAGCCACAATTAATTTACCACCAGAATGCAGACCATATGTAGCGATCCTCGCTAATGTTCCCAAATTGCTACCTACCCAATTTGAAAACCAGGAAACGTTAAAAAACAAAACCCTGCATTGGCTGGTGAAAAACTGTGGTTTCCCAATACGAAGGGCTAGTGAGATTATTACTACACAGAGGGTAGGTTGGGTGGGACCAAATAAAAAGGAGATAAATGGGGACTGTATAGTTATAAATTTTAGGACTACTGAATGGGCGAGAGATTCGATTTTACATGCTCCCATGCCATCGAATCACGAATACAACACTACTCTGTTCACACTTGATTATTTTTTACAGGAATCAGTCAGGAAGACAAATCACTATACATCCTTTCCAGCACCCAAGGGCTGCTCCTGTTAATCATCCTAAAGCTGCCCCCATTCCTCCTCCTTCATTGTTTAACATTTATGACAACTTTTTGATCCCAACTTCCAACAGATTTCAGTTGTTCAACTCACTAGAGGAGAACGACTGACTAGATGTTTTACCTATGGCCCCTCACTTCGAAAGTGCTGTAGTGGGTGATACAGTAATTATGGAAAAAGAGTTGGGTGACCAAAGCTGTGCAAAAGTTGTAATTGAGCCACATTTAATTTTGTCAAGCAATGTGTCCCGTATAGAAAATGATGTAACTGTGACAAATGTTAATGTTATGCATGAGACCAATATGACAGTGAGTCTAGAAACATCATCCTTGCCTAACCATTCTGAGGGTACAGGAGGCAGTCATGCTGATTCCCTTATAATTACCACCTGGAATGTAGCGGGAATTGCTACAAAATTATGTACCCCGTTTTGGGACAATTTTATTACATGTGGCTATGATATAATATGTTTAAAGGAAACGTGGCATATAGAACAAATACAAGTTGAAGGTTATACCTCCTACAGTGTGGCAGTAGCAGCATCTAAGGCGGGTAGAGCAAAGGGCGGCCTATTGACTCTGGTGTCCACAAAATTAACGGAATTTAATGTTGGGGGACATGCAGTAGTGTGTCAGCATGCGTCAGTCCTGCGTCTAACACACAGCCATGGCAGGGATTTAATTATTGTGAATTTTTACAATAATATTGTGGGCCCCAACCGGGATAAGATCGTGCCAGATGTCGAGCGTGCAATTGAAGCGGCAATTGCACTTTCAAAAAATAGTTTCACAATACTCTGGACAGGAGATTTTAACATCCAAGCTTATAGTCATGCCCGGAAGGGGATTTGTGGACATCATGAAGGGCATGCGGGGGGTGACAGTGCCTTTGTTAATCATTTTCCGCACAGTAATTACGGTAGCTCACTGAATAACTTGATAGCCAAACTAAATCTGGAGCTGCTTGAATGTACAAAGAATAAAAATAACGAAAAATGCCCGACATTCAGAGGGAGAGATGCCCACTCGAACATTGACCATATTTTGATGTCTAATGGCTCCGTTTACTCCAACGTTTGGGTAATAGAGCAGCCTGTGAGTGACCACAATAGCATTTCAGTGGAGCTAATGGGTTGGGGCCCAAAAACAATTGTGCACGGTAGGTCTATCCAAGGGATTGCAGCTGTGAGACCAAACGGCATGAGAATCAAATGGATTAAGATAGACCCTAATAAGTTAATGAAGGATATCATTTGAAAATGTATTAGAGAGGTCGATTATTGCCTAGCATCAAAAGTGACAGCACCCACTGTTCTCTCTAACTTTTTGAAAATTACTTGTACTGTTGAGAACTCTTTGGCATTAAGAAATAGAAAGCCCAAAAGAAATAAAACTGTGTGGTTTGATAAACCATGTGCTCAGACCCCAAAAAAGTTAAAAAGAGTGCTTGATGATAAGCCAAGAGCCAAAGAAAGAGTTAGAGAAGAACGAACCAATTATAAGTTGGCTCTAGCAACCAGGAAAAAGGAGTTGCAAAATGATGCCTGGAATAAACTTGATATGGCCGCTGTAACAAAAAATCATAAATTATTTTGGGAAACTATTAACGGCCCCTTCCTAAAGAATGATAATACTCCTGAAGTCAGTTCTCATGTCAGCTGCCTTGCATGGATCACCCATTTTTCAGAGATTTTTAACTCTGATTTTAATTCAGATGGGTCTATTTTTAATACAGACACAGTATCATGTTTTAAATGGCAGAAAATACAACTGTTTTTTACCCTGGATGAAGTTACAGAGGCAATTAAAAACAGTAAGGGGGGTAAAGCACCTGGGCCTGATGGGGTACCCATGGATTTCTATAAACACGAAATGACCCTATGGGCCCCAATTTTAACACGTTATTTTAATGCTGCGGTGGAAGATAGTTTACCACTGACACGGGGACAGTCAATTATTGTACCCCTCTACAAAAAAGGATCTAGGTCGGAGGCCCGAAATTACCGTCCAATCTCACTTTTGGACTCGACAGTTAAAATCCTTAGTCGAGCCCTATTAGTGAGATTGGAAGCTTGGGCTGAGGAAAAAAACATCTTGTCCCCAGTCCAGTATGGGTTCCGTAGGGAAATGGGTACAATGGAGCAGTGCGTGAACCTGGAACTCATAGTCGGCAAGTATACTAAAGCTAAACCCGGTAATCTCTACCTGTGCTTTGCCGACCTGAGTTCAGCATTCGATCTGGTGGAACACGCACTGCTCTGGCCTACTCTATTGGCATTGGGTGCCCCCATTGAAATTATCCATCTGCTTGCCCACCTGTACAATAATTTGTCATGTAAAGTTAGGTTCGGTACAGATGGAGAGTGCACTCCTTTTTTCAGAGTTGGGAGAGGTATCCGACAAGGATGTGTACTTGCCCCCCTACTGTTTTCTCTTTTTATAAATCAGGTTGATGACATTTTAAGACAGACTAATGCAGATGCTCCTATCATCAATGGTAACCCGATCCCAGTCCTCTTATACGCGGACGACGCAGTACTCCTTTCTAGGACCCACAATGGACTGCAACATTTAATTAATCAATTCCACGTTTTTATTGAAAGTAGGAAACTGAAAATTAATAAAGGGAAGACGGTTACAATGGCGTGCGGTAAGAGACCAAGAAAATGTAAACCCTTTTTTCTAGAAGGGGAAAGGTTAGAATCTGTTAGTAGTTTTTGCTTATTGGGTATTACCTCTTCAGGAGACGGGAGATGGGTTAATGAACAAAAAAGTGTCCTTTTTAAAATGCTTAGGAACATTAGTTGTATCTTTAGATTTGCAGCCAAATTAGGGGGTCGTAGAATTCACAAAATGTTATCTATATTTAATGCAAGAGGTATTTCTTCAGCCATATATGGGGCCGGGGTTTGGGGGTATAATGCACAGAGTGCCAAATTGGTTCAGGGCAAGGAGAATGAGTTTTTAAAACAATTAATTAGTGCCCCGGCTACGGCTTCAACTGAGTTAATACACAGGGAACTAGATATGAACCATGTTAATGATCTAATTGCTCTCCGTCCTTTGTCCTTATGGCGCTCAATTTGGGCAAAGGAGGAGACAAAGTTTACACAGGATGTAATTACTGACTGCATTAAACTTGACCACCGATCGAATATCCCCTGGCTGAGCCATATACAACACTGGTACAAAATATTGTATGGCTTGAACATTTTTAAAGATCCTATAATAGGTTCTACACTATCGAAGCGGGAGTTGAAAGTCTCATTCCTTAAATATACAGCTGGGATTAGAATGGAAAGATATGCAAAACAAAGTACATTCAATCTCTACCAGCAACATAACATCAATGAAGGCTTTCAATCCTATCTTGCTGTAGTTAGTATTAATTCTCATCGATTTGTATTGACCCGTCTCCGCCTAGGAATTGTGCATCACCTAGTGGCTTTCCCTGTGGTCAAAAAACCCGGCACTTGCTTGTGTCCTTGTGATGATAAATCCAAACAGAGCACGTGCCATTTTATGCTATCCTGTAATTTTTATACCTCTTTTAGGAAATTTTATTTGAAACCCATCTTTTTAAAATACAATACGCTTGGTATACAAACAGCTATGCAATTGATCTTTAATCTAGAGACCCCAGACGTATGTTTTTATGTGGCCACTTATATTTTAAAATGTATCTCTGTAAGAAAATCAATTATTGTAAGATTCCTTTTAGCTGCTAAATGTACTGTGCACTTTGGGAATGATGTTATTGACACTTTGCACTTTATCTCGCTAATTTGCACATATATGAATGCTGTATAAATTGCTGCTACTGTAAAATGTGTATAGCACTTGCACTTTGCTTTATTTTAGTTAGACTCAGTGCTTCTAGATGCATATTGCACTTTAGGAAGGACGATATTTAATCTTTGCTTAAATCAGGCGTATTTGCACATATATCAATACGGTACCGACACTTTGCACTTTATCAGCATATTTTCACATTTATGAAGTCCGTACAATTGCTGCTATTATAACCTATACATTCTTTGAATGTCATAGCGCCTACACCCTACAAATGCTGCTATTGTATATTACATACAGAAATAATTGTATATGGTTTTGTGATTTATCCTGAAACATTGTGTACACACTTTAGCGGAAGAATGTTCTACAATGGTGTAATTTTTACTAATGTTTATTATGTCTGTTGCTATATGGTTGTATTTTTACATACCGAATAAAGCATCTTTGACTTTGACTTTGATACAGTATTTGAGGCTATTGCTTCCTGTATGGGCCCCAGTTGTTCACCAATCCTTTTCACTTTCTCTACAAGTGGTAATAAAAGAGATTTAACTAGATGTTCAATATTCTCCATTAGCCCTTGAGTGGAGAAAGATGGTGTGGGTAAATGGTCGGGCCTGTTCATCCCAGCTCCGATAGTTCGTCCTTTTAAGGGGCTGAAGAGTGTTTTTGGTGTTTTGGCACGCCTGCCCTTTTGTTTCCTCCCCCCCATGCTTTCTTTTTGAAGTAGGCCCTCGTACCATTGATGGAGTTGGTGTTTTATTCTTGGGGATAGGTGTAGGAGATGTTTATATTATGGACTCCTCCAAAATATTTTCTAATAGAGTTCTATACTTGAATCCTTGTTGCTTTGCTCCCTGCTTATCTCTGGTGATGCTGTTGCATCATGTGGTTGTGAGGGGGTATTAGTGTTGGTATTTAAATCTTTTTTCGAACCTTGTAATTGAGTGGTTGCTAACTGAATGGCTCCCAGGGATGAGCGTTTGTTATAAAGGAGTTCTGAGGACAGGCGGCGCTCAGTAATGGCTATCGCATGTTCCGATACTGAGGCAGCCCTAGTTATAAAGTGATCTAATGTCCCTCTAATGGTCCCTACCACCAAGGATTTCCTTCCTTTGCTGGCCATTAAGTTCATCTTTCTTTGTTGAATTTTTGCTGGCCTTGAGACCTTATGTACAAATGATATAAGGGTCACAATAAATTATATGAACAATATGATCATAAGGTCAGGTAAGTATTATTACTTGATGGAAGAATATAGTCTTACTTTCAATGTCCCGAAATAGCAGTTGTAAAGGGAATGGCCCAGCCCGGTCTCCGCGGCCCCGGACGGCCACAGACGGCCCGCCCTTTGCCTGGGCTTAGCCCGGCGCGTCACGTGACACGGAGGGAGCGCCGGTCCTTTGAGCGCCTCCTGACGCTGAAGTAGGCCGAGGTGGGCGGGGTAATAGAGCAAGGGATTCGGCGGCTGCGTGGCGTTCCTGAAGGCGGCAGCGGCAGTGGGGGGGACCAACAGCCGGAGGTAAGTTCGAGCGCTAGCAGTACGGTGAAACAGGTAGACTTTCCCCAAGAAGTAAATGTGTCCCAAAGAGAGTATCTAGCTGAGGCTCCCGCTCCAATAATGCACTAAATTGTTGCATACTGAAAAAAATGACTCAGGCCAAGCACACTCAAACTCCTGCATGGTACAACAAGTCTCTGACTATAGAAAAGAAAAAATTAAAAAATCTAGAAAGGGCATGGAGAAGTTCCTATGAGCAGCAAAATCTATGCACAGGAACGCAGTTAAAATTGTACCGCAAAATGGTCAGGAATACCAAAGCAAGGTTGTATGCTAATATGATTTCCACTAGCAGCAATCCATCCAAAACCATTTTGACCCTTATGAAGGAATTGGTAAAACCCCTGCATATTGTTGATAACACTATATTCTCCAACTTGCAATGCGAGACACTCGCACAAAATGTTATCAGCAAAGTGGATTGCATCTATAGCACATTATGTTCTGAGAAGGCTTCTTCCGCTAATCACAGCAATACTTCCCTGGCAGTTATGCCCCACTTACTCCAGCACATTCTGCCTATGTCCCCTAAAAATATGGAGACCCTATCGGCCAAGGTAAAATCCAGCTCCCCCGAGGACCGACTAAAACCTAACATTTTTAGGAAATGTCATGATTGCCTCCTCTCGGAGGACCAAGAGTTGATCAACAGGTCAATGTCGGCTGCAGTGATCCCCAAGTACTGGAAGCATTCCAAAGTTATACCCCTGTTAAAAAACAGACACTGGATGTGTCTTTGCCTGAAAATTATCACCCTATATCGCTGCTACTGTATGCTAAAATTATGTTAACTCCATCTTAACACAATACTTAGAAGCCACCCGGATCCTTGAACACTCACAAAACGGCTTCCGGCCTAAACATAGTACAGAATTGGCGCTACTAGCAGTCACAGAGCAGCTATGGTCTGCTATGGATGAGGGCATAACTTCAGCACTGATCCTGCTGGATCTCAGTGCGGCTTTCGATATGGTCTCCCATAGGATATTGCTATATCGGCTAAAGGAGATCGGCATCAACGGCAAGGCCTTAGCCTGGTTCGCATCCCTTCAGACCGATCAGTCCTTCCATGTCTCTGCCCTCCCATGCCTCCAATGTCCATCCTCTCAGCTGTGACATTCTTCAGGGATATGCCCTGAGGCCCACTCTATTTAACATTTATGTCCGCCCCCTAGACCTTCTGGCCAAAGCCCGGAACATGGCTATGGCATCATACACTGATGATACCCAACTGGTGTTTACTTTCTCCAGCAATGCTAAACAAGACCAGGCAAAATTAAATGGCGACCTTACGGCCATCTCTGATTGGATGACCGATAACTATTTGCAACTGAATTCCGCAAAATCAGAAGTGCTTTTGATGGGTCGAGACACCCACCTATGGGGCAATCACTCACCTATGGGGCAATCAATGGTGGCCTGAAGGTTTTCGTTTATTCCGGTGTAGAGTGCAATGCCGTAGTCAAGTCTGCTGGTGACCAGGACATGGGTGATGGTCTTTCTGTGTTCGAGGGGGATCTATTTGAAGGTCTTATGTAGGAGGCAGAGGGTGTGGAAGCAGGAGGCTTCTGTACTGTGTTTTTTTCTGAAGTCGGATTAGGAGGAGTCGAGGATGTTGTGCTCTTCGATGAATGAGGTGAGTTGCCTGTTGATGGCTTTCTCAATGACTTTCACTGGGAACGGGAACAGAGAGATAGGTCTATAGTTTTTGAGGTCGGTGGGGTCCTCTGAGGGTTTCATCAGGAGAGGGTTGACCTCAGCGTGCTTCCAGTCGTCGGCGAACTTGGCGGTTGCCAGGCAACGGTTGATGGTGTGGCAGAGCATGGGTGCAATGGTGTCGGCGGCTCTGTTGAAAATGTGGTGAGGGTAGGGGTCCGTGGGGGCCCCGGAGTGGATTGACTTCATCGTCTTCAGTGTGTCTTCGGTGGTGAGGGCTGCCCAGTTGTCGATCGCTGGCTTCAGGGTGTTAGGGGTGGTTGGTGAGAGTTCAGTGTGTTGGTTGTCTTCATCGAAGTTGTCGTAGATGCCCTTAATTTTGTGGTGGAAAAGGATGCTGAGTTTGTCGCAGAGTTCTTGTGAGGGAGGGTTGTGGGTGGACTTGCTGGTGGGTTGGGCGAACTCCTTGATGATGTTGAAGAGTTCTTTGCTATTGTGTGCGTGAGTGGAGAGTCTTTCTTCAATCGCTTTTTTCCTCGTTTTTCTGATGAGTTGGTGATGGGCATTGGTGGCGGCTCTGAAGTTGTTGTGGGCTTCTGTGGATTTGGTGTTCCTCCAGGCCTTTTCGAGGCGTCTGGCCTCTCGAAGTTCGGTGGTAAACCATCTGGCTTTCTTGGCGTGGGTGTTGTTGTTTTTGTTGAGGGGAGCTTTGGTGTCAAGGACCTCCAACATTTGTTAAATGTTTTTATTAATTTTATGAACTCCCTAGATCAAATACTGTGTCAATCGGCTGCCGTAAGGTTGGTGGGCAAAGGTTCTTTGGCAATAGTGTTGAACTTACTTGGGTCACAGCCTTCTCATATCTGGGGGTCTTATTAGATAATAAAGGCTCAAAAATCCATGAAAAAGAACATACTATTGAAGGCGGTGGGTGCTACCATGGATTTTGCATGCAGACTAGGAACCAAACCTGCTTTGGTACCTTCTTTACTAAAGGTATATTGAGAAAAGTGCTTCTCTATGATGCTATATGGGAGTGATGTGTGGTGGTATGAAGACAGGGGGGAACACAAAGTGGTCAAAAATATGTTTTTGAATCGTCTACTTGCTGTTCCCACCAGCACTCCCTCATTCTTGCTACACGAGGATGTTGGTCTGGGTTATATCTCCATCCTCATCGCGATGGCACCCATAACTCATTGATTGACAATCTGGTATAGAACTGCCCTAATGCTAAATCAATTGTTCAATGAGTATTCTAGAGCACTTAATTGTGCCTTACACATCCCATGGTTAAAATATGTTAAAAAGACATTGTCAAGTGTCCACTGTATGGATTTATTAGCCCTAAACATTTACAACCCAAGGAGATAGAAGCTGTGAAATATTTGCTTCTGGAGAAGTGGCTAAGTAACAGAGAGGGGAGGGAACTTGTCAAACCAACCGTCAAACAGTATTTTTTATTGAAAACCTGTCTAAAGGGAGAACAATACCTGTGAATTTTTAGTAATGCCTGTCTATGTTCCCTATTGATAAGATTTAGGTTCAATGCCTTTCTTTGGTTTTTAGCTACTCATAAGAGTTTTTGTAAACAAGGAGACCTTAATCCTTGTCACTGTGATAATTTTTCAGACCAGAATATGATGTACTTTATATTCTCTTGTGAGGTCTATAGTACCCTGAGGAGGAAATGTAGTCTTCGCTTAGTCAGAAACAATAACTGTCTCAAGTAAGACCTGCCATGTCGTTTTTACAACTTGCCTCGCATCTGGAGTGTTTTTGGGGTCACAAACTTTCTTTGCAGAGCCATTAGACTCAGGAAAAAGTTAACTATTGATTAAGGGTTTCTTAACAGTTTTTATAAGTTTTATCTAAATTATAAAGTATTTAGCTGTGCCCGATTACTTTCTGATAGCATAACGAACATATTTTTAAAGGTGTCTGATGCCAGTTATTTGTTGGTCAGGCCTTTTATATTGTTTCTTATTCCTGTTTTTAACTGAGTATTATTATCTGTCATATGCACTTAATTTAATGACATGTTGGTATTTACATAAAAGTCAAGTGTAATCATGTCTTAAATATTAATAATATATGTATAATGGACTTTTTTCTGGTGCTTTTCTGGTCCATATAGTCCAAATAAGGAATTATCGATTGATTGAAACCTGTAATCTTAAATTCAACAAAACACATTCAAACAAACAAACAAGGCAATAAAACCACGAAGAAAAACACACATATAGACAATGCATATTAACAATTAGTAAAATGAGAGACACAGCAATAAAGCTACAAATTTCACAAAATAGGGCAAAAAAGAGTAGTACCTCTTCTAGAGATACATATGTTTTGCTGACTGATCTAGTATATAGAGCTCTCAACTGAAGATTAAAAGATGATCAACCAGCTTCCGTTACAATCCGTGGGCCGATGGGGTCTTCCATTATAGATTTTACATTTTTCCATTACACCCATTTTTACTTATGTAAAAAGTATGTAATAATACCTAGAGCCGAGAGTGACCATGATCCTCAAAGGTTAGTCATCAGCATTAAGCACGATCATTGGGAGACTCTTACAACAGCCAATAGTGGAAGATTGACTGCTGTAAATGGGAAAAGACTTATTTGGAACAACAAACTACAAATGAAGGCATCGAAACTGGAAACAAACATGACAGCCTGGACCGAGAAAGACATGATTGTATTAAAGTCTGGCGATAACTGGTCAGATGCCTGGCAATTTATTTAAAAAATTATAATATCTAGTCTTGTGGCAAGTATTCAAGAGCCGTGATTAAATAATGTAACAAAGAATTCAAAATTAAAGGAATCAAAGAGAATCTATCGTAAGGGGATGCATTATATCTCAAAACTTACAATATCAAATGAGAGGAATATGAAAATGCAAGATATAAAGAAAGTATTTAAGAACAGGAACTTGCAAATAAAGCGTAATAGTGTAGATACAGCTTATGCTAAATTATATCATGCTATTTTGATGAGGTATGAGCTAGCTTTTTGGTCCCTGGTGGGACACGGCACAAATTTGTATAAACAGCCAGACGATTTTTTTGTCTCAAGTCACAAGTGGGAAAATCATATAAAATCTTTATACAAATCATCTGTTACAAGTGAATATATGACAACTAAGGCAGAGGGTTAACTTGCAGAAATAACTGAAGATGAAATTGTCAAATTAATAGAGAGTTCTCGCTCATCCAAGGCAGCAGGACCCAATGGTATCCCTATTGGCTTGGTAAAATTTAACATAACATTTTGGAGTGCAATGCTAAAACAGTTGTTCCTACAAGTAATTAAGTGCAGAATGATGCCATCTTCCTGGGAAGGAGCGATTATACACCCAATTTACAAGTGAGGGCCAAAAGATGATCCGTACAGTTAAAGATTAATAGCGTTGTTGGATTTTTAAGGGAAACTGTTTGTGAAGCACCTGCAGAGTAAACTAAGGGCATGGGCGGAGGAAAAATCATTAATTCCAATAACGCAAACTGGATTTCGCTTAGGGTGTTCAACCCTTGAAAACATTGTTTCACTGGTCATGATGAGAAAATAACATTATACACCTGCTTTGTGGATTATTCCACAGCATTCGACAAGGTCATTTGCAAAGGTTGTGGAATAAATTATCAGCATGGGAGGTCAATTTAAACCTTTTAAAGTTTATTATTACCCTGCACTCGGATACATGGGTTAGGGTAAAGCTGGCTTATGATAATACACTATCTCCAAAAATGGATACCACTAATGGTCTTAGACAAGGCTGTGTCCTTGTGCCTTTATTATTCACCCGGTACATTGCAGATATTGGTTCAGATATGGGTGTGGCACCTAAATTAGGGGACAGAAAAATACCTAGCATACGCTGAGGATTTAGTCATATTATCCTTAACTCCTAATGGATTACAGCATCAGCTGAACCAATTAGACACATACAACAAAGTGAATGGTCTGATAGCTAACCTATCTAAAACAAAGATTGATATGTTTGGACTGTCTACACAATTAAAAACATGGACTCTTGGAGATAATCCAATAGAGGTAGTGAATAAATATAACTGCCTTGGCATAACATTGGACAAAAAGTTATCATGGCTAAACCATACGGTCTGTAAAAGTGTAAAATCGATAACTATTACAAAATAAATCAATTGCGAGATTTATGAAACTGTGCGGAAGGAATGCAATTATTCCATCTCTAAAAGCTTTACAGAGGAAAATGATTCTGCTTTTATTATACGAATCTCCCGCCATGAACAAGAAAGTCATTTTTGATTTTGAAAAATGTTTTATAAAATGCGTACACACCATACTCCATTTACGACAGGCTACTCCACATTGTATTATACAGTTGGAATTTGGCCTAAAATCTCTGGAAACGCTGCACAAGATCAGTTGTGTTAACTACATTATCGATTCTGCTAAAGCTGATTCATGTACATTGAAACATCTAATAATGGCGGAACTCTGGAGTAAAAAAGTGAGAGATCTGCAACTTTCTACTATAATGATGGAAATAGACTCTTATGACCAGGGATGTGCATTGTGGCCTGCTTCTTTTGGTGAGCTGCTTGAGGTCCTCTCGCTACTCCAGTGCCTCCAGCCTGTGGGTCCATTTGAGTGTCACCTTTACTTGTGTTAGGCTCCCCTGAATGCTCAGGCCTGCCCTGACTCCCTGCTTTTGGTGAGTCTCCTGGTCCTTGCTGGTCCCGGCATTGCACCTTCTTCTACTTCTGCGTGGGTTGCATTTGCCAAGGCTTGTTGGTGATCCCGCCGGACACCGACACCACTGCAATAGACATCCAACATGGGACAGCTCTTGTACAGCTACTGGACTTCCTCAGCATCGCCTGGTCCTCACAGCTGCGGAGTCAATGTCCTCGTCAACTCACCTGAAACACCCGACATCCGAGGGCATTCTTCTTCAAAGTCTCCTGGTCACTCCTGAGTGATATAGACTCTGTCCCCTCTGCTTGCAGGTACTTCTCATTAAGAATCCACTTTCGGATTCCATTGGACACGTTCTCCTCTTCCAGCAGCTGCACTTTCCAGAAATCCTCCATTGGGTTTGATGGCGTTTTCCAATACCATTTCTCACCTATGCACCCGGCTTCCCTGGTGTAGGTAACATGGGTACTAGGGTATCCACAGGTGGGGTGGCTCTCTAACCTTCTGCCTTCCACTGGGTTTCTTCAGGGCCCAGTGTGAAGGTTCCTGAATCTCTTAACAAAATCCAACTGCGACTTACGCATAGATTTGTACGGAGGGCGGGGTTGTATACTCACTCTGTTCACACTCTCCGTGGTGTTCCAAGTCACGCACCTCATGTGGTTCCCTTGGGTCTCCAGCACTTCTACGTCCTCTGGGAATTGTCTTGACACCAATCATGGGTCTTATACCACTTTCTTAGTATATGGTTTGCTCCCCCCCCCAGGGGTCCCACTGTGGGTTTTGTGCTATTTACTGTGATTTGTTTGCAAAGTATTGTGTGCATTGTGCATATCTCCGGGCAGGAGATACTTGTATGTGTTAGAGAGAATTATATAATAAATGCATCTTATTATAAACACCTTGTATGGTTATTTTTACTTTTCACTTAATCTATATTATAAGATTACATTCTGTTAAAACAAGCTACTTTACACTCCTTCTGGACTAAGCCTGGAGGCTGCTCTCCACAGCTACCACTCAGAGGGCTTTCTAAGGTTGTCTGAGACCTCTTAAATCACCATAAGGGTTGTCTGGACTGGTGCAAGGTGACCACTTACATAAGTGAACATCATATACCAAGCCAGCATCTCACAGAAGGGAAGCTGAAAGCCTAACTACTTTGGCTAAACCACACATTCTAAACATGCCCTGAAAATGTTCTCACATTAGAATACTAATCCTTCTACCTCTAACACACTCCCCACCCTTAAGTGCTCCCCCTTTACCTAATATTTAGGAACTGAAACCCTAACTGTCTTAAGAAACTAACTATTCATCCTTGCATTCTTCAATCTCGGGCTGAACCTGCAAGACCTCAACTTCTCTTCCCCATCTACCTGGGTGGTGTGGGACCTTTACAACGCAACTTTTACAACGCACTACCATTACAACGAAACTTTTACAACGCAAAAACTTTTACAACGCATACCATTACAACGCATGTTTTTACAACGCAAGTACTTTTACAACGCATACCATTA
Source organism: Lissotriton helveticus (assembly GCF_964261635.1). Taxonomy (NCBI): domain Eukaryota; kingdom Metazoa; phylum Chordata; class Amphibia; order Caudata; family Salamandridae; genus Lissotriton; species Lissotriton helveticus. Next base: position 388,305,036 of record NC_136058.1, on the reverse strand, counting down.
CAACGTAAGTATTGGTAAGTATATAATTATATTTAATATTTTATATGTTTTTTTTTTTTTAAGTTTTCAGTTTTTGGGTAAAGGGGTATTTTTAGGGTTCAGGGTCAGTTTTCAGTTTTTGGGTAAAGGGGTATTTTTAGGGTTCAGGGTCAGTTTTCAGTTTTTGGGTAAAGGGGTATTTTTAGGGTTCAGGGTCAGTTTTCAGTTTTTGGGTAAAGGGGTATTTTTAAGGTTCAGGGTCAGTTTTCAGTTTTTGGGTAAAGGGGTATTTTTAGGGTTCAGGGTCAGTTTTCAGTTTTTGGGTAAAGGGGTATTTTTAGGGTTCAGTGTCAGTTTTCAGTTTTTGGGTAAAGGGGTATTTTTAGGGTTCAGGGTCAGTTTTCAGTTTTTGGGTAAAGGGGTATTTTTAGGGTTCAGGGTCAGTTTTCAGTTTTTGGGTAAAGGGGTATTTTTAGGGTTCAGAGTCAGTTTTCAGTTTTTGGGTAAAGGGGTATTTTTAGGGTTCAGGGTCAGTTTTCAGTTTTTGGGTAAAGGGGTATTTTTAGGGTTCAGGGTCAGTTTTCAGTTTTTGGGTAAAGGGGTATTTTTAGGGTTCAGGGTCAGTTTTCAGTTTTTGGGTAAAGGGGTATTTTTAGGGTTCAGGGTCAGTTTTCAGTTTTTGGGTAAAAGGGTATTTTTAGGGTTCAGGGTCAGTTTTCAGTTTTTGGGTAAAGGGGTATTTTTAGGGTTCAGGGTCAGTTTTGGGTTTTTGGGTAAAGGGGTAATTTTTAGGGTTCAGGGTCAGTTTTGGGTTTTTGGGGTACAGGGGTATTTTTAGGGTTAAGGGACAGTTTTGGGGTTAAGGGACAGTTTTGGGTTTTTGGGGTACAGGGGTATTTTTAGGGTGCTGGGTTAATTTGGGTTTTTTGGGGTACAGGGGTACAGGGTAAAAAAAATTTAAATTAATTAAATAAAATTAAATAAAATTATATTAATTACAATTAATTTAAAAAAATATATATTATATACTTACCAATACTTACGTTGTAATGGCATGCGTTGTAAAAGTACTTGCGTTGTAAAAACATGCGTTGTAATGGTATGCGTTGTAAAAGTGTTTGCGTTGTAAAAAATTCGTTGTAACGGTATGCGTTGTAAAAGTATGCGTTGTAACGTCATACATCCACCTGGGTGCCGCTGAAAGGTATCTTCAAAGCCTGTGAGAAACTTTTCTATAGAAACCCAGCTGTCACCCTGCATGGATACATTTTTAGCAAGGGTAGCATAGACTTTGGATTGACAGGAGTAGTTGCCTTTGATATAACCACCTGGCCTCTGTCAAACCTCTCCCACCTTTCACGACATGTAAGGTATGGAAAAGCAGCTAGCCAACCGCATCAGCATGGTTGGGTTCATATTTATCAACAACCGCTCCTTATCTATTTCCCCTATGATTTCTTTGGGGTTGTGCTTTTCCTTGCCCTGAACTACTCACTTGAATAGAGCCATGCCAGACCTCCAAAACTGAGGTTCACTGCCAGAATTATGTCTAAATATTCACTCAGCGTCACGCACCACTCAGGGGTCTTGTCACAGGTTATGATGACGTAGATAGTAAATGCTACTGTCCACGTCTCTATGTTTGTAGGCACTTTTGGCCTTTTAGCTTGTTACCTCTCTTCCACTTTGAAAACTTCATTGTATGGTATTGTTCTATGGGGTACCTTAAATATGGCCACATATTTAATGGCCCAGATTATTTCTTTCATGGCCATCAAAAGGTGGCCCTCCAGATGCTTGCAAATCCCCATAAAGGGGAGGACTCCTTCTGGGTTCAGTAACCCCCACTGCTGCTGTCGCCTCCTGTCCTACCTTAGCTCTGCTGCCTGCCATGCTCTCCTGGCTCACCAGTGTGGAGCTAGCTGAGGGAGTTCCTGCCACTGCTCCCTCAGGCAACTGTGTTGTGCTTTTCTCTGGCCATCCCTATGTTCCTTAGAGGTGTCCCCTGCCTCACCCTACTTCTTGAACTAAGGCAGTCTTTGCATTTCCCTGATGCACCTCCCTGTGTGTTCTCAAACTCAACTACATTCTATTGCCTACCTCAGTCTTCACAGTAGCCCACTCATGCCTTCTACTGTGCATCCTCTGCCCCATGTGGCTGTCCCTGCATCCCTATACTCATAACTTTGATCCCCTCTTCTCTGTTTTCAACTCTCCTCTCTTGCGCATTTTTCCTGAGCCACCTTATTCTCTTCCACTCGTCCGTGGTTGTAGCGTTTACTGAAAGCTCTGCTTCTTTCTCCCGTGTCTGTCTCACGACTGTAGCTAGTTCCCCTTCCCGGTCTGATGCTGCCTCTAGCACACCCAGTTTCTTTTATCACCCTCAGCCCTATTGGGCACCCCAGCCCTCTGCCACGACTCCCTCTATCCATATTTGAGTCTGATTACTCTTCGCTTGAGTACCTATGTTCAAACACTACATCCACCTCCTACACAATAGATTTGTATCCTTCAGCACAATAAGTATAACAGTATATACACAGATTCTTTTATTCTTGGGTTCTTTTATTTGATTCTTTTATTCTTGCGTTCTTTTATTTGATTCTTTAATCCTTAGCCATAAGGGAGTAAAACCTGCGACTTCCTCAGGGCTAAGGTACAGAAAATATATATCATTGTAACGTGACCTTTCAACATTACAATTCACACCTCCAAACCAGAGACATTCGTAAGTAAGGGGCATATGTGTGAAACAAATTTGTAGTCTCAAACTCTGCAAATCGCAAAAAACAGCATTTGCGACTAAAAAGCCGCAAAACGAGATGTATGAGTAAAATCACATCGCAATATTAAGGAATCGCAAAATTTGCGATACCTTAATTTTGTATAAGCATTTAAGGAATCGCAAATTGCGATTCCTTAAATGCTATGTAACAAGCACCCAAATTGTGTGATTTCTCCTTAAGAAATCGCAAATTATTTCTTTAAAACATTCACTTTTGGCATTTTTCAAGGTGCCATGTGGCGCACATACATGTATGTTCATTTCAGGGGTCCATCAGGGTGTCCTTATGACACCCTTGCACCGTTGAAATTATTCTCAATTTGTGATTCTCAAATTGCGAATCGCAAATTGAGAATGATATCCCATTCATTCCTATGGGCCTTCTGGCCCATAGGAATGAATGGGAAGGTATTCCTTAATTGCAATTTTGCAATTTGCTAATCGCGAAAAAGGAATACTAAGAAATCGCAAAAAAAATGCGTTTTTTTAATATATTCCGTTTTGCAATTCTCAAATAGCGATTCTCAAAAAATCGCTATTTGAGAATCGCAAAAATGGATTTTCATACATATGCCACTAAGTAAGTAACATATTTCTAAAGCGCAATGTATGCAGAAGCATCTTGGTGCTGAAGTAAACAAATGCTTCATCTAGGCTTTAAAGGAATTTCTTTTGCATGGGGGAGAAACGCCAGGTTTTAAGCAGCTTCCTAAAAGAGCGTCTGTTAGATTGCAACCTTCTGCCACCCCACTATGCCCTTCTAATCCTAGGGTTATGGACAGAAAAGCATTGGAGGACCTCTAGTCCCGCAGCAGGATGTACCAGACTGTGCGCCAGATTTACAATCCCATTGCACCGCCGGTGCATCACGTTATGTGACACCACAGTGGCGCAGCCTGCTAAGGGATATTCACAAGCACAGGTAAAGTCACCCTGCGTGACTTAACCTGTGCTTGTAAATATCAGCCCTTTGCGAGTTAGGGGCGGGACATGGGTGTTGCTGTGGGTGTTCCCAATCAACACCCATGTCCACTGATGCATTTCCAGATTTATGAGAAATCGTAAACCTGGAAATGCGTCCTAGGGCTGGCGTAGCCAAGCGGAACGAGGAGAAAATGCCTGCAGTTATTGCTTTTGTGCAGGTAGGGGCCCCTTCCTTCACAAAAGCAATCTCCCCAGGCGCAGGCACCCTTGCACCATGGTGCAAGGGTGCCTGCGCCGGCGCATGGCAGCTGTTTCTGCGCCAGCGCAGGGGAGAGCACAGGAATGCGACATATCATTGTAGATATGTTGCATTCCTGTGCTCTGAAAGTGCCGCAGCGTGCCGCAGCCAAAGTAAATGTAAATGTAAATGCGGGTGTACTTGTAAAGCGCACTGCGACTCCATGGAGTATCCTGACTCTCAAGACCGCTGGGGAACCTGTCCTGGTTTTCCCTGTGAGATGGTCCCTTTCTGGGTATCTCCAGGGTGAAACCAGGCATCCCCGGCGTCTGTGGGGGCCATTGTAGAGATGAGGAAAGCTTAATGCCCAGAGCTGCCGAGTGTGTTCCCTGGTTAGAGTAGGCACTGAGGCGAGAATTATCGAGTCCGTTTTGACCCTGGTCCACAACCCTGCCGCGTCGGGAATTGAACCCTGGTCCCGGGCTGTTCTCTGCTTACGGGTCTGCCGCCTCTAACCAGTGAGCCACACCACTCCACTAAGGGCTTGCGGTACCGCGCTGCGGCACTTTCTTGTAGATCTGCTCCTAAGTATTTGTGAAGGTCACAAGATCCACTCCTGGACAGAGCATTATGCACCAAACAAAGTGCTTTATATGTAATCCTTTCATGGTAGCCAGCGGAGGCCCCTATTGCTGTTGGTTATGGCACCCGTGCAGCAGCGTTCTGTAGAGACTGTAATTTTAGTTGCAGACGTTTATCAATTCCCAAATAAAGAGCATTGCAGTAGTCTATTCTAGAAAGCATTAGGGCGACTATTTCATTTTTTTGTAGCTCTTGTGGGATAAAAGGAAAGATCTTTCTCAGAATTTTTACTTGCACTGGAGATAGTGGTCGCTGTACCGGTAAGCTCAATACTTTTATGTTATTTACGATTAGAGTCTAGTACTTTCAGCTATTTAGTTCAGAATGGGTTTTAAGGAGTTATATTGCTCACATCTTGCATTTGATTATATTTAAGGAGAAGGGTCAGCAAGGAAGGAAGGTCACATTATAAGAAAATGGCCACACAGTCCAAGCAAGAGCACGCTTGAGTCTGCAGAGTGGGGCATTACCCAGAGATCGTATATGTGCAGGCCAGGACCGAAGTATAACTGGCATGAAGGTAGGATGTCTCCATATTACTCTTTGAGACATTGGGTTGGCGGGTTATCAGAATGGATATCTGAATGGGAATTATGTATAAAGTGTTTACTTGCCTCCCTTATACATTTTAGATAGATAGTCATTGACAAGTTAACAGGTACATTTCTTTTCAAATTGCACTATGATGATGATGTGCCACTATTTAACAAGCATTTGCAATGCAATAGGTTTCGCATTTACTCAAGTTTAAGCTATAGGCATTCTGAAAGACAATGCGTATTATTTGTACTCCACCACTGTAAGCCTTCCTCCGAAGGAGTACTTGCACTCAGAGGCAAGCCACCCCTACATCTGCTTTACTTGGAATAAGCGGTTGGATGACGTTATTAAAAAAAAAATGTAACCTTTCATGACCGCCAGAAATATCTTGGTGGTGTAAGACTGTAAAAAGAAAACTACCCCACACCATGGATGAAATCTCCCATGTTTTTTAGGCCATTTTTGTTTCTTTTCCCAAAATAAACTCTTGCTTTGTGAGGTTTTTTTTGTGGAAAAGTAGTGGATGTAAAGTCATCTACCACCCTGACTCTCTACCCCGTTCGCCAAAGTCTACATCAAACCCAAAGCTTTGATAATTACAGTGGGTGTGAGGGATGACCTCAGCATGGACTGCCTGCCGCGATGACCACATTCACATGTAGATTTTGCCTTGATTCCTTGTCAGAAAGTCTACCAGGACAGTTTTGAAAAACGATAGCTTGGGTGTAAGGTGAATTACAAATTGTCTAATGTGCTGGTCGAACCTTCTAAAATAGAATGATTGGTTCTTTGAGCAAAACTTGGGGAGGACGTATGGCACCTTCTACCCAGACTTGTTTTATGCCTGCATCAAGGTGCCCTAAATAGGCCTGGAAGTTAGCCCTGACTGAGATCTGCTTTGTCAAAAACAAGATACCAGGCACTTTTTAATGTTGTCGAATATAGTCCGTTCCTTGGAATGCTAGTGGCTAGTTGGTGCTTAAGGCAAAGCACAGACTTTACAAAAGTGTAAAGCTAATAAAGGAGTAGAGTTTTCAAAAGGCTGGCTCCCATTGCAGTTATGTTAATCCTAGTCAGAAGAAAATGTATGACCTCTTCTTCACAAGAGGGTTGAAGCACTACAGTAATAAGCATATACTACCTGTAGATAGGCAAGTGTACAATTGGAGTGACTTGGTTTTCCAATGGTACTTCAGGCCCTTGAACACCAGCGGTAAAGCGCAACCTTCCAATGTTCACTTATTGTAGAGGTTCCCAAAGAAAATGCCTTTAATTCCTGCAATGAGATCCAAGAGAGAATGGTGCCCTCGTTTAGCAATCATACATGTTCACTGAGATCCTGCAGAGAGTTCCTACATCGTAGAGTAAATAAAAGGGAAGGAAGAAAAGGCAAGAGGCAAGATGGCAGCCTCACCGTTAGCAGAGTAAGCTCGTTCTCTCCCTCCCCGTCAGTACTACCCTCCCCCCTCAAACCCCCCCCGCTATGCCATTACCCAACACTGGAAATGTATCTACCTGTCTGAGTGTCTGAAGAGTGCCCTACAGCTATAATCTGGAGCGCATATGTGGTGAACATGTTTCTCTGATCGTTTTTGATACTCCGCCTTCATTGGAATCCCTCTGATGGCTTCCGGCTGGCGCTCTGTGTGTCTGGGCGTAGATCCTGTTTCCCTGTGATCCCGTTGCAGCCTGAACCCGCGAGAGGTGTGAAAGCTTGCGGCCTGGTAGAGTCAGCGAGAGGTATTGCTGGAGGGCTGCGAGGAGCGGGAGGCACTACGATGAACTCTGGGAAATGCCTCAGAGAAGCCTGGCTCTCTGGATCACAGCAAGAAAATTGTCACAACACTGTTTACAGCAGGGGAAAAATAAACCGAGCTGGCTTGTGGAGGTGGATGGGGGAGCAACTGCTACGGATGTCTGAGCTTCTGTTGCAGGCACCCGCCGAGTTGGCATGCAGAGCCCTGCTTGCTGGATAACCACCCGATTGAAGCAGTGAGGTGAGCTTGGTCAAAGGGGACCATATACAGAATTCTGGGGAGGCGCCCGACCCTGGAGTGGCTCTGTAGAAAGGTGGGATCCGTAGTCTGGGATTCACCCCTGTTCCGCCGATTTTCATGGGCATTGAAACAACTGTAGAAGTTATAACCCCAGATGCACCCTTAAAAGTACCTGGGAAGAAGTTTAAACAAGCTGTGATGAGATAACACGCTGAGCCGAGGAAGGGGATGTGTGTGTATAAGCACCGGGGGGAGGGGGTTCTGTATGTATGTGTGTGTGTTTGTGTGTGTGTATGTGTGTGTGTGAATGCGCGGCAGCGGGGGGGATTCTCTATGTGTGTGTGTGCGTGCGTGTGTGTATGCACGGCAGGGGGGGTTCTCTATGTGTGTGTGTGTGTGTGTGCGTGCGTGTGTGTATGCGCGGCGGCGCCGGGGCAGGGAGGTTGGGGGGTTCTCTATGTGTGTGTGTGAGTCTGTGTATGTGCGGCGGCGGGGGGAAGTCTGTATGTATGTGTGTGAGTGCGTGTGTGTGTGCTTCCAAGGAGCCATGGGAGACAGGAAGCGCGCGTGACCTGATCCCAGTTCGGAAGGTTGCGCGTGCACATCACTTGTCTTCTGTCTCCCTTGACTCCTTGAAAGCAGAAACGATAACAATAGAGTTTTGCGGCGACGATCGCTTCGCGATCGATTCGCAGTGCGAAACCTAACAACTGAAGAGTGGGTTTTTTACACAGTGAGAATGCAAAATCTTGGCAGTACCAATTTAAACATTTTAATGAACCTTAAAGAATGACATTACATGTTATACAGACTTTGGACATACTTTAAGCAACTCATTAAGTGATTATTTAGCTATAAGTATACACAGCTTATGATCTTTTCATAAAGATTCACAAAAGTGTGTCATTTTGTCACATTTTACATTTATTTAAAGTCGGAGTATATATATTTTATAAATGTGCATGGGTTCCCACCAAAAAGTCACAGTGATGTGGAAAAGTAAATTTTGTCATGTTCTGTGTCCCTACGTGTCATCCATCATATGTTATGTGTGCATGACCAATATGCATATGTTATTCCCCATGTCCGATTCAAGACGCAATTATAGTTGTGTCCTCCTCTAGTATGCCAGTTTCCAGTCCTCGTGAATACTACGAATGTCAGGCCTATGTAAAGCTACGTTGCCACGTTTCCCAGTGTGCACGTTATTTCATTGTAAAGTCCCCGATTCCAGGCCTCAAAAGGGCCCGGACATCAGATTCAGCTCCTGTCTCCTGAAGCCTCGTTGAGGAGCGATCCAGCCCCCACCTGTATCCTCGACCTTTCACTTACTTCCTGCCTCGCAGTGCCCGGTGCAGCTTGGCTCTGCCTCTGAGTCTGCCAAGACTATGTTATGATTCCAGTTATCAGTTTAGTCCTCCTTCTCTGCATTCCTAAGCTACTGAACTGCATCAATAGTTTCCGTCATTGTCTAGCCTATGCGGCTCCATGTTAAGAGAAATACTGTATTTAATGGTCATTTAATATTCTTCATCACGCACTACATGTAGAATAAATGCATGCTTCAGTCTTAGAGTCAGTTAGCCTTTCCTCTCATGACTTCTAGTTTATATCAACATGTTCCCTAAACATCAGATACTAGATAGGGTTTAGGTACATGTCGCTCCGACCCTCCAGACTTTAGTCTCTGCTCCTAGCACAGAGTTCATAGCCCCCAGCTTCTCCTCGTAACACGTCATTGCCAGTTTGCGCGCACCATTAGGTTAGAGGTCCCGGCTCCTTAGGTAGCCCCCTCCATGGTTTCCGCCCCATTCATGGCATATTCTGTTACGTTTGCATCACATGTCTGAGTTACACCTTCTTTTTTACTCTTATCTTTCGCGACTGCTACGCGTCACGCCTTCTGCTCCACCCACTGCTACGCCTACTGCAATGTAATGCTATGTGTTTGCGCTATGTATATATGTTCATGTATTGTTATTAAAAGTTAGCGCGCTCATCCCAGACCCAGCCCCAGCAGCTGCTGGGCCCTTTTTCATCCTGCTGGGCCCTGTCGCCCTGTCATCCTATTCCCATGCAGGTTGTCCTGTTCCTGTCCTTATGCTGTATTAAACCTGCAAAACTCCTACTACCTCGAATCTTGACTCTTATTTATTGAGCTATCTGTTATGATATATGTCTAGTCAAAAAAAGGGTATTATTTATTTATTTACCACATAATGGCGCCCGAACAGGGACTTGCCCTTTCCCCACGCGTCGGTGAAGCCACGCCGGCCCCCTGACCCTCTGCAGCCGTGACGGAACCATACCGTGCACGTGGCAGATATTTCTGCTCAAGTATCCCTCAGGCCCACGGAGGAGACGGAGGAGGCGGTCCAGCATCCAGACGAGACGGTGGAGGAACGCGGCGAGTCCCGACCAGAGCCCAAGCCGAGAGTCCAAGGTCCGAGGTATCCGGAGGTCCACCCGTAACTGAAGTCCGAAGTCCGAAGTTCGTCGTCGTAGCAGTCCAGTCCAGTCCGAGGCCTTCCGTTCTTGCTGCCCGGTGAGTACCGTTACTGGGGTGGTATCTAGACAGGGTCAATTTAATTGACTCTGGTCTGTGGGTTGGTGGTACACAGTCCCACAAACGAAGTGTCCACTTCGGTGGATGCGGGTCCTGACGTGTCTCTTTATGAGACCGGTAAGTTTCGTACTGTTTCAGCAGTGCATCTAGTTTCTGTTCTAGTCAGTTCTGTTCTCGAGAAAATTCATGTGTTCTGTTCTCAGTATTTCCAGGTAGTATTCTGTTCGAACTGTTATTTTAAATGTTCTTCATGTATTTTAATGTTGTGGTATGAGTGCGACGTGATTTCGTGTTTTCATTGTGTATTGTATTATGTCCAGATTATAGTCCAGTCATGCCGCTCTTCTCAAAGTTACGTCAGTTAAAAACTAGAAAGGGTCTGCTGGAAGCAGCAGTTCCCGTCCCGCCCAGGGACAGTCCAGGTCACTTTATGTATCAGAAACATGGCATAAGTGCCATATTGTATCTAGATTTATGGGTAGAGTATACCAAACAGTTAGAAGAAAAGTATAGATGGCCCGTATCGGGTACATGGGATGCCGAATGCATCATGCGAGTAGAAGAGGCATTATGGAAAAAGAAAGCCAGACAATCACAGAAAGATGCCATCGAGTTATGGCGTAAAGAAGCTCATAAAAGAACCGAAAAAGAAATCAGAAAATCAGAATTAAGTAGAGAATCCCAAGAGCGAGCCCAAGAAAAAGAATTAATCGAGATAGGTGAACAAGTCAAAGCCGAACAGTCAGACAGACAGAGGCATGCCCTTATTAAGGGTATGTATCCTCTTCTTGCAGAGGGCTTGCCAAAAGCGACCCCGGAGGCATCCAGTAATTTTCCGCCACCGTTAGTTCCGACCAAGCTACGTCACAAATTGACCGCAGCTGATATTTTTATTTCGTCCTATCTGGACGACACAGTCCCCGAATATGCAAATCCTGTCCGCGCTCCGCCAGTCCCTGTAAATCAGGCACATCCTGCTCCTCCAGACACCGGGGCACCCCATGCAGTACCTGCTACGGTACCCCCGGTCCAGCCAGCATTCCAATTTCCCGCTCCGCCACGAAGAATGTCAGTCGACGATTCTAGTTTAGGGGCCGCAGGAGGAGGTCTTCCTCAAACCCCGCCGCCACACAAGCGTTTATCAGCACTCGAATTACATGCTCAAGCATCACAGCGTACTCCTAAAAGTAATAAATCTGTTGCAGAAATCAGGCAAACCCTTGGCGAATGTGTCTATGACCCAGTTCCAGGCGAGTTTAATATGGTTTTATATTCAGTACGCGTAAGGAGAGTGACCGAGTATCTAGTCACCCTACCCAACATGAAAGAAGATCTAGACAGAATATATCGTTTCATCCGTACAGGGGATGACCCAGGAAGTATTAGTGATGCCATGTCTCAAAGGAAAGCTGAGATTCAGCGTATGATATTAAAGTTTTTAATTAACTGTCTAATAAGAGAACAAGATTACCCGTCTAAAGACCCGGAAGAAATGAAAACTCTAACAAAGTGGAGTGATAATATAGCCGAAGGAAAGCACAATACCATTAGTGCCATGGAAAGTATGTATAAGAAAATCCGTAGAGAGATAATAAAGATACACGAACAGCGTAAAGCAGCACAAGTAAGCGAGAAAGAAAGTACCTCTGATCCTGAAGAGGAAGACGACGAGAATTCCGCCAGAATAGCGTATGTAGGAAAACCTAGATTTCCAGATCGCCATTTACGCCTAGAACACAAGTCAATTTTCCATCATTCAGTACCAGAACAAGGTTCACTAGAACAAGTATTTCAAGCTACCGATCACATTCTGAAATCACGATTGGTTACAGTGAATTAAGTACCATGCATGAACAAGAACTAGCCCGATCAGCAGTCCGATGGATTACTGATTCTACCACTTTTCCAGACGAAATAGTGGCACAAATGTTTCTGAAAATGCCCCCAGCCGAGCAGCGACTGGTGGGTATGTATATGATCCAGCACCTCATTACTCTGTATGAGGGTCAGCACTCTGATCCAGGTCCGTTACATGATATCCTGAACGAGTTACTCCAGTATAGATGGAGAGGTCTAGGTACCGATTTAATTAGTGTCATTCTAGAACAGCGCCACAAATATAGAACGTTTCTGAACCCGCATTTTGTTCATGTCTCACCCCCAGAAAGTAAATCATTCTACATAGACAGACAGAATCCGTTACGAGAAGTCCACCCAGTCAGAGGAACGGGTGGCGAAATGCAACGAGTGTTTGTATACACCCCGATCACAAAGATGGAACTCCTCGAGATGAAGAAATTAATTCCCTGTCATGACAAAGATCCAGCAGGGTTCCATAGAGAATTAAAAGACATGCTCCGTATGGGAGAATACACGTACCCGGATATAATTAAGATGTTAAAGGTCCTGTTGCCCGCAGGGGTGTATGAAAAGCTCAAAGAGAAAGAATGGGAGGTGGGAGAGAAAAAGATAGATTGGGCAGTTCTAGAAGCAGAAGATAAGATACGTGTACCAGGTACTGGTCTAGGAGAGAAATGTAAAGAATTACCAGAATTATTGATTCAAGTTTTACCCAGATTATTGACAACTAGAAAAGAAGACTGGGATGCAATCTCAGCCTGTAAACAGAAACAAGATGAAGATATTAGTGATTTTTATTCTAGGTTTGAAAAATGCTTCAGTATCAACAGTGGTCTCAAGACAAGTAGTGAATCATACCCTCACCTTTTTGTTACTAAATTAGTCGAGAATTCAAGTCCACCAATTAAAAATCGAGTTTTGAAAGTCGAAAGCACCTGGCAAGCAAATACCCCGTCCCAGATGCTCCAGATGCTCCAGTATCACCAGAATAGAATCAGGGAAGAGCAAGAACACGAGAGAAAACGTATGAAAGATACGAAAATGAAAGTACTAGTTGCACAATCTGTTCCTCAAGACAGTCAGAAGAGGGGTCCGAATCAAGCCAGTCATCCTGCAGCTCCCGTTAAAGGGAACTGCAATTATTGTAAACAGCCAGGTCATTTTATAAACGAGTGTACAGTTCTGAAACATAACATAGCTACCGGTAAGACTAAAGAAAGACCACGTCCGCCTAGACAAGAACAAGTTTCACAGACTCCTCAGTCACAGAATGCACCACAGACAGTTACAGTACCGCAGCCTATTGCTGCAACACAGCATGTCACATCGCAGATGTACCAGTATGCACAATCTGAGTATCCAGAGTACCAGCCATATTCATGAAACAGCCTAGAGAGGGAGGTAGGCTTGCCTCTCATCGAGATACCTGTAGATCAAGAGGGTCCCTATGTTCACAGTCAAGTATTAGGGAAAGACAGAAAGTTTTTGATTGATACAGGGGCAAGTAGGACCACAATTAGTCATGCCGAAGTTCCAGGGGCTCCGCTCTCAGGCTCAAGAAATGTTTCCCTTGGATTTTCAGGAAAGCCTATCGTTAATGAGATTTCAAAGCCAGTTACTCTAGAAGTAGGTCCATTGTCCCGCACTACTGATCTGTTACTTACTAAGTCATGTCCAGAAAATCTATTGGGCATTAAAACATTGAAAGAGTTGGGTGCAGTTATTTGCTGTTCCCCAGAGGGAATACGTCTGTTCCTACGTGACTTTAAGGGTCACTATGTATTACGAGATTTTGATTCCAGACTGTCTAAAGTTCCGCAGCATTTATGGGCGCAAGGTCCAACTGATGTAGGTTATATGCAAATCACACCCTATCGTGTGACTCTCAAACCAGGTGTAGTGTTACCACGAATCAGGCAGTATAGATTGCCACCTGAGGCCGTAGCAGCCTTATCCAAAATTATTGACGAGCTCATCGCTCAAGGAGTAGTTGTAGAAACTGACTCCAATGTATGTAATTCTCCGATCATTCCAGTCATGAAACGTACTGATCCAAATGCACCCCCAGTATATCGATTAGTGATTGATTTACGGGAGCTTAACAAATGTATTATTCCTCAGTACCCAGTTGTCCCAGATATCTCTTCCCTATTGACAGCCATTGATTCCGAAGCCATGTTCTTTACTGTAATAGACCTCAAGAATGCATTTTTTAGTGTTCCCATTCATCCAGACAGCCAGTTTCTTTTCGGATTCTGTTTAAATGGAAGGAGCTATATGTTTACACGAGCTCCTCAAGGTTTCACAGAAAGTCCTAGTATTTACAGTCAAGCACTCAAGAGACAACTAGACAATATTCACATGCCAACTGACACTGCCCTGCTCCAGTATGTCGATGATCTACTGATCACAGCCCGTTCTGAACGTGATTGCGAGCGAGCGTCACTGACGGTTCTGTATTTCCTAGCCGAGATGGGGCACAAGGTGTCCCCTTCGAAGCTTCAATTCTGTGTCCAGCAAGTGGTCTACTTAGGACACTTACTGTCCAAGAGGGGTAGGCAGTTGACACCAGACCGTATCCAGTTAATAGCGAGTCTTCCCCAGCCCAGAACCCAGAAGGAGGTACGTGCCTTTATCGGCCTTACTTCTTATTGTAGACAATGGATTCCTCAGTATGCATTTCTAGCCAAGCCACTGATACAGTTAACGACACAGGAGGCAGCCGTATCGACTGTCCTCCCTTGGACATCTGAACATACACTTAGTTTCAACGAGTTAAAGAAAGCTTTATGTCAAGCTCCAGTTCTAGCCACACCGAACTACAGTAAGCCTTTTACACTTTTCGTCACAGAACGTGAAGGTACAGCATTATCTGTTCTCACACAAGATCAGGCAGGACAAAACAAGCCGTGTGCTTATTTTTCTAGCACACTAGATCCAGTCGCCCAGGCGTTGCCTGCGTGCCTCAAGTCAGTTGCAGCCACAGCACTAGCTATCAGACAAAGTGATTCCATAGTTTTAGGACACTCCTTGACAGTACAAGTTCCACACTCCGTAGAAGTTCTTTTGAATAGAACACAAACTCAGCACTTGACAATTGCACGTTTAACAGGTTATGAATTGACATTGTTTCAGCCACACATAGATATTAGACGCTGCAACGTCCTGAATCCTGCTACACTGTTACCATCCGTTAATTCAAATCCTGACACACATGACTGTGTGGAAGTAGTCAACGTTACGACAAAGCCAAGACAAGATCTTACAGATATTCCGTTACCAGATCCCGACCTGACACTTTATGTGGATGGTTCATGTATGAGAACTAGTACAGGAGATCTAGTCGCTGCATATGCAGTGACTACTGACACTGAAGTTATTGAGACACACCGTATTGACACTCTGTCCGCTCAAGCAGCAGAGCTAGTTGCTCTGACACAAGCCTGCATACATGCCAAGAACCTGAAAGTTAATATTTACACAGATTCACGCTACGCATTCGGAGTCGTTCACGACTTTGGAGTGCTCTGGCAGGAGAGAGGTTTCATGACTTCTCATGGAACCAAGATTCAGCATGGTCTCCTTATTCAAGCTCTGTTAGATGCAATACACTTACCGACATCCATTGCTATTATGAAATGCAAAGCACATACGAAAGTTACTGACATTATTTCTCAAGGTAATGATCTAGCCGATCGCACAGCCAAGCTTACAGCTCAGACTCCAGACATTCCAGTTAACATGACACATACTCCAGATCTGACTACATGTATGACAGTTAAGGACCCTACACAAGATGTCATAGACATCCAGTTACATGCTACTCCCGATGAAATCAAGAAATGGTCCGAACAAGGAGGGGTCCAGACAGATCAAGGATGGTTAACGAAGGGTAGAGCCGCATGGTTTCTCCCCGACTCTATGGTTCAAGTCATTATTAATACCGCACATAGTCCAGCACACTTAGGAGAAAAAGCAATGTTAGATAGTATCCAGAACATTTGGTTCAACAAGCATTTACGAGCTGCAGCCAAGCAAAAAGTCCGTACCTGTATGATATGTTGTCAGTTTAATCCAGGTAAAAGTGTCCCGGTGGAACAAGGTGGATTTCAGCCCCCTGACCACCCTTTTGAGGTCCTCCAGATGGATTATATTCAGATGGAGCGATGTCGAGGTTTCAAGTATGTCCTTGTAGTTGTATGCGCTTTGTCCAGGTGGACAGAAGCATATCCAGTCCCAGATTACACAGCCGCGACCACTGCCAAGCAGTTGGTTCGTGAATTCTTCCCTCGATATGGACTCCCTAGAGTCGTATATTCTGATAACGGTCAGCCATTCTCATCTGAATTGATGAAGCACGTTTCCCTGTTGTTAGGGTACCAGTGGAAGTTCCATTGTGTACGCCATCCTGAAGCAGCCGGTCTAGTCGAGAGACATAATCAGACTCTGAAAATCCGTATTGCAAAAGTGTGTAAAGATAAGGGTGTGGACTGGTTAGTAGCTCTGCCAGTTGCTTTATTTTATATGCGCATGGTCGCACATTCCAGATCAGGTCTGTCCCCGTATGAGGTCGTTTTCGGCCGCCCCCCTAACATGTGGGGTACTCCTAGACCCCGAAGTATTACTGATGTTTCATGTAATATGCTGACAGATTACCTAGCTTCCTTGATGTCTGCCCTCAACTCATGTCGTTCACAGGTTGCCGCCGCATTTCCAGACAATACCGAGGTGGCACCGCATGAAATCGTTCCAGGTTCCATGGTGATGGTCCGAAACTTTGACAGAACAAGTCCGCTGGAGCCTCGATGGAAAGAGCCCCGTCAGGTCCTCCTCACCACCCGTACAGCCGTGAAGTTGGAAGGACGCCGCGGCTGGGTGCACCTTTCTCATATAAAACAATTTAACGGATTGAAGCCGGTCTCTAAGAACATTTCCCAGGATTTAAAGACTTGTCAAAACATTGTTCCTAAGGACTGTCCCGCAAATGACATTGCTACAACCCCTCCCTTGGTAGAGAAAACTCCGCAGCAGGAGTATAAGCAAAAACTCCGGTCTAGTAAAATAAGTCAGCCAGTTTGATTGTATAAGTCCTCCCCTAGGTGAAACGGTTAGACTGTTTCTGACATGTATAAAATAGACCCCCATAGTGAGAGAGTCAGTGAAAACTCAAACCGTAGGAATCGTTTTTCTAAGTTTCATATTATTCATCAGCATAATGATTTCCTGCACCAGTTACGCATTTTTCCTGTGTTTTCCAGTTTCACATGTGAATAAGCCTTTTAATGTTACAGTAGAGCACACGTTTAGTGATCTGCCTCCTCACGAATATTCATACCGCCTCGCTATGCGTAATAACTCATTTATCCGCATGTTACATTATTCACACCAGACCAGCAATGCCACTAATTGTTGGGTGTGTGGTCGACTTCCCCCTTTTCAGACACCGAAGGGAGTTCTGCCACTCTTTCCGTATCCTTTTTCACATAATGGTTCGTGTGGAGCATGGTCCACGTTAACGTCCTCCTCAACAGATATGTCTTTTCTTAACAGCACATGTTTCCCAGACAAGCAAGGTTTCCCCCACAGAACAGGTTTAGATCTAGAAAATGAAGTGTATAATTTAGGTAACTATTCGTCGAATTTTATGGTCCTGAATGTTCAGTCTGATACTACTCCAGACTCACCTGCTATTTCAGTACTACCAGTCAAAGGCGAATTATGTGTCCGTAATTATGGTTCTGTACACGTAGGACATAGTGATTGTACTACTATTATCAAGTATAGTGACAGTGGGAAATCTATTTTTAAAGCTTCACGTCATTCTTATTTCGTTTGTGGTCAAACTGCATATGTTCGTCTGCCCCTCGATTGGGAGGGAACCTGTTACATTGCCTTCCTACTGCCACCTATTTTCCTAGCCCCACCTGACTACCATAGGAATTCCTTCCTAGTACATACTAGGCACAAGAGAAACCTCCCGATTGTCGATTATACTGAAACTGCTGCAGAGCAATTCATTGATATTGATAAAGGTGTCTTCCCTTATTTAGGTACAGTTGTAAACAGTAAGCTAATTCGTAGGTTAACAAGAACCCTTGAAGCAGTAGTAGATGAGACTGCCTCCGCTCTAGGTAACTTAACCGAAGAGCAATCCTTTATGAGAATTGTTGTGCTCCAGAATCGTCTCGTCCTTGACGTCATACTGGCCGATAGGGGCGGGGCCTGTAGAGTCCTCGGATCTAGTTGCTGCATTTTCATTCCAAATAACGCGCCGTCTGTTTATTCAGCTATAACCAGACTTCATAAAATTGCCCATCTGTTACACCAAGATCCAGGCACCTGGACATGGTCCGGTTGGTTCTGGAATATAATTTCCGCCTGGGGATGGAAAGTCCTGTCCTTTCTAGGTATCGCAGTAGCGATCATATTCAGCTGCTGCCTCTGTATACAATGTGGCCCTGCGATTTGCGGCATGTGTGCTACCTCTTGTATTCCTAGTCCCAAGCCCCGTTCTAAATCTCGTTCCAAGACAATTCGAGATGAACAAATGATACTGTATGAAATGATAGATGGTATCATGAGTATTAATGTTTCCTGATGGAAACGTAGTGACAAGGAGGGAATGTGGAAAAGTAAATTTTGTCATGTTCTGTGTCCCTACGTGTCATCCATCATATGTTATGTGTGCATGACCAATATGCATATGTTATTCCCCATGTCCGATTCAAGACGCAATTATAGTTGTGTCCTCCTCTAGTATGCCAGTTTCCAGTCCTCGTGAATACTACGAATGTCAGGCCTATGTAAAGCTACGTTGCCACGTTTCCCAGTGTGCACGTTATTTCATTGTAAAGTCCCCGATTCCAGGCCTCAAAAGGGCCCGGACATCAGATTCAGCTCCTGTCTCCTGAAGCCTCGTTGAGGAGCGATCCAGCCCCCACCTGTATCCTCGACCTTTCACTTACTTCCTGCCTCGCAGTGCCCGGTGCAGCTTGGCTCTGCCTCTGAGTCTGCCAAGACTATGTTATGATTCCAGTTATCAGTTTAGTCCTCCTTCTCTGCATTCCTAAGCTACTGAACTGCATCAATAGTTTCCGTCATTGTCTAGCCTATGCGGCTCCATGTTAAGAGAAATACTGTATTTAATGGTCATTTAATATTCTTCATCACGCACTACATGTAGAATAAATGCATGCTTCAGTCTTAGAGTCAGTTAGCCTTTCCTCTCATGACTTCTAGTTTATATCAACATGTTCCCTAAACATCAGATACTAGATAGGGTTTAGGTACATGTCGCTCCGACCCTCCAGACTTTAGTCTCTGCTCCTAGCACAGAGTTCATAGCCCCCAGCTTCTCCTCGTAACACGTCATTGCCAGTTTGCGCGCACCATTAGGTTAGAGGTCCCGGCTCCTTAGGTAGCCCCCTCCATGGTTTCCGCCCCATTCATGACATATTCTGTTACGTTTGCATCACATGTCTGAGTTACACCTTCTTTTTTACTCTTATCTTTCGCGACTGCTACGCGTCACGCCTTCTGCTCCACCCACTGCTACGCCTACTGCAATGTAATGCTATGTGTTTGCGCTATGTATATATGTTCATGTATTGTTATTAAAAGTTAGCGCGCTCATCCCAGACCCAGCCCCAGCAGCTGCTGGGCCCTTTTTCATCCTGCTGGGCCCTGTCGCCCTGTCATCCTATTCCCATGCAGGTTGTCCTGTTCCTGTCCTTATGCTGTATTAAACCTGCAAAACTCCTACTACCTCGAATCTTGACTCTTATTTATTGAGCTATCTGTTATGATATATGTCTAGTCAAAAATAGGGTATTATTTATTTATTTACCACAGTGAGACACAGGAAAGTTTAAGAGTGCATTGCATATATGTCACTGGTTTTGAGGTGTGAATTGTAATGATGAAAGGTCACTTTGCAATGGTATATATTTTCAGTATTTTTGCCCTGAGGAAGTCGCAGGTTTTATTTCCTTATGGCTAAGGACTAAAGACTCAAATAAAAGAACACAAAAATAAAAGAATCTGTGGAAAGTCTATATACTATTGTACTTATTGTATGATGATGTGAGCGTGTGCTGGACGGTAAGAATCTATTGTATTGGTGACTTTGGTCACAATTTGGGGAGTGGGGTGGACTCCCTACCTCAAAGCACCGCATTGCACTACAGGATAGATAAACTAATGAGTAGAATTCTTACGAGCGCCATATCCCTTAGTTTTGGTCACCCATGAAATTAACAAACACCTCCCACAGAATTCCCCCATGCGTTTGTGTTGTCTCCTTGCACTCTACTCTCACAAGTGACCTTTGAGCAGCTCTGTGCTCCCCCACATTTCTGACTACTTCCCTCCTTGGAAGTGCTGATCCAAAGACTCCCCTTTGTGCCCCCCTGCCCCCCTGTTTCTGCGGGTACCTACATTTGGGCCAGCCCCATCACAGTCACCTAATTCCTATTGTTGAATGTCTTACACCATCAATGGTCCTTAGCCTGTGTACCAGTGTGGATAGTCACCAAGTAGTCACTCCCCAGGGAAACTGGAATCCTGCAACGCATCACCCTTGCAGGGGAACTCCCCTCATTCCAGAAGGGCCTCACTCTCTAAATTTCTGACTTAGCCTGCTGCCCCTGGCCTGTCAGCTCCCCTATCTTGGCTGCCCCACTTGCCTGTGATCTATCCTGATTTTAACATTACCTAGCTTCCCACTGCTCCCCCTGCCACAGCTGGCACTAGTGTAAAGTTGGGGGAAGGGTGATGTTTGTGTGCCCTCTCACTAGCAGTTTTTGCTGCTGAGGCACCAGGTTCCCCTTGCCTCTGCCATTGTGATGTCCCCACCTGTGCTGCTGCCCCAGCCTTTGTATGACGCCCCAATACTTTAAGTGGGTGGCCCCAGAATGATTCTCACCTAGTGCCCTCAGTTCTGTTTCCCTGTATTGCTGTTCATACCTGCGTCTGGTGTTTCTGACCTTCAGCAAACACTTTTTTTCCTACGTGACATGTGCGATGGGGGGGCACCCTGCACCCGCAGGACTGCCAGACTATGGTCCACCTCCCTCTCCGGGGCTGATTACGATATCGTTCGGAGAGCATTTCTACCAAATTGGTTCCAGACTGCTTTTGGGATGACTCGGATCAGGGGAGTCTGATTGAGCGATTTGGATGTATCCGGATGCTTCCAGATACGATTCGGCCGGACTCCCATTGACTTCAATGGGAGCCTGTGGTCCGAATTAGAGCACAGGGTCTCATTGAAGAACGGTGTGGCTGGGGAAAACCTTGCACCCTGTGGCACGCACCCCATGGTGCCTGCCTAACAGTGCATGGTTGGAAATGGGGATCACTTGGGTACCCCCACAGGCCCGATTCAGAGGGCCGTGGGTAAAGGAGGCCTGCTATGGGCCCCTACAGACAGATTCCGGCAGGTGATTTGTTCTGGAGAAACTGAATCGGAACGGCTATCCAAATCGGTCATCGTAATTGCTTGCTTGGAAAATGAGTCCATAGAGCTGTATGATTCGGCTCTGAAAGATGCGACCTGTCTTAATGCCTTTTGGAACTGATTTGGACAGCCCTACCGGTTTCCGGGGCATGGTAGTCGCTGGGAACTGTGTACGATTCGGGCGGCAACAAGGGTTCCGGATTGGATTCGGCAAACCCAAATCCAATTCGGAGCCCTTCCAAACGGCATGGGTATCAATACCTCTGTTGGATTTTCCAGCAGGGACAGCTTTCTTCTGAGTGCACAAGGAATAATACTTTCCCCACTCCTGACATGGTCACCCCTACCTCATGCCGCGGGCGGCTCTACCCCTTTCCTCCCAAAGACCCGGGGTATGGAGAGAGTTATGCTCCCCCACCCAAGTCCTGGCATCTTACAGATTACTTGCCATCTTTCCATACATTTACAACATTTTTCTCAGCAAGGACTTTTCAGGAAACTACATTAAAATTAGTGGTAGATTTAATAATAGTGAGAGTTATGGAACCTCTGACACTTGCACAAGCATTATTCTTCTACTATTGCCAAAGCATGTGCAAACTATAATTAAATGCAAAAAAGTTAATGATGCATTTTGGCAAAAAGGACACTTTATTCTTTCTGCCCCTGCCTGTCTAGCCAAACTCCATCTTATAAAGGCTGGGACCTGCCCCAATCTAACCTTTAGGCCCCCCCTCCTTACATAACCGCTTTTCATATCCTTCAGGTAAGGCTGTGTGGTGAAGGGCATGTCTAGGGTGGCTCAGACACTAGGTCAGAAACCTGACTGGACCTTGCCCTGGAGCTGTAACATCAGGAAGCAAGAGGAACATAATGTGACACTCATCAAAGTGTCAGGTTGATAAAACAGGTCCTTGCTGTGGTTGACGAGAGGATGATTCAGATGAACCTGAGGTCAGAGTCTGACCTGCACTTGAGATTGGCAGCAGTGAGTGCAAAAGGAAACAACCACAACCCTTTCTATGCCCAGCAGATCCAGTACTGTCCTAAAGAAAAGAAAGCATAAAACAGGCCATTAGAGAGCAGAAGAACCCAGATGAGAATATCATATCTGAAAGCAAGTCCTTGGAACTGCATATGATTGTTCCACTACTCGGTCTCAAGAAAGGCTCTGTCTCCTTCTAACTGATGCTCATAGTTGTTCAGTCCCCTCAGATTCAGACCTCTTTTTGAGTCTTGACTTACCATGTGGATGATCTCACCTGCGTAAAGTTAGGGTGCCACCAGATGGCGCTGTCGTTGAGTATGAACTTTGTCTCTCCAGATGAGCTGATACTGAAGCTTCCCACTTTGTTGGTCGTGACGTTTACACGAGAATAGTAAATCCAGTTCAAAAGGTCAAACCTCACAGGTAGCTCTCCCTGATCATTGAAGTGGATCTCATCACCAGAGGTGGTTGTAAAATGAAGATTACGCATGTAGTGATGTAACTGCGAAGGAGAAATAAGACACAGCAATAGGATAATTCTGTTATAAGCATCAAAGACACTGACAGCCTCTTATGCAGAGGGGGCATGGTTAATGCTACACTTCTAATATTCATCAGTGTTGTTATTGGCGGGTGGTCATTGTATCATGTAGTCAGGGGTATCAGCAAAAGTTTAGTCAGTTTGTTCCCCTTAAGCATTAGATAGGACTGCAGTTTAAATTATCATAGTTTTCAGTCGCACGCTATTTATATGGGTTTGATTGAAGGAGTGCAAATAGGTGTGTGTATTTGTGTGTATGTTATGAATATAGGGGAGTGGATGTGTGCTTCTTGACTTCCATGCATCCGTGCATGTTTGCATGTGGACATGTGGGAACAAGAGTTCATTGTCTGCACCCATTTCCAATATTTATGCATGTGAGTATCTGCACATGTGTTACTGTATGCATATGTAGTGTGTGTTTGCATGTTTGTGCATGCTCATTAACTTCAATGCATCTATACATCTCTGTATGTGTGCACAAATGTCCTTGTCTATTTCCCATGCATCTGTGTATGTTTGCATGTTCTTTACAAGTGTCTGTGTGTGCGCTTGTTTCCTTGTGTGTTAGTGCATCTGTCTATGAGTGTCAGAGCATGTGTGTTTCTGTGTCTGTCTTTGTGTGCATGTGTATGTATCTGTGTGTGTGTGTGAATTCATTGACTGCCATGCACCTGTGTATGTGCACAAGAGTACTTTTCTGCATCAGTTTCACTTGTGTGTGTTTGTGCTTGCATATCTATGAGTGTCTGCAAATATATGTATCTGTGTGTTTGTGGGTGTGTGAGTGTGTATGTGTTTGTGTTTGTAGGTATGAGTGTGTGGACTGATTGACTTTCATGCATCTGGGGATGTTTTGCATGTGTGTATATATGAGCAAGTGACCTTGTCTGAGACTCTTTATCATGTGTGTGTTTTTGAGTGTCCACCTACGAGTGTGAGCACATCAATGTGTCTTTGTGTGTGCCCTTGTGAGTAAGCATTTGGGTGTGTGTGCGGGCTCCTTGACTTCCATCCACCAGTGCATAAAAGTGTCTTTGTCGACGTCCGTTACCCATGTGTATGTTTATGAGTGCACGCTTTTGAGTGTCTATGCAAGTGTGTTTGTGTATTTTTCATTGTATGTCTGTGTGTATGTGTTTGTATGTGTATTTTCGAATGTGGGTGTGTGTGTTGTTTACTTCCATGCATCTGTGCATGTTTTCATGTGCTTGTGTGTGAGGTCAAGTCCTTGTCTGTGTCCCTTTTTCATGTGTGTTTGTGCATGCCCGTCCATGAGTGCCTGCGTATGTGTGTGTCTGTATGTTGGTCTCTCTGTATACATGTCTGATGGAATTTGTGCATTAACTCATCTTGGGCAGGGAGAAACCACCTGTGTAATCAGAACAGTCAGACTGATCTGGACCTCTACCACTAATGAGGATATGTGCAGACAGGGAAATAATACCACAAAGCCATACAATTTCTTAGCACTGCATGGCAGGATGAACTAGTACAAATTGTTTGATGACACGGGTAGAGCTACTGTGGAGGGTGATTTCTTTATAAACCAATAATTGCATGACTGTTTCATAGTGCAGTACTACCCCTGAAAACTTGCAAAATGATGATGCAATATTTGTACCTGGCGCAGATTGTCGATGTGTGCAAAATTTGTTCTCCAGATCAATCGATCAAACATTTATAGAGCGCCGCATATCACCCATAAGGGTCTCAATGCACTGGAACTGTTTGCTGCTGTGTGGAGACTGATCATTCAAGCATCCAGGTGTTTAGTTCTCTTCGGGTGTCTGCCAGGAGCCACCTGAAGATCTTACGGAGCATCTGAAAGGTGTAGAGGAAGGTGGATGAGACTGCATTGACTTGCTTCTCCATGGATAGCTTCCTATCCAGGATGATGTTGAGTTTCCGGGCATAGTCTGTTGGGGCAGGCAGATGCCAAACTCTGCCGGACACCATGCATCGGTCCATAGTGAGGTGTTGTTCCCAAAGATGAGGACTTCCATTTTTTCGGTGTTGAGTTTGACACAGTTGTCCTTCATCCTGTCCACGACATTCATCATGCATCTGTGGATGTTAGCTTTAGTGGTGAAGGGATCTTCGAACAGTGAGAGGATGAGCAGTGTCTCATCAATAGACGAGATGATGTTGAGTTAGTGTGATCTGAATGGTGGCAGCCAGGGGGGGTCATGAAGGTGTTAAAGAGTGTCGGGCTGAGGGACGATCCTTGGGGAACCCCGCAGATGATCTTCTTGCTCTGAGGTGAACGGTGGGAGGTGGATCCTCTTGGTTCTGCCGGTGAGGTACGAGGCAATCCATTTAAGGGTGTTTTCTTTGAATCCCGATCTGGTGGAGTCTGTTAATCAGGATGTGGTGGGAGTCGGTGTCAAACGTGGTGGACAGATCCAGGAGGATTAGGGCTGCTGTTTCCCTGCTGTCCAGAAGGGCTCTGATGTCTGTGGCTGCAAGCAAGGCAGTCTCAGTGCTGTCGTTAGCTCAAGATCAGGATTGTGAAGGGTTGGGGCGTGGCTTGCACGCCGAGGTGCGATGGCGGGTTATGCGTGAGCTCCGCAGTTCCGTGGGTGTCCACGGCATTTTCCGGACCTCATTCGTTGCTGTGAGGAGCCCTAATGCAGCGTTTTCAATGGCGGAGGATGGGCTGCTCCTGAGGGATGCTTCGTTTGCTGCCTGCCTGCTCGTTTTCTACTGTTTCCAGGTGCCGGTAATTTTGCTCCGTTCTGGATGCGGGCGGCCGCTGAGCCCGCATTCTCCTCACAAGCCACCACAACGTTTAATGCCGGTATGCTGCCCCCTCAGTCAGCTAATTTATTGCGTTGCCACTTTGCTCATGACATGTATCCAATTGTCCAATTGTGGCTTAAAACGCGATTTTCCTATCTTTTTTCTGATGTTTGCCTTGTCAGCTGATTCTGCCTCTCTGCTCCCATGAAACGAACGGCCGCTATTTTAAATATTGGCACAAAAGCTCGTTTTTGATACATTGCCTCTCCTGACATGCTATTTGTCTGCAGATAATCTACAGTTTCTTATAATTGGCATCATTTCCCCTGCAGAAGCCATATACATCTTGAAAACTTTACTACTTTTTCTTTTTTTTTTCTGCTTGGAGGCTCTTTTCTCTGTCTGACCCTGCCCTATTCTGCTCCCATATGTCTTTCAATGAAGGGTCTCTCACTTCAATGCTCATGTATACTTCCCTACTATCCTGGAACTGATATATACTGAATATTTTTGAGCACTCTTCTTTGTGGTTCTTCGCATTTTTGAGTCTTGGAGGATCATTTCCATTTTTGGTCTCATTGTTTTTTTTTCTTTTTTCTGCGAAGCGCTTGCTCTTATCAAGACGTCAGTTCCTTACCTTAATCTGTGCTTCTCTACACGCTTTCAACATGGCTCATGACACACTCAATACAAAATCATCTCTATCTGGAGCAAAATCGAAGAGACAAAAAAATGACCCGCCTTCTCCTATTCTCTCATCTCAAAATCCTGTCCTTGACTCTATTTTGGATGAAGTCCGTGGTCTCCAGCCTTTCATGTCTGCAACCAATGAAAAACTTAAACAAATCGAAGAAAGATGGGTTGTTATGGAAGGCAAAGTTTTGGATCTGGAACAACGCGTTAGTAACATTCAGGATGTTTCATCAAAAATCCCTTTATTGGAACAAGAGATTCACAACCTGAAGCTTCATACTGAGGACCTTAAAAATCGTAATCGTAGAAATAACCTACGCCTTTATGGTCTTCCAAAAAATATTGTAGGGTCTGACATGGTATCATTCCTACAGAAATTTCTTCCTGAACTTTTGGAGCTTCAACCTACGTCCCATCCTCTTAACATTCAAAGACCTCACCATTTAGGGCGTCTTAATCCTAACGCCACTAAACCACGTGGCATCATTATGCTCTTTCTTGAATGTACAGAGTTATTGACTGTTTTGAAGGCTAAGCTCAAAAGACGTCTCATATGGTCTAGCCACAATATCTTTATTTCTCTAGATCTCTCTAACGCAACAAATTCTCGTCGTAAAGAATTTCTGAATCTCCATCCTCAAATGAGACAGTTGAATATCCAATATGGAATCCTCCATCCTTGTTTTTGTAAAATTACACACAATTGGCGCACTCGCTCCTTTGATGATCCACAGAAACTTAATTTATACTTGCAGAATGTTTCTCCCTCTGGGATGGATACTAATATTTGATACTTTTTTTTCCATGCTAAGATTGCTCCTCTACTAGCAATTTATATGTATCCTTCATAACCTTCTGTTATTATGTTCTATTCTCATCTTGTGAGGTTTTATACTTGCAAAATGTTTCTCCCTCGTGCATGATACTAATATTTGACTTTTTTTTCCTTGCTAAAGTTGCTTCTCTACTAACAATTCATATGACTCCTTCTTAACTTTCTATTAAAATGTCCTCCTATCATCTCTTGAGGTTCTGTTTCTTTTTCTCCTTTCACACTGCTCGCTGGAGTCCTCATTGGCATCACTATGCTCCCGTCGCTTTGTTTTTTTCTCTCTCCTCAGACCTGGCTCTTATGCCTTGATCTGTCCACTTATTTCTTCTTCTCTCTCTTCATATTTTTCCTTTTTCTTTCCTCCCTCCTCCGCTCTTTCTCTCTCTGGCTCTTTTTCTTTGCCCATGTATTTTTCTACTGTTATTTTTCTGAAAAATCTCTTTTTTTGTTTCAGTATTTCTTGTTGTTCCCTATTGCAGCTTTAGGATCAATGTATTCTAATATTGTGGGTGTTTTGGGTGATTTGTCCACATGTAATGTTTCTGTCTGGTGTGTTCTTTTTTGTAGCTGTCT
Organism: Lissotriton helveticus; assembly: GCF_964261635.1. Classification (NCBI taxonomy): domain Eukaryota; kingdom Metazoa; phylum Chordata; class Amphibia; order Caudata; family Salamandridae; genus Lissotriton; species Lissotriton helveticus. The sequence goes on along the minus strand of NC_136058.1, from coordinate 388,277,679 downwards.
CCTCGAAGTGTATCCACTCCAAATGTCCCCCATCCTCCCTGCCCTCCATCATGTGTAACTTTGTTACGTGGAATGTCCGGGGTCTTGGAATTCCAGTTAAACGACAAAAGGTACTATCCCATTTATCTAAACTTAATTCCCAAATAGTTTTTCTTCAAGAAACTCACTGTACAGATGTGGAATCGCCTAAGTTGAAAAGGCAATGGGTTGGCCAAGTTGTATTTTCTCCTGCTCCTAACAAAAAAGCGGGTGTTGCTATATTGTTTCATAAAGCTCTATCAGTACAAATAATTTCTACTCAAAATGATGATGATGGTCGTTGGGTAATGGCTAAGATTGTGATTCAGAATAAGACATTAGTTTTATTAAACATCTATGGTCCTGTCCGACCTGATCCCAAAATTTAGAATGATATTAAAATTCTTCTCTCCTCAATTGACTGCCCCAATATTTTATAAGAACATGTTGACCTATAGAGGCATGATTATTTTCCACTTGCTGCACTTTAGCTTTTTTTCCCTTTTTTAGGAAAGATTATATTATATGGTGATTTTAATATTTCAATTATGTATTTTGCTTGTATGATTTGTATGTACAAATCGAATAAAAGCTTTTGAACTGAACTGACTGCCCCAATATCGTGGTTGCAGGTGATTTCAACCAATGGTTAGATCCTTTTTCAACCAGACAAATCCCATAAATCTTTTCAAACTGCCATTATCTCTCGTCCGTTATATGATGTTTGAAAAACCTGTAACCCTGAATTACTTTTTTCTCGAATGTGCATCATACCCGTTCTAGGATTGATGACATTTTGGTTAGTTAGTCTTTACTCCCTTCTATTCAAAAATCCAAAATTGGTTCCATTTTTATTTCAGACCATGCACCTGTCTATGATGCCCTAGATCTTTCCCTTACTTCTTCTAAATTTAGTCGCTGGAAATTCAATACCTTTCTCTTGTCTGATAATGTTTTTATAAAAGGTGTCACTATTTTTATTACTTTTTACTTTCAATAACCCGTCGGACACTTCTGTCCCTAATACCTGGGATGCTTTTAAGCCTGCTCTCTGTGCCTTCACTATTTCATATGTCTCTAAAAAAAAGAAACTAAATAGAACTAAATATGAAGATCAACTGCAGAAAATTATAGGACTAGAACATACATACTTTACCTCTAAATCCACTGATGCCCTTCATGATTTAATTGTGGCAAAAACTGAGCTTAATAAAATAGCCACTATTAAAGCATGTAATATTCTCCTCAATATTAAGTCCAAATTTCATGAGGATCAAAACCAAGGCGGGGAAAATGCTAGCAAACTACTTAAAAGTCAAATCTGATCGTTAAACTATTGGCCCTATTCTCAATTAATCTATTAATAAACTAGTCTCATCAGATGAAGATATTGCCGAGGTTTTCCATGATTATTATCAATCTCTTTATACTGATGACATGCATCACTCTACCCAGAATTTAAATTATTTTTTTGCTGGTCTCCCCTCACCACCATCGCTTCCTGATGAATTTGAACAATTAGAGAAAGATATTACTCTTCAGGAAGTGTTTAAGGCCATTAATTCTCTGAAAAAATCGAAGGCACCAGGCCCTGATGGATTGCCTGTTGAATTTTACTCTACTTTTAACTCAATTTTTGCCCCTGAACTATTACAACTTTTTAATTCTTTTATTGCTGATGCTAGGGCCTATGGGTCATTTATGGATGCATTAATTGTCATTATTCCTAAACCTCACACAGATCATTCCCATTGCAAAAATGACCGTCCTATATCATTAATTAATTGTTGTAAAATTTTCGCTAAAATTCTTGCGTCCCGCCTTGATTCTATTATCCCCCTTTTGATTAAAACTGACCAAGTTGGGTTCGTGAAAGGCAGATTAGCATCTGATAATGCCTGTATGTTTTCTAAAAATATTTCCCATGGCAAAAAATGTAAAGATCCTCTTGCAGCCCTATCTTTAGATGCTGAGAAAGATTTTGATCGTATCAATTGGCAATTTATGATTCAAACTCTCCATTGGTTTGGTTTTGGTCCCTCTTTTATTTCTTATATCAAACTTTTATACTCCTCCCCCTGAGCCAGTATTTTTGTTAATAACCAATTTTCAAGGTTTTTTTCATTGTCTAGAGGTACAAGACAAGGTTGTCCTATTTCCCCTTTATTATTTATCTTCTGCCTTGAACCATTTTTAGAGCGCATTAGACCTAACTCTCAGATTACTGGCTTTAAGCTCTCCTCTGTGGAAACTAAAGTATCTGCCTATGCAGATGACAAATTGATTTATATGGCTAACCAGTTGAATCACTTCCTCATTTTCTGGACGAGGTTTGACTATGCTCCTCCATTTCGGGTTATCAACTTAACTTATCTAAAACGGAAGTTCTACCCTTAAACTTTATTTGTTACCAATATATGTTTAACGCTACTGATTTTGATTGGTGTCCTTGGCATTTGGTTTTCTTCGTCCCTAGCTGATACGCTTAAATTTACTTTTAACGCCCTTTTGAAGAAACTTCAATCTCTCCTCCAAATTTGGTCCCCTTTATATCTTTCTTGGTGGTGTAGATTGGATACTATCAAAATGATGATTGCCCCCCATGTACTATACACTCTGTCTATGCTCCCTATTAAAATTCCTGATGTACACTTTTCTCATATAAATTCCATTTGTACCAAATTCTTGTGGAATAATAAACACCCTCGTATTGCTCTAAGTAAACTTATTTGACCTAAAAATGAAGGTGGTGTTCACATTCCTAATTTTAGAACTTACCACTCAGCTTTTTTGATTAAACAATCCTTTTCTTTAGCTTATGATTTCTTGGAAATCCCTGTTCCCAGATGAGTTTTTTTTAATGCTCATTGTTAAAAGATTTTCCTTTTCAACATGTTTTTATGTCAAATTGCTCTTTCTTAGCCAAAGACCCTGTCTTGAAATACTCCCAAACATTGCTTTACAATACATTTTCTAAGGATTTGACTCCTCTTCAATGTTTTTTGTCCTCTATTGTGTGGTACAATACATTTCTGTAATATAAAGGCAAATCTTTTTACTACAAATATTGGAAGGAAACGGATATCTCTTTCGTCCATCAATTTCTCTCTAATTATTCTGTCATTCCTTTTCATGAGTTACAAACTACTTATCAATTACCTGATTCCTTTCTTAACCCCTTCCATGCTCATGACGAGCTCAGCTCGTCATGCAGTACACTGCTCGTGTGCTCATGACGGGCTGAGCTCGTCATGAACAATGGGATTTAAGGGAGATCAGCACCAAGCGAGAATTGCTTTAGCATTGATAGTGTTAATTAATATACCATCATTACTACTGCCATACAATCTCTTTGTCTACATTCTCGCTCCCACCTACCTTACCACCTCTCACTCCCTCTACTCCTTTACATCCTTTATTTTCAACTCAAAGACCTAAAGTTGCCCTTGTATATATATTACTGTTATCAAATGTTATTGTTCGTTCTAAGTCAAATATTGAGATTGCTTGGGAAACTGACCTGTCCGTTTCCCTCTCTGTTATAACTTGGGAAAAATTATGGTCCAAATTGTTTAAAGTTTCTGCTGCTGCCCGTATCACTCAATCTTTGTTTTTTATTTATCACAGAGCTATTATTACTCCTGTTAGTATATGTAAGTTTTCACCAACCTCTTCCCCACTTTGTTGGTCATGTTCTAATGAAACAGGCACGCTCAAGCATCAATTATACGAATGTTCTTCTGTTTTATCCCTTTGGAATTCTGTTTGGAATGTTTGCATGCCAATGTTTAGCTTTACCACTACTTTATCACTATGAAAGTTTTTTTAGGATCTTTATCACCTGATATACCCTCTACTGCACGATTGCTTGATCTTTTTATTGCTTTAGCCTTTAAAGTAATTTTATCCTCCTGGAAAGATAACTCCAAAATGGCTGTACTTATCTGGTTGAATTTTATTTGTGATGAACACAGGATTGCTGCCGCTTCTTCTTCTTCTGTTTCTCTAAAAATTAAATCTGATATCCTTTGACTTCCCTTTACTACCTACCTTTCTTCTAAACCTCCCTTCTGTTAACTCTCTTTCTTTCTTATCTGCAAATATTCCCCTTATACATGATTTCGATCTCTTTCTCTTTCCCTTTCCTTTCTTTTCCTTTTCCTCCCTCCTCTTCCTTCTTCTTTCTCCTTCTCTATCTTCCTACCCCTTTCTTTTTCTTCCTTCTAAGTATATATTTTTCATATGTCATATGCCTGATGTTTTATTTTATTTAAGTTAGGCATATGTTTTCATATGGCTTATGTATTGTATTAGCAAAATCCCAATAAAAATGTCTTAAACAAAAAAAAAAGGATTGTGAGGGGTCCAGGAGGCTTTCCAAGGCTTTTTGCAGGATACAAGAGATGGGCTGGTAGTTTTTCATTTCAGCTGGGTCAGTGGAAGTTTTTTTCAGGGCAGGGCCTCACGTCTGTGTGTTTCCAGTCCAGAGGGAAGAAGGCTGCAGTTATGGAGCTGTTCAGGACCCTCCGGATCTCATCGCCCGTTGTCTTTTTTCTGAGGTTGAAGATGTAGTGGAGGCATGGGTCCATGTGTGCTCCAGAGTAAACAGAGTTCATGATGGAAATAATGTAATTTGTTATTTGTATTAAGCGTTATTGTTCAATTACTTAAAATCGTTACAATATACTATCATTATTAAAATTCCACGCATGTTACTACAAACTGGTAGGGCATAACACCTTTAAAACTAATATCAAAATCTGGTAATAAAATACAAGTGCAAATGCATTAGACTTAGAAGAGATGTTTGTCAGAGTCTTTCTTGCTTGCTAGCCGACTGGTTTCTTTGTATATCTCTGTTTTCAGAGTCAATGCGGCTCGAATTGAATCTGTAAATTTCCCCAGATGCGCGACTGTTTGAGCTGTTTTAGCGGAGAAACACAAGTTTAAGACTTCTCTGCATCGTACAAGACCCTGAGCTCTGCAAATAGGAAGAACTAGTCAGTGCCTCTCGCTGGCTAACTTGGGGGGCAATGCAAGACGTCTCATATAAGTGATTTTTGTCCGGGCCGGAACTGTCAGTGCTTGTTCGAAATAAGGCTGTGGTTTTCCCACTATGTAGGAGGCGTCCAGTGATGACAGATTGGATTGATGGTATAAGCTTTCCAGATCTCTTTGTGTGATATTTTGTTTGCCTGTCTATTCACTGATCGTTTCCATGCAGCAGCAACTGGAATGTTTGAGTAGTGCAAATTTTGTGCACCTATTTCTAACAATTTTGTGGCTGCTGTCAACTGCACCTGTCCCGAAGCTTATTTTTATTTGCGCTTTCAAAGATGTTGCTGGAGCTCGCAAGGTACTAATGTAATATTTTAAAATGTCCCTATACCAGTTGGGCTGTCTAGCCTTCGATTGAGACTTCTCAGGCTACTGATAATACCGGCCCCCTCACTTCTTAAATGTTTCAAATGGGCTGATGGTTTGGCCCCTCCTGAAAGCCTGAGACCCAAATAATTATAGCTTTTGCTGGGTCTGATTTGCAAATCACCTAAGCACCATTAAGCTGTATTCTTTGGATAGTACTTCCCAAAGATTATTATCCTGGTCTTCTCCTGATTCACCAGCAGGTTGTTCTTTTGATTAAATCTGTGCAGCGCTTCGAAGGCTTTCTGTAGGCCTGTCCTAGTGTGATCAATAATAACAATGTCATCGGCATATTGAAGAGTTTGGAGCCGCATGTCCCCCAGCCTTGGTATGAGTAGGTTTTTCCCCTTCCAGGGCTTTTCCCAAATCGGCTGTATAAATATTAAAAAGTAAAGGGGCAAAAACACACCCTTGTTTGAGGCCATTGTTGGTTGGATCCTTAGTTGTTACTGACGTTTGCCTGGTTTTGATTCGCACCCAGGTCCCTTCATAGAGAATAATTATTGCCTTTAACAGCTTTTGAGGTTTGCCCCAGTTGATAAGTTTTACCCATAGCTTCCCACGGTCGACTCGGTAGAAAGTTGCACTCTAATCCACGAAACAGCAAAACACAGGTAATTGTGATGGCTTGGTCACACGTAGTGACAAGTATCCCAGATTGGAAGAATGGAAGAATATTATGATCTTTTACCCAGGTTTCAAGTTCCTTCTACAATACACTGGCAGATGCTTTTGCTTCTATATCTAATAGAGCGACAAGACGATAATTGTAGGGTTTCGTGCGGTCCCCTTTTTTTGAATCGGGAAGAGTATTGAGCCTTTCCACGATGATGGAAAAGTGGAAGTTTCAAATGCATACTTATAAAGTGGTGTTAACTGATCTGCCCAGAATCCATGAGTGACCCTTAAACACTGCCGCTGGGACTCCATTGGGACCCGGCCCTCCATCTGACCTCATTGTTTTAATCAGGTCGGTTATCTCATCCTCGGTGATAACAGGAGTTTTGCCATCTTTATGGGTTACTGAAGGGGTTTGTTGTGATTGGGTATCAGTTGTGTTCTGCTGTGTAGTATACAGTAGCTTTGCATATTTGACCCACTCAGAGGCTGCCACCCCGTTTTCCTTGCTCTGACCTGTGTGGCTCAGTTTTTTGATGTATCTCCAAAGTTGGATGTGACCTTTTTCTTTGAAAAGGTCAAATATTTTCAGCCACTCTGCCTCGATTTTCTTTGATCAGATTTCCCATATTTTCTTCCTGTGTTCCCTGCGAAGCACTTTTATTTCCAATGTATGGGGTTTGTAGCTCCTGTTCTTCTTGCCTTCAAGGCCTTTAAAAGACTCTGCTTGGTTTTCGCTAAGGCCCTTGGTTTTAGTTGTAATGATAGGATTTGTGGATAGGAGTCCTGTGCTTTAGGGCTGCCAGTGACACGTCCGAGAAAATGTTTTAGTTCCTCAAGTAGTGCTTTCCAGAGCTCCAAGGACGATGTCAAACTTCTCCCTGTTTGGCTCAACTCTTTGTGTGTGATCCACTCCAAGAGTTTTGACCCCAGATGTGTGGCCCATTTTATTCTGCTCAATACTTCATGGTGCTCTTCTCTAGTTGAGGCACCCAATGTTCCCGGTTGTTTTGCAGATTTCCCATTTAGATCAAGAGATACCCTCAGTGGTCTGTGGTCACTCTCATCCCTATTTCCCACTTCAAAGTCATTAAAATATGTTAGCAGGTTCTGAGAGATAAAGATGTAGTCAATTTTTGACTTATCCCTGAAGGTGGGAAGAGGATGGAATGGGCAGAAACCATATTTTGCAAGCAAAGGAGCCGTTACAGTGTAGCCGATTCTGTTTTGTTTGGCAGCTCCCTTTTTACGTACCCCAACTCCCTGGTGTTTATGTTCCCGACGATGATTGGAAGGTGTGAGGCATATTTATTTATAAGGTGGTCCATTTTTGTTGTTAATGCTTTTTTTGCCGTGTGGCGGGGTTGACATAACACTTAATTATCAAAAGACGGATTGAGATATTGCTGCTTTTAAATCCGCTGATCAGCACTGCTTGCAAGTTGGGATTGTATGTTGTTAATGATGTTACCTCTATTTTACAAGCATGATTGATAAAAATTGAGAGCCCACCAGCTGCTCTCCCAAAGATGTTACGTTTTATAGCTGCAGTGTGAAGCTCATAAAAACCTGGGAGGATTAGGGGTTCAGTGGCCCACGTTTCTTGTAAGCACAGGATGTCATTTGCTCAGAGATACATACATGCAGCGTTACAGCTAAGCAATCTTTTTAGCCCTGCGACGTTCCATGATATGGTGGACAGATATGTGTTGTTACTCAATGTTCTATTCTTGTTCAGGCGACAAATCGCCTTTATTCTATTAGAAGTGCTGTTGTGGGGGCTGGCCTCCCGGACCGGTCCGAGTGCCTTGCATGGCACTGTGCATTGGCCCAGTGCAGTGGACTGACTTATGATCGAGTGAGCTTGTTATCCTGTAGGCATTGTAATGTTTTGGCTCCACAACTGAGTTTTTCCCTGGTTGATTGCACCCTGTCCCCCTTAACACGGAGTAAACCTCCTTCGTTGGCGATGATGCTACTAATAGTGAATCTACCAAGCCTTTTAGGATTTGTGGAAGAGTTGCCCATGTATCCATGAGAGCTGCACATGAATAGGTGCAGATGCGATTGTTCGGGGTCTCACGGAGCTTGTTCTTTATGAAGTCCACCTTGTTGTTCAGTTCCACTAGTCGTTGTGCAATGGTGGATAAAAGATAAATTTGTAACTCCATTTTATTTAATTGTCAGAGCAATGCCCTGGCCATGATGTGAACTGTTTCACCGGGTTAAGTGGTTCCTGGGTCGTTAATAACACTACTATCATAAGGACTCTGGCTTTGAGCACTTTGTGCAGGGGAGGGAGAACACCGGGTACCATTAGCAATTCTAAAAAGATTTGGCGTAAGCTCCAGTGTACTTTGTACCTTCGATTCCAGTTTTTGGAGGAATATCGGTGATGGATATCCCAGGCTTTGCAGCTGCACTGACTCTCCTGTTTTAGTTGGGCTGGGTCCTGTGGGTACAAGAAGTATTGACTGCACATGAGAGTGCAGGATAGGTTGTTGCTGACAGTGTATTTGGGCTGTTTCTTGGTTTCTTGGTTTCTTTGAGTTCATACAGTGCTGTCACCCACTGGGTCACTTGCATCTCTTTGTTTCTTTCCTGAGGGGCGATAGCACCCTGAACAAGATTGAAAGCGATGTCTTTGGATGTTTGTTCTTCCAAAGTTCGTGCTTTGTCCTTGTGTTGCAGGGAGCTTGTGGTTGGAAAAGCTCCCTGAAACATGGTTCCTTCCATTACTGGTCTTGGCTCCTCCTAGTTGGTCTGTCGGGGCAGGGGTGCTCTCATCATTGGGAGGACATTTGTATACAAATTGGGTTATAAGACCTGCCAATGGGGACTTTAAAAAGGACTTTTTGTCGTGGACTACATTCCGTGCAACTCCTTAGGATTCTAGGTGATACTTTGGTCAGGGGGGTGACTTTGCGGGGGAATTTTCTTGATGCTGAGTGATTTTTTTCTTTTTTTTTCCCGTCATTCTTCAATGGAGATGCTTGGTTTGTCAGTAGATCTGGGTTTTCGCCGATGTATTGAGCCTGAACTTGCTCCTTGGGGTTTGAAGTTTAAGTGAGGATGGTGTCTGTGCCCTTAGACCTTGCGCGGAAGCTGAATGATCTTATCAGGCTTACCGGATATGGAAAGGAAGACCAGGAGATTCTTGCTGCATGCTCTGGGTATGGCTAGAGTAAGTCCCAGATCGACTGCACAAATTTGTCAACTCTTTAGGACTTGTTCTGACACGAGGTGTATTCCAGGTGTCTTCTTAGCCCAGAATGAAAAAGCAGGGCTAAGAGCAACAAACCTGCGGTATGCAAAACTTTAAGGTGCTCCAAGCTCCTGCCGCACACCAAGCTGAACAGTGAACCGCACGATGAGCTACTCGTCCAGTAAGAACAGTCTTTGCGGTGATTGTGCTGCTCCTGGCTCCTGCCACGCACCAACAAGAAAGGAAATAATTAGGCACGGCTGCTGCAGGCTGTCCTGTTTTAAAATAGTGCCAGCAGAATCTCCCACACGCTACCCACAGGTAAATCCCAAATAAAACTGTAAAAACAACACTTCAACAGTGTTTTTGGTGCTCGCGGCTCCTGCTGCGCACCAAGACGGTTTATTAATATGGCAAGACCGCGTCGTTGCTTTTTCGGGGCTAATGCGGTGCTCGCACTCCTGCCGCATCTCAAAGTGTCAGTCAGCACTAATTTGCTCGATCTTGCTGGTATGGCAGGAAATGGTGGTGCTTGCTGCGCACCGTGTGCCGAAGGGGAGAGAAGTGCTCCTCGTGGCACCCACCGCACACCAAAAGGGGGGAGAAAAGCTCATGGGGCTGCTCTTCACTCGCAGCTGCTCACCTCCTCTCACCATACCCGACCGCAGCTCTCCTCGGCAGTCTGCTCGCGGCTCCCGGAACTCGTGAACTGCAGGATTAACAGGAATGGCAGAACTGACAGGAATGGTGGTGCTCGCGGCTCCCACCGCCGCACACCACGCTCTGAAGGGGAGCAAAGTACACACTAAACAAGCATTTACAATGCAACGGTTTCGCCTTTGGAAACGTTAGAGCTATTGGCATTGTAAATGACAACATTTGTATTTATGTGTTGGTTTTGAAAACAGATAAATAAATGGCATTGCCATTTAAATTGCCAATAGCTTAATCTCTCGCAAATGTGAGACCTATTGTACCCTACGGACGAGCTCAGCAGACAGCAATTACTACCACATACACACACACCCAGAGCCACACACACACACACCCAGAGCCAGCCACACACACCCAGAGCCAGCCACACACACCCAGAGCCCCACACACACACACACCCAGAGCCCCCCAACACACACCCAGAGCCCCACACACACACACACACCCAGAGCAGTCACATACACACACCCACTGGAGCAGTCACACACACACACACTGGAGCAGTCACACACACACACACACACTCTGGAGCAGTCACACACACACACACTGGAGCAGTCACACACACACACTCTGGAGCAGTCACACACACACACACTGGAGCAGTCACATACACACACACTCTGGAGCAGTCACATACACACACACTCTGGAGCAGTCACATACACACACACCCTGGAGCAGTCACACACACACACACCCTGGAGCAGTCACACACACACTCTGGAGCAGTCACACACGCACACACACACTGGAGCAGTCACATACACACACACACACACACTGGAGCAGTCACATACACACACACTCTGGAGCAGTCACATACACACACACCCTGGAGCCCCGGTGTATCTAAGATGACAACGTAAGTTTATCAAACATCTCAACAAAGCATCAAGGGAACCCTGTTTTACAAGACTATTTCACCTCAGTTATCATACCACAAATGAGCTGTTTCAAAAAAGAGACCATATTCCATATTTTTAATTGTACACCATGCACCCATAATGACATTTATCCCATATTCAGGTTTAACCATGCTCATTCTTGCGCCTCAAGTTCCTGCTGAATGACTTGTGCAGAGGTGGTCATGGTGCAGTCAATGAGGAGAAAGGTCACAGTTCAAACCCTCTAATCAATTCCACTCTGTCGAGAAGACTGCACAGATGTACCAGCCCTGGATTTAAAGGTATCCTGGCAACAGCATCACCCCACGCCTGGGCGCTGACCCAGAAGTGACAGATTCACAGGGACAGGGAGAGGACCCCTAAGCGGTCATGAACTCTCCCCGCGCGTGCATGCTGGTACGCAGCTCGAGCCGAGCAAGAGGGCGGCGCACATGTTGACAAAGACAAAAGAAGCCTTGGCAAAGCCAGAATGTTTGGTTTGCATTTTGAGTGCCGGCTAAAACATTAAGAGCGCCTGATGCACAGGAAAAAACGAACTAACCGATTTTTATATACGATGCATCTATGGAATATATAATTTAATGTGCCATGATTTCAGAGTTCTTTTGAGATATAAAATATTCCTTCATGCGCTGCAATGCAATCATTCCATAGCAGGCTGAATACTACACAAATAAGAAAATAACATGGGGTGGGAGAAATACTGTTCAGGGCAGAGCAAACACCGGCACTATGTGTGTATGTATGTATTAAAGAATTGGTAAATATCGGTCTTCAGATAGCTGCTGTCATGACAAACCTAAAGATAATAGCAACTGGTGGGAGTGCTGCCTGCCTGGGCGAGGCCCAGGTGGCCTCATCTGTGGAAAAAAAAGTCCTCTGCCTGGATGCTTGTAAAAATAAGCCTGATGTTTCTCAAAGCGACAAACCAAAATACCTTCTTCCTACTGAGTAACCAGTCCCACATTGCAGGTGACTGGAAATCACAGACTGGAGCACTGCTGGCAACTTCATCTGCAGTCCGACACAATGGTCAACTCATGAGTGGTGAGGGGTTTCCAGTGGGTGAGAAGGTGTTTGCGGTTTGTGTTTGTGGGTGTGAGTTGGTTGATGCTGTCTGTGGTGGAGGGTTGGTGTTAAAAGTCCATAGATAGCCAAGATCTTCTCATGGCTAGGGTGCTCTTCTTGGTGTCTTTCAGGAGTCAGTAGAACTGGTTTAAAGCGGACCTGAAGGCGGTGTGGTCTTTTGTCTTTTTTGCTGATGCAGCACTTCCTTTCAAGTTGTTGGCAGTTGAATTCTCTGGAGTGCAGTTCCTCAGTGAACCAGTCTGCTCTTTTGCTTTGTTCTTTGGTCATGGCTGTCTTGGCAGGAGTGGTGACATTGACACAGTTTGTGATTCACTGGAAGAAGCTCTTAGCTGCTTGTTTAGGGTGTGTAGAGTCAGGGAGTTGGGAGCAGAGAGTGCCATCACAGTAGCCTTGTTTCCAGTCTCTTCATGTGAATCTGGGGGCACGGTGCCAGAGTGGGTTGGTCCTGTGATGGTGAAGTGTACGCTGTAGTGAGTGATGTGGATGCACCTGACTGTCGCTGAAGTTGAAGATGGGGTCGAGCGTGTGCCCTGTAAGATGGACAGGGTCGGTGATGCCCTGCGTGAGGCAGATGTTGCTCATGCTTTTCAAGAAGTTTTTGGAGTTGGTGTCGCAGGGGTCGCTGAGGTGGAAGCTGGAGTTTACTAAATGCTCTTAGTCGATTGCGAGCGGGGTGATGAGTTGCAGAAGCTGGGGCATATACAAGGATATCTCTGATTGTGCTTTTTCCATCTGTGTGGAGTTGGAAGTTGACATGTTCGATTACTGGCGTCGGGTCGTCAGTGGATATTGTGCAGCAGACGGTGTCCCTGTTTATAATGACTATACCGCCTCCGTGCTTGTTGGCTCGGTCTGGGTGTGTTGTTTTGTAAACTTCGGGGATGGATGTGGCAATGTCTGGTGCGGAGGCGGGGTTTAGCTGGGTTTCTGTGAGGAAGATGACGTTCAGGGTTAGGGAGGCGATCCTGTCACAGACCTCTGTGTCATGTTTCTCAAGTGAAGGTACATTGAGTAGGATGTACAGGAGTTGTGATGTGGTGATCTTGGCTGATGTAGTGGGTGCGGCGTCACACGTGTCATTGACTGCTTCAGTGCAGATACTGAGGCGGACGTGTCGGCAGGAGAACAGTACATGTGGTGTGGAGGATGTGTGGCAGCAGTGGTTGTTGATGCATTCTGGGTCCATGGATTGGAGGTCAGCGATGTTATATCATCGTGGGGTGGAAGGGCCAAGTGTCCTGGCACTCGGTACGATCAAGCCACGGACTGGCACAACAGGCTTGCCTTTTGGTGAAGTCATGCTGGGGCCTCTATTAAGTATGTACTGGGAAGAGGGAGGGGTGCTGAGAGGCGGTGGGTGGGTCTAGGTTGGAGGTGGGACAATGGGTGGCAGGCGGCAGCGGCAAATGGGAAAAACAAGGTAAAAGCAGTGAAAGAAAACGAGGCAGGAGAAAACACTTAGAAAAACAAGGAAAAGCAGCAAAACAGAAGGCAGAAAGCAGTAGGAAGCACTTAGGGGGAAAACAGTGAAAAATTGAGTCAGAAAGCAGGAGAAAGAACTTAGAAAAATGGGGGAACTGAGAGAGAAAGCAGTAAAAATGAGGCAAAAATTAGGAGGAAGCACTTACAAAAACAAGGGAAAACAAGGGAACAACAGTGATGAATGATTCAGCACGTTCGATTACCTCAGTATTCAACTCTCCGAATGAATGCATTGGAGAACCCACATCAACAAGATGCTTCTGAACCATAAACGTGTGGCCGGAGCAATAGGTAGAGAACATAGCTCTTCTCAGAGCAGACCTGTTGCGCAGGCGCTCAAAATGTATGCTGCAAAGAAAAAAAACCTGTGGGGTTTCGAGAATGTAGAAGAGATCTGCAGCTCCGAAAACAAGTTTTTAAGAGATTTAGTGATGCTTCCTCGCAATGTACCCCTCAAACCCTTGATGAGCGATATGGGTAGATGCTCTCTCAGAGATATTTCCAGATTACGACCCTTGCTCTTTTGGGAGCATCTTCTGCGGACGGTTGAACTTGCTAAAATGTGCTGCTGCATTCACAAAGGTAATTAGCCTAGATGGTAACCACTGGGTCAGCTGGATAAATAATGTTAAGAAATTATTGTTTGCCCCAGGCCTTAGGGAATCCTGGGAAGGCTAAAACTCACCCAGTAAGTTTGACCTTAAAATATTATATTGGGCCTGGGTTGATAGACAGGAATTCGGCAATCCCAAAGCAGGAAGGCTGACAGAAGGTTTTTATCAACACAAGCAGCATATTCTCCTGGAATCATACCCATACTTTATCCAGAGACCAAGAGTTAGGGCGCTCTACATACAGTTTAGGGTTGGCTCCCTTCTGGTTTGCGAATTAACTGCAAAGTGGAGTTCCCCTTATCAGACCATCGCGGGTTGCCCCTGTTGTGTGGCACCAAAAGAGAGTGTGGCACATCTAATGTTTGCATGCCCAGCATACAACCCAGCTAGATCCAGATGGCTAAAACCCATCTGCAGACAGCCGGGCACTTCTGACCATTGTGCTGCTTTGCGAATTCTAAAATCAGACTCAAGAACCCTTTTTGCTTGTGGTGTGGCTAAGTATCTCAGTTGTGCTTGGCTTGTCAGGTCCAGATTCTTATGCTGGGAGGTCTGATGTCACACTGTGAACTATTATTCGATTTTAAAAATTGTCTTAAATAGCATGAATGAGAAATAAAGCACTGTCACTTTATCTAATCATTTTTTATATACATAATGATTGAATGTTACTATTTATTGGAAGTATAAATCTATTTTCCATCCAGAATTTGGGATCATCTTGTTATTTTTTATGATCAATAACGAAACGAATAACTGTTAATACATTATGCCCTGGTGGATTTAATACACCTTGTTACTAATAATGCTTTTATGATAACTAGCATTTTAATTGTTGAACGGTATGAATGATGATGCTTTTATGATACTTGTTATAGAAATAAAGCTTTTTGACTGAGTCAGAAAGCAGGAGAAAGCACGTCGAAAAATGAGAGAAAGGAGGGTGAAAGCAGTAAAAATAAGGCAAAAAGCTGGAGGAAGCACTTGGAAAAACAAGGGAAAAGGAGGGAGAAAGCAGTAAAATGAGGCAAAAGCAGGAGTGAGCTGGGCCTGGGATGTGCTCAATGGGGTCACACTGCAGCTTTTATTGAGTAAGGCCTGGGATGAGAGGGGGGGCATGGAGGCGGTGGGCGGGACTAGGCAGAGGAGGGAGAAAGGGCAGCAGGCAGGAGTGGTAAATGGTAAAAACAAGGAAAAAGCTGTGAAAACACTGAGGCAGAAAGCAGGTGGAAGCACTTGGAAAAACAAGGGAACAAGTGTGAAAAAACGGGTCAGAAAGCAGGAGAAAGCACCTAGAAAAACAGGGGAAAGGAGGGAGAAAGCAGTAACAATTAGGCAAAAAGTAGGAGGAAGCGCAAGGAAAAACAGGGGAAAGGAGGGAGAAAGCAGTAACAATTAAGCAAAAAGTAGGAGGAAGCGCAAGGAAAAACAGGGGAAAAGGAGGGAGAAAGCAGTAAAAATGAGTAAAAAAGTATGAGGAAGCACTTGGAAAAACAGGGGAAAAGGAGGGAGAAAGCAGTAAAAATGAGTAAAAAATTATGAGGAAGCACTTGGAAAAGCAGGGGAAAAGGAGGGAGAAAGCAATAAAAATGAGTAAAAAAGTATGAGGAAGCACTTGGAAAAACAGGGGAAAAGGAGGGAGAAAGCAGTAAAAATGAGTAAAAAATTATGAGGAAGCACTTGGAAAAGCAGGGGAAAAGGAGGGAGAAAGCAATAAAAATGAGTAAAAAAGTATGAGGAAGCACTTGGAAAAACAGGGGAAAGGGAGGGAGAAAGCAGTAAAAATGAGTGAAAAAGTATGGGGAAGCACTTGGAAAAACAGGGGAAAAGGAGGGAGAAAGCCTTAAAAATGATGCAGCATGCACGAGGAAGCACTTAGACAAATGGGGAAAAGGAAGGAGAAAGCAGTAAAACGAAGCAAAATGAGGAGAGAGAGATGCAGCAGCATGGGAGAGCTGGGCCTGGGCCCTGCTCAATGGAGTTGTGCTGCGGCCTCCATTAAGTAGGTCCTGGGAGGAGGGAGGGGCACTGGGTAGCGGTGACCAGGGTTTGACAGGAGGAGGGAAAACAAGCAACAGGAGGGAGCTCCAAATGGAAAAAACAAGGAAAAAGCAGTGTAGAAATGAGCTGGAAAGCAGGAAGAAGCACTTAGAAAAACAAGGAGAAAGCATGAGGAAGCATTTAGAAAAGTGTTGGAAGCGAGGCAGAAAGCAGTACAAATGAGGCAAAAAGAAGGGGAAACCACTTGGAGAAACAGGGGAAAGTAAGGAGAAAGCAGTAATAAAAGAGGAGGAAAGCATGAGGAAACATTTAGAACAAGCATTGGCATAGCCAGTAGGTCTCGCCTTTGGGACCTTATAAGTGTTACCGAATCGGTACGTGTCGGACGGATTACTTTCCGACCGAGCCATTCCGATGGGCTCGGTCGGAAAGGAATCCAACTCGGATTTCCGGATGGCCTACTTTGGAGGCTACTATGGAGGCTCGAGGAGAGAACCCATAGTCTAGACTGGGTGGTGACCCAAGAAGGAAGAGCACCAAAAGGCAGCAGGTGGGACTGAGCTCAGGGGAAACGGCATTTAGCGTGTAGTTTCAACCCCACAATGAGTCTACCACGCAGTGTTTACTATGTGATAGCTTGAACCACATTATGCCTGAACCATGCATGCCCTATCAACGTGATTACCTGAAGTACGCTATGTCGGAAACATGCGTACTGGGTCAGGAGAGACCTGCAGAGATTTTTGGGTGTATTATTGTTTGTTTTAATTTTAGTATTAATTTAGGATTGATAAAGATGTAAGTTAAAGAAAACGTACTATGACAGATTGGAGGCTACTTTTAGTTTTAGAATATTTTTATTTGGGGAAATAAGGACTATGAGTGCTTAAGTGTTTTGATACTCTTGTATTAATTCTAATACCTGAGTATTAACTAATATATGTTTTTTTATTAAGGTAATTTAATTATTTAATATAATTATAAATATTTAATAATATTATAATACTGACTAATAGGGACTGGATCCAGGATATATAGGGGCTGTGTGTGAAGAACTGTTTCATACTCAGGTATTAATTTTACTACATGAGTATTAATTATTGGTTGAGTATTTACATTTTTTAATTTATTCAAGTTTAATTTTTATAAATATTGAACAATCTTGTAATACTTACCACTAGGGACGAGATGCAGGGGATATAGCAGCTATAAGTGGGGAAGTGTTTTAAGGATCAGGTATTAATTTTAATACTCGTGTATTAATTATTAATTAAATATTTTAAATTTAGTTTTAAATTATTTAATATAAATTGTATAAATATTTAAACATCTTGTAATACTCACCATTAGGGACGGGTTGTAGGTGATATAGGGGCCATGGGTGAGGAAGTGTATTAATACTCAGCCATTCAATTGAATACCGGAGTATTAATTATTGGTTGAGTATTTAACCGCTTCCGTGCGGCGCCGATTCCCCCCCGGTGCTGAGCCCTAATTAAAACGGGCGTGGTCATGACGGAACTGTTCCGTTATGAGCACAGCTCGAACGATGCTCATGACGGAACCGTTCCGTCATGAGCATGGAAGGGGTTAAAATGTCATTCCTTAGCATACACATTTGTAAACATTTAAACAGTTTGTTATGCATATCCAAGTATTCATTTTAATCCTTGAGTATTAATTATTTGTTGAGGATTTGCTTTTCACTCTGGTTTTCCCCGTAGATAGCTGGTACCATATTGACGAGAGAGAAATTAGTATCTGTATAGCACACTAAGTGGTTATCTTGTTACAGGTTTTTGTTGTGTGTATGGCACCTGATTGCCAATTATGCTTAGTTCACTTCTTGATCATAATGTTATGGATTGGTTGGGCTACATATATCTCATGTCATGTGTGTATTGCTGGGGTAGTTCGCAGAGTTTTGCTACGCGGAACTCCGCGAAGTTACAAAAAAAGTCCACGAAGGTCCACAAGTACCGGAATGCAGTGCGAACTGCAGTTTGTGCTGGTATTCCTGCCGCTAGGGTAGAAATTCTACCTAAGTGGCAACTCGCTCTCGAGAACTTACTGCTCCTGCTCGCGAACTTACCGTTCGCGATCACTAGTGGGGAAAAACTCTGCTGCACATGGCAAGCTCCGCGGAGTGCAAAAAACTCTGCAAACTCCCTGAATGGAGTGAAGTTCACCACCCAAGCCTATATGCAACACCAATACTGAAAATATTACAACCTGGTGTGTTGTTGTCTTATAGCGGGTAGTGAAAGACTTGGAACCTTGGTAGGACTCCCACTACACAGTCACAGCTGTACCTCAACATTCAAATTTTGAAAGATGAGCACTCTTGGAGGTTCTTTGTAGATGAACTAACTAAATGGCACACATTTGTGTGCTTGTTGATTCCTTGTGTGCATACAGTATCAGCTTAGAAAACGTTCTCCCAAAAATAAAACATGACCTCACATATGTGAACTGATGTTTTCTTTAACCAGCACACCTCTGCCTTTTAAGTTCACCAATTTCTTCCATTTTTTACTTCCTCTCGTCTTTTTTACATTTCTTGTTCGATGGAATTATTGGAAATGTATTAAAAAGGGAGGAATGCACCTTGAGGCTAATTTCTGTTTTGGTAGGTCCTATATATGTGAGCTGATCTTTTTCAAAGTAACACACTTCGGTCCTCAGACTTCTTCTGAATTCCTTGTGTTTTCCATTTTGTTTGTATTACCTGCCTTAATGGAAATATGAAGTATGTGAAGGGAGGAATGTACTGTGGGTCGATTGCCACTGCAGTGCACAATGTATAATCATGTTTTTTAAGACAGAAAAAATCTTGTTCTTCTCTTGCTATTTACTACACATATGTCCAGATTGGATTGAACTCTTTGTATGTTTTTAGTCTTTCTCACATGTATATGGTCTTAATCACTATAACAGTCCATGTTTTGTTACCTATATATCTGGTGTTAGTCTGTGTACTAGTGTCTGTCTTTGTATTCATGTTTGCAGCCCTGAAGAAGCCCTTGTGCGGAGTGAAATGTGTTGGTTGATTCTGTTTGTAACAATCCCAAGACCAAAGAAAAAAATAAATAATAAAAGATCTCTTTAAGAATATTTACCCATAATTATGGAATTCTTTTTGTAAGTGGATTTGGTGTTATATGTCTTGTTTTAATCTATGTGTTGCCTCTCATTATTTTGTTCAAATTTAATCAATCAATCAATCAATCAGGACATTTATAGAGCGCACTACTCACCCGTGGGGTCTCAAGTTTACATTATGTATGACCATTTGGCAGCTGGCCATGTGAGGTGGGCAACCGTGTTGTACAGAAAAAGATAATCTGTGACTATACTGGGTGGTGCAGTGATTTAGTCTTCCTTACTGCCACTATTTTTCTAACTCATCTGAGGCCAGCAGCGGGTGTATGTGAGTGAAGCAGGAGGAGGCGGCAAAGTCAGGAGCTGTGGAGACCATTCCACCGGTAACCGAACCAGTGCCCTTAGTCGGGACTATGTCCTCCTTTTTGAAAGTGGACCCGGAGCTAAAGAAGAAGGTCGATTGTTTCAGAGAGAGAATCACAAGTGAAGCTGAAGACCTGGTTGCAAACCTTTTTCCTAAGAAGTTACTGGAGCTGGATGGCTTCCTCACAGAACCAGACTTAAACATTCAAGATTTGACGTTGATCCACTCTGAAATGAATCTCCCCATTCCTGACCCTATACTCCTCACAAATAGCCATGATGGAATTGACACGTCGAATATGAAAAAGAGGAAGTTGGATGAAGGTGAAAACTGGTACGAAAGTGTTTGTGATGCCAAATGGAATGTTGAAGAGCAACCAGAAACTTGTGGAAATCATTGAGAAAGTGAAACCTGAAATCCGGATGCTCATTGAAAAATGCAACACAGATAAAATGTGGGTTCAGCTTCTCATTCCAAGAATAGAAGATGGTAACAACTTTGGTGTTTCTATTCAGGAAGAAGCAGTGGCCCAACTCCGAACGGTAGAAAGTGAAGCAGCATCCTACCTAGACCAGATTTCTAGATATGATATCACCAGAGCCAAATTGGTATCAAAGATAGCAAAATATCCACATGTGGAAGATTACCGTCGCACAGTAACTGAAATCGATGAAAAGGAATATATTAGTTTACGATTAATTATATCAGAACTGAGGAACCAGAGGAACCAATATGTGACGTCACATGACATGATCCTTAAGAACATCGAAAAGATCAAGAGGCCCCAGAGCAGCAATGCAGGCGCCCTCTATTGAAGTGGATCAACCTTAAAGGACTGTCTGTTCACTATCAAGAAGCAAAACTGGCTGGAAATATTAAGCACACTGTTTTTAAGTTACAATTACAAAAATAAAAAAGCTTCCATTTAGTTCATGTTGTGTTTAATTTTATTTGGTTCCCAGGAATTGTATTCCCTCCTCCCCACCCCAACCCAAATATCATGGTTTTATTTTAAAGGCCGAGGCACTTAAATGTAAACTTTATTAACGTTGTTGTTATGTTTGGGTGGAGTTTGCAGCTCTTTTTCACTTATATTTCCAGCTCTGGTAAAGAAAAAAAATGGAGGCTTCTTTCAGACAACTTTGTCTCAAATGAAATTAAAGCTTTCTCGCCATCTGTTTGGATGTTTAGTGCTACACATCGCAACCTGGATATCGGGCCTGGTGTTGGGCTCAAGGATGGTAGGTCCTTTATAAGTGACTCTTGCTTCCTCTGTGACTGCTTTGTACAGTGTTTGTGACTAGATCCGTTCTCATTGCAAGCTGTGGTAGAATATCTTGTTTGCCATTCTAGATTGGCCATACATTGCTTATACTTTGGACTGATTCAAAGGTACAGACCAAAATGTGTTCACATGCCCCATGCTACATCATTTGGTACTGATTGATGAGACTTCCTTTAAATCACAAATTGAAAGAGATCCTTTGGGAATACTTGTGGTCACATTGTTGTGAACAAGGATGTGTTGGGCACATAGATTTCAGATATCATGAGTATAATATTTGTTGTAATGTAAGCCTTTGGCATCAGTGGCCTTGTAGGCAAACAGGTTGTATCCAGAGAGGTCTAGAGAAAGCGGTACATATCACAGGATTTGGGTGTCCAATATTGCTGCTGCTGTCCGACTCGTTAATTATTGCTATCCATGGTCGATTGCACATTAAATGGGTATTGGTGAGTGGCTGAGCTGCACAAATGTTACCATTTATTTTTAATAAGACCGCTAACAGACTTCCTCGTCGTATTCCCCCTGCCTGTTAAAGGTTGAGAAATATTGATTCATCTGATTCTCCTCTATATGCTGTAAACTCATGTTGGGATGAGTTTGTTTGATTTCAGAATGTTAACTGTTCCAACGCTGACTGGTTTTAATTGTATTGCATTGGCAATCTGTTCTACTTTGGTGTCTTTTCACTCCTTGCTAGAGACAAATGACACCATAACGACTGGTGTGACCAGACAAGCTTCTCACCCCCCACAAAAACAATATTTGTATCATGAACTTGGCATTACAATCCAAATGATTCAATGCTGGTTAGACTTTATTGCATGCATGTTGGCTTCTGCTAGCTGCAACACCATAGATGAATACATGGCTGCACTGTATCTTCCCCTGCATCCTGTCTCTTGGGTAACTGACTCCTGCGCCATCAGTCCTAAGCAACCTAAAAGGAAGACACCGTTTGACATTGAACAGGGTATTTGATCACTCAAATGATAATGTATGTAATATCTTTATACTGCTTCCAAATTTTTTTGATTGTGGCTGTTAAGGGGTGTGGAACGGGTGAATAATGTCTAGCATAATATGAGCATCAAAAGCTACTCTTTTGTATGAGCCTAAACAATGAAAGTGATAAAGGTGTGTTCATAGATAAGTGGGTGGGTGTTCTCTCCTATAGCAATGTGAACGAATTGCTACCTAGGATGCCAACCTCCACCTGGATAAACTGTCAGCATAACAAACTTTTCAGTGGCTGACTTTGTCCTTGCCCATGTGTGGTGACCAACCTCTGCGGGCTTCCCATTGAATAGAGTACGCTATTTCCATTTCAATCTGGATTTCTACAAGATGACGGTAGCTATAGTTTGAATAGAATAGGGGCTCTTCTTTCCATAATTGATGAGGACCGAATCTATGAATTTTCGTCCAGTTCCCAAAGTATGGATTGGTGGTGTCCAGCCTTAAATTGTTTATTTTATGCTGGTATTCATTGTTGGATGGTTCTGATAAAGGAATGTGTGTACAATTTTAAACTGTCAATATTAAAATTGTCCAGTAAATAAATTCATTTGCGTTTTTGAATTTTATCTACACTGCCTGCTGGTAAGAAACATAACACAGTTAGTTTACGCGATTCGAATTGTAGTTTGCTTCTTGACAAATAGTCCTCAACCAAGCTGATTTATTAATCTTTTGGCAATTTTCCTGTAAAAAGTGGACAACGAATCCTTGAATTTAGCTCTCCGGGTATAATTTGGTTAAAGTGTTAATCATTGACAACTCAAAATCAATAATTTTGTTTCCAGGACTTTTATTCAAAGTTTGGTTTTAATCACTGTTAAAAATTCAGTGAATGTTGAGGAATAGTTTACAGGGAGCAAAGCATACACTAAAGGAACGGTTATGTTATTCCTGTTAGCATGAATATTATACATTTGTGAAAATGGATGGGGTGTTGATTTAAATGTCACATCCATCATTCAGATTTGATACTTCTCCAAAGATACAAGGTTATGATTAGTTCTAAAAATGAAAATTCTTCTTTGAGGGTTTTCATTGTCATGCAGGAGGAAAGGTTCATTTAAAATAGTTACAGTTAGTTGAGGGAGCATGGTAATGTCTTCAAAGGTTCGGGATGTTACACAGTAGGGATTACTTGCCAGTTTATGCCTCTAAACCATCCTCCTAAGGTTGGGGATGGAGGGCTTGCTACTGGCAACGTGAACTGGAATGTTTTGGGCAACATCCGGTAAAGTGGTACCACAGGATTCATTGGAGGTGTGTGCGAGATGCTTTATTTGTTGAACATTTTCTCTTACTTCTATTTCCATTGCAGAGGCAGAATGGTTATCCTCTGTTGTCCTAACAACGGTAACAACAGTATTTTCCAGAGAAACCACTCTACTGTGCAATGGGAAGTGAAATATTACACACACCTCCAATGACTCCTGGAGTCCATCAATCTTTTTGCAATTAAGATCGTCACCATATTTTACAAGTTTGTTGCCAGTTCTTGATTTGACATAATTGGTTTGTCTGAAGGATGCCTTTGTTGTACAATCCATGAAAGAAAAATTAAGCTAAAGTGTGTATTTTTTGTAATTTTTATACTTTGTTTTATTTACGTTGCTATGTTTATGAAGAAAAACAGCTGTTGTTATTTGGCATATTCTCTGGAGAGAGGAAGTTTTACAAATTTACTGGGAATTTTTGTTTAAACGTCAAGTAATTTATTTTTCTTATTATTAGCACAGTGTGCATAGGGTTTTCAAATGACACCCCTAAGGCATAAGTTACCTGAGGTTAATTTTCTTTTTGTTTGGTGGATAACGATTGAGTTTGATTTGAGTTGCATAAAATGTGTTTCCTGGTTGATGGTTTCTGGCTTTATAGTTGTGTTCTTTTTCTGCATGAAAACAAATTACTTGTTAATTCTTGTGAATGTTTAATATTTTTGGTTTATTTGTTTACAATTGCACACAAATTTAATATACAAGAATTTATTTGGTATTATTCACAGTTTTTTTGTGGTTTTGTTTTAAGAACTCCTATTTCATGTTGCAAAAAAATCATAATTTATTTGGAGAATCTGAACAATTAATTAAACTCGTAATCATTATTACCTTATTTGTTTTGGAGTTGGAATAGTAATTTTGAGCTTCAAATCACTGTCCAGCACCTGCCCTGAGGTAAATACCAGGCATAATTGGAATAGCAATTAGACCTCCAAGTCACTGTCCAGCACCTGCCCTGAGGTGGGTACGCAGCTACGCAGCGGAGTTGGAAGAGCACTTTTGCTTTCCCAAATCACTGAGCAGCATCTGCCCTGAAGTAAGTACCTGACAGGTTTTGGAATAGTCATTTGGAGCCCCAAGTCATTGTCCGGCACCTGCCCTGAGGTAGGTATGTAAGTTTGTTTTTTGTTTATAACATGTCATATGATGATTTTTCAGCACTTACTTTGTAGAGCAATAGATTGAAAAGGGGCTTCCACAGGATTTCTGACAGGGAACCAAAGTATTCAATTAGTTTAAAATCTGAAAGACTGAAAACAAAAATGAAAATGTGTACAGAATATAATTTGTTTTTTAAATCTAACATTAATTGCCTAGAGATAAATACCTGGTGCAAGAGGATTTGTTTTCTGGACCCCCCCCCCACAAAACAAAATACGGAATTGTTCTGAGTTAAGTACCTGGTGGAGGTGTAATAGTGAGTTGAACATCACAGTCTCTGTCCAGTACTTGCTCTGATGTAAGTATTCGATGCAGTTGGAATAATGAATTGGACCCCAAGTCACTGTGCAGCACCTGCCCTGAGGTAAGTACCCAGCGGTGCTGGAATAGTAATTTGGACCCCAAGTCACTGTCCAGCACCTGGTCTGAGGTAAGTACCCGTTGGAGTATAATTGTAATTTGCCCCACATACACTGTTTTGTGCCTGCCCTGAGGTAAGAACCCAGTGGAGTTGGAATAGTCATTTTGACCCCCTAGTCACTATCCAGCTCCTGCCCTGAGGTAAGTACTCAGTGGAGTTGGAATACTAATTTTGACCCCCAAGTCACTCTCAAGCACCTGCCCTGATGTAAGTATCTTGTGGAGTACAAATAGAAATGTGTTCCCTAAGTCACGAACAAGAACATGCCCTGAGGTAAGTACTCACTGGAATAGTAATAGTAATTTTGCCCCCCCCCAAATCAGTGCCCAGCACCTGCTCTGAATTAATCACCCAATGGAGTTGGAATAATAACGTGGAGCCCCATCTCACTGTCCAGCATCTTCCCTTAGGTAAGTACATAAGCATGATTGCATATGTATTGTTTTTTCTTAAAGCAAAACCTGGTCCATAGAAGGACGCTGGGAACATGGCGGCCAGCTGAACGGCTGGTCGGGAGCTACCCCCGAGTGAGGGCTGCAATGTTTCATTGAAGCCTGCTATTTTGAGGTATTAAGTGACCCACCGACACTCACCGATCTTTTTCTATGCTTCTTTGGACCCCCCTATTACAGCTCAGATGGCCAGGCCTGCGAGGGCTAGGTTGAATTTGTTTTAACACATTTGTAACATATTTCTGCACACATTTTCATCTTGACTTTTATAATGGAAAGCTATGTTTAATTTTCTTAAGTATTCAATTACAATTGGCTTCTTGACGCAGAAGAATGCCACATCACTGGCCATGATGAGGTATCATTCAGGTGCTTAAGTTAAACATTATTGCATTTAATCATGCAGCAGTCTGTTGTTACTAAGAAACACTACAGCCCATATTTATGAAGCCTTTGAGTTGCCCTTGTATCACGCAAAGTGACCAAGGACAACGCAATGGCTTCAGCAAAAATAACAAAGCCATACAAGGCCTGAGTTGCGCGGCTTTGTAAAGAAAAGGAACTCACGGCAGCTGCTTGTGTTGCGTTACAGTACATTTCAACGTTGGAGGCGTTCCATGGGTGAAGCATAGGTGTCCCCATACATCCACCCAAGGATTTTGGCACATTCCCACATTTACAAGTGAGACATATTGAGAAGAAATGTCTTTATTTCTCCTTATTATTTCCTCTTTTCATTTGTGATGCATTCTACAGCACCTGTGGAAAGAGGAAAATGTCTCTAAGGATTGCTTTTGAGTAGGAAGTTGCCCCTTCCTGCACAAATATATTCCTGTCTGTAACACAGGCACCCTTGCACTATCGTGCAAGGGTGCCTGCGTTGGTGCTAGGCTGCACAGGGTGCACCGGATCAGGTAGAGAGCATGAATGAGTCATATCTTGTAAATGTGGGGCATTTCAACTCTCTCCCTCTCATACACGCAGCACAGAAACTTTGCTTGCTGCCATGCGTTGCCATAAAGTTTAGTAAATAAGCCCTAAAATCAATGTGGTTGGACTTAAAGATGCCCAAACACAAGGTTGGAGACACTGACCAGCAACTGGACAACTCAGCGGTGAGTCAACTTCCACAGGAAGAGTTTGTTTTCACGCTAATATTTGTTTTTTAATGGTTGGGGTCGATATATTCTTAGAGCTCCACATTGTTAATTACAAAAATGTATTCAAATATTTTAAATATGTGGGGCATGCCTTACAGCTCGGACAAGATGGGAGCTCTGCATTGAGCTCCGCCAAGCCTGCGGTAAGCTCAGCACAGCCCGACATCAAGGCTTGCTGTAAACAGTGCCCAATACACCCAAGGTGAATGTGGTTGTTTTTAAAATCAATGTCATCCTAGTGCGAGTTGCCGCTCATATGGATTCGGACAGATGCTGCGTTCAATTCGAAGCTGTGTACAATTTAAAATGTTGGTGCCCACTACATAAACCCAATGACTTAGGTTCAATCTTACAGAAACTGTGAACAGATAAGCACTCCCTTACAAACAGGCATGAACCGCAGTCCCCATTCAGCTAGCTGGGTTGGACTGGGTGCAGACGGGGCCCCTTGTGAAAGTTGGCCCCAGCACGACCCTTTGTACATTTGCTAACTGTAATTATTTTGCGGCCCCATGAGCAGACTCTGAGGTAGTTTTGGGGCTCTAGCTATATTGCGTTTTCTCTTGCCACCTTTATGTTTAGCTGCATCACCACCTACATAATCAGCACTTATTACCCGAATTATCAGATTTTGTCTAACCAGCTGACTACTTTGGGCACCCGTGGTTGCAGACCTACGCCTTCCCCTCCCGACCCTCTCTGCTGCTTGTCCTGAGGCTATAGCTGACCTTTAACTCCAAGTAACAAACACCTGAACTCATGGGCTTAGCTTTAGGGGGAGTATGTGGTGTGACGCCCCCCCAAATAAGCGCATTCTTGGCTTGAGAGTTAGGTCTGGGGCTCTGAGACGGGTCTCCTATGCCTTTGTTGGTTTTTCTCTTTGTCCTCATTTGACTAAAAGGTTTTACCTTGATATATATATATATATATTTTAATCAGGATCCACCTAATGCTATTCATATTGAATCTGTTCCTCATGGAAACAGTGTATCCTAAACCTTGGTCATCCCACCACCCTTTGGAATACAGTTTTTTAGTTGGGAAATTTATGATGCACACCCCCCAAATCTCACCAACTAAGCTACCCCCCTGCCCGAACTGGCCATTGTGTTTGTTCACTGTTGTTTCAAACAATGGTACATTCCAGTTCATTAAGGTTTGCCACAAATACCAGAGTATTGTCAGTGATATCTGGCAGTATCACTGCTGGTAAGAAATTGAATTGTGCTTTGTAAATAATCAGCCCCCAAGAAAGATCTCTGTTTTGTCATCTTTGATGAAGGAAAGACTGCACATAAAAGTGTGTCACTCATGGGGTGGCTGGGTTAGCAGCACTGTGGTCATCAATGTCATGCTCTATACAATAACAGTGCCATACACAATACCAGTTGTGGTGGTAACCAAGACTAAATACCTATGTCTAACTCCCAGTTATCACAACTATTGTAAGGAAATCTGGTCCTGGGGCTATTCGATTGGTAGCAATCATCACAAGACCTTCTCAGATTCACTAGCCTGGCACAACCACAATTTCGCAGCAATTTGCCATATGTATATGTATGAATGTATGAACATTTATAGAGCGCACTGTAACCCTATGGGCATTCTGGCGCTGTGACACCTAAGTTTCTGACTAGGGATGTTGCCGTCAACATGGTGGAGATTATAACCAGGGAAATAGCCAAGTCTTGATTTTTTTGCGGAACAACAATAGATCCTGTGTCTGTCTCAATTCAAGGGGGAGGTTGTTCCAAAGGTGTGCAGCTGCTGTACCAATCGCTCTACCCTCCAAAGTTGCTCTCTTTGTTTTGAGTATGATCATGAGAATGGCTGATGAGGAGCGGAGTTTGCGTGTAGGAATATACCAACCAAATCTCCTCTGGATCAATTCAGGACCATGTCCATGTCGGGCCCTAAACATGATAAAGAGGGCCACCGGGAGCCGGTGCAGCTCTGCTAGGGCCTGCGCTGAAGATGACCGCTGTGGTCTAATAAGTGCAAGTTTTGTTACTGCCGTATGAATTCTCTGGAGTCTCTCAAGCAGATATTTAGGGGACTTCACTAGCATGGCGTTACAGTAGTCCAGGCGGCTCATGATGATACTCCTGACTACTAAAGCTCTTGCCTGAGTCGGTAGTACTGGCAGTATCTTCCGCAGTTCTCTAATGAGAGTATAGCAGCTCCCCACCAGCTTGTTAACATGAGACTCTAGGTTCAGCTTAACAATGAAGCTGACCCCCAGGTTTCACACCATCCCCACGGGTACCAAAGGAGTTTCCGTGGGAATAGGCCAGAAGTTGGTAGGGAGAACTTGCGGCACTCTACCCACTCCGCAATGCAAGATCTCAGTTTAATCATTGTTGAATTGTAGTGAGTTGTCTCTCAACCAGTTTGTCATTTCCATCATACAGGCATGGAAATTCTCCAGGGCCCCATCAGGGTCACCCTCCAAATACAGAATCAGCTGGGTGTCATTAGCATAGTTCACCAACCTAATGTTGAAGGATTTGATGATGCCTATCAGCGGCTGCATGTAGGCATTGAATAGGATGGGGCTGATTGAGGACCCCTGCGGTACCCCATGCTTGATGTCAGAAAATTCTGATTGGAAAGGGGGAAGTCCCACTGCCTGCTGTCAATCAGACAGATATGACTGAACCCAACACAAGGCTGTTTCCACCACCTGCATGATTAACCGTATCGAAAGCGGCAGACATGTCTAGCAGGATTAAGATAGCTGATTGGCCCCTGTCTGCAAGCATTCGGAGGTCGCCCAGAATGGTTATTAGAGCAGTTTCCATCCCATTACCTGGGTGGAACCCAAATTGCTCCTCCTCCAGCTTGTTGTTGGCCTCCAGGAATCGGGAGAGCGATCTGTTCACCAGACGCTCCATGATCTTCACTGGGTAAGGGAGAAGAGAGATGGGTCTATAGTTCTTCGGGGATTTAGAGTCTTCGGTTGTTTTTTTCAACAGGGGGGTTACTATTGCCTGTTTCCAACAGCGTGGAACCAGCCCGCTGCCAAAGGATTGGTCGCACAACTGGTGAAGAACCGGGAAGAATTCCGAACCAAGTTCTCTCCATGCGTGCGCAAGGTGTCCCAACTTAAGGACCAAAAAACCTGACCTCTCTGAAACCACTGATCGTTAAAACATTGTGACATAAACACTCAGGAGCCATTCTCGCTCATCTGAGAAAAGCTGGAGGTATCATATGGCAAGGCTCCAGAATATCCATCTCACAAGACTGCACTGAGGACCCGCTAATCTAAAATTATATTCATATTCAAATAACTTTATATTGGCCTCCAGTGCCATAAAAGTTCAAGTGCGGTGCAAGTATATGTAATTGTTACTTTGCCAATTAAAGGCCCAGCAAAGCATTATGGGATGAGATTCTACAGTGCAATGAATATTATAGTATCCAATATCAAAACGTACCTCAAGTGGCAGCGGCTCTCCCGCCTCAGCTGAGAGCTAAGACTATAATATTTACTGCACTTTAGAATCTCATCCCATAATGCTTTGCTGGGCCTTTAGTTGGCATTGTATTTTTCCCCATAACTTTGCTTGGGGTGGTCCTAGGAGGATGGGACCACCACTGAATTGTTCAGCATGATATGCTCTTTGTGTTCAAGGCATCTGCTTGGTCTTCCCCTAGGTTAGGGGGACCCCAAAATCATTACCTCGCTCATTGCCTGATATTTTTCAAAGCTCACTTTTGTGAATTGGTTATATGCTTTTTTAGCAGGCAAAGGTAACGTTGTTTTATCAAAGGGTTGTGGGTGCAGTAGCTAACTTCGCTACATGGCTGAGTTAGAGGAGTTACAGGAATTCTGTGTTTTCAATGTAATGCATAGTTAGCAAATCTCCGCAACCTCCATTAGCGGAGAGTTCATTGCCCACTGTTCCTTATTGGTCTGTAGTTGTTTGGAACAGATTGATCCCCTAGTTTATGGACAGGGATCACAGTGGCACCTTTCCATGACTAGTCAAGTCAAGTCAAGTCAGGATATTTGTACTGCACACATATCACGTCCAAAGAGTCTCATGGCGCATGAATGGGACCCCCCCAGCAGCATTGCCATTAGCAATAGTAAGGATATAACGTGACCGTGCTTTCCTATCTGATAGAAAAACATCAGCCTGGACGCCACCTGGCCCTGCAGCTCTTCTCCCTGTAGTAACTGTAAGGGATCCAGCTACATCTGTGATGCCAAACAAAGCTTCAGAAGGGGATGGGCAAAGTGTGGGGGAGTTAAACCTCAAACAGATGTTTAAGGAAGTGGCATCAGATACGTTTTCAAAATGCTCAGCCCAAACTGAGGGGCCAACATTATTTTCAGGTTCACACCGAACTGGAGCAATATTGTGAGAAACTAACTGCCAGAATAGAGTAAAGTGTCCAACAGCACAGTCACCATTAAGAGCGACCCATCTCGGCTCCTCCCAACTCCTTTTGGCCTGATAAAAAGCTAATTTATATGCTTTCCTGTCCAGTGGTATGTTATGCATGTCTCTATTTTTAATAGCCCTTGACTAGGAAACGCTGATGCTTGCAACACTCTGCACTGAATCAGGAATGGTTTTGGAAGTGTGTTTCTTCTTGAGGCTAGTCAGAACTATAAAGTATCCTGATATGCATTCCAACAGTACTGCAATGGTTAGTGTCAATTGGTCAATTGAGTCCAGATGACCCTCCTTAATCGCTATCATGGTTTGAGTGAGATCAGCAGTGAGAGTAGAAACAATGTCAGGGCGAGTTGAAACTTGACTCCATTTTAAGTGGCGTTTATCAGAGCTCAATCTGACATTGCTAGTAAGGAGGGGATAGTTGGAAAACATTCCTGAAAGGACATTGAGAGGGGATTATGGTCACTTTCACTCCTTTCAAGTAGGCACATGTCGATGACGAGGGGCCATAACCTAAGGTCAATCAAAATATAGTTGATTCTAGTGGTGTGCCATTGTTTTTTAAAGTTGTGGGCTCCCTGTTGGTCTGAATGAGTGTGACCATTCACAGCCCTGAGTCCATACTCAATAGTTATAGCCTCATGCGGAAGAGCAGTTTGTGTCCACCTTTGAATTGGATGGATGGCCAATGGGGGGATAGAGCAGATTTTATCTTCATTATATGTCAAATGAGTACCATCTATATCAAGCGGTTAGAATGTTGAATTGAAGTCTCCCACTATTATAAAATACTGGTTGGTGGGAAACTTATCGAGTAACCTTTCCAGTGTGTGGATTGTCATAATGTTAAGAAAGATTACCCTGGGCTTGTTTCTACTACTGAGTTCAATGGCCATTGTTAGACATGGCATCTTTGGAGTAGTTTCCCCTGACTTTTTGCGTCTACCTCCTGTAGTTTTGATGCTGTGCTGGATTTTGTTTTTGCTGGCTTAGATGTTTTGGGCTCTTTGCCACTGCTGATCGGTGTCAAAGTGCAAGTGTTCCCTGTGTAAATTGTGTTCACAATTGGTTCTCCCTAATTGGCATATTTGATTTACTGGTAAGTCCCAAGTAAAGTACACTGAAGTGTGCCAGGGCCTATAAATCAAATGCCACTGATAGGCCTGCAGCACTGATTGTGCCACCCACATGAGTAGCCCTGAAAAGGTATCTCAGACCTGCCACTGCAGTGTCTGTGCTCAGTTTGTTAACTGCCATGTTGACTTTGCAAGTGCACCCACTTAGCAGGCCCTAACCTTCCCTTTTATTACATGTAAGGCACCCCTATGGTAGGCCGAAGGTAACCCACTGGGCATGGTGCAGTGTCTGTGAAAGGTAGGACATGTACTGGTATGTATGACATGTACAGATTGTGAAATACTGCCCATTTTGTTTTTCACTATTGAAAGGCTATTTTGCCCCATAGGATGGAATGGGAAATGCTTTGTAACATCTTACAAATATAACTTCCCATTGGGACAAGATGGAGAAATAAAGTTTAGGCTCTCTGAACTCAGAATTTAATAGCACATCTTATAGTAAATATCGTTTTTAAATTGTGCGTTTGAAAATGCCACTTTTAGAAAGTAGGCATGATCTTGTTTAACCATACTGTGTGCCTCTGCCTGTTTTTGTATTGACTGTCTGGTTTTGGATAGACGGGCTGGGGATGTGCATTCACTGAAGACAGCCACGGGGGTTGAGGTGTGCCTGGCCCTTCCTGGATGACTCAGAGCTGAACTGAATACACCTTGACTGAATTTAGAGTAGTGGGAGGAGATTTCCTTTCAGCTGAATAGGGCCCCTCCCTTGAATAATGCCATCTCTATACCCTGTGGTCATACTGCACCAGTGAGGACAGAACTGGTTTTGACTGGGCTGCACAAAGAGAACAAAGACATTTTGGGGTACAAGTATTAGACCTAAAAACCCAGAACTTTAGATCACTTCTGGACTCAAGATGAACCTTTTCCAAGGAGAAGAGCTGAAGAACTTTAAGGAGGAGTACTGCCCCTTTGCTGTGTGCTTTGTGGGGTTGTGCTGTGTGGGGTTTCTGTTTCTGTCAAGGAAAGGACATAGACTGAAGCATGCTGTGAGCCTACTTGAAGAAGGATCTCCAAAGGAAATTCAGGGAAATCAAAGTTTCCAGGTACTTTTGCTTTACCAACCGTTCTGTGTGTGCACTGGGACAGCACCTGTGCGCCTTTGCCTCTATGGCCCCCCACCCTTGAGCACATTGCCTCTGCAAAGCTCAGGGCATTTAGCTCTATCAGGACTATGGGGGCCTTCCTGCATTCCATTGCCAACAGGCCTTGCTTCCTACGTGTTACTACTGGGAGCTCAGTGCGCTCCCTTATAGGAAGAAACCGTTTGCGAGGTTGCCCCGATCACCGCCTCTGGCCCGAGTCTGGGGCCGAAGCCAAAATCCATTTTCTGTATGTATCGGTGGTGCAGCAGCACAGCCGGCTACTAGGAGTTGCCTAGCAATGGGAGTAACCTGACGAGGAGAAGCTGTAGTCAACGCAGCCCCACCAGGAGGACACCGATTTGAGAGGAGGGCGTGCTCCGTTCAGGAAGGTGCTGCCCTGCCTCCCCGCTCCATGTCTCCAAATCACCGCCTTGGAGGGAGTTCCCTATCAGCGCTTGGATAGAAAAAAACTGGGAGCTTTTCCTTCACGAACACTGGCAGTGCTGACAAGATGGACTGTGCTTGCAGCATGTCATTTTGGCACATCAGAGGCGTGCAGACAACATTGCATGCACTTTAGAATTGAGACTTGCACCATACTGTATTATCTGGTCATGGATCCAGCTGCAGGGGAGGCTCTAGGCTCATGGCGGCCCTGGGCAGGGAGCGTAGGTAGGGGGCCCCCGGATGATTGCAGGCGCGGAGGCCAGTGAAGAGGGGGGATCAGGGTGTTTGGAAGTGGAACAGAGCCGGAGCCCGCCAAATCCCTTCCAGAGGGCGCCTCGCAACTATGTATCCATCCTCAGAGGATTATTATATTAAGGATATATATTGGCGTGACGGACCCTGGGGTTTGGCGTCCCTGTGTAGATGCACAGCTTGCACATGCCTAAGGCCGTCCCTGCCAGCGGCCAAAGGGGACCATCAGGCACCAAAAAGTCACAGTTGTGTGTTTATTGTTTTAACTGGCTTGCTGTGAAGTCTGGTGAGCCGTCACTTGTGCATGAGCCATTTCTGGCTTGGAATCGGATGCACGAGCCTGCAATGTTCTATCACATGAGTGGTCCTAGTGGGCATGCACATCCTCTGATCGTTGTCATGGGGTCACCCGGGATGTATTATTCCTGCGTGCCGCCATCTTGCTTTGGTTTCTCATCTACAATGGGCCATCTTATGATTCCCATAGCCAGCGGCATGACGTCTTCACTGTTGCTGGCATTTCACATTCTCATGCTATGAACAGTAGGCCATCTTGTGATTTCTGTAGCCAGTGGTCTGTGGTTTTCGGTATTGCTGGCATTTCACAATGTCAAGCTCACCGAGTTTCTGGCAAGAGTGTTTGTTACAATATATATATATATATGTGAGCCCTGGAACAGGATCTCAGTTTTCCATGACTGAAACTTGGAGAATTTGTTTTTGGGTGGACAAGATGAGCAGCTATTTAAATTAGTGATGATACAGGCAGGTTGGGAGAGATGGCGCTCACTAGGAAATTTATGTGGCATTTTTGACGTGCTCCTAACTATCCATCTTTGCCTGTTTGCTGTCATGAGGTTGTTATATTCTGTTCTTAACAATTCTAAGCTGTGATGTCCAGGATAATTCTTACAGTTGTTCTATTCGAATTTGCTGCCTTCATTTCTTAATTTTGTTTTTCTCAATAGTACGAAGATTCTTACATTGCTGGATTGCGGTATAGTTGGGTTTCGGTACATGCTATTGTATTTCATGTATGCTGTTCTTTTTTCATGTTGGCATTCTGAAACCCATATTGCTGCCCAACACTGTGCTCACTACATGAATTGTGTCCAGAAAGTTACATACTATTCTTATTTGATGCCTTATTATTATATTATGGTTTTACCTTAACAGTATGCTTATCATGACATGTTTCTTGAATGCTAATTTCCTGTGTGTGTATAATTTTGTTTCGGTGCGTTGTTTAAGAGCGTGCAAAGCATATGGCTTCAAAGAATTATCTTTT
This sequence comes from Lissotriton helveticus, assembly GCF_964261635.1. Lineage (NCBI taxonomy): Eukaryota > Metazoa > Chordata > Amphibia > Caudata > Salamandridae > Lissotriton > Lissotriton helveticus. Next base: position 388,242,741 of record NC_136058.1, on the reverse strand, counting down.
CTACAGTTTGCTGAAATTCCCTATATGTGGGAATGTGGTGGTGTTAAAGATACCCTGTGATTCTGATGGGTGGAGTTTCCTGTGGGTGGGTATCCATACTTTGGTTTTTGCCATGATATTTTATTTACAGTGTTTGTGTCATTTCCTTACGGTGCTCAAGTTCCCTGTGCTTTGGTGACGCTACTGAGGTTCTGTGGTGACATAAATTTCTTGTGTGGTGATTTCCTTCTGGTGTGCAGGTTTATTTACGTGAGAGTCACCACTTATTTGACTGTTATATTGCATTTCTACATTTCTACATTTTACACCAGTTTCTCTCGACTGTATGGGTGGAAGTCACCCATTTCTACATTTTACACTAGATGCTCTTACATGAGGGATGGATGTATGGGTGGAAGTCACCCATTTCTACATTTTACACTAGATGCTCTTACATGAGGGATGGATGTATGGGTGGAAGTCACCCATTTCTACATTTAACACCAGTTTCCCTCACATGAGGGATGGATGTATGGGTGGAAGTCACCCATTTCTACATTTAACACCAGTTTCCCTCACATGAGGGATGGATGTATGGGTGGAAGTCACCCATTTCTACATTTAACACCAGTTTCCCTCACATGAGGGATGGATGTATGGGTGGAAGTCACCCATTTCTACATTTAACACCAGTTTCCCTCACATGAGGGATGGATGTATGGGTGGAAGTCACCCATTTCTACATTTTACGCTAGTTGCCCTTACATGAGGGATGACTGTGTGGGGTAGTATTCACCCATTTCTATGTTTTACACTTGATGCCCTTACTTGGGGCTGTTTATGTGGGGTGAAATTCACCAATTACTTCGGTGTGAGAATGTGTGTTGTTTCTATGAGTATTTGACTAAGAGTGTTTTTTTATTATGTGTTTGTTTGTGCTGTTGGAGTGCCGTGCTGTGTTATGCCACCTGTCATGCTTGTCTGGCAAGCTGGTGTTGTTGGTGATGGTAACAGGAGCAGCATTGTTATTTATTTAAAGTTGTATGGTGATTTAGGAAAGAGAGAGTTCTTACTCAGCAACCTGTGATTTTAAAGTAAATGCTTGGTGACCAGCTTGCATCTGCTATATGTTCGTGTATTCTATACAAGGGAAATGTGTGTTACATTGAGTCATCACTATGCATGTTCTCTCATATAAATGTGTTATTTCATCTTGCATTCATATATTTTATGTGTTCTGTAAAGGGGAAAGGTGTGTTACATTAGGTGCAATTTCACTATGCATGTTTTCTCATGTAAATGCATTATTGCATCTTGCATTTGTATATTTGTATGTGTTAGATAAAGGGTGAGGGTGTGTTATATCGTGTGTATGTGTCTATACATTTTCCCTGGTGCTTTGGCCTTTTCTGTTCAGCCAATGTGAGTGTGCTGTGTGGAATGTTGGAGTGGTGATGATGCAATGGAATGCTGGGGTGCCTGTGAGGTGAGGAGTGTCAATTGGACTATTGGGTGAGCAGCAGGGACGCGCTCCTGGTGGGGCTGTTCTTGCTATGGATATACTTATCTGCAACTAAGACAAAGACTAAGGGCCAGATGTAGGTAGCCCAATACCGGTCAGTAATGGCCGAAATTACCAAATTTCGGCCGTTACTGACCGGTATTTAGGGTTTGAGATGTAGGAGGCAGGTTTAAGGATTCGGTAATTTACCGAACGGTAATTTAAATACCGATTCGGTATATTACCGAATCCTTTATTGGGGAGCACTCAAGTGAGTGCATTTTTCATTTAAGGATTCGTTATTTACCACCAACTACAAGTTGGTGGTAAATACCGAATACCTTTCAAAAAGCAATTATTTGCTTTTTTAAAAGTGCCATGTGGCAGACATACATGCCCTTAGGGCATGTATGTGTGCCACATGTGCACTCATGCACTATTCAGGGGTGCAACAGGGTGTCAATGTGACACCCTGCCACCCTTGAAAATGTTCCCCCTATTACCGATTCGGTATTTACCGAATTGGTAATAGTGAATGGCTTCCCATTCATTCCTATGGGCCTCTAGGCCCATAGGAATGAATGGGAATTACCGAATCGGTAAATACCGATTCTTAAATACCGAATATTACCGATTCAGTAATATTTCCCCAATTTTTATCTACATACCATTTACCGATTCTGAAATACTGAATCAGTAAAATTCGGTATTTTAGAATCGGTAAATGTAGATTACCTACTTATGGCCCTAAATCTTCTAAAATGAAACCTCATTAAAACTGTTGGACTCGGCCCTTTTGGCAGGTTCACCCCTGAACCTTTTGCCTTTTAATATTACATAATTATGGTGATTTCTGGTCTCTGCGCACTTTAGCACTGTGGCCCAGTGTAATTGGGAGAGGAGTTGGCCTAACGGCTAGGGCACTCGACCTCGGACCTGGAGGAACTGGGTTCGAGTCTCGGTAATGATGCCAAAACCTGCTTTGATTCTGGCCAAATCACTTAATCTCCCCGTGCCTAAAATGAAAGTAACTGAAAAATGTAACGTAACTGGAAAAATATGTAAAGCGCTCTGATACCTGATTCGGTTCGGGTCTAGTTCGCGCTATATAAAACTCTGCAAAAAAAAAAATGTTCTTGCCCTCTCTGAGTGTGTGTGGTGAGATTGACCTGCCCTCCCATAGGAATGCATGGGGTATATGAATACATGGGGAATATGTGTGTCCATGGTAGTTCCTGATGTGTGGGGAGAGCAGGGGCGAGTTTGGTATGTTTGAACTTGTGAGATTAAATGCTGCGCGATGATGTGTGCAGATTTAATGTGTCTGGTGTGGAAGTGCCACTTTTAGAAGTTGGCATGTCTGTGCAGTAAATGTGAATTGACTGTCTGGCTTGTGACTGGCTGGAGCTGGCGGGTGTGCCTGGCTCCAGGAGTCAGGATGGGTCTGCCCCGGTGGTGAACGGAGAGATCTGCATGTTGATGGTAGGGAGGAGTGCATCTGGGACCTGAATAGGGCTGGGCATTCTCTCCACAATGCTGGCTCCACCCCCTGTGGTGTGTCTGATGTCCCTGACCCATCCTGTGAATAGGCAGAGTGCCTGAGCAAAACAAAATGCTCAAGAACCAGTTGCATTTGGTTCGCCCCTGGCCTGCACCTTTGGAAATAAAGGCGTTATGTGTATAAAAGAGGGGCTGTGACCCCATGAAAATGTTCTGGTTCTTTGACTAGAATCTACCAGGGGCGTGCTGCTGCTGGGGCCCAGGGGGAAGGCTTGCCTCCCTTGACCCTGCCCAGCCCCTGGATGCCTAATGGACTTTCCCTGGAAACCTTTGCCTGTGTTTCCCTGCCTGTTGCTGGGACCCTTTGCCTTAAAGGGCCATTTCTAGGGCCTTTGGGGTTTTTGTGCTCCCCAGCGCCTCGTGAGCGCTTTATTTTTATTCATGGGCAGAGCGCTGTCGTTTTCCTACAGGGAAGCGCTCCTGCCTTTTTTGGTTCACAGTGCTGGTGCCCACCCCGCTCATGGCTTCTAATTACGGGTGCCCACCCTGTATTTTGCACCATTTGTCACGGGTGGCTACCCCACTGTTTATTTAGAATCCAGAGGGAGCCTACCCCTCCATTGCCGCCTCGAGGGCAATTGCTGCAGTCCGTGGCCTGACTGACTGTGGGCGGGGCCGCCGGACGGAAGTCCCGAGTGCGGCCAGAAGTTGCGTCCCTAGAGAGGAGGTCGGGAGCCCACCCTGCCTCCTCGAGTGCCGTGAGGGAGATGCCGCCTGCGAGGCTCTCATGAGTGAGAGAGCCCCGCGGTTGCGGCCGATGGTGAAGAGTCCCAGTGCTCCCAGGGGGGGGGGGCTGGGTAAAGATGGGCCGCCGCGCTGGTGCCGGGTGAAAGGGAGAGACCGCCGCCTACGAGCAGCCAGACGCGGGGAGTGGCATTGGGGGATCTGTGTGTAGGTGCCTGTTCCAGGCACGTTGACGGTGCTGGCCGGCCCGTCTGCTAGAGGGCCGCCCCAGCCAAGGTGTAGCGTCCGTTCTGGGGGCAACGGTTGTTCTCCGAGGGCCCAGGCTTTCATGGTCTAGAGTCAGAGGGGCCCGTGATCCCATGTTCCGTGCCTCAGTGTGGGGGCAAGTTATTTCTAGAGCCTGAATGGCTCCAATGCTGTAGCTCATTATTTCAGAGCCTAGAGGGCGCCAACCTTTTGGGGCACATTTGTTTTAAGAGCCTAGAGGGCTCCAATGTGTGCAGTATGTCTTTCCAGAACCCCGTGGCTCCAGCATTTGGTGCAGTTGTGTTCTTTTTTTTTTTTTGCAGAGTTTTATATAGCACGAACTTGACCCGAATCGGGTATCAGAGCGCTTTACATAGCACCAGTTACATTACATGAGGACACACATTCATTTCTGTTAGGCACGGGGAGATTAATTGATTTCTAAAGGGCCAGTGAGGGTCCATGATGCAGTTTATTTTCCGAAAGAATATCCCAGTCATTACCTGGACAAACCTAGTGCACTGTTCAATTCACTCAAAGGAATGTAAACAACATTTTTTATCAAGCAAAATTAAACATAATGTAAATGGCGCTTGTCAAAAAGTAATTCATCATTAATACTGTTCAGTAATCAATGTAGCACAATATCATCTATTCTGAAGTCTTCAACTGTTGTTTTGATGCTTGTTTATTCAATGTTCGTAGAGATTGTTGCAAATGTCACAAAATTCGAAACAATGGCATCATGAGTTCAACTTAAAAATCCCAATGCATTTCGGACTTCACGAAGCGCCCTTCATCAGGGGAATTTCTATAAGGTAATGATTACAGACCATTGTAATTGAAGTATACAGCAAAATTTCAAAAGCTCACAAATTACGGCTAGGAGAACTCAATCAATTGTCAAGCAGTGACCACTCAGCATGGATTTCGTTCACATAGTGAATAGATACCAAACCACCAAATGGAGAGCAAAGAACGAGAAAATGTAGTGACCTCAGGAGCAAAGTTAGAGGGTCAAGGAGAGTACTGTGGGCCAACTATTAGTGCATGCCTGTTTAAACAGGAAATAGCTAAGGTGGTCTATTAAAGGGGTGAAAAGGATATGGAATACATGTGGAGGGACTATTACCCCTTTGAGGCAACGTAACACTATGCAAGTGTTCAGAGTTTTCCTCAAGTTAGGTACTAGTGGATAAGTGCCATATCGCGCCGGGTGCATGCCCTCAGGATCATTCAATAAGGCTGCAGTGTGGGGAAACATATTGGAAAATCACATGAGTTTCAAAGCGTGCAGGTAATAGAAAATTGAATTGGGTGCTTAAATTGGGGACTCACCTGCCTGTTACGCATGATGGAGCCTCGGCGTGGAGGAGGATAACTATCAACGCGCTGTGTCCTGAGGGATGGAAAAAGGCTAAAATGAGCCATCTAGTAGACTTGCGCCTGTCATTGAAAGTTGGAGGAAATATAGCAGTATATCCGGCTCACCTAAAGTAGCAGCAGCTCAGGGGAACAACTCGCAACCTGGGTCTCAAGAAGCTACCCGGGCGATAGAAACGCTACAAGCTCACGCTGCTGCGTGGCGTGTATACCAGCAAAACCGTCATAGAAAGTGGACTGTCAGTAAGCGATCGAAAGTGGCGGCCATTATGAAATGGGAAAAGGAAAGTGAACTAAAAAGTAAACGAGAAAGGTGCAGCATTTGTAGAGATTGAACAGCATAAAATCAAGTTAAATTAGAGAGGCACCGAATTTACTTTTGTGAGGTACATAATGTTCAATGATCAACAAATGTCGTAGTCACTTCAGATTATGTCAAGCGTTCACAAAACATAAATGATAAAATCAGCATCATATTGTTCATGTTGCTAATAAAGTTAACAATGAGAATAAATGGGAAAAAAATAGAGTCACAATCGGTTTCAGAAAGACCATAATGCAGCATGCGTATATTCGTACAGTTTATGCAAAACATATCGAAAACAAGGCTATTAGCATGATGACATGTTCACCAGAAAAATCCTGTATGATACTATACTTGTCATTATATGAAACATGCTAACTCGAATTTATCGTTGAGCCCTGTCTGGGTCAATGATCGCATATACCAAATCCAATGTGTTTCACGTTGCGAGAGAAGCTTTGCCAGATCACGATCAGGGTTGTGTTCAACGACCTCGAGTACGGCAAATCTTACTTGAGCTATATTGTGTTTGCGAGTGTGCCAATGTTGGACAATGGGGGAACTGACCATATTAGTTCTTATATGGCTCTTGTGCTCAGTAATCCGTGTGTGCAAGGCTCGTTCTGTTTTACCTAAATAATATAGGTCACAAGTACATTTTATGTAGTAAATCACATGGTGGCTGTTGCATGTTGCATTATACTTCAAGGTGATGGATTTACCTGACCTGGGGTGGTGTAGTACTTTACCAGTGATTGCATTATGGCAATTTGAGCAGTTCATACATTTTATCAAACCTTTGTATGCAACTTTTGGTTTGGATAGGAATTTGTTTAGAATTTCTTTGAGGTTCTGAGATCTTCTCTTGAGGATGTAGAGGACCTGCTGCTTTTTTTAAAAGATCTTCACGATCCAGGGCGGAAGCCCTGGTGACTGCCTGATCTAACACTGTGTCGCGGTAAATCTCTTTTCATGTATTTGCCTTTGAAAACATCAATCGTCTGCATCCCTATTGTGTGGTTGGAGTAAATGCGTTTGATTCACAGAAACTGTGAATAGGATAGGTGACGTTTTAGTGACCATGGGTGGAAACTTTGATAAACAAGAGCGACGTCTATCACGAGCAGGAAAAAAGGATCCAACACAAGAAAAAACAAAGCTGCACGCACTAAGGCGCACTTACAGGAGGAACCTGGAAAGAGCAAAAACAGCACATAAAGGGTCCATCTGGCTGCAATTATCTGCCAGCAAAAAGTCCAACAGCCGCGATTTCTGGGGCATAGTAAATACATTAACATCCAGACAAACACTTCGGCAAAAAGAAGCAGGAATTGGTGCTGACATATGGATTGCCCACGTGAAATCCCTGATTAACAAGTCAGAGACGGGCATTGATCAAAAGCCCTACGAGCTAGACATCGAACAGAAAGAAAACAAAGCTTCCTGCACTTCGGCCTCTGAAGAAGGCAGCACATCTCAATTAAACACATTCACCAACGAGCCAAACTCTCTGACGAACATGAAAGAGCTAAGCGGCCTTAGAGCGAAACTAAAAGCTGAGGGAGCGGCTGGGCCAAAAGGCATCCCAAATGCAATTTTTAAGTATAATCCTGAGCTGTGGTCTTCCATCCTCACCCCACTCTTCAATGAGATTTAAATTCAGTCCAACATCCCGGCTTCCTCGAGGGGGACTATCATCCACCCATATTCAAAAAGGGCGATCACCGTAAGCCGGGAAACTATAGACTAATCTCACTGATAGATGTTGAAGCAAAATTGTATACCTTGTGCCTGCTAAATCAGCTGCAAGGCTGCATGGAGGAAAAAAACATTATTCCAAAATTCCAGACAGGATTCAGGCAAGTCATGGGCACAATATCCAACCTTGCCACCATAGCACTCTTGACGGAAAAAGCACAAAAAGGAAACTCCGCCTGTTCGCCTGTTTCGTGGACATTAAATCCATTTTTGACAGAGTGAGCAGGAGTCAGCTATGGAAAAAACTCAATGCATGGGGCCTGCCGAATACATTGCTTAATGCCATTATCTCTCTGTATACTGACACCTGGGCAAGAGTCAAGCTGGGTGACGGGTTGAGCATCACTGCAAGCGTCTACACTCATAGTCCCCAGCCTTTTCAATCTGTTTTTATCTGACATTGCTCCATACATAGAAAAATCAGACTGTCATCCCCCGAAATTGGCCAACGAACCAGTTGCTATCCTGCAATATGCGGACGATATAGTCTTGCTGAGTCAAACCCCAGTTGAGTTACAGAGATCAATAAATAATCTAGTAGCCTACTTGGACAAGGAACAGCTGGAGCTAAATAAAGAAAAAACAAAAATCGTCCGCATAGTTGACAGCAAAAAATCAAACTTCAAATGGATGGTCAAAGGGGCTAACGTTGAAGAAAACAGCGTAATAATTGGGTAGGGTGCGACTCATAAAGAACATAAACTGGCACTCAAAGCCAAGGCACAATTATTGATTTACGCTTACAGACTGATCTGTAAAAAAATGGACTGCCCGAACCACTCCCATTTGTTAAGAGTGATGGCCGCCCAAATCCAACCCAGCTTGTCTTACGGTTTGGCTCCCTGGTGCGGCAAAGATTCGCACCTGCTGAATGAGTTACAGTCAGTCAGTCAAAAGTACTTTATTCGGTTCATAGCGAAAACCATAAAAGTATGCTAAACATCAAAAGTCAAGACCACAATTAAATACAAAAGAAAATTGTGCAAATTAGCGATCCATACAGTACATTGTCATATTTAAAAACATACACTAACGATATAGGTGAGGGAGAATTTCATTCTATCTGCAAATATCATATAAAAAGACCATAAAAAGACGAAGAACAATTTTAAAAAAAGAGACAAAGTGCTCGATCACAATTCATAGATTCACCGCTATGTACAATAGGTCCACTTAATCTTCCTCTTGAGTCTCATAGCTATTGTCAAGAAATTCTCTATGTTAAAAATCTCCCAAACATTAGACAGCAGCTGTAGATACAAAAGGGCAAGTTTAGCTTGTCTAAAGCCCTTGTCTTTAATAAGAGGAATAATGAACCTTTTGCGAATGGGGCGAAGATGTTCACAAAAGAAGATAAAGTGCACAGTGTCCATAATGGAAAATCCGTCACAAGAACAAATCTCCAGATCTATCTCCTTAGTCCAACCTGGGCGTTCTGTAAGAAGAAGATGGAATTTGTTCAATCTGAACTTTGTCAATAAGAATCGATGATTAATATTATTAACAATTCCTAAATAGGGTTCTATTTCACTCGAGGTTATTAACAACTGGTGAGCCCTTGCTGTTGGTTTACCCGGCTCCTTGTCTTCTCTGGCCAGATATACAATCAGCTTGTATGTGTCTTTCACCCATTTCACATCCCCCTTCAATAGTTCGGCTGATCAAACAATTCTGGGCGACCCAGTTTAACTGCTAGTTTTTTAACATGATTCAGCCAGGGGATGGAGTTGCCATGCTCAAGGGCTAGACAATCCCTTAGAATCTCATGGTTCAACTCCAATTCAGGGTTCAGCCAGATTAAAATCCATTTTAATAGCGGGGCTATGGCTATACGATCTTCTAGGTATTCTACCCCACACTCTTGATGAGCGATGTAGCCGGAGGTTGACTGGGGGACAGATAAGATGGATTTCAAAAACGTATCCTCTGCCACCTGCATGGCCTTTACGTTTTTAAACCCCCACAAATCAGCTCCGTACATAGCTAATGAGATACATTTGGCATCGTATATCTTCAACACAGCTTGCAATGGCTTCACCCCCAGTTTGCGGGCAAAACCCAAGACAGCCAAGATGGACCTAGCAAAGGCGTTATGTTTTGCAGCCATTTGGGGCAACCATGTAGACTTATCGTCAAAAATAACCCCTAAATATGGAAATCTTGAAACCCTAGACAGAACATTCCCTTCACAGTGCAAAGTCTTAATTATTTTAGGTTTACTGCCCACAATCATTACATGCGATTTCGAAATTCACACTGAGATCCAGCACTTTCATAAAATCAGCAAATTAATTTAAAAGACATTGCAGCCCTACTGCTGTGCGTGCTACTGGAGCGGCATCATCCGCATAAAGTAATGCCGGAATGGAACGCTTGCCTGCCCTCGGCATGTCCTTGCACACCTCTGTTAAAACAGTGCCTAGATCAATAATGTAAAGGGTAAAGAGTAGGGGGGCTGAAATACAGCCCTGCCTAACCCCATTAGTGATCCCAATCTTACCCGTACAATTACCCAAATGGTCATATCTAACTGTGGCCGAGAGGTCCCTATGCAGGTCAGCAAGGAAGTACACAATATTTTTTTCGATGCCAAGCTTAAGAAGCAACCCCCATAGTTTGGACCTATTCACACGGTCAAAGGCAGAGGAAAGGTCCATGAAGGCTAATATATAGCGTGCCCCTGTTTGCGATTGTGTATTTCCCAATTAATAATTGAAGGTTAAGGCTTTGATCTATAGTGCCTCGTCCTTTCCTAAACCCAAATTGTAGGCCTGAGAGGGTGTTTGTTTCAGCCAACCAATCTGTGAGTTTACCTAAAATCACCCGACCTAACACTTTCACGGCAGAATCAATGAGGGAGATAACAGCTAGGTTCCCCTCTATTTCCTTTCTTAAAGATGGGCACAATGGGTACAATGACGGATTCAGACCAGGTACCCGGAATACCTGATTTACATACCCTATTAAAAACATTGGTTAAAACTCTAGACCAGGTCTTGACGTCTGATTTAAAGAGGTCGGCTGGAACACCATCAGGGCCCGGAGCCTTGGTACTTGTCGTCTTCCTGATGGCGTCTGCCACCTCTGTCTCAGTAACTAAAGTATAGGGATCCGCAATAGGGGTAGGTATAATCACCTCCCCTGAGTTTTCCCCTTCATAAACTGACTTGAAATGAGAACACCAAACCTGTTCCTGAATGCCACAATCCAATTGGTCATTACAAGGATCATGGAAAAAAGGTTTGTTTACAACAGCCCAAAATTTGGAGCTATTCTTAAGAACATCTATAGAGGTTAATTCTTCCCAGGCCGCTTCCCTAATTTCCAGTCTTCTGACTTCCAGTGCGTTTTTATAGGCTTTCCTTAATAAGGCCACAATGGCCTTATCCACTGGTTTACATTTCAGAGCGGCCATCAGCTTTTGATTAGCTGATGAACAGTTTTGGTCAAACCAGCCCATCCCAGCAGGGTCCTTCGCTTTACCTGGTCGTCTAAAATCGGCTGCGACCTAGGTACAGATTTTTGAATAAGCCTCTAGAACCTCTTCATTCCCTCCTTGCACATTCATACACGTGTGCAGCTCAGCTCCTACTTTAGTTAATAGGTTATTATTATTATTATTATTATTATAGGCTTTTATAGCGCGCTCTATTACTAAGAAAATAGTATCCTGGCGCGAAAGGGGTGAGAGGCAGGGTAGAGGGGGACCCTATACAGTGATGTTAAAAAGGTAGGTCTTCAGTCCTTTCTTGAACAGAGTGATGGATGGTGCTGTTCTAAGCTGCTGTGGGAGAGTGTTCCATGCTCTCGCTGCTCTGACTGAGATAGATTGACCGCCGAGCCTGATGTATTTGAATTTTGGAACAATCATTTGATGCAGATATTAGAAAAGTCTCCAGGTACAACTGTGCTCCATCTAATTCTGCAGTACTGGTCTGTCGGACGGATATCAAACTTATCCGTCCTATTATGGCCTGTCCCTGGCTTTTTGATCAGGTCCATAATACTAACAACCGCTGGGTTATGGTCACTAAAATGTGACCAGACCGCCGAGTAACCAAGGATCTTGTCCCCCAGCGTGGAGCTAATAAAGATGTAGTCAATAACTGAATGACTTCCATTCTCTTTAAAAGTAGGTATCTCCTCATCCACCATAGATGGAAGCATTAAACCGTTATCTGCCAGAATTGTTTCAAGGAAATCTCTGTTGTAATGTAGCTTGTCTTGTGCATCCTCCCTATGCTTACCCCTGCTCTACTGCTTGGCCCTTGATGATGTCATCGGAATGTTGGGAGGGTGGAACAGTAAGGAGATGTCAGTTGGTATGAGGGGCTGAGCAGTGGAACTGCTCCTGGTGGGGTCTGATTCTTGTATCTACATAACATCTTATACTATGGATCTAAACTGAAGAATAAAGCTATGATCCTGGATACATCTATGGACTACAGATCTTTCATTATTTTAACAATGGCGACGATTGTAAAGGAACCTGCGTGCTATTTCTATGGATATGGACTTTCAAGAAACTAAAGGATTACAACCTATGGATTTGGAGAAACTTGGCACATCAAAGACCCCACCAGTGACCACAGCATCGGTCGCCCTTTCATGTAAGTGCCAGTTTCTGTTTCACTGACGAGTGTTTTGTTGTGCATAAAGACATTTTTTTTTTGGGACTTTGTTTTTACATGCTAGCTGCTTTGCTATCTTTCCCTGCTGTCGATCTTAGTTACTGCCCTGGGAGCGCTGTCCTGTTACCATTAGTTTTGGTCAGAGACTGGAGGAGAAAGCGACATGTTTTAGCAAATGACTTGTTTTCCCATCGTAATGGCAAAGGAAATAAAGATACAGCTGTAAACTGAGCTCCAACTGTAAGTAGAAAAGACTGCGTGATTTTCATTTCTGGCCTGTTCCACTATATCAGATCTGCAAGCTGTTTCTGTCTCTGTCATGCAAGTCTACAAAGCAAGTTTTTCAGCTGAATTCTCACTATGGGACGTAACGGTGAGCAATAGTATTTCAATGGCAGTTTCAGGACGTGTTTTTATTCAAACACCTACCGGCATTCTGTAATTGGCGGGAGGCTTCGTGAGCATGGGTTTCACGAGCTGAGGTTCCCTGCGCTGTCATCTCCTCACTCTGATGACGTTTTTGAACCTCCGTGGGTTCTGGTGGACTAGCAGAGTCTTCTATGTGTCATCTTGCGTCTTCGCATCATCCTGTTTACAACCTCTGACCCCTTAAGGACGTGAGTTCGTCACTGCGCTATGGAAAGCTACGTGAGCGGCCATTTTTTTTTGTTTCCAAGGTTACCGGAACCTAACACATCGGAGCGATATGAGTTTGCAGGTTTAAGTTAATGAAGAGGACATTCACACGCAGTTCTGATGGAGAGCGGTAATTTCTTCTGGTAGTTTCTCAATGTAAAACCTCCATGCTACCTCTAATTTACCGCTCAAAAGGTGTTGGGCCCTTCACACCATGTATTACCTTCAGGAGACTTTAAATAAAGATGAACAGTCAAAATACAATTATTATTGTTAGCCAATAAAGAGAGTTGTTGATTATTTTAAAGGGTTTTATTTTCTAGTCAAAAAGTTAATTTTTCTCTGACCCTTTATTCATTAGTAAAATATCAATCAGGTTACAGAATTTGGAAAACAGGAAAAATATCAATAATACAGAACACATTACAGTCTGCATATAAGCATTACATGTAGTTATGAAAAATGTGGCGCAAAAGTCTTAAAGAGTTTCTAAGAAAAATAGTCTTGCAAAGCTAATCAGTACTTAAATAGTTTGCAAAAATATGCTATTAAGAGAAATAAATGCATAAATCAAATAAATCTTTTCAGACCTAATTAATTAGTCAAAACATAACTTAAAGTTTAGCATCTAATCCTATCCTGATCCACTGCACTCTCTGTCTGTCTGTGTCTAAAGAGGAAAGCAGCCCGCCCTTCACAGGCCTCAAAGGAATGTGGCATGAAGTGCCAAGATATGACGTGGAAGCAAGAAACCTCCCCCTGACACTCCTCGGACGCAAGCCCGCCCTTCAGCAATCTCCCGGGACGTTTCTCGTACCTAACCCATAGAAGCCAGCTGAGCTGAGAAAAAGAAGAAGTGGCAGCTCCCATCCAGAGAGGACAGTATTTATACCATAATTATTGGCAGAGTACACAAAGATGTAACATTTTTCAGTAAAACCTTTACGTGATTGGTCAGTCATGATGCATGAGGTCACACTTCCCTGACTCATTCTAAAAACCTGACTTCACTAGTCTTAACAAAAGAAGCATACATGAATAAATACATTTATAAACATTTGCAACATTTACTAGGAAAAATGTTTCAATCTAATTCATCCTTCCTTCCTTCTCAGCGCAGTAGATGGACACTTTTAACTAACACTGGTACATTGGCAGAATCACAAGAATGTATAAAGTTCAACGTGTCCTTGACTCCTTTAGGAAAGCTGGTACAGTCTGCGCATGCTCTCTTCTCTTTAATGCAAGCCATAGCCTTGCTGGATTCACAGGCAGCCATTTAATTGTAGGCCCCAAAAATAAAACAAACACAAAGATAATATTAATTTTATGTAAATCAGCCCATTATGTTTCCCTCCCTCATACTAATACCCCTTATAAATGTTTACCTAGCCAAGCTATTAGTGAAAAGCAGCTTTTCTATTATTTATGACAACATGCAAAATAAATGTGAAAATAGCATTTTCATGCTTTTAGTGTAACATTTAAAAGCACACACAGTTAATATAGCGCACACTGTTAATACAGCACACACAACAACATGCTTTAATGTTTTAGATAGCTTTTCATGCAAACAAGCATTTAGTCCCTTGTGTCGTGTTTGGTGCATTATTAATTCACACACATTATAAAAAGAGGTGTTATTAACTGAAAATGTTTATCAAAATATGCAACAAGTCAAAGTCTATTAAGACAGGAATAATAAATTTAGATTGGCAAGGGATGAGCTTGGAAGAGAGAAACACATTCTATTAATCTTCAAAGGTAAAAAGGCCACTTTTTCTCTACATTGCAAAAAAAACATGTTAATGCAGCAAAAGCATTTTCAGGTCTCACTTTCATGTTTTTCATGTGCCATGTTTTTAACCTGCACCAAAATGTGCGTGGCAATTTAAATGCAGCCTGTCTGAAGCACAAAAAATAAAACAATGCATGACTGCAGATGAAATCTGCTCCATCAAATCCACCCTTCTGATAATTCAAATCATAATAAAATGATTTATAATTCATCACACATATTTCATTTCACAAGTGACAATTAAAAAAAAAAAAAAAATTTACATTTGCAAAAGCTGAGCATATAAGAATGTTACTTCTATTTCTAAGGCAAACACAAGTTTGGTCTGTAATCAGGTCATATATAGCCAAGCTCAAATGTTTTAGTGCAGAGTTCTGTAAGTAGCTTCTTGGAACAGTTAGTCTTCTTTAAAATAAGTAACTAAAATAATAAAAAAGGAATTCAACATGACAGTTTCAGCATTTCTTTGCTCTGTGTCATCAGCTTGCCATCAGAATGGCTCATAAAGTGTGGCATTCTGTACTTTTTCCATGCAAATTAGACTACTTAGGTGCTGAGAAACTCTGGCAGAGCACCATCAATCCTTTGCACTTTTTCAACCAAGGCCTTTCACTCTTATTTTCACTTTGATCAGATTCAGATGTTTCACCACAGCATCTCTCAGATCAAAACCGTTGCACCATCCATTATGCAGATCTTGTGTAGCAGCTGCAATCTGGTGAGAAACTGCACACTGTACATCAACCAGACCTACACAGCAATGGCTAGTGTTCTCCTCAGTGTTTTCCACAAGTGCATTTGCCTATGCATTTTCAAGCCACTTTAGTGTTGCTGAAACACAGTCTTTTGCAAAAGGTAACTCTGTGCTGCCATTGTGTTGCTTTATTATGCGTGACACTTCAGGCAGATGGCTACAATCCATTTCTTGTCCAATCTGTTGTTCTGCACTCATTATCTTTGAGATCACATTATGATCTGATTTCAGAGAAACTGGCAATCTATACCTGGGCATCAGTCTTTGCAATAACATATTTGCCACTTTGCAGTTGTCATTTTTCTCAAAAACAGTTCTGATACAACCCTGTTGTGCTGCTTCAAAAACATTTTCTTGAGCCTCTTTAAATTTAACTGTGAAGATTCCATAGAATGTACATGCTAACAGAACACAAATTTGTCCAACTGAATTAGCATTTCTCTCTCCCATGACTACAGTGACTCCCAATTGAGCAGATATACTGCATGTTATGGTAAGGGCAATCAATTTCGAATTTTGGGCTGGGGTAATTACTAAAAGCCATGAAGCTTTGACAACATCATGTATAAGGAGCACAGCATGTGCTGCTTTTAATGTGTCACCTTTCAAACTTGGGCCATCTACAAAAAGGACACTGTTGGGCTGACTCAGATGTTCATCCTTCAAGTCTGAATTTGGCTTTATGCATATTTTCATGATATTGAGACACTCATTTTCAGTTTCATCATAATCCAATTCATTTGCTGACATTTCTGTGAAGTTAGGGTCAAAGGCCATTGGGCAATACATCACAGACCTTTGAAAACATTCATCTTTTTGAATAAGCAATGAGAGAGCGCAGCCCTCCCTCTCACTGCAAATTAGTGTATTTTCTTTCAAATAAACTTTCATTCCTAGTGCTGGGGCGCGCCATTTTTTCTCTTTCAACTCTAGGAATGCTTTTGTGCAGTTGTTGTCCAATGGAAGCGGATCAGACACACCTGAGTGTGTCAGCCTCAGTAAAGGCTTAGCCACTAGGGAAAGGTTTAGTAACCACTCTCTACAGCAGCTAACCATTCTCAAAAATGTCCTGACTTCTTTCTGAATTTGAGGTGAATTCATCTTGGAAATTATTTCCACCCTCTCTGGTGACACCTTTCTACCTCCCTTTCCAATTTTGTGTCCCAGACATTCATCTTCTTTTTGACAGTACTCCTGACTATTCTCATGCAATGGCACTGTGACATGAACTTGGCAAACATTAATAAAAATAAGCCATTCTTCACCACATGGAATGTGAAAAAATATATTGGCTGGATTCGGTACCACAGGACAACATGGAAAAAATATGCTTTTAATCTCCTGCACTATTCTGTTCTTTTTATTTGGTTTCTGTGAACCTGTGATCAGAAAGTTACATAAACTTCCAATCAATTCCATCAAAAATCCTTTTATTGGTAAAATTCCTGCAACTGATTGTGTTCCTGAATACATGTCATCTGGTTCAAATTTTAATAAGACATGTTCTGCACATGTTATTAACCTGGCATCCTTCTCTGTGAACTCTCTTATTTCTTTGTTTATTATTTTTTCCAAAGCAGAAGGTAATTTTTCAACTGTCTTTTCTGAAAATAATGCTACAGCTGTCTCTTGTTGGGCCATTTTAAAATGTACATCCTCATCAGGAATCTGAAAAATAACATTATCTGATGTACAGTAATCTGAGCTGCTTACTTTGCAAAGTAATTGTTTTTCTGCTAGGCCTGAGTCACAGACAACAGTTTTGCAGTTTTCCTCAAATGGGCCTAATTTTGGTGCACAATTTTCTAATACTGGGTTTGTAATTTCTTTCTTTAAAACTCCTGCAACTAAATCTGGACTTTCCACTGCCTTCACAATGGAATTGGTAAATTCAGAACTGTGAGTGTTAAAATTCTCATTTGCAAAAAGAGCAACCTGTTGAACTGGATTCTGATTTTTTCTCAGGAAATAATTCCCATTTGCTCTGGACAACCTATTTAAATTAATGTTAGCATTTTCCATATTTTGTGGGACCATCTGTGCTTGAAAAATTCCTGCCATAGGTACCTGTTTCTGAACTGACATTTGCATTTGCTTAACTGGCATAATTTGCACCTGCATTTCTCCATGTTTTTGTGCATCATGTTTAAATTTAGTTTTCTTCTTCCAATGCTCAAATCTGTTATAAAGATGGCAAAAGGACACATTTTCCAGCAGTACAACATCCATACCTGAATTTGCACAAACCAAAACACCTTTACTTCCATCCTGTTCTCTTTTAATCTGTACCCAATCAACATCCTTTGCTGGCCCTCTGCCCTTCAGGAAAATAATCACTGCTATATTTTCCTCCATAACAACAGAAAATGATGGTGCATTCATGCAAACCCTTTTCACTGTCTCTTCACCTGGCCCTTGAACAACAACTTTAGATTCAAACCACAATTTAGTCAGCATGGCAATATAAAAGAACATTTCCAAATTAATGCACAACTCTTTCAATATTTCATCAAATCCATCAACTTGAGGGTACCACAGCACAATCTTGTCTCTCAATTGTGGGAATGTGTTCAGAAATGCTGCAAGTTCCCTTTTATTCTGTGGCATAGGAACATACATTTCTCCCACCTTTTCTCTCAATGAGTAAGCAAAAGCTTCTCCCTCATTCTGCTTATTATTTTTCTCAATTATATCTGGTGGCTTCTTTTCCTTATTCAGTTTCCTTGCTAGGTCTGGTGGTTTATTTTTCTTCTCATGTTTTCTTGCCCACTTGTCTCCTAATTTCTCAAACCCATTGCATTTAAACATACATTTTATTTCTGCAATGTGCAAATGCATTTCTGAAGAATACATTTTCTCATTTGCTTCATCATCCATGTGTACCCTGACACTTTTCTGAAATGGAAAACTTCCTGAAACATCAGTTTCATATTTATGAGCCAAATCTGTCAGTCCATTATGTGTAGTTAATGCACATGCAGCTGTTTCCATACTCAGGGAAATTAATTCTTTTTCCTGACACTGGTTCACATTTTCATTATTTAAACAGCAGGGACAGTTAATTTCTTCATGTTCAAATGTTGAATTTAAAACACTAAGCTGTTTCTCTTTTTCAGGGCCTGTGTTGTTATGTTCTCCCATGTTCTCTATATTTTTAATCACTGCTGCTTCCTCAAAGCAGGTTTGAAAAATCCCATTTTCAAATATATTTATTTTATCCTGGGCTGCAGAAGTTGTAAATACCATTTTTCCCTCACCTTTTAGTGCTTGGGGTAATTTCTGTTCACTAATCTGTGAATTCTTAGTTTCTGAAATAAACCTTTCCATAATCACCTTTTCTGCAGCTCTTTCAACCTTTTCAGTAGGGACCATATTAATTGGGACAGTCATAATTTTTCTAGGCACTATCTGTACATCTGCAGTTTGCAATTCTTGGACTGAATCAGTCATATTTAAAGCAGTAACACCTGGAGGTATCACTGTCAGTACTGAATCAACAGGTAATGGTTCAATATAAAATGACTGCACAGTTCTCTCAATCTGTATTTCTCTCTGTTCAACAGAAGCAGTAACCCCTGTAGTATTTACTGGTTCATTATTTTCAGTCTTTTTCATGGGAACCACATAAAGTGGTGGACACTCAGTTAACAATTCATCCATTATTTCATCCCCTGAATCATTATTTATTTGAAGCTCTTTGTCAGCATTAATTCCCTTCTCCTGTATATGGTGCTTTACCTTTTCATCCTCACTTGCTTTCTCTTTTGCTGTCTTTTCCCACAGGCTTAAGGCCTCAAATTGTGCAGCTTTAGATGGTGTCTTTATTTCACATAAGACTTCCCTTAATTTGTCAATTATTTGCAATTCAAAAGTACCATCTTTTGGAAACCTCAAAGCTCCCTCTTTTTCAGTAATCTTGCACCATTGTTGAACCCACATACATGTGTTTTGTCCCAAACTGGTAGACATAAAATGCACAGGTGTTCCTTCAGGAGCATCACCAATAAAAAACGAATTTTTCACTTTACCTCCTAACAGCTTCTTTAAACCTTCAAACAGTTTCATTTTTGCAATAGTTCAATGCAATTTCTTTTCTCCAAATCTGTCCGTCTCAATTTTAGTCAGTTTTACTCCTACCACTGACCCTCCACAAAATCTTACTTCAATATTTCTCTTAATCAATAACTCTGTTAGTAACAACATAAATACATTCACTACTCTGTCTGTTGTGCTAAATAAAGGATAGATTTATATTCACTGCGAGTAACACATTCCGCTTACCCTTCACAAAGTAAGACTTTCCGTTTACTCTTCAAACACTACAGGTAAATCCCTTCCGCTTACCTTTCACTCAAGCTCAGAAGAACCTGCTACTCCTTTGGACTTATCCTTCAGGATATATCTTAGTCCAAAGTTTCACCAGCGAACCCTTTTGCTGTCAATCAAGCTCAGAAGAACCTGCTACTCCTTTGGACCTATCCTTCAGGATATATCTAAGGCCAAAGTTTCACCAGCGAACCCTTTTGCTATCAATCAAGCTCAGAAGAACCTGCTACTCCTTTAGTGTGACCCTTTCTAGGTGATATCAGACCAAAGTTTCACCAGCGAACTCTTTGCTATTAATCACTCACACAGAAAATAGTCCCTAATTTAACACTGCCAGCCCTCCTTAGCTTCTCAGTGTTATTCCAACAGACGAGTAACCTCAGTGCAGTGTGGCTTCCATTTACCACCCGCTATTCCTTCCCGGGATTCCACAGGTGTGCATACCTGCGTGTTCCAGACAACATAGAACAAGACACTAACTTAACATGAAGAGTTAAAACATGTAATCAATAACCAAAAAAAAGTATGTCCTATGAAATTACCAATATAATCAATAACACCATCAATTCAAAATGAGCAAAATGTCACCAACAGTAAAAATCCTTACTATTTTCAACACTTCAAAAATACATGCTAGCACATTAACAACATTTCACAACCCTATTTATACTCACACCACTTCTTGCATCACCTGCCAGTACTGCTTTGCCAGTCTTCAGGTTCTGAGCATTGGAGTCAGGAATCAGGACTTGGACATTTATCTAACTTGGGCAATTATTTTATTTCCCTTCTTAAGGTCAATGATCCATTAGTTGAATAGTTGATGGTGAAATCAATAATTACTAATCACCAAACTAATCAATAATGACCATCCTCTGCTTACCAAAAACTGATGGAGAGCGGTAATTTCTTCTGGTAGTTTCTCAATGTAAAACCTCCATGCTACCTCTAATTTACCGCTCAAAAGGTGTTGGGCCCTTCACACCATGTATTACCTTCAGGAGACTTTAAATAAAGATGAACAGTCAAAATACAATTATTATTGTAAGCCAATAAAGAGAGTTGTTGATTATTTTAAAGGGTTTTATTTTCTAGTCAAAAAGTTAATTTTTCTCTGACCCTTTATTCATTAGTAAAATATCAATCAGGTTACAGAATTTGGAAAACAGGAAAAATATCAATAATACAGAACACATTACAGTCTGCATATAAGCATTACATGTAGTTATGAATAATGTGGCGCAAAAGTCTTAAAGAGTTTCTAAGAAAAATAGTCTTGCAAAGCTAATCAGTACTTAAATAGTTTGCAAAAATATGCTATTAAGAGAAATAAATGCATAAATCAAATAAATCTTTTCAGACCTAATTAATTAGTCAAAACATAACTTAAAGTTTAGCATCTAATCCTATCCTGATCCACTGCACTCTCTGTCTGTCTGTGTCTAAAGAGGAAAGCAGCCCGCCCTTCACAGGCCTCAAAGGAATGTGGCATGAAGTGCCAAGATATGACGTGGAAGCAAGAAACCTCCCCCTGACACTCCTCGGACGCAAGCCCGCCCTTCAGCAATCTCCCGGGACGTTTCTCGTACCTAACCCATAGAAGCCAGCTGAGCTGAGAAAAAGAAGAAGTGGCAGCTCCCATCCAGAGAGGACAGTATTTATACCATAATTATTGGCAGAGTACACAAAGATGTAAAATTTTTCAGTAAAACCTTTACGTGATTGGTCAGTCATGATGCATGAGGTCACACTTCCCTGACTCATTATAAAAACCTGACTTCACTAGTCTTAACAAAAGAAGCATACATGAATAAATACATTTATAAACATTTGCAACATTTTCTAGGAAAAATGTTTCAATCTAATTCATCCTTCCTTCCTTCTCAGCGCAGTAGATGGACACTTTTAACTAACACTGGTACATTGGCAGAATCACAAGAATGTATAAAGTTCAACGTGTCCTTGACTCCTTTAGGAAAGCTGGTACAGTCTGCGCATGCTCTCTTCTCTTTAATGCAAGCCATAGCCTTGCTGGATTCACAGGCAGCCATTTAATTGTAGGCCCCAAAAATAAAACAAACACAAAGATAATATTAATTTTATGTAAATCAGCCCATTATGTTTCCCTCCCTCATACTAATACCCCTTATAAATGTTTACCTAGCCAAGCTATTAGTGAAAAGCAGCTTTTCTATTATTTATGACAACATGCAAAATAAATGTGAAAATAGCATTTTCATGCTTTTAGTGTAACATTTAAAAGCACACACAGTTAATATAGCGCACACTGTTAATACAGCACACACAACAACATGCTTTAATGTTTTAGATAGCTTTTCATGCAAACAAGCATTTAGTCCCTTGTGTCGTGTTTGGTGCATTATTAATTCACACACATTATAAAAAGAGGTGTTATTAACTGAAAATGTTTATCAAAATATGCAACAAGTCAAAGTCTATTAAGACAGGAATAATACATTTAGATTGGCAAGGGATGAGCTGGGAAGAGAGAAACACATTCTATTAATCTTCAAAGGTAAAAAGGCCACTTTTTCTCTACATTGCAAAAAAAACATGTTAATGCAGCAAAAGCATTTTCAGGTCTCACTTTCATGTTTTTCATGTGCCATGTTTTTAACCTGCACCAAAATGTGCGTGGCAATTTAAATGCAGCCTGTCTGAAGCACAAAAAATAAAACAATGCATGACTGCAGATGAAATCTGCTCCATCAGTTCTACTGGTCATCACAGGGTGAGAGAACTGTAAGGAGTATTGCGTGTTTTCTTTTTAAGGAAGTTGTGTGCCGAAAGTTTTTTCATTTGGTTTTATGCTACACTTTCATTAAGCTTAAAGCTTAAGTTTTGCCTGGAATCTGGTTTCATCATAATGCGAAGAAACAATTCTGAATTACTGAAGTACAATCTAGTCCTTTACTCATTTATCCTTGTCAACACTGCCATCTTGTGCATTTTTGTGGTACCACGTTTTGCCTGTCAAGTCTTACCTACTTTACCTACTTTTGACTGTTGGAGTTTATTCAGGTCAACATTTTCTTTTGAAGAGGTATATTAATTGGCAAGTTATGAAGGCTGTTTGGGGCGCTATCCAGTTAAGAAGTTTTCACGTTT
The DNA here is from genome assembly GCF_964261635.1 of Lissotriton helveticus. Taxonomy (NCBI): domain Eukaryota; kingdom Metazoa; phylum Chordata; class Amphibia; order Caudata; family Salamandridae; genus Lissotriton; species Lissotriton helveticus. The sequence continues at coordinate 388,220,052 of NC_136058.1, read as the reverse complement.
CTTGTTGACAACAGATTGGAACTTTTGCTGAGGACCTTGGGTGAGACATCGCTCACCGGTGTTTGTTTTTTTTTTTTTCTGTACATTTTAACACGAGTGTTTTGCAATGTGGGGGCTCAAGCTGTAGTTTCCTAAGGCAACTTTATTTTTTTTAATCCTATAGTGTGCCTTTCTTTGGGTCCTGTTTTTGTACACTGATACAAGTATGTTTTATCTGTTGTGTTCCTTATGTATGGATAAGGGGAAGTGTGTGTGTCAGTATCAGTGGTGTATGCAAAAGGGGGAGTGTGTGGTGTCCGTTCTAGAGGGTTTATCCCTAGTCCTGCCGCTGTTCTTGGTTGTGTGTGACATAAGCCTGTCACCCCATTGGTTATTTCTGCCTTTACCTTTAAGTGGTTTTTGAGAGCAGTGTTCTCTCATTTGGTTGTGGGTAACTTAGTTGGTTACCCCATAGGCTATGTGCCGTTTTCTTGGTTGTGGGTGACATAAGTCTGTCACCCCGTTAGTATTTCAAGGTTTTGTTGAGAGTCTGAGAGTTTTGTTCTCTCATTTGGGTTGTGGGTAACTTTGTCGGATACCCCATAGGCAATGTGCAGCTATTTTTGGTCTGGTATGCAGAATGGGGAGTATGTTGTGTCCCCAGTCCTGCTGCTTTTCTCAATTGGTTGTGGGTTGGCTTTTGATAGTCGCCCCGTAGGCATAGCATGTTTTTACCTCTGTGGTTTTTGTGAATATTGGTTTCACACTTGGTTTGGGGTCGACAAAGTTTTATCGCCCCGTTGGTCTTACTTTACCTTTGTGGTTATATGGAGAGGATGTGTACCTCCATTGTTGGGTGAGAAATATCTAGTCCCTGATATTGTCTGGATTGCCTTAGGACTCTTGTGTGGGTCCTAGCTTTATTGTTTTATTTATTAATGTGTTTAGAGTGTTAGAAGGCTTAGGACTTGGAGGTTGAATCGCTGTGTTATTTGGCTCTTTGTTTCTGAATCTTTTTGACATTTCCTTTGTGCTTTTTCATCTTTGCACATTTACTTTTTGTGAATTATATTGCCTGTGTGCTTATGATTCATTTGTTGATTTTGATGAAGGGGGATGTGTTGTAATGTAGCTTGTGTTGTGCATCCTCCCTATGCTTACCCCTGCTCTACTGCTTGGCCCTTGATGATATCATCGGGATGTTGGGAGGGTTGAACAGTAAGGAGATGTCAGTTGGTATGAGGGGCTGAGCAGTGGAACTGCTCCTGGTGGGGTCTGTTTCTTGTATCTACATAACATCTTATACTATGGATCTAAACTGAAGAATAAAGCTATGATCCTGGATACATCTATGGATTACATATTTTTTATTATTTTAACAATCTCCTTGTGCAGAGTGCTCAAAATGGGTATCCCCTTGCTCTATGGGGCCTAATTGATCTAATGCCTGACATTTATCCGGGCAGCCATGAATGTTAAAGTCGCCCAGAACTATGATGAAACATTGGCTTTTATTGACCTCTTTGTAATCTGCCCAAAAAAGATTTAACGTGGCCAGAAGATCAGTCGTGATGACTCTATCATACGAATTATAAAAATGAATAGTTAAGATGCTGCCCACCCCGCTGCAAGAAATTTGTACTGCCAAGCAGTGTGGTGATACTATGTCTAATTGGGTATGGGTGCCTGGGATGGTAGCCGAGATTAGTGTAACCAGGCCACCCTTCGCCCTCCCCATATTAGATAATGTCAGCCCCACCTAAAAATGTTCTCCAGATCGGGTCATCTACTTTATTTTTAAGGCCAGCATTGTTCCAGGTTGCAAGCTTTATACTTGCACCCATAGCTGGTTGAGCCACCCTGTCTAAAAGACAAGTTTTGCTTACTCGTGAGTCCGAACTAAGGGCTATAGATGGAGTGACAGAGGTAAGGATAACTTCGGAGGAACATAGTCACTCGATATCTTCCAAATTTGAAAAAGTATCAAATCTATTAAAAACTGGTACAGAGAATTCATATGGACCTTTCCCCTTTAATGGGTCTCTATGCGCTGCCCCAATATTGTGAGGGGGATAAAAAAATCCCAATGGGAGAACGTTTACATACTCATGATGTGTTCTAACTGACCCGTCCTGCCTCAGTATGTCATCAACCAGTCTGGGGGACCTAAAACATATGACAACGCAATCACCTTCCAAACTTTTCTTAGCCTTGCCCACCCAAGGCACCCTTCTTATCATTTTAAAATTATTATACAGGTGATCACCTAACACTGTTTTATTGGACAGGTAGTGAAGGGCTTTATTTTTTAATGAGGTCCAATGTTCGTCCTGGCCATCCTGGATTTTTGAGACATTGGCCAGGATTATTGTGTAAGGGCATGCCTCCGCTGGTAGATGCAATGGCAGCTCTCTTTTAGCGGGCGATGCCCGAGGGCTTAAGCTCTCCACTGGACCCCGAGGACCTTGCTTCCCTCCCTGCGTAGCTCCCGTGGCTCCTGAGGCTAAAGATGAAATATTTGGTACTATGACCGGGGCTACAACTTGTGGTACAGATTGGGAAATTGGGGTGATCATGGAATCCACCAAGTTATTAACAGAGGTTGTGACTGCACTCAAAGAGTGAACTACAGGTGGATTGGACCCCGGCATTAGGCCTTTGTAATCTTTAAGATATTTTTCAATTACGTTAAGTCGGCCGTCTATTTGCTCTAATTTATCCATTAGTGGAGAAGTAAATAACCTGAGCCGTTCATCCATAAGTCTCATAAAGTCAAACATCTTTCCCCCCTGTTATTTTCTACATCCAGAGCAGTGTATTCATTTCTTCCTGCAACCCTGTCCTAGGCAACCTGATGGGAGGCATTATTTCCCTTGCGACCCAACCCAGATGCGGAATTGATGTTCCTCGGCTGTTTAGCCTGTTGGCGACTCCCTTTGGGGGTGTTCGTAGCCTTCCTTTTCCCCGGTATAGTTTTACTACAGGTAGCCGTCGTATCCGGCCTAACCCTTAACTGCCTGGTACATGTTACCATAGGGGATGGGACTAGGCTAGTTACAGGTGAAGGGGCGGAAGAAATTGATAGGCTGTCATCTAGTACTGACCCATTGGGCACTTGATCGGGGTGCATACAATCTGGTGGGGCAACAGTGGGGGCGGGTATCTCCGCATTTGCTAACGGAGAGACTGTTTCCCGAAGTGGGTCCAGGGACAATCTCCTCTCTACTAGCTCAATTTCTTTTGCCACTGCAGATTCTGCTCGTTTCAAGTAGGCGTCAAGAGTCCCCACACCCCCAGCCCCGTTACACGCTTTAAGGTTAGTTATTAGCCATGACAAAATATTAAACCTTACTATCCACAATTGTCTCTTTAAGGTAAATTGTTCAATATCAATGGCCCAAGATATGTCTCGCTTGTAGAAGGGTCGGCTAATGTTAATCCAGGGGTCGAAAAGAGGTGGGCCCAGCCCGGCCTCCTCTGGCCTCTGAGGGGCAAAGAGGGCCCGCCGGATTAGCCTGGCGTGGCCCGCGCGTGTCCCGCGACGCGGAGGGCGTTCCGGTGCTTTAAGCGCCTCTGGGCGCAGAAATGGCCGTGGCTGGGCGGGGCGATGTCCTCGGTGCATTCTGGAAGCTGTGGTCCCCCCCCCCTCGGCGGCCGCGCAGACGGAGGATGCGGCGGCGGGGGAGACCGGCAGACACAGCTCGAAGCCCGGAACAGCAGCGCAAGAAGCAGCCAGGAGATGACAGCGCCCACAACAGCAGGTAGGTTCCAAGAAATAACTGGTGCCCAAAAGGAATTTTCACGGAGCTCCCACTCCTTCGAGGGAGCTCCGGTGCTTTAATCGCCTCCGGGTGCGGAAATGGCCGTGGGTGGGCCGGGCGATGTCCGCGGTGCGTTCTGGGAGCTGTGGTCCCCCCCCCTCGGCGGCCACGCAGATGGAAGATGCGGCGGCGGGGGATACCGGCAGACACAGCCCGAAGCCCGGAACAGCAGGAAGCAGCCAGGAGATGACAGTGCCCACAACAGCAGGTAGGTTCCAAGAAATAACTGGTGCCCAAAAGGAATTTTCACGGAGCTCCACCTTGCAGTCAAAAATTTACAAAGCTGTTTTCAATCTGCCGAAATGTGCCTCACCCGCCCAGGTCAGACTGGAATTCGGCCTCCAGCATCAGAAGTACAGGGGGATGAGCACCTTTATAAAACTATGTCACACATTCCGCTCCTCTGACCCGGGCAATTTGAACAGCTTATGCTGGGACAAAATCAAGTCTCAGAGGGAGCTTAAAGTGCCAAACTCCTGGGGTAGCTTCCTGAGCAACTCTCTGGTCAAGTTGGATCTACAATCAGTATGGGACAAAGGGATGGAAAGAGGAACTTTCGTCAAAACAATCAACGTCGCAGCCAATAAGAAATCTTTACTGGAGGACAAAATGGCGCTCACCAAGAGGCGGCACGCGTGGACAGTTATAAATTCGTATAGGTTTTCAAAGCCACAAGCTTATCTATCCGCCCATTTCAGCTCCTACTTAAAAATGTGCTTCATAAAGTTTAGAATGGGCGTGCATGACTCCAAGGACCTATACCCCTCATGGAAACCAGCTTTTAATTCAGAATCCTGTCGACTATGTGGATTCAAAAATGAAACCCTAATCCATTTACTATGCGCCTGTCCAGCTATTCAAGTCCAAAGGAGACAATATCTGAAATCCATTTTTAATGAATTGAACATCCGGTCCAGCAGGCAAGCAGTGATACGCTGGCTGGAGGGCTCGTCGTGTATCCTGGCTTGCAGAGGAGTTAAATTCATGAAACTCGTCAATACTCTCCTATTGCAAGCTGACGTAGACTAAACATAAGTTCACGTTAAATTTCCCCAATACCTTTCAAGGGGTACATCATGTTCAAACCTGCTACTTGAGTCTAAAATTCTTAAAACAATAATTTGAATAATTGATGTTTATAGCTATGCACTTTTTGTAATATAAAACAGTGATGTACATTGATCATTTTTATTGCACGATAATGACATTCGTCTATGCAGCTTTTTTATTGCTTTCTTCAGGTGGGGTTTTGTAATGATTTTAATTAATCACAAAAAAAAAATCTTGAATTTTGAAGATCATTATTGCAATCTGTTGGTTTGGTGAAGATGGAAGTCTCGATGACACCATTGGATATTGTTAACAGGACATCCAGAAACGGGATATGCTGGGGTTCGATGTGGTGAGTGAATTGGATTCGTGGGTTGATTGAACTAAGTTGCAGGATGTTATTTTCAAGGTCAGAACGCGAACCTTGCCATATGATGAGGATGTCATCAATATAGAATTTGAACACAATCAGGTTCATATTCCAATGGGGTTGTGTCAGGATATGTTCGTGCTCGAATTTCATCATGAAGATGTTCGCGTAGCTTGGGGCTCCAGAAAAGCCCATTGATGTGCCATTGCACTGAAGAATAAAACGTCCTTGCCATTGAAAGTAGCTGTGGAATAGACAGAAATGCAATATTTCAAGTAGAAAGATGCGTTTGGCTCTGATGTTATCAGTTCTCAGTAGTGCCCATTCAATGGCCTCTATCCCTTCCAGGTAGGGAATGGAGATGTACAGCGAAACAATGTCCAATGTACACAGCCATACTTGCCCATTGGGTGGGACAGGGACATCACTTAAGATGTTGAGTAGATGGGTGGTGTCCTGTATGTACGTGGGGAGGATCGTACTATGGGCTGAAGGAAGGTATCCAAGTAGCGTCCCAGTGGGTCAAGAATGGAACCACATCCCGAGACAATTGGTCTTAAGGGAGTCTAACAGTGACTTGTGGATTTTCGGAACCATGTACAGCCGGGGTCTGCGTGGGAATCTGGTGAATAAATATTCTTTGGTTTTGGCATTTATCCATTTCATGTCTATAGCTTTACTGAGAATGGTGTCAAGAACTCTCAAAAATTCATTGGTGGGATCTTGTGGTAAAGGCAAGTAGGTAGTAGAGTCCTGTGTCATGCTTTCAATTTTTTGTTCATATTTCGACCTGTCCATGACCACTAATGCGCCACCTTTGTCGGCGTTGGTAAAGTGGAGCGTGGTATTAGCCTGAAGTGAGCGTAAAGCTGATTTCTCTCCTGGAGAGAGATTAGACGGGGAGTGCGATACCTGTGGTATTTTGGAAATGTCCTGTTTCACTAAAGTTCCAAAAAGATCTATGGCTTTGTGAGAAATCGGTGAAACAAATGTACTTCTCGGTCTAAACTCCTGGTACTCAGCTTCATCAGCACTAGGCTGGTTGGTCTCAATGGTAGAGAAAAAGTGTTGGAGACTCAATTTTCTAGTGAATCTGAATAAATCTACTTGAGAATCTAAGCTTCTAGCCTGGTTCGTAGGAACGAAGGAACAGCCTTTGCTCAACACTGTCATTTGCTGCTGGGTTAATTGTTTATAGGAAATATTTACCACTAATGTTTCTTTTTCCGACTGGGCTTTCCCGAATCGGTGACCTCTACAGGTTTGTCTGCGGTGGAGTCTGTTGGTAGCTGGTTTGCAGCAGGACTGGTGGACAAAAAAGTAGCCTTCGGGGTGGTGGAACTGCCACTGGGGACATCCCTAGCTCCTGTGGGTGGGGCTGAAGCTCCTTCATTAGATGGCACTGGGGGACGGGACATTTGTGTATCAGTGACTGAAACTACACTCTCCTCAGAGGAAGTCTTACCAGGCTTTTGCCAAGTGCGTTTCTGGGCGTACACTTCGGCCCAAGAGTAAACTTAATCGAGCTTATAGTCGATCGTGTCTCGACAGAACTTTCTCACTTTACTTTCATGAATGTCTTTAGCGTAAGTATCAAGTCTGGTGCTGATTTCGCCAAGAGTTACTGACCATAAGTCAGATTCCATATGCTGACTTAAATTAGCCTGTAGATCTTTAATTTCAGACTCAAGTCCAGTTAAAACTTGCGATAACTCTTCGACTATTAACAAAATTAAGTCCAGGGAACATTTATTTAAAATGGCGTACCATTTCTCCATACATTTTTTATTCATTTTAAAAAGCATCGGTTTAATGGCCAGGCGCAGCCCTCTGGGAATGCAGCTGGCCCGGTGATATTGGATAAGTGTTGCTGCATGCAGGCGTTGATTGATTTCACGGCGCACAAGGTATTCTAATTGTTTAATTTGTTGCTGGACAGGACCTGAAGTGGCATCAAATGTCCTAACCTCTTTAATGAGCCCATAAATATCCGCTGCTTCTGCAGTCGAATAAACTTTAGTATGAGCTTTGTTTTCCGTAAGATTTAGAATGTCGTCAAAAGATGACATGGTGTGGTTAAGACAGTATTGGTGCAGATGATGGCTGGTGCAGATGATGGCTGCTAGGCAGGATTATGTGAAAACAATAGGGTAAACGCAGCCAGAGATGGACTCAGTAAACAGTTTATTTTCCAGCTGCCCAGCAAGTAGTGGGCAGCTGCACCGTTTAGGCATTTCTTTCAGGGGACAGGTCTTTGTGAGCCTAGGAGTGAGTCGCACTCCCTTCGTCCTACCTTGGCCTTCCACAGCTGTGCAGCACTTAGTGCCAGCTGCATCGTTTATGCCCCAGTGCATTGTTCTCAGCTACTCAGCAAGTAGTGGGCAGATGCAACTTTTAGGCTTGGCGCAGTGGCGCAACCTTGACCTTCGCTGCTTCGGCAGCAGCCCTGACTTTATGGACATAGGGCGTTTGAGCCCCCTTATTTGAGATGGCCAGTTAGCCAGGGGGGGATTGTTACATTTATAGGGCGCAGGCCCTATTGTGATTTTTGTGCTAATGCTTTGGGAGTTAGGAAATGTATTGTGTATAGTATGTTTTGCGCACCCTCTTTTGATACCTTTAGATGTGGTTTATGCATAGGAGGTTGTTTTACCTGTTTAGGTTTGTGTTAGGGAGATTATACTTCCCTGTGTGATTTACGCCCCTAGCGTAATGTTTACTTAGGTGGTGAGGGTCTAAGGTAGTTAGACTTGTGGGATACTGTGCATGATGGATTTCATGTCACAGACTGTTTCAAAGTACAGTGATTATCAGTGTTTACTGGATGTACGTACTATGACCTATTTTTACGTGTATGTTTATGATTTAGTTCACTTTTACCAAGTTATCTATTTTACTATTTCTTAAACAAGTGCTAAGTCCGACAGAGGCCCATGTGGCCCTGTCATGTATAAATAATCCCTTGTAAATTTTGCCCGTGCCAGTTGGCACAATGTATATTGTGTGATTACTATCCGATGTGTTTTGAGAATACAAAGGCTATTTTTGATATAACCTTGTGTGGAGTTCCTTTTGTGGGGGGCCTGGGATGTTGTTGCTGATGGGTGGGTGCGTGCCCAAATGCTTTACACATTGCCTCCGGGATAAGCCTAACTGCCCGTGTCATGTTGCAAAGGGGCTGAGCAGGGGTTATCTTGGCGTGTAACTCCCTTGCCCTAACTAGAGTTGTGGTTTCTGCCTGGCTTTGGCGAAAGCCTCAGCCAACCAGAAATCCAATTTCTAACAACAACAAAGTATTAAACCGTTGTTGGAAATGGGATCCCTGGCTGGCCAGGGCTTTCGCCAAAGTCAGTCAGAGACCACCACTCCCAAGTCAGGGCAAGGGAGTTACACGCCAAGATAACCCCTACTCACCCTCTAGGTAACGTGGCGCGAGCAGCAAGGCTAAACTTGGAGGCGATGTAGGCTAAGTATTTGCGCACGCACCCCAGCAACAACAACCAAAGGCCCACCACAAAGGAAAACTCCACACAAGGTTATATAAAAATAGCCTTTGTATTACACCAAAACACATTAGATAAAACACACACGTTACAATGTGCCAGAGGCACGGGCAGAATTTACAGGGGATGTGTACAAGACAGGGCCACCTGGACCACTGTCAGGAATCAGAAGTAGCACTTTCAGAAATAGCACTTAGTACATAGAATATAGCACAAAATAGCACACAACCAGTAATCACTGGTAACCAGGACCTCACTAGCACCACCTGTACTAGGGAGAAAACAACCACCTATGTATCACAATACCTGTAGGGGTGTAAGCACATAACACATGATGCAATGCATAACATTCATTCAGAGGTGTAAGGAGGAAAACACATGATGCATCACAATACATTCAGAGGTGTAAAAACAATAACAATTGCGCCAAACTCACAAGTCACCACCTGTGACTGTCCATGTGTCCCAATGTCAGGGCCTAAACGTGGCAGTTGCCCACAAAGTGCTGGGCAACTGGGTAGCACAATGATGGGGCCAATGTTGGAGCCTTGCAGGCTCTGCAGAAATCACTTGTGCCCCCTAAGCCCCTCCGGGCTCCAAGGCAACAATGGGGCCAATGTGGGAGCCTCGCTGGGCTCTCAAGAAATAAATTGGCCCTCTGAGCCTCTCAGGGCTCCAAGTAAATCAATGCAACCCCTCTGGGCTCTGAAAGCACAGATGCAGCCTCACTGGGCTGTGGGGGTCCCTTACGGGGGACCCGGGAACACTGGGGGTGCCTCGAGCCTCTCACTAGGCTCAACGAACACCAAATGCCCTTCTTGAGCCTCTCTGGGCTCAAAACACACTAGTGGGGCTCACGAGCCTCTCAGGGCTCTTGACCACAGCAATGGGGGCACTCAGGGTTAAAAAAATGCCCCGTCGTTGGAGCGGCCCTCTGCCAACCGGGGCCGCTCAGAAACAAAAGGAAACTGCCCCTGAGGTCGCGATAATGAGAGGGGGCAGGGCGGACACCGTCAATGCGTCCCGACGCCCCCCTCTCCTTTTCCCAAGCACCAGCACTCACCGGGTTCTGGCGCTGCAGCTCTCCTCGGCCTGGCGGCTCTTCACGGGAGCTCCCGCTCCTCGGGGGCTCCCTTCCCACACTTCTCCCTCTTGTGGGCAGCGGGGCTCTCCTCTCCGCAACGGGGCCCCGCCTGCACCTTCCCGCCGCCTCTCCTCGCTGATGGGCTCTCCTCTCCCGGCGGCGAGGCGGGACTTCCGGTTGCTTTCCCCGGGGCCGCGCACGGATTGGCCGGCCGGCCCTTCACTTCCGGGTCACCGCGGGCAGCGCGGCGGCCCGATTCAGGCAGGCAGGCGGGGGATGAATTTACCGAGGGGTGGCCTCCCTCGAGGTAAATTATGAATCAAAAACAGCGGCAATGTCCCGGGCAGGGTGGGCACCTGCCAGGGGACTCTAAAATCAGCAAAAGCGGCGTGGGCAGCCGCGGAAGGACAATGACAGCGCTCCCAGCGCTCAGCTGATAAGCAAAGTGCTTCTAAGCGCTAGGGCCGCAAATAAAGCACTTCCAACGCTTCAGGGGTAAAAGACAGCGCTCTCAAGCGCTAAGGGCAAAGTCCAGGCCCCAAAGTTCCTAAAAGACAAACCAAAGTCCTTGTAGGCAGGCAGGGGGCAGGGCTGGGCCCAGAGCCAGCACACTGGGTCTCCAGGCAGGGAGACACCCCAAGTGGCGGTCCTCTGGCCCAGCGACAGCAGCAGCAGCCCCCCTCAGGATCCTGGAAGAGAACAACAACTGTGGGGACACAGCCCCTTTTTCATACAGTATTTCCCTTTGTCTGAAGGTGCAGGGTGGGGGCGGAACCAGTCGCAGCTGGTTCTTGAGTACTCTGTTTACCTCAACCACCTTTTCTATTCACTGGCAGGGCTTGGGTCGTTAGGCACACCACAGGGGGGCGGAGCCAGCATTGTGTGGGGAAAACCCAGCCCATCCAGGACACAGGTACACTCCTACCACACGTCACTCATGCTAATCTCCCACTCACCACCGGGCAGACCCATCCAGACTTCCTGGAGCCTGGCATGCCAGCCAGATCCAGCCAATCACACGCCAGCACCCTCACAGCACACGTACAGCCATGTCTAGAAATGGCGCTTCCCTACTAGACACATACATGCTGCATACACCATCTCGCAGCATTTACTCTCACGAGTTCACACATACCAGACTCAAGCCTGTACACCCCACGCATCAGGAACTACCAGGGACACATACATTCCCCATGCATTCCTATGGGCGGGCAGGCCTAGCTCAGCACATGCACTCAGAGTGCGTACGCACTTTCCACTGGGACACAGTGAAAGTGCGCAGAATCCCAAAATCACCATCTCCAGGTCACCATTTCAAGCAAAAAGTCTAGGGGTGAACCTGCCCTAAGGGCCAAAGTCCAACAACCGTTCAGGTAGTGACTAGACCTCTTTTCACAAAAGCACCGTGTTGTGCCTTAAAACAGGTGGACACAAGTAGCCAGGTAGCGTTTCGTAGTTTTCTTTATTAGTTCCATGTTGCAGGTAACATCCACACAGGCACCAAGGCCTTCCATTCATCACAGTCACACCAACATTCTGATAACCATCTGTCACTCTGGCTGAGCAGCTGGGAGAAAGCTAGGCCTGGTAACATGCATACACATTATGAGAATATAACATAATGGCCCAGTTGTGAGCCAAGATGGCCACAATAACTGACTGAAGGTGTTAAACATGACATTGGAGTCACCTGCCAGATGTGTCTTTGTCTGTTTCTCTCTCCACAAAGCTTAGAGCTCCAAGCTGGGAGAATCAGTCTTTAATTACAAAACCCAGCCTACGGCCATTGCTTTCTCTGCTCCCTGTCACCATTACATTTGTTTTCTGTGCCTTTTTATAACAGCCCTGCTCTCTCCAGTTTATCTGAGCCATGACAAATAAACAAAGAGCCAGAGGCGCATATGGAAGAAGAGGAGGGCCCAAAACAAGGGGGGAGGGGGCTTAGCTGTAAACATCAATGTAAGTTAGTGAACAGCAGATCTTTTTCCAAAGTCAGGCCACATTCCATAGCATCCCCTTTCATGCAATCTGTGTGTTTTGCTGTAACAGAAACCTGGTTTCTTGCCCTGTCTTCCACCATTCATTCCTTTATCCAACCCACACGTTTTTAGTAACTAAGACAGGTAAATGTGGAAAATGTGGAAAATCAAACACCTATCTGATGAAATACGCCAACAGCATCATAGGAGGAAACAAAAATCATTCATTTAGGCACAAAAAGACTTAATTACTTTGTGAGGATCTCCAAAACAAAATGGGGACACTGGACAAACTCCGAAACCTGCAGCGCTAAGTTCTCAGCTACCAAAACACAATATTCATGCACATTCTGTGGAGCTTATGACCAAAGAACCTCAAGTAATCCCTCGGAAACAACACAACTTAAAACCACCCAATAAAAACATGACAGTCACAACTAAAAACAAACACATTCGGATCTAAATTCAGCACAAATCTTCAAAAGCTTGTTATTGAACTCCTTGTCAACCACTACCTCAAGAAACATGTCTAAAAACTTCCTAAGAACAGGATAGTTTCTCTCAGAAAGAAAACCTCCTTTATCAGAACACTCAGCAAATAAAAAAGGACCCATCAATCCCTGACAGTAACACATCAATCTTCAATAGCCCATTCCTTGAAAATTCAGCTGAAAGAGCTATATTCTCACAAGTACCTGACTTCATAGACGTGAACCAGACCCCAAATGGAGCTCTGGTCAGACAGGGACACTATATCCAAAGAACCCATGCCTGCTCCCCAGATGCCTTCCTAAATGTTCCTTTAAGGAACATGAGCTGTTTTGAAGAAAATGTTTCCAATTTGGGAATCCAAACGCATGTCATTCTGCATCTCTTACAAGTTATTATTTCAGCATTCCTAACAATCATAGGGGACCGTAATTAGCTACCTGTCTAATTAATAATCATTAGGCACTTTGTTCTTTAACCACTTGCATGTACATATATAGAAAAATTACGATTAGGTTAGAAAAAGTTGATTTACAATTTGCAACTTGTCTGTTAGTACACCCGGTACTAAATTTTCTGATGGTGAAATCAATGATAACCATGGAAACCATGTGCAAATGGTAATCTTCTAAAAGAATATCCATGTTTGGTTGATATTTCATTAGAAATGAAAAAGTGACTCTCCTACCTACCCTGGCTGTAAGTCTTTCCTCTGACTCTCACCCATAAGGAGTGGTCAGACTGGGTTTGGGATGAGATCATGTTATATAAATTATGAGCTGCTGCATAGAGTGCTGTGCGGACCCTGTATGTGAAGTAGAAGTTAATAATATCATATACTCTTGGAAGAGGATGTGCCACTGTTTAAACCTCCCTACAGTATGGACAATTGGTTCCATAGGGGAATTCAGTATGGAGAGTAGAATAGAACACACTAGGATGCAGTAAAGTCAAATGGGTAATTGGAGATCTCTTCACTGTACTAGGCACACCGTACATAATGCACACACAGACTGATATGGTGGCGCTTAATCACACTTTTATTTTTAATTAACCCTACAGATGGTGATGTTTGGACTAGGTTGTTTAGAACAACTTGAACTGTGATCAACAACTTATTTCCCTGAGGAAGCCATTCACTGATGAAACATTTTTGCCAGACTTGAAGATCAACATAATCAATAAAGAAGAGTGCAAACATGAAAATGTTTGGACTTTGAATTTAAGAACTTGAGTGCCCAAGGGATAATCATAGAATTCACTATGCACATCTGCCGAATGACAGTACATTCTAAACCCTGAAAAATAAGAATGTCTATTATTCCATGGGATATAGTAAACCTTCATACTGTACAGGCAATCTTTCAGTGCAGGAATTTCTCTCTTCGGAACAGAAAATGTCTGAGTGCAATTTAACAAATCAGGCTATGGGATCTAAACAGCATACTTAAAAAAAAGGATAAGCTGATGTGCCAATCCAAACAAGCATACACCATGTGTACCTATCCCATAATACAAGTCTAAATTTAAGCTATGCCAGGGGATCTTTTCAGCAGTGTACTATCAGTACATTGGCAGAGAATTCATGCATCATGAATGGAAGGGCGATGCCGCGAGACTTATAGGCTTCATTTGGGACAGTCCGGTAAAAGGAAGGGTAAAGAAGCCAGTCACTAAAGAGTGGATCCATGGCACCATAGCTGGTCTGAGAAGGAAACACATGTGAAACATTGTACAGTTTATGACACTGCACTGATGTACAGGAGGCAATTCATGGAGCTCTACTAGACAATTCCAGCCACTCCTCAAGCTCAAACTTCCTTCACATGCAGTCTGATGACTTTACTGATGCAATGGCCCAGTTCGCTCAAGCACACTTTGCTGATGCAGAAGCAGGGCTCAATCTGGCAGATTTCATTGATTTTAAAAAACAGTCTGCCTAGGAATATTTAGTTGATAGATCGCTCTCCTCTGCCCTGCTGTTCGGGTGAACCCTCATACCTCCGGCATGGTTGGCAGGCTTCTTTCCTCCCTCAGGAGGCAGGTTGGCCTATTGACTCTTCAGGTCAGGGGAACCGCTTTTGCCTTCCAGGCGAGGCTCCAAATGATGTCATCTCACTTCTGAGAACGTGGCTGTAAGGAAAACACCAGCTCTGGTTGCAAAACAGTTCTCAGTGTACTCTGAAGAAGAACCCCATTCCTTGGTCAAACAGACTTGGACCTGGAACAATAAAGAGCCTATTCACAAACTGCATTTTGTAGTATGTTTTGTTGTACTACAATACCATCACAAATGTCCTACAAAATGCTATTCACAAACCTACATGCAGGGTCTTCACCTCCACATTCCCTACCTGTTTCTGTGTGAATGTCTCCATCCCACTGTGAAGTTTTGCTAGTAAATGTGCAAGGTAAAGAGAGGACTGGTTGGAAAATGGGGCATACTAACAGTTAAAAAAAGAGGTTAAGCAAGGAGTAAGGAGGGATGAGAGATGATGAGGAAAGGGTTTAGGGAGATATTTGAATCCACCAATAAAAGTGTTTGGCCACTGCTATTCACAAACTGCACTTTTAAAGTTATTACAGCTACAATGCACCCAAAATAGTACTCCAGCTCAGCCCTGGAAGAAGCCTACCATCATGCATGGCCGTACACTAGTACTGCAACACCATCCCGTACATATCAATGGATCCATCAAACGAGTGTCAACAAAAACTAGGCAAATAAAGTCTCAATTATTTATTTTATTAATATCCAAATAAATCATTTTGAAATTATGTTTATTTCACATCCAGTTTCATCCACATTTTTAAATACAACTCCCTGAACACACATTAGCCCGGCACACAGTGCAAGTAGGTAGGTATGCTGTAATGCAATTAAAATATAGTTCCCGTTGTTAAAAAGTCAAATTTCTTCATAGCTAGTTATGCTTGGTATGCACACTCTCCCCTTCTACTCACACCTTAGAGACGTCCTTCGACAAAATCTCACAGAGGCACAATAGTGCACACATACACACGCAAGCAATTATTGGACACACTTTTGGTGTCTTCATGTCACGATTCAGTTGTATTTCTAATTGAGGGCGGTGTGCTGGTTCACTCCCCAGAAGTTGTGTGCAAGATTGTTGTAGCCTGTTGTGTGTTGCACAATATCATCATATGATAGGCTTTCATATAGATTGTGACCCTGATCAACATTCAAATCCCTATTCCTGGGGTGAGGTACAGAATTGAGTTCAGGGCATGCAGGTGCAGGATCGTCTGGTCAGCACATTTTTCCCTGGACTTGCTAGTTTGTTTACTGCATTTATGTGGCTAGACAAACTCTTGTCAATGATGAACGGTGGCTGACTAACACAATGTCCATAGATACCATCCTGAGACAGATCTGTTTACTTTCCATCATGTCACCAACTAGCATGCTGTTCTCAGCGTTAAAAATAGTTGACCGCTGATTTTCTTAAAGATTGTAGCATGTATTATTACTAGCAAGCAACTACAGCATCTCACATACTACACTATTGTTTTAGGGCAAACATACTAAAATCCTTATGTAACACACATGTTACGTATGCACATTTTTCCCAGCATTGATTTTTGTACTATATCACATTTGGAGTTCTGAAGTATATGTGAGGTGTCTCTCTCCATCATGCAAAGCCTGTGTCCCATGTACAGATGACGCCCTCCACACGTGAGGTACAGGACTACAACAACAAAAAGGAAATGAAGTCAAGTTGTTGGTGTCATTCCGAGCCTTCTCCCACATGGCTGAAGGACCGCCATTCTCTGAGAGTGAATTAAAAATCATCATGGAAAGGGTCATCACCGAGTACACTTTGCATTACGGGATTCCAGATAACCAGTTGAGTAATGCTGCAGAATAGGCCTAAATCTAGCAAGATATTGCAACGCCCTGCAGTGGGTGTCCACATATGGCAGAGGAGGCTGCGTAGCAAGTCCTGGGAGGACCTTTGTCACTGGGCCAGGATTAAGATCTAGTTTATTATGGGGTACATTTACAGGGCCCTATCAACACAGGAACGTCACTTTTTATGACGTTCCTGTGGCGATAGGGGCTTCGCCTTATTTACAAGGTACCTTAACGTGGCTTAACGCGGTCTTCTAAATTAATTCCCCCTTCACCCTATGCTTAGCGTGAAAGGGGAGGGCGATGGGTGTTGCAGTGGGCATTCCACTGCAACACCCATTGATTTTGATGCTGCCCCCCATTTACAAGAAATGCATTGTTTAATTTCTCCTCGTTTTTGCTGTTTTTATGTGTGCTACGTTGTGCAGCACACATGAACACAGCAAAAGGCCAATATTTGTTTATGCACATCATTTTTCAGAAATGCCATTTCGCAACTTTTATGTATGCTGCATTAAGATTTTTCAAGATTGTTTATGTACAGGAAGGGGGACCTTCCTGTTCATAAATAATCTTCCCCTGCATGCAGACACCCTGGCACTATGGTGCAAGGGTGACTACGTTGGCGCTAGGCTGCTAGGTGTAGCGCCAGCACAGAGACAAACACAGGGCTCCACCATACTCTCGTAAATATGGTGCAGTCCTGCATTTCTGAAGTGGAGGAGTGAGGTGTTAAGTCAGGAAGGCCAACACCTCACTCCGCCACTTACCTTGTAAATTTGGCCCCCTGAGTTTGTCCGCCCAGCCACATATGCTCACATTACATCCTCACATTACATCACAGTGCCAGAGGGTCCTGGAAGGTGCCTCACCATCCCTCCATTCTAAGATGAAAGAGTTTGAGCATCAGAGAGAAGGTAAGAAAGGGTATATTAGTATTAGGCACTTAAGTGTTGTCCTGTCTGTTGTTTACATATTCTAGTTAACATGTTTTTGTGGTATGAAAGTTTTGAAAGTTCAGCTTTAGTAACATCCATGTTTATTGTTTATTATTCTTTGGATTGACTACTCATCTGATCCTAAAATTATGGAAATGCTTTTAAAATACTCAGAATTGCTGGCAATATGAAAATGAAAACACAAATTATACATTAGAAACCCATAACATTTCCATATTTCCTGTTTTATTTTATGTGATGCTGATATTGTGTAGCTTTACATTGTCTCATAACCGTCATATGTTTGTTACGTTTTATCTCCAGAGTTCACACAAGTAATGAATAATGTGTGAAACTTTTGATGTTCAAATATGTCAACACCTGTGACTCTTACCTGACTTCCAGCCAGCGGGCAGTGCCGTGAGAGAAACGGCCGAGGTCTGAACACGCCGGGAGGCTGCAGGAGGCGGTCAGCGACATCGGACCACACTCCCCAGCAGCCTCTTGGGCGGCGGCGCGCCCGTGACGCGTCCAGAGCGCCTGGAGGCGCCAGTAAAAGCCTGACCCCCCGGGAGCCCAGAGGGGGAACACCTGTGACTCTTACCTGACTTCCAGCCAGCGGGCAGTGCCGTGAGGGAAACGGCCGAGGTCTGAACACGCCGGGAGGCTGCAGGAGGCGGTCAGCGACATCGGACCACACTCCCCAGCAGCCTCTTGGGCGGCGGCGCGCCCGTGACGCGTCCAGAGCGCCCGGAGGCACCAGTAAAAGCCTGACCCCCCGGGAGCCCAGAGGGGGAACACCTGTGACTCTTACCTGACTTCCAGCCAGCGAGCAGTGCCGTGAGGGAAACGGCCGAGGTCTGAACACGCCGGGAGGCTGCAGGAGGCGGTCAGCGACATCGGACCACACTCCCCAGCAGCCTCTTGGGCGGCGGCGCGCCCGTGACGCGTCCAGAGCGCCCGGAGGCGCCAGTAAAAGCCTGACCCCCCGGGAGCCCAGAGGGGGAACACCTGTGACTCTTACCTGACTTCCAGCCAGCGGGCAGTGCCGTGAGGGAAACGGCCGAGGTCTGAACACGCCGGGAGGCTGCAGGAGGCGGTCAGCGACATCGGACCACACTCCCCAGCAGCCTCTTGGGCGGCGGCGCGCCCGTGACGCGTCCAGAGCGCCCGGAGGCGCCAGTAAAAGCCTGACCCCCCGGGAGCCCAGAGGGGGAACACCTGTGACTCTTACCTGACTTCCAGCCAGCGGGCAGTGCCGTGAGGGAAACGCCCGAGGTCTGAACACGCCGGGAGGCTGCAGGAGGCGGTCAGCGACATCGGACCACACTCCCCAGCAGCCTCTTGGGCGGCGGCGCGCCCGTGACGCGTCCAGAGCGCCCGGAGGCGCCAGTAAAAGCCTGACCCCCCGGGAGCCCAGAGGGGGAACACCTGTGACTCTTACCTGACTTCCAGCCAGCGGGCAGTGCCGTGAGGGAAACGCCCGAGGTCTGAACACGCCGGGAGGCTGCAGGAGGCGGTCAGCGACATCGGACCACACTCCCCAGCAGCCTCTTGGGCGGCAGCGCGCCCGTGACGCGTCCAGAGCGCCCGGAGGCGCCAGTAAAAGCCTGACACCCCCTCTCGCCCCGCGAGTCGCGCGCGGGCAGCGCCGGGCGGAGCCCGGGCAGAGGGCGGGCCGTCTGTGGCCGTCCGGGGCAGGAGGAGGCAGGGCAGGGCCACCCCATTTTCATCTACCGTACCGGCTTCAACCTGTGGTGCCGCAACTCAGCATGTCAACACGCTCCGGTAAGGCCTTGAGGGGTTGCGGGGAGAGTACCCCCAGCGGTGCTATGTTTGGCTCAATGGACAAATTCCTGACAAGGGTGGCGGCTGTCATAGACAATGAACTTGCCATATCTGAACGGCGCCTTTCACTTGACTTCCCTCCTGCTAAAAGTCCATCGCCAGCAATAGTGGTGTCCCCTTTAAATCCTACTTCCCCTGCACTCTTGCTTGGAGATTCACCTGGGGATCCCCTTATTGCACCTCCAATGGGTGGTTTAGAGGGGTTAGATAGCTCACTGATTGGTGTCCACGGTACCAGCCCATGTGCCGTGCTTACAGATCCTTGCAATGAGCCCTCCTTAGCAGGCTCACCTGGCACCCAGTCCCTACACTGCCCTGAGGTTCCTGCTCTCGCCCCACAAGCCCCGTCCAAGAAGCAACCCATCCAGGAGCCCATTAAAAGGAAGGGGAAAAGGGCAAATCGCACTCGAAAGGGTTGTCCATCTAAGACTATTAACCACCCCAGGTACCCGCTCCTGAGGGGTCCTTCCCCCCAGAGTACTGCAGGATCGGTATCCTCAGGGACAGCCACTTGCGCACCAGTTGTTACTGATATAGTGCCACCTTTCTTGTCGGCCCCACCAACGCCTGTTCAGGACAACGTGGGTCACTCTATGGAGGCGTTTGAGAAGATGGTCAAGTCTCTTGTGCTGCCACTTATAGACCAGGTCAAGAGGTTGGGGGAAAGGCTTGACTGCTTTGAGCAGGCTACTAGGGACAATTTCTTTGCTCTAAAAACCCTTCTCAAGCACCAGCCTAAGCCCAGTGAGGATAGGACAGATAGGTTAGAGGAGTCCAATAGGATAGAGGCCCCAGTGAGACCCCCCCTGGGAGACCAGTTGACGCAGCCGCCTAAGCACCCTGCACCTGGGAATACGATCTTGGCTGCTCCTAGGGGTGGTCCTAGACAGACAAAATTGAAGGCTCCCACTTGTGTTGCCCACGTGCATGCTACCCTTCCCCCAGCAGTAATATCCCCGGTGGCTAGCAAGGCACCAAGGCAACACAAGAAGGGAGGGACGGGCCCTATTTCGCAACCTGGGGTTGCCATATCTGATGCAACTGGTGGGGTTGCATCAACTCCTAAGGTTTCATCTATTCCTGTCCCACCTACAAATCGGCCCCCTTTGGGTCCTCCTCAGATCAGTAGACGCAAGTGCCCCCCAGTTAACCTCCCCCCTGAGTGCCACCCGTATGTCGTCATCCTCTCGAAAGTTCCCCCTCTTGGGAGTACCCAGCGTGAAAACCATCAGGCACTAAAGAATAAGGTCATCCACTGGCTGAAAGCCAACAGGCCCTTGCCCGCGGGAGTGGATGGAATTATTCTTGGTGTACGCAGGGTGGGTTGGATTGGACACAGGAAAAAATCGCTTGAAGGGGATTGTGTGGTCGTAAATTTTCAAGATGCTAGGGTTGCCCAATTTATATGCTCTCAAGGTCAACCCACGGCTGGTTCGGGTATCGACATAGTCGAGTTGACATTCTTTTATCCACGGCCTACTATGACCACCCCCTCCATCCATCTTGGTCAACCCTCCTTCATTGGCAGCCTAGGGGGCCAATTTTTGGTGGAAAACACTGCCCACGGCCTTCTGACCCCGGGAGTTCCTTCCCAGCAGCTATGCACAGCCCCAGTGTTGCTAAATTGGGGACCTGGGAGTTGTTGACTCGGTTACGATCCGGGGGAGGACGTTGTGGCCCCGGGTTCTGTCGCTGAGTCAACACCATACTCCAAATCCATTGGCCCCTCCTCCCCACTGCAGACTCTGGCTATGGCCGAGTCTGTAGAGGGGAAGGGGGAGACCGGGGCTCCCCATAACTCTCCGCTTGGTCCCCCTGATGTGGGTTTTGCGGACTTGTCACCCCCTGTCGAGGATTGTAGCATTGCAGCTGTAACGGACCCCCCGATTAGGGTTTTCAGCTGGAATGTTGCGGGCCTCGAAAGGAAGCTGGCATTGCCGGATTGGAGCGAGCGTGTGGAGCAATACTCCATATGCCTGTTCCAGGAAACATGGAGCCGGGTGCCCCTTCATAAGGCGGGGTATTCCACCCACTTTTTGCCGGCAGCAGAAAGTGCAACTGGTAGGGGCCGCCCCTCTGGCGGTTTGTTAATCTGGGTAGCCACCAAACTTAACTGTAGGGTGGAGGAGAAGGACACTAACTGCCCTGACCTCCTAAATATTTTGCTTCGTAATTCCCAGGGCAGAGTCATCTTAAACATTTTTAACATCTATGCCCGCGGCACTAAGGGGGGAAGAGAATCCTCAGTCATAGCTTGCTTGGAGGTGCAACTCCGATCATCTCCATACGGGTCTTGTACACTGCTGGCAGGTGACCTGAACTGCACTTTCGAGCCTCTTGATCTGGACATCTTCGCAGATCAGGAGGAATTCGATAATGGGTGGGGGATTCCCCCCCTCGAGCTTGGCCCTGTTAAAAAGTGGACAGAAGTGGCCCTCCAGATCAACTCCCTAGCTATGGAGTTCGGGCTTAGAGCTGCCAATGGCAGGACCAGGTCCGACAAAGTAGGGGCGCACACCTACAATAGGCCAGGACACACGTCACGCATTGATTATTTCCTCCTTGATATACACCTGTGGGGCATGGTGGAGGACATGGTAGTTTTACCTTCTGTGGAGAGTGACCACAATCTACTGTCCCTCACCCTGTCACACAGGTGCGTCAATAGCACCGTGAGTGGGTCTTCTTGTAACCCCGCTCCAGACCTGTCAGTGGTCTCGAATTGTGGGCGTAGGCTGAAGTGGGCGAAGCTGGCTCTCTCGGAGGAGAAAACCTCTGTGATCAGGCAGCTTCTGGCTTCAGCCCTGGCCAATCTTGACTGTCAAGAGGAAGGGCAGATGGAGGTGGCACCTAGGTTTTGTGCCATAATTCAGGCCATTGGTGACCTCTTTGTAGTCCCAGCCCACCCGAGCGGAAGGAAACCCAACCTACGTCCGGGTCAGGGCTGGTACAACCAAAAGTGTAGGGAGGCGAAATCACTTCTTATCGAGGCAGTCAAGTCCAAATTACCGCTCAGGACTAGAGAGGCCAGGAGACACTACACACTCTGCCAGAAAAATGCAAGGATGGAATGGGAGGACAATTTCTGGCAGGACCTCCTGGCGGCCAGCCGTGGGAAAGACGCTAAAGGTTTTTGGGACATGGTGGGCAAAAGGAATCGCCCCGACGATTCCCGGAGGACTTGTGCGATTAATGCCCAGACTTGGTTTTCCCATTTCCAAAATCTTTACTCTGCTGTTGAAGGCCCACTTAATGATCCCTTTAAAATTCCATCCTTTGCTCTAGACCGAGACCAGGAATTGTTTTCCCCCCTCGATGTAACAAAGCAAATTAAAACCTTGGTCCCCTTGAAAGCTGCTGGCCCGGACGGCCTACCGGGGGACATTCTCCGTGCCTATCCGGAAGAATGGGGGGCTCTAATCTCTGCACTCCTCAATGCAATCATGGGGGGAGGGCTTGTGCCTGACTCCTGGAGAGGTGCGGAGGTGGTGCCCATTTTTAAAAAGGGCAGTCGGGATTCACCAGGGAACTATAGGCCTATAAGCCTAATAGACTCCAGCCAGAAACTGGCCGGGAAAACCATCTTGGGGAGAATTACTCAATGGGTGGACGACAATCACATTCTGTCCGACATGCAGGCTGGGTTCCGTTCGGGTACAGGAACCATTGAACAGGCCTTTAGGCTTTTGTTGATACACTGGAAGGTGGTGGTGCTGGGCAAAGGCAGTCTCTATCTGGCCTTTATTGACCTTAAGACTGCCTTTGACCTGGTACCGAGGGAGGAACTTTGGAGGGTGCTTGATGGTTTAGGGATGCCCCCGTACCTACTGAACCTCCTCATTAACCTGCACACTAACACCTATGCCCAGGTTAGATGGGGGTTGAATGGGGAAAAGACCGATAAAATCAGGGTCGAGAGGGGAGTAAGACAGGGCTGTGTTTTGGCCCCCACCTTATTCTCCCTCTACATTAACGGGGTGGTAGATTATCTTCTGGGCGAACCATCAGACGCTCCTAGCCTGGGTGGAGTAAAAATTCCAACTCTGTTGTTCGCCGACGACACCCTCCTCATCTCCAAAACCCCCCAAGGTCTACAGTCTTTACTGAACCGCTTCCAGGATTTCTGTACCACTAAAGGCCTCGTCATAAACATAGATAAGACCAAGTACCTAGTCATGCACCCACCCCGCAAACTTGGTCTCCCTCCAATTCTGAACTCTATACCCCTAGAAAGAGTGGCGGAATTTGATTATTTGGGGATCCGCCTGAATGATGCAATGAGCTGGACTGCCCACATTGATAAAATGACTCTGGCTCACAAAAGGGTGGGGGGCGCCCTTCTTAAGGAGTACAATAACTCCTCAAAACATTGTGTTGCTCCCATACTCGAGATTTACAAAGCCCGTGCAGTCCCTGCTTCTCTCTATGGATCGGAACTGTGGGGCTTGGGCAAGGTCGATTCACTGAGTAAGGCCGAAAATAAATTTATCAAGGACCTTCTTGCTATCCCATCGAGCAGCCCGACCATCCCAATGCTCTTGGACACTGGCTGCAAAGCCATAAGGGACCAGGCTCGGCTTCGTCCCCTTCTGCTCTGGGCACGCTTGTGGAGGGTCCCGGAGCTACAATCTTACGCCAATGGGCTGGCAGAAGTGATGCATGCTGATGGTTGGAGTAGCATCAAATGGCTGAAGGACATAAAACATCTTTTAGGGGAACTGGGTCTGGCCTCTTGCTGGCATAGTCACTCCGCTCCACCAAAGAAGACTCTAAAAAAACTTTTCTGGGAGTGGGTTGACGTGAAGCGCTCTAGTAGCCAGCAGCATTGTAAAACCACCGCAGCTTTCCTGTTGTTCAAAGACGTTGTCTTGTATGAGCCATATATGGATATTATAACAGTTGCCATGGATAGGTCCTTGTATATAAAATTCCGGCTAGGAACCTTGCCCTTGGCGGATCTCTGTTCAAGGTGGAATAAAGCCCAGCACACATCACGCTTTTGTGCCTCTTGTTCGGATAAACCAGAGACGGTGCCACACTTCCTTTTCGAATGCCCGGACTATGGTCGAACCAGATCACGTTGGCTTGGCCCCATTTGCAGAGAATTGGGGACTCGTCAGCACTCTGTTGCCCTTCGGATTCTTTTAACGAATACAGCCCCTCCTATTGTTTGTGCTGTTGCAAAATTTTTAAAATGGGCTTGGTTGATAAGACTTAGAAGACTGTCCATATCAATTTAATTCTTTTTTAGCTAATTTATTCTGATATATCGTGTTTTAATTGCCATTCTATTTGTACAGTCTTACTTATTTCGACATGCTGTTTCTATATTTTTTGTACTGCTTTTATGATATGTGCATATCGAAATAAAGCATCAATCAATCAATCAATCAATATGTCAACCAGTTCAACATCTATTAAAATGCTTTGCATCCCTGTTGAACAAATGTCTCCTCAGATAACCACTTAGTGGTGTGGAAATCTCAGAAATTACCGTTTGCCTAAGCTAAAGCCATTTTGTTTGTGGCATCCATTTTTGTTAGCCAAGTGTAAGCCATGCGATTCTTCCATCCTCATTGTTGCCTGCTCTTCTATTCTGCTTGAGTCATCAACTATAGTTAACTCTTTCAGTACTGAGCCAGAGCACTGCACATGCTCAGAAAGGCCTGTAGCTGCTGAAATGCACCTGTCTTAGACTGTAACTGTCAGGCTGTTTTAACTGATGTAAGCAGAAATGTCTCCCCTCCCACTTTGTTGACCAAGCAATATTTGTATGCCCATGTTATTCAATAACTATTCCATTATATGCCTGTACCTCCTCTTTGAGTCGCCATGGTTACTCAGCAGTAAACTGAGTATCTAAAGCCCATGGCCTCTGTATTCTATGGACTACCTCCTACAGTGGCCTGAGGGTACTGTATTGACGTAGTCCCACTCATTAGAGGTTAATACATCTATTTCTCTGATATTACAGCTTCCGTGCCAATCTCTTTGTTGGTTTAGCCCCTTCGATGCTTGTGACGGAACCATTCCGTCATCAGTCACGGCTGAGCTGTGCTGATGACGGAATGGTTCCGACACGACCGCACCCTGTTCTGGAATGTCCAGCACAGGGGCGGAATCGGCGCCGCACGGAAGCGGTTAAGAACCAGTGGACAAATAAGGGTGAACCCCTGTACCAGTAAGCCCCTAAAAAGGCTAATTTCCTCAAATTGGTGCCCAACTTGGGGCTCATCGGAGATGTGGCTATCCAAGGGAGTGGTCTTGACGGAAGACAAGAATCTACTGAGGACGTACACTGCACGAAGAGACCTTTTGTCTTTGGAGACCAACTTGTTTTACGGTTTCCCAATCTGAACCTCCAGGTGTTGGTCGGTCCTGACTGAGGTCTCTCTTGTTGTAGTTTTTTTCCAGTGACCATTAGGTCAACCAAGAGCTTGGCAGGTGGAGGTTGGAGACTTTGTAATGTTATGTTAAATTGGGTTTTGTAAAGCGCTCAGCTACTCAAGAAGAGTGTCCCGGCGCAATAGACCAAAAAGCACAGAGCAGGAGTAAACTTTGGTTTGGTGAGATCGCTTAAGCGAAACTCTTGTTTTGGATTTGCTTGGCCAAGATTCTGGTTTGATTTTGTTTGTATATTGCAATATACAAAGGCAGGTAATGAGGAGATGTTTTGTCTCTAATTTTGATATATTTGGGATAAGTACTATATTTGGGATAAGTACTACTTTAGTTATAATAATATATTATAGCCTTATAGCCCGCCGTAGAGGGCTATATCGGCTATTAAAGGCCCTCTCCAGCATTAAAGGCCCAAGCCGAAGGCGAGGGCCTTTAACAAGGGAGAGGGACTTTAATAGCCGAGCTACGAAGAGCTATAAGGCTATTAGAACATTCTGCCACTAGAGGCCAGAATGTTCCTACAAAACAGAACAAAGCCTAATGGAGCGTGAGGGGATTGGAATCCCCTCAGGCTCCCTGAAGCCTTTGTTCACAGCCAGAGCTGTGAACAAAGAAGCATTGGAATGTTGGAGTTCCAGGCTTATACCAGCCATTATAAGCCCAGAGCACTCCATTGTTTTCAATGGAGCTCCCTACATTCCTTCTTTTTTTTTAAATATATTTTTTGGGGGATTGTGGTACATTAGAAGGACATAAAAAAATTCATACAATATTACAGAGATGATCATAGCTCACACAATAAAGTTAATATAATTACACATGATCTGCAATAAAAGACTGAGCAGGGGGGAATAAAAAGTTAGTGATAAAAAACATTGCGGTAGAAAAACATTACAGTAGAAAAAGCCCATCCAATCTTACGGCCGCAACTGGGTGGCAAAAAGTGCCCTAATTAAATTCAAGACACCTCATACTCTAGCCGCCCTCCAGTTTGTAAACGGGGCCCAGAGGCGTTCACCCATCTCACGTTTCCTGACTCCTTTCAATTCATAGGGACATGACTCAATATTATGAATCCCCAACAATCTGGAGAGCCACATCTGGAAGGACGGGGCAGCCGCATCCTTCCAACCTGCAGAAATCAGGATCCGGAGTACAGCTAATGATTTAAAAACTAAAGCCTCTTCATCCTTCCCCAAGCTCAGCTTTGAATCTGTGCCAAGCAACATCAATGTAGGGGATAAATCGATGACATGACCTAGCAGCCCCTCCCAAAATTTCATTATCTCTCTCTTGATAGAATCCAGCCGATTGCAATGAGAGAATATATGCACTATATCTGCTTGACCTTCGTTGCATCTGGGGCAGCTATCATTTTCCCTTAATCCCTAGCTTTGCCGGTGTATGGTACAAGTTAAATATTGTTTTAAAATGTTGCGCCCGAAGATTGGAAGCTCTAAATACCTGTTTATTCAATAAGAGGGCCAGGTCCAGATCCACGTCTGGATCCCCCAATTTTGAAGCCCAGTTAGATTCCATCTTCTCAATGTCATCCTGAATTCTCTCAACTAAGCAACTATAGACAATCTTGATCTTCTTACAGCCTCTTGCTAATATCTCAACCAAGGGGAAATCGACCGTTGACGGCACCCTGGGTCTTATTGCCCCCATAGTGCGAGCTATTTAACCATATAAGAGCCAGTGGCTCTCTGGAATGCCAAATCTATCCTGCAATATCTCGAACACCAATATCTTATCACCCTCCAAGATGTCTCACAAGGTATTGATCCCCATTCCCTTCCAAGCCTGAAAGTTTCTATCGGTTTTCAATTGGGGAAAAATATTGGAGTTGCACAAATGTAGGTAAGGGTTCAATTTTGGGATATTTAAGTATCTCAGGATAGATTTCCAAGCCTGCCAAGCGGGATACAAAGTATTTAAACGTGCTTTCTTATAGAATCGCCGTTCTATCTCGCAAAGCAGAAGACCAGGTGCCTTGCCACCCAACAACATCCTAAAAATCGGGGGCGGACTCTGTCCATCTACGTCCTCAGTCCCTATGTCGATGTCAGACTGAACTAAAATAGACATTTGAATCAAGAGGCAGGACCAGTGGTATAATCTTAAGTTCGGGAGGACCATCCCACCCTTTTCCCTAGGAAGCGACATAAGGTTGGTAGAACGCCTAATCCTACTGTATTGCCAAACAAATCTTATAAAGGTAGATTCCAAATTTTTCATTATTTTCTCCTCTATTAATAATTGAATGGCACGAAACAAATATAGCACTCTGGGAAACATTAGCATTTTTAGGGCGTTCACCCTTCCTACCAAAGAAAGATGCAACACATCTATTCTCTTGAGTTCTGTTTCGATAGCCTTTATAAGTGAGGGGTAATTCTCCTCGACTATTCTTTCCACCGATGCGTTAATCTTGGCACCTAAATACGAGGCAGAATCCACAAATCGATAATCAGATTTAATAATAATCTTAGAGCATATGATCTGCGTTTTGGTTTAATTTAATAGGTAACCCGATTCCAAGCCGAAAACTTTGGCCATCTGTCCCAAAATAGGGAGAGCCTGCTGTGGATTGGTGGTAATCACAGCAAGATCATCGGCTTACGCCAAAATTTTGTTAGAATAGCCGTTATATATCACAGGAGTTATACCAGGGCATGCTAATATCTCCTGGATAAGAGGGTCGATGTACAGGGCAAAGAGAATAGGGGAGCAAGGGCAGCCCTGGCGCGTCCCTCTCTTGATGTTGATTACCCCTGATTTCTCACTATAACCATTACCCTTGCTACCGGATCAACGTACATTGCCCTAAGAGCTCCAATAATTTTAGGGCCAGAACCTCTCCCAGCCAAAACCCCCCAAAGAAAGCTCCAGGCAACGCGGTCAAAGGTTTCTCTGCGTCAAGCAGGATCATGGCTATCTCTCCCCCAGCAGCAGCCTGGGTGTCAAACAATGCTATTACCCTATTTATATGGTCTGTTGTTCCCCAACCAGGGACAAACCCATGCTGCCACGGGGATACGAGTCTGCCAATGACCCTGCTCAATCTTTTAGCCCGAATTTTGGAATATAGTTTTGTATCTGAATTTATCAGGGTTATAGGGCAGTAAGATCCTGGTTTTTCCATCGGTTTCCCTTCTTATGAAAAATTATGATGTTTGTTTCTTTCCAGGAATCCGGAACCACCCCTGAATACAAAACCCTGTTAAATAGATCTACTAAGAGTGGGGAAATTTCGGCTTCAATAGCTTTGTAGACTTCAAGGGGGATCCCGTCTGAGCCTGACGCCTTTCCCGGGGCTAATTCCCGCAATGCTGCTATGACCTCATTTGATGTAATATCCTTATCTAATTCCTCTTTGATTGCTTCATCCATTTGAGGGCCCCTATCTCGACATTCCTCCCCCGGTTTTCTGCCTGGCGCTTCGTATTCATAAAGCCTCTGGTAGAAATTCTCGAAAACCCTGATAATATCTTTCACTTCAGTGTACTCATTCAAATCTTCTTCAATACGGGCAATAACATTCTTGGCCTTTTCCTGCCTTAACCGGAGGGCAAGAGCTCTCCCTGCTTGCTCCCCGGTTTCATATCTTTTGGCCCTAGCGGTTTGGAACTCCCCTATAGCTTTCTCGGTTACCTCCTTTTGGAGTGCTGCTCTTACTGCTAAGAGTACATTTTGGCTCTCAATGCTCTCCCCTCCAGTGGCTATATCCCTGACATGCTGTTCTTCCGCTCTCCCAAGTTTCAACATTAACCCCTTCGACGCTCATGATGAGCTCAGCTCGTTATGAGGTACACCTCTCGTATGCTCATGACGAGCTGAGCTCGTCATGAACCGCGGGTTTTTAAAAACTTCAGCGCACAGCGGGAAAATGCGCCGCACGCATGTGGTTATGGCATCCACCTCACCCCTATCTTCCCTTCTAAGCCTTGCAGAACAGCTGATGGTCTCCCCCTTAAGGCCGCCTTGAATGTTTCCCATACCATGTTCCGAGAAGTGCTGTATCCGTTTGCTGCAAAAAACTCTGTGACCCATTTTTTAAGGTGGTCAGTAACCCTTTTATCGGCAAGTAATTTTTTCTCAAAGGACCAGGGATTTCTTTTCCTTTCCATACTACCACAATCATAAGATAGTATTAGAGGGTTATGACCTGAGACTAATCTGGTGAGTTTTATAATACCCACTTTTAATAATTCGGATGAAGAGATAAGGAAATAGTCCAACTTCGTATATCTCTGGGCTGGGTTGGAGAAATATGTATAGCCATCATTCAGAGGTAGTTTGACCCCCCAAACGTCCTGCAAACCATGAGAGCACATAAGGGCCTGTACTGACCGAAAAAACCTTGGGTTTCTGCCCAGCATATGGTGTTGAATTACTCCAGTCAGCCGAGATATTAAAGTCCCCTGTTACTATTAAAGGAAAGAGCCACCCAACTAGCTATACTTCGAGAAAACCAAACATCTCAGGATCGTCCTGGTTTGAGCCATAAATTACACAAAGTGTAAAGCCCAATTCCAATTCTACTATTGCCCATCTTCCATTACTATCTGCTTTTACTTTCTTTGCCTTTCCCAAGGATGTTCAAATTAAAATTGAGACTCCCCGGATTGTTGAAGTCTGTGTCGGGCATGCAACTAATTCGAAACCACTAAAGAGAAGTTGCTTACATTTGGCCCAAGGAAGGTGGGTCTCCTGTATACACAGGATGTCAATTCTCTCGTGCTTCACAAGATAGGCCAGTCTCTGCCTTTTCTTCCAGTCGTTCAGACCCCCCACATTAATAGTACAGATTCTAATGTTTGCCATTACGTTGAGCTAAAGTGTCAAAAAATTGATCCTTAATCATCTTGTTTTTCATCATACAGTTGCCTTGTCCTGCACTGTACCACTTCCCCTTTTCCCCCTTTTCCACCCACCCCACACCCCAATCACCACCCTCTCCCATCCCCCCAACCACTCTACCCCCACCGCCCTCCACCCCACCCCCCCAGAGACCCCTCAACCCCCCCCATTCTCCCTACTCTGTGAGGCGCTCAGACCGAGTCTGTGCATGTGATGGAACGCGGTGACAGCAGTGAGGACTGATATATACTTAATCGATTATCTTACTCTATTGAGGAGCCCACCAAAAAACCCAAGAAAAAACAAATTACAATAACACCAAAGAATATGAAGATCAGACAATGTCCCGGGGCTGCCCTGCCGCCACTCGATTATCATCAACCCCCCTTAACCATCAGACAAGCCCATCTAAATACATCTAAATACATAGAGAATCTAATTATTCTTTCGCCTTAATTTCTGAGGAGAAGAATAGAGTCTTTCCGTTATTTATAACTTTTAGCTGTGCCGGGTTTATCAGGAAGGCCTGCAAGTTTTTGTCCTGGAAGGGCTTTATCATTCCTCTTAGCCGCCATCGTCTCTCCACTGTAGTGTGGCAAAAGTCCGGCCTGACAAAGAATGAAATCCCTTCACTACTCCGTCTTGCATTTGGTCTTGCCAGATCCGATACCGCTTGCCTCAAAATAAAATTTCCCAAAAAGATCAGGACTGCCCTGGGCTTGTCCCCCTCCTTGGTGTTTCTTCTCATTTTAAAGGGAGTGCGATGGACTCTTTGCACCTCAGTAGACCAATTCCGTCCACTCAACTCGGGAAATGCATGTCCAAATAACTTTATGATGTACGCCCTGATGTGGGACCGTTCGGCCCCCTCCGGGATTCCAAGTACTCTCAGATTATTCCTGCATTGCATGTTTTCCATTGCCTCAAGCTTCCAGTGAATTTCGACCGTTTGCGCACTTTGTGAATTGACTTTAGAGACGGCCTCAGCCACTTCGGTTTCCGTTGAGACAATCCTGTCCTCTAGATTTGCCACTCTATCGCCAGTATTAGTGCAGGCCTTTGACAGCTTCCTGACTAAGCCCTGCATCTTTTTCATAGCTACATGGGCTTTCTGATTATCTTTCCGGGTTTCTTCTCTGTAAGCGATGATTTCCTGGTGTATTGTCTCTTAAAGTGACATCTGAGCAAACTCCAGCCCGGGGCTGCCCTGCAGATGCATATCAGAGGAATGATCCGAACTTAACTCACCCTGGGCAGCAGCCGGCCCCTTACTCGCTGCTCCTGAAGCTTTTAAGGCAGTGGCTGGTTGATCCGGCTCCGGGTCACTCTCGGAGTCTAAATAAGAAGAGCATAGCTCCTCATCCTCGGACCACTCTAAACTGTCCGAGGCCGAGAAAAAAAGCCTCACTTGGGGAGCTCTCCTTCCCATCCCTAGTTCCAACTCCGCTAATTGTCAAATCGTTGCTCTGTACATCTTCCTCTCCCAAGATTTCCTGATTTATAGTCTCCAGAGCTGCTCCCAAACAGATACCTAAAATAGTGTGTGGCGGTTCCTGGGAGCTACCTGATTGTGACTCAACAATAGTATGCTCGTCAATATGACCCGGGGGCACCTCATCCGCATTTGGGGTTATGCCGGTGGACCCGGGGACCCCACCATTCATAGCTGCCTCCTCCTCCGCTTGTAATTCATCTCCCTGCGGCACTGTATCTAAAGCTGGGACAAGTGCCAAAAAGAGAGGGGGGCCACCATCGTCAGTGCTGACGTGATGAGACTCAGCATTTGCTGCTTTTGCTGCCTCAGCCTCCCTTATGGTGCACCGACCACCTTTGGAAAATCTTCAGCCCCCTTCTCCTTACCGGATTTAGCGAACAGGTCAGCAATCGATGCTGTCGCTAAACGGGTCCGGGCACCGGTCTGCTGCTGCTGCGGTTGTTTTTTCTTGGCGCGCTCCTCCGCTGGAGGTGTTTGTGCTCCGGTGGACTCCACCATGCCTTCCTCCCGTTGCGGCTGTTGCTTCCTTCTCACCGTCGCGGTTTTCATAGCTGGATTTACTTTAGGGGGCATATCTTTAGAAATTGTAGAGCTTTCCCACAAAGTGCAGCAGGCTCTGTTCTGCTCTCCGAGCTGCCGCTTCCCGCAGGTCTCCACGCTGGGTCTCAAACCGGGTCTCCGAGCGGCCTCTGAGCTACTCAGCCTCGAGCACCTCAGACCCTTGCTCCGCCCTCCTGCCGAGTCACATCCACTCCATCTGGGCAGAAAGATGGTGAGAGCGTCCGCTAGGTCCCGCAACAGCTGTTTTGCCGATCCGCGACAGGACAACACCGTTTGCATAACTCCAAGAAAAGCTCTGGTTAAACGTGGTAGTTTTTTTGCAGCAATAAAGCGGTGACAGGGCTGCAAGTCCCAGGCAGTGTCTAATGCTTCTGGGCTCCGGTCCAACATGTCCTCACTGCTCTGCCGCTTCGACCACTACTAAGCGGCCGCCATCTTGCCTCCCTACTAACCGCCGGAGCTCCCTACATTCCAATGTTCTAATATGTTCTAATATTTTTTGGCATGCCTGTTCCTAGCATACTTCATAGAAAGTGTTGCTGTCTTGGAGGTACCAATATGGATCTAGAAAATAGTTAGCCGGCTCCCCTAGAGGGGACACTTAATAGGTTTTTGTATATTAAATACGGTATTTCTTCCATAATGTAGAGTACACTGTGGAATGAAAATACGAGTAAAAGGCCTTATGATAGAAAAAACAGCAATGGACCGCACACCGCTAGCCCCTCCTCCGGGTCGCCCCTAAGCACTCTGGTATGTGCAGTGCCTGAAGTTTGAAGAATTACTGAAAGTTCGTAAGTGGTTCACCTATGTAGGTGCAAGTAGATACTTGTTATTCCCCCAATCTCTAGACCCGGTACATGGCCCGGGTTTCGGGATATCTTCCCTCATCAGTAGAGAAAGTCAATAGGGGTGGAAGAGAAGGCCGCTTGGTAACCGTCACGGGCCTCGTTGCCCAGCACGCAGGTGCGTCGTCCAGGCCTTATGATATTTGAAACATGGAAGTCTTTGGGCTGTTTACTTGTGTTGGTGCTGTCTCTAGACTGCTTTTCAGAGCTCTTTTGTTTCTAAATATGATTTACAATTGGTTTGGTTTGAGTACAGTCTGTGGGCTGCCTCTTGTTTTTGTCATAGTGTCGATTTGTGGGTTGATTGTGTGTTTGAGTGTCAATGAGGTTTGTGGACTGACACCAGTGGTGATGCTGGTGAAGTACTTGCTTGAGTGAGTAGTGACTGTGCTCTTTGTGTAAGAAAGGCTTACCTAAGCAATCTGTGTTGTGTGTTATGAGTGTGTGGCTCCCTTCTTGAAAATGTCTGGAATGTGCTCCATTTGGTTTGTTGTCGTCATTGTGTTCTGCAGATGCCATTGGAAGAATTACACTTTAAAATTCAAAGGATGAATTATATAACCTGTGTTAAGTAGCTGCACGCTACTATTAAAAGTAAATCAGTAACAAAGTATAGATGTGTGAATATTGCACAATGGAAAAAAATTAGAATTAAAACTCAATAGGAAAAAGTAGGCCTCACAGATAAAAACACATTTGTGTGTTTTACACAACTAGAACTCAATACAAAATGTTACATCATTATCCTTAGATAAATTATTTTAAATATTAAAAGGCATTCTTATTATATGAGTAATTGGTTGCTGTTAAAATAAAAGCATTATTTTACCACACTGCCCAACGATAGATTAAGACTGGCTTGGAATACCTGGTTTTTAACAAAGCCTCACTCCCGGCACCAGAAAGAGAGCTTTTAACAGCTGCTCAAGTTGTCTGTCCGAAGAAGCTGTCTGTCAGAGCTGAGGTCATAAAACACAGCTGACGCAGTGGCAACTAGGTTTTAAAGCATGTGCATTAAAGACTACTAATTTGGAACATTAAACATACAGCTTCATTATTGTGGATAAAAGAGAAAGGATAAAAGTAAGGATTTTCTTTCTTGTTGCTTTCCTAAAAAGCACATCTGTGGTTCTGATGGTAAATGATTACTGCTTTTTAAAAGACAAAGTGAAACAAATGTTCTGTGTTTCAGTAAAGCTTCTGTGCTTAGTTTCAAAGGAAGTTTTGTAAGTTTTATAAATAAATGCATTTAAAGACAGAAGGAAAGGAATAGGGCTTGCTTTTCATATGTAGAAAAAATTAACGGGTTAGTAATCATTCTTAAAAAAATGACTACATGGAACTAATTATTACAACTCGTTGCACTAAAATCGTTTTTGCATTATCATGATCTGTATAATGTCTAATAACACTACTGGGGTATATTTAGCACTGTAGAAAATTACCCTGTGCAAAGTATGTATTCAGAATTTTATGTGCACATTAAGATTTCTATTTTCAACTGGTTAAAAGATGTTGTTGCACCAAATTACAAGGGTCAATATTAGTTTATCTAACAAAGCCAATATTACTGTCTCTTAGTGACAAACTTAAAATGTAGTATGGCCTAATGGCTGCAGTGTCAAATACAAAGGCTATTAAAAGTCATGCAAAGAGTAGCTGTACAGACATGTGAATTACATTGCACGCCTTAATGCACGATACTGCTGGGTGCAATATGGCGGTCTGAAAACAGAAATTCTGAGTCAATTTTTTAGGTGCTAGAAAAGCACAGTGCACAAGGATAAAACAAAATATAAAGAGTAACAGTTGCATCCTAACTTTAAAAATGTTAGCACGCAGGCACGGAGCAGGGATGCCCTTCAGTCATGCTTCTCAAGAGTTACTTTGAATTGTAAAGGCCGCATGGGAATAGCCTTGCTCAGACAGGGGACAACAGGTTTAAGGGTCAGAGGCCAAGTTCTGTATTTAGAACGGACCAGCACTACTGAAAGTAAAATGTCCACACAGGGAGTTTTGGAGCATTTTTTTCTCTAAGGTTAGACACTGTGACAGTGTGTGATTTCTAGATTACATAAGCATCACAGCGTTTCTTCATGTGTACATGTACATATATAATTGTGTAAATGCAAGTTGTAAATTTAGTCTATAGCCCTTGTAGTAATATTACAAATACATAAATAAACAGGGCTGTATTTGATTGAACGGGGAACATATTCCTTTTCAGCAGATTTGCTTCTATTTTGGTCTACAGCAAATAAAATGTGTTAAGCAAACACACACTTCAGTGCCACTTGTTCTTTATAGGAAAAACATAGATATAATACCTGCTTGTAATGTTGAAGAGTAGTTTAACAAATTAATTCCTTTGTGCAAATTACATTTCCTGATTCTAACATTGTAGGATAAAACACTACAGGTAATGTAAACTTTGCTCTAATGATGTCTGAGGCTATAATGTGCCTAGGAAAATTAGGGTCAAATTAATTCTCAATTCATGTTAATAATATTTAGGATATCGTCTTTAGTAATTTAGCTACATTTAATAAATGGAACAATTTACTTAGTTGTTTCAATAAACTTATGGCCTTGTTTAAGCCTTCTTGGAACAAGATTGGACACCACAGATCAGTTGTAGGTAAAATTAGCTAACAGAAATATTGCATATTCAGTAAGGAGCAGATGGGGCTATCACTGTTTCCTTGAGAAATAATGCAAGTGTAGGAGATATGCAGGGTGGGGTTTATCCTACTGAGTAACATTATCAAGGGGCATGAGCATCTGTGGGCCATGTGCAGAGAATAGCTCAATGCATTCAGAAATAATGCATTCAGAAATAATGGTTTCCACTTAAAATTGTTGTGCCAGGGTCAGATAAAAAACGCCATGAAATACAGTTTGCATTAATGCGCTATTATGTTACACAGCTCAATAAACTAAAGGAATTGGTAGTTGATTATTGGATTAATGTTTTCTAGTTAGCCCAATGTGCTTGTACACCAAAATTTAG
The DNA here is from genome assembly GCF_964261635.1 of Lissotriton helveticus. Lineage (NCBI taxonomy): Eukaryota > Metazoa > Chordata > Amphibia > Caudata > Salamandridae > Lissotriton > Lissotriton helveticus. Next base: position 388,183,932 of record NC_136058.1, on the reverse strand, counting down.
AAAGTGTTACAGTCCAATAGTATTGGACATGGCCTCCTTGATATGCATTCCCCAAGTTATTTACCTCCTACAAGTCTGTTTGTGCCCAGCTGCCAAAGGGGTAAATATTGTCGCTAGGAGGTCACCTGCTTAGGTTACCTACTGTCGAAGGGGGGTAGGAGACCAGCTCCTGGGCAAATTAAGGGTAAGCAAAATTAAGTAACACATTGTCCCTTTTCTCATTTTTTGTGCCTATCGTTTGTAGTATTGTGAGTTATTCTGTGTGGAAAGTATGCAGGGCAACTTGTTGTGGTGCTCTCTCTCTCTCTTTCTCTCTCTCTCTCTCTCTTTCTTGAGACTGTCTAAGCTGTCCTAGGAACGGCCATGAGACAATTGGTTGGGCTTGCTTTAGTCATTCATTTCACAAGATGCTGTGAAGATGCTGTGAATATGTTCTTAAATAAATAAATTCAAGGGGGATACTCCTCTCTTTGTTTTGATACTTAAATAAATAGAGACAAAGCACCTCACCAGTGCACGTCTAATTGGCTATTAAGTTATACCGTTTAAACAAAATTGTTAGAATTAACAAAAATGAATAAATAACTACGCCATGTTACTGCCCCTCCTGTCTGTAAACTGATGTAATATGGAATTAGATAAGAATGAAAGGATGGGTAGAATAGACTGATGTTTCCTTTTTTGATCTTTAAGGGGAACTATATGTGGGTAGTTCTTGTTCTATTATTATTATTATTTCAAATCTTTATCTTGGCTTCACGCCATAAAAGAACAGTACATACATTACAGTTCAATGGATAAAATAAACATTTCAATTAAAATATTAAACTCATTATTTGAAACTGTGCAATTCATGTTGGAAGACAATCGGAGCACGACAATAAAATCATATAAGCACTGGATGGACACCGCAATACTTCCAAGAAACAAATTGAACACCGCAGTACTTCCAAGAAACAAGTTCAAGCCCATAAAGGAATAAAAACTCAGTTACAGCTGATGCCCCATTTTTTCCTCTGGAAGAAAATAGAAAGTAAAAATCTACTGACACTAAATGTTATCTGTTGCGATGTATTTGTAGTTAGGATTCTCAGAGCCTGTGAACAAGACCTCAAGCCTAACAATAGGCATATTGGTTTAATCCATCTCTTTCTAGCCTGAGCATACAAGGGGCATAAAAGGAGGATATGTTGCTCATTCTCTATCTGATTATTTTTACACAATGAGCAAACTTCATCCAATACTAAGGAAGATGGATCACAATTCCTAGCCCAACGAGCCAAAGTTGATTTTATTAAAAGATTACCATATCTAAATTTTTAAAATAATGTTTTGGCAAGTGGGGGCTCTATTTCATCCATGAAAATCTCATAAAGTGGTTCATCTTTGAAGTTTAAAAATTTTGAAACTAATGTCCCACTAGTTATGGTGCTTACAGTCATATTTACTATAAAGGTCCAAAAGGCCCTTTTTAAAATTAGTTTGGGGTTAGGTGGTAACAGCTCGGGGTTCTCCCAGAATTGTTTCAGACCTATGTTACTGAACCAAGTCCTAACATGCCTAAGCCATGGAATAGCTTTCTGGCTGTCCAGCGCCATGATCTCTTTCAGCCCATCTCTGTAATCTTGAAGTTCGGGAACATGCCATAATCTAACCCATAGCATTAACGGTCTGATGAGAACTTGATGGTCAGTTCTTTTAAAGTTAAGGTCCAGTTGCAAGGATACTAATGGGGTGCCTCTCGGGACCCTTACCAAACTTCGCATAAAGTTGTTGTCTAGGACACTAAAGGTCTCCTTGGACCCTGGCCCCCATAATTCTGCACCATAAAGGACTGATGATTGAACTTTAAATTTGAATAGTTCCATCACTGGAGACACCGCTTTACTAGTGCTCAGGCTTTGCTCCCTGAGTATTGGTTTAACATTCTGGGCAAATATCAGTTTGCTTTTTTCCATTTGGGCTTTCCAAGTAAAGTTGGAATCTAGTGTCACCCCTAGATATGAAAAATGGGGCACTGATTCCAGCTTTATTCCTTTCAATGTTAGACAGCCCTTGTCTGGTTTGGTTGGATTTAGGGCCATGCATTTTGTTTTTTTCCCGTTTATCTCCAACCCCTTTTGGCTGCAATAATCATTAAAAGTGTTCAATAATGTCTGCAGGCCATTTTTTGTTTGGGAAATCAAGATGGTATCGTCAGCAAATAATAGGGATGATACCCTTTCGCTGTTCAGTTTAGGAGAGTCATTTTTGCTTCCCTCTAAATATGAGGGAATGTCGTTCACGAAGATGGAAAAGAGCGTAGGGGCCAGGACGCATCCTTGGCGAACTCCACGTTCAATTGGAATTTTTTGTGTTAGTTCGCCATTTGGGCCCCATCTAATTCTCGCAAAATTTCCTTCATGTAACTCTTTGATCTGAGCTACTAAATTATTTGGCATACCTGCGGCACTCAAGGTTTTCCACAGAAGATTATGTGGCACTAAATCAAATGCTGCCCTTAAATCAACAAAAGCAACATATAAATGGGCCTGTTTAATCTTTACGTACTTCCAGTAGAGGCAGCAGAATCTAAAGATCTGATCTATAGTGCTGACTTTTGATCTAAACCCAGCTTGAAATTTGGTTAAAATTGTGTTTTCCTCCAACCAATCACTCACACGTAATAAAATATGACGTGAGTAGATTTTCTGGAGGATGTCCATTAAGCTAATTGGCCGATAGTTGCAGGGGTCCATCCTATCTCCTTTTTTGAATATTAAAACAATTTCTGCTCCCTTCCAGCTTTCGGGGAATTCTAAAGTACAAGATAATTTATTGCACAAATAGTTGATATATGGTGCCCATATTTTTAAATCATGCTTATATAAGTCCCCAGGAATCTTATCCAGACCTGGGGCTTTCCCAGATTTTATTTGGCTTATTGCCAACTATGTTTCTAATAAACTAAAAACAAGAAAATCTGCTGGGATTTCGTAACTTACTGCATTCGATGCCATAAGGGAGTCATCATATTTTTTATATAAATTTGTAAAGTGGGTTACCCAAGTTTGCTCGTCCAAAAAAATATCCTTGACCACCCTACCTACATGGTTCCCATTTGCTACTAGCCTCCAGAAAGCTACATTGTCGCGTGATCTGGCGGCTAGCAGCAATTCGGCCCATTTATCTTCCTCCCACGCTATTTTCGAGGCCCTTTGAACTGACTTGTAATTATTCCTTGCTTTTTGTACATCCAATTGAGACTTGAACTTAATCGCAAATAATAATTCCCTCTTTGACTCTCTACAGGATCTGTCATACCAGGGCTTGCTATGGGACAGATTCTGGGTCTTTTGCTGGTTTTTTTTGGGCATTTTGGTAACTAATAATTTTAAGTTGGAAAAAAACTCCTGATGTATTGTCAAAAAGGAGGTTTTGGCTTCCTCCTCAGGCGTTAAACCTAAATAGGATGCAAAAGTCCCAGCAAAGAGTGAATATATTTCACTAAGGATGTCACTGTGATCCAATATAAATGGCCATTTAAGCGATCTCCTATTATTACTAATATGGAACTCGATATTATCACCACCACCTTCCTCGAGTGGGAGTGGTTGGAATAGATCATTAAACAGTGCAACATCTAAAGTCAATTTTAAGGGAAAATGGTCACTTTCAACCCTCTCCATTACTTCGAGATCTACAAGATGCGACCAAAGGGGTATGGAAACAATCACAAAATCCAAGTTACTTTTGTAATTGTTCCTACTAAAGGTTGGTTTCTTCAGGGTATCGGAAGGTAACCGACCGTTGCAAGCCCTAAGGAAATGCTCCGTACATAATTTAATCAGCTGGAGGACCAAGGTAGAACATTTAACCGATTTGATGTTCTCGAGGACAGGGATTTTATTCGCCTGGTCTTCCTCCTCAAAAATTTCACTAAGACCCAAAACTGGCTCAAAATTACAATTTAGATCGCCAGCCAGAATAACAAAGTCCTCCCTGGGATCCAACCCACTCCATAAACAATCTAATTTAGAAAGGGTTGGTGATTCTTTTGAAAACGATGCTGGCCTATTGTAGATATTTATTAGGAATAGTTTATTACCATTGCAAGTTGTAACTTTTAGTACTAAAATATCTACAGAATTTACATCTATCACCTCGATATTTACCCTTAGATTTATTTTTACCCAAATCAAAAGTCCCCCCGACGACCTTCCACTTCTAGAGGGGGTCGCACCAATTCCATAAGTCTTGTAACCTACCCTATGGGGCGTATCAACTGCCCATGTTTCCTGTAGTAGACAGAAATCAAAGGATTCTATGAAATTAGCCCACTCTGGATCCCTCAGGTTTTTTACAATTCCGGCTACATTCCAGCAAACCAATTTTACCGGCACCCCAAGTACAGATGACATATCAGTAATGACCCTTGGTGACTCTTCACTAATGGTTGCCACCAATTGAGTTGCCATGGGTATTTCCTCAGAAGGCAATTGACTCAAAATGCGTGTGGGTACTACCAATTCTTCAGGGGTATTTGTGTCATAGATTGCAGTTTTGACCAAAGAAGGAGGCACAGGAGTCACCAATACATCAGGTCCATTGACAGCACCCCCAGCAGCAGGACTCCTTGTATCTCTTCCCTCATCCCCCCAGTTCAAGAAACATCAATCACAATTGTCTAGACCGCTAAAAATATCGAATCTATTTGACGTTTCAAGAGGTGTGAAGGGTTTTAAATGATCCATCCTTCTGTTCTGGGATTTTTGTGTTCTAGCTGGAGCATAATTCCATCCCATGGGATCTGGGGCTGCCACAGAGCAAGGAGCATAATACAAACTTCTTGTACCCTGTAAAGTCGGAGGATACAGAGCATATTGATTACTCCCAGCATGCTGTACAATAGGGTAATTGGGTGGCTGGGTTTGGGTTATGTACTGTGGAGGGTGATACTGAGATGGAAACACCACTGACCTTGGGTAAAAATACGTTAAGGGTCTTGGAATTATGGTGTTATTGGAGCTGCCTGTCTGCCAGTTCAATATAAATTGAACCGCATTGGGGTCCCTAAAATTCACCACCACCACATCACCATCGATGTCTTTAGGTCTGCCCCCCAACCATTCAAGACGACGAACATGGGCAATTTCCCCGTTGATATGATTTGCAATTGGCCTATAAATTCTCAGCCAATGCATTATCTTATTTTTTAATTGGGCGAAACCCTCCCTCTTATTTTGTCCAAGCACAGGCACCCCTGTTAGGACTACCACATAAGGTACTGCCTCTGGTGGGAGTTCAGGCAAAGGAACCCTTCTGGGTTTCCCCCAGGTGTGTCTGGTTTCCCCCACCTCCCTTGTTGGTTTCCCCAAAAGTATATTAGATGTGTTACCAATGGTTTTATTTGTAACATTAGCCGTCAATTGGTCAGAAATTTTTTGTTGGGGGGGTTTGGGGGGTGGGTGGTGATGGCCAGTCACTGCCACTGTGTTCCCCATAGGTTTGGAGGTAGATGCAGTTGAGGAAGGGATAGAAGGGATAAAGGTGGGGATGGTTGAAAGTGGTTGGACTGTAGTTGACATGTTTTGTGGTGCATTGTTTGTTGCTAAACTAGTTACATTATTTGAACCAGTATTAATTACAACGTCCTTATTACCCAATGCATACTCAATTTTACACAGTCTACACTCCACTTCCATCAACCTCTCCAAAATAGATGCAGAGTAAGATTTAATCAAACTCTCAATATCAAGTAATGACACAAGACCCTTATTCTCAGTTGGTACATTAACAAAAACGCTAGTGTCCATACTGTCCTCCTTATCTGTGGGTAAATTTGGCAGGGCTAAAGATGAAGATGAAGTATGGATCCCCTCTATATCTGATTGTGGAACACAGGGATTCTTAACAATATTGGCCGCCTTTTTGCCAAAATCAGAACAACTCAACTTGGGTTGTAGCAGATCCCATCTTTTCCGCCGTTTTTTAATCGGTGGCGGACCATAGTTTTTTTGCGAGAGTGACAGTTTTTTTGCCCTATTATGGGCTATTTGCACTAGTGGCAAAACATCTCCCTTCAATGTACTTGAACTACTTGCGTGTGATGTTGAAGGTAAACCATTCATGTCCGTCCTAGGTAAAGTATTTGGTGAGAGCACAACCACGTCCACTTCCAGGGGCTGGCTATCCGGTATGTTAACCGACTCATTAACTATTAAGCCAGTGTCAGTGTCGTTAAGACCAATAGCAGGAGTTAGTGGCAGTGAAACAGACCCATTTTTTATGCTTTCCACGGAACGGCGTCGATCCGCCCGCCGCTCCGCCAAGACAATCTCCCTAGCGATATCAGGGGAAGATTTTGAAAAATAATTGTCCAAGGTTCCATTTAGCAGCATTCCCTGTTTGTCATGCATGGGTTGCTCTGTATTTGTAGAAGACATCTATGAGCGATAGACTGATAGAGCAAACAAATCAGAAGTGGTAATGGGCAATAACAAAAACAATCAGTACCTGAAGGACAAAAGGATATGCCCAATCCGGTCTCCTCGGTTCTCGGAGGGTCTCAGAGGGTCCGCCCTTAGTCCGGGCTTTGTCCCGGGATAAGTCCCGCACACGCGTTCCGCTCACGCGTGGCGGTAACAGGTTATATGCGGGCAATTAGCTGAAGGGGAGGGGTCACGGGAAGAGGCGGCAGGTGTGCCTGATGATCCTCGCACAGCCTGGTGGGCCTCGCAGTCCCGTCCTCAAGGAGATCCCCTGGCACAGCGTCTCCTCCGCAAATGCGGCTTCCTATCAGCAAGGTCAGGATTCAAGGAAACTAAAGGCAGCTTCCCAGCAGCAAGGTCCGTGTTAGCAAACTCCTCGGCGAGCGGCTCCCGCAGAGCGGGGGCCGCGAGCAGTTTTGAAGCCGGTCACAGAGGGGAGGGGTCACGGGAAGAGGCGGCAGGTGTGCCTGATGATCCTCGCACAGCCTGGTGGGCCTCACAGTCCCGTCCTCAAGGAGATCCCCTGGCACAGCGTCTCCTCCGCAAATGCGGCTTCCTATCAGCAAGGTCCGTGGTCAGGATTCAAGGAAACTAAAGGCAGCTTCCCAGCAGCAAGGTCCGTGTTAGCAAACTCCTCGGCGAGCGGAGTTCTTGTTCTAAAATTCCCAGGTGGCAACACCATTTATTGTTTGTGTTATTTCAGCACTAAACAAAGTCGCAGAAGCATCATGAGCCCTTTATCAGTTAGTCTGTGTAATTGAGCTGACAGCCTTTATTAGAGCTGGCGAATAGGTTCCTCCCCTGAATATGATACTACATGGTCCAGATCGTGAAAACAAATATGATGCCTATGGTTCACAATGCTAGAGAAAATGCCTGTGTGATCCTTAGCACACATCTTGAAGAAAAATATTGCCTTATGAGAGCTTATTTTCCACAATACGTTCTGCTGGAGAGATTGATGTACTTACTATGTTAGGATTAATTGATTGGTTATTCATGCAATACAGATCTCTGTTACGTTCACAGTTTCAGAGTTTCCCGCTACTCCTATAACATGAGAGCATGGTCATAAAGCGCAAAACATGGTTGTTCTTACGTAAGGAAAATAATTCTAGAAGTGTCCACAGTCCTGTAGAATAGTGGGAAAAAAATCACAAGTAGAAGAAGTGTTGTGTACTATATGATTTAAGGAACACAAGCTTGCTAACACAAGAAACGCCAAAGAATAGTTGTTTTGAAATTCATTTTCTTTGAGGTTCTTCAGAAAAATAATATAGGGGCGTTTCTGAAATAGAATACCCTCTTTTCATTGATTATCTGTATGCCTAGTCTAAAGATTTCTGTTCCTTATACCAACAGATATATGCCGCCCTACAACCATTGCCAGAGGGGTCAGGAAATCTAGCCTGAGGATTAAGCGCAAGTCCAGCTTGAAGCCAAGGTGAAGGGAACAAGCACAGGTGTTGCTGACAACTATAACAGCGGTGAAGGTGGAAGACTGGAAGAAGCGTGTACCCCTGCCACTGCCATATGACTCTTGGGCAAAGGACGGGGTCACAAATCAGGATGGAGCCCTGATCATTTGTTTTGCTCCAGTTTTTTTAAGCCTAGCTGAGAGAGGCACAGACCGATGACAAGAGCAAAGAGGTTTTGTCTGAGGTGACCCCCTCTGAAAGAAGGCTTGTTTTGGATCTGTGCAACAGGCTTCTGAGTTCCACTCCCCAACTGAAAGCAAGTCTGTACCTCTGTTTGTGGATAAGGAGATGCCTGGGCACACTGGGTGCAATCTCTGGCCCGACGAAAGAGCAGTGTGCCAGCAGAGCAACACAGGAGTTAGTTAAGGACTTGAGTTCAGGGTACAGGTGCTGTGCCCCTGGTGCCTGTTAGATTAAAGTGAAGAATACTGGTGCACTGCCTGAGACACTGGATTGGATCATTGAGGGTATTTGCCCTGAAAGGTGATTGCTCTATTCTGAAAGATAAATACTTTTTACTCAGCTTGGGCCGCAATTGTTTTCCTGAGTTGCAAGTTATGCAGCTCCACCCTGGGAGAAGTGAACATTTGATTAACAATAGGAGCCTGTGAAAACACCAAGGAGTATAGAGGGAAAAACAAAACTACGGCGCCCTCCACTCAATACATCATTACACAACCAATGCCGTAGTTTCTGAGGCGTTTCTCAATTCTTGATCTGTAGACAAAACTGGATAAACCACAGGTGCTTCCAGGAAAACTCTAACCTTTAGAGACTATCAAAATGGTCTCAGTCTAATGCCTTAATAAAATAGCCCCTCTCTGATCCATATACATTGAAACAGCACATGACCCACAAACATTTAACACACATGAAAAAAGGTGGGGAAAGCGAGATGGCACCTCACGGGCGCACCACCAATGGGACCCCTGGCTGGTACTCACCAGGATGGCCCTGTTCTCATCATTGGTGCCATCAAGCCTTAACGGAAACGTGTCTAAACCCAGGGTGGGGAGACAGTGAATGGTGCAATGGACACAACTTATATGTGACAAAACTTACGACATTAGACATATAACATACAACATATAAGTTACTGTGCAACTAGAACCAAAAAAACTTTACTCGTGTTCTATTCTTTGTTGCAAACAGTATACACTTAAGTATAAAAAAGAGGGATGTGAATACTACCCATCGATTCACACCCTACTTACAGCCGACATGTTTCATTGCCTTGGTTTTTATCAGGCAATTTCCTCAGGGCAAACCAATAAATGCCACTGCACAAGCCACTGGCCGTAGTGTGCTGTAAATAAACAAACATAAATGAGGTTACCTACTATCTATCTCTCTATTATTTAAAAAAAAATTGTTTAGCACTGTCAAAAAATGTGGAAATTGCTCAGTGTGTCCCCTCACTAATAAGACCACTACAGTAACTTTGCAATCTGGAAGGAATTGGTCATTGAACCACTTCAGTAATTGCAACACTACTAATGTAGTATACAGATTGAAATGTGAATGTGGGTTGGAGTACATAGGACTCACCACACGGAAGATCAAGTTACGCATCCAAGAACATGTAAGCACAATAAGGAGTGGAAAATTAACAACTAAACTCGTGCAACATTGTCATCGCAATTAACATACGTTCACATGGGTGGTACTGGAAAGAGTGATGGGAGATGTTCAAACTATGGAGAGACGCCTGGTAACAAAAGAAGCACGATGGATATATCAGGAACAAAGCGAACAGAAAGGACTGAACGAACTCCTGGAGTGGAACAAGTTGCGTTGAAATACGCTTGTGGATGCTCTTTTGTACAGTGGCTACTGATCTATTGCAAAAGCCAATGCTGAGAAACCCAATTATCAACAGATAATTAACCACAATAGCTGTTCTCGAATCAAACAAAAACAACCTGCTCACAATATAGCATCATGCGAGATTTATTCTCTTTTGTAGAATTTTCACTTTTTAGCACAATTTTTTAGTGCATGGGAATACAAAGAATTTATATACAATATATACAAACATAAGCATAAATCACAAAGAACATTTTATACATTACATACACACTTGGCCATTCAATCATACAAAGAACATTCACACAAATGGCAAAAAAACAAAACAATATGTCCACGTATTGGTAACGAGTAGATGGAAATAATCCTTTCGTGATAGTCAGTTTCTATAGTCTGTGTAATTCACAGTTCTACCAGAGAGTCTTTTATAACAAATTGAAGAACTGTTTTATGACATCAGTGATAAACCAAATACGGGACAGGGCTGGTCGACGCATTTCGAACCCCTGTTTGTCGTTGGGGTTCTCCTCAGGACCGGATGGGTTCTGAAAAAATAACAAAGGCTTGCTTAAAATTGCTTACTAGAAGGAGATAAGAGACCAACTCCAGAAAAACCATAGCCGCTCCCTACCTTGAGATGAATGTCATAAATCACAGTCAATCGTGTGAAGAGTAGGTATCCCAGCTACGGGGTTAAATTTGTATCCCACAAGAGAAGTATTCACGGGGACTGTGAAAGGAAAACATGCAGACACGCGCTGTATTAAATCATACATTCATGTAAATCAGCACTCATTCTGGAGGTACTAGCTAAGGGGCGTCGTGCTTACCCGCTGTTGTGGCGGCTTCTTACTTGCCGGCATATCCTCGTTTGTAAAAAGCGGCCGTTCCTAGGCTGTAAAACAAACGGGGAAGCGTCTCACAAATTGGACTTGTCAAACATACTGGGCGTCTCAAACGCTTACAGAGTGTCAATCGGACTGGTGAGCGTACATACCGATGGAGGAAAAAGGCGTCCGTCCTTCTCTCTCTCAGGTTTGGTAGAGTGATTCACCTGAACTGGTTGCGCTGCTGAGCGCGGTACTTCCTGGTTTACTGGTGGGTTCCCAGTGCTCATGGGACTTGTAGTTTGATGTCTTAGCATCCTTGAACATTGGTGGACGCAAACGGCGGACTGGATTATAGTCCATTCTGGTTGAGGGGACAGTACAATGTAAGGGCTAATCAGACAGTCGGTTTATGAATTTCAGAGATCTCGTTTAACCCCCTGATTGCCGTGTTAAATTTCATTATTAACATCGCCTCGCGCTGTGACAATTTTGCGTCCAAATCGCCGCCTCTTGGGTCCTTTTCGATTTTGGATAACACTGTCCATTTTAGATCACTTTTCACATGTTTACATTTTGACCAGTGATTCACTAGTGGGGCATTTTCAACTCCTCTGTGGATTCTTGATTTATGCTGCGTAATTCGATTTCTTACTTCTTGTGTTGTCTTCCCAATATATACCAGGGGGCAAGGGCAGATAATCGCATACACAACATTTTTGGTTTTGCAATTTGTAAAAGCGTCGTGCTTCCAATAGATATTCTCAAAGGTAAACACAGAGTCTTCTATGGTTTCATTGCAACACGTACATGTTCCACATTTGTGGTGCCCTTTTGGGGGCGGAAGCCCAAACATACTTTGTAGTGTTGGTGCCTTCACAATAGGTAGGGCAGCTCTTACGACGTGGTTAGCCACACTCTTCTCTTTTTTGTATGCGAAGAGCGGAGGTGCAGAAAAATCCTCATGGAGGTTTTTGAGTAAATGCCAATTGGACATTATAAGTTTCTTATGTTGGTTTGCAGCTGGGCAAAAAGTAGTGACGCACACCATCCTTTTTACGTCCTCTTTAGTTTTTTTCTCAAGTAAAGTCTCACGTGGAGTCCACCAGGCTCGTTTCAGGGAGTTTTTTAATAGTTTTTTAGTCTGGTGGACTCCACGTGAGACTTTACTTGAGAAAAAAACTAAAGAGGACGTAAAAAGGATGGTGTGCGTCACTACTTTTTGCCCAGCTGCAAACCAACATAAGAAACTTATAATGTCCAATTGGCATTTACTCAAAAACCTCCATGAGGATTTTTCTGCACCTCCGCTCTTCGCATACAAAAAAGAGAAGAGTGTGGCTAACCACGTCGTAAGAGCTGCCCTACCTATTGTGAAGGCACCAACACTACAAAGTATGTTTGGGCTTCCGCCCCCAAAAGGGCACCACAAATGTGGAACATGTACGTGTTGCAATGAAACCATAGAAGACTCGGTGTTTACCTTTGAGAATATCTATTGGAAGCACGACGCTTTTACAAATTGCAAAACCAAAAATGTCGTGTATGCGATTATCTGCCCTTGCCCCCTGGTATATATTGGGAAGACAACACAAGAAGTAAGAAATCGAATTACGCAGCATAAATCAAGAATCCACAGAGGAGTTGAAAATGCCCCACTAGTGAATCACTGGTCAAAATGTAAACATGTGAAAAGTGATCTAAAATGGACAGTGTTATCCAAAATCGAAAAAGACCCAAGAGGCGGCGATTTGGACGCAAAATTGTCACAGCGCGAGGCGATGTTAATAATGAAATTTAACACGGCAATCAGGGGGTTAAACGAGATCTCTGAAATTTATAAACCGACTGTCTGATTAGCCCTTACATTGTACTGTCCCCTCAACCAGAATGGACTATAATCCAGTCCGCCGTTTGCGTCCACCAATGTTCAAGGACGCTAAGACATCAAACTACAAGTCCCATGAGCACTGGGAACCCACCAGTAAACCAGGAAGTACCGCGCTCAGCAGCGCAACCAGTTCAGGTGAATCACTCTACCAAACCTGAGAGAGAGAAGGACGGACGCCTTTTTCCTCCATCGGTATGTACGCTCACCAGTCCGATTGACACTCTGTAAGCGTTTGAGACGCCCAGTATGTTTGACAAGTCCAACTTGTGAGACGCTTCCCCGTTTGTTTTACAGCCTAGGAACGGCCGCTTTTTACAAACGAGGATATGCCGGCAAGTAAAAAGCCGCCACAACAGCGGGTAAGCACGACGCCCCTTAGCTAGTACCTCCAGAATGAGTGCTGATTTACATGAATGTATGATTTAATACAGCGCGTGTCTGCATGTTTTCCTTTCACAGTCCCCGTGAATACTTCTCTTGTGGGATACAAATTTAACCCCGTAGCTGGGATACCTACTCTTCACACGATTGACTGTGATTTATGACATTCATCTCAAGGTAGGGAGCGGCTATGGTTTTTCTGGAGTTGGTCTCTTATCTCCTTCTAGTAAGCAATTTTAAGCAAGCCTTTGTTATTTTTTCAGAACCCATCCGGTCCTGAGGAGAACCCCAACGACAAACAGGGGTTCGAAACGCGTCGACCAGCCCTGTCCCGTATTTGGTTTATCACTGATGTCATAAAACAGTTCTTCAATTTGTTATAAAAGACTCTCTGGTAGAACTGTGAATTACACAGACTATAGAAACTGACTATCACGAAAGGATTATTTCCATCTACTCGTTACCAATACGTGGACATATTGTTTTGTTTTTTTGCCATTTGTGTGAATGTTCTTTGTATGATTGAATGGCCAAGTGTGTATGTAATGTATAAAATGTTCTTTGTGATTTATGCTTATGTTTGTATATATTGTATATAAATTCTTTGTATTCCCATGCACTAAAAATATTGTGCTAAAAAGTGAAAATTCTACAAAAGAGAATAAATCTCGCATGATGCTATATTGTGAGCAGGTTGTTTTTGTTTGATTCGAGAACAGCTATTGTGGTTAGTTATCTGTTGATAATTGGGTTTCTCAGCATTGGCTTTTGTTTTGTTATATAAAATTTGGTTGGACTCAGCCTTGCTGAGTTAGGAGTCAAGACCCTTGTTTGATTCTTTTACTGATCTATTGCGGCTGCAGTAAAAAGATTGCTCCCTCCTGTGAATAACTGGGATAGTTTATACACAATGAGATATATTCTTGGTTTGATAGACCTTACATGCTCAAACAGATTTAGGATTTGATGATAATAGAAATATAAAAATATTTATTTGTTATTGTTATTATCATTTTTTGATTTGTGTATAATATTAATTCTGGAGAGGGTTAACATGTGGATTCCCCCTTCTGATTAATAGATCCCTGTTGAACTCCATACAGCCCGAGTTTATCAATAAACTTCGTGAGGCTCGGCGCTAATGAGCGCAAGATACATCGGTAGCAGTGTAGATAGACTGCCCTAAGATGGCCGGTAGGATGTAGTCTCTCAGATCTTGAGTTAAGGCCCCCGCAATATGCATACTCAATACAGCATTGGGACTGGTTAAAAATGGCTGCGTGTGTCATGTGACCACCGCAACCAATCAGAGACTTTGAAACTAGAGTAAACAGACCAGCCCAGCATTATCTCGGCACGCGAGTGCGGATGAAACGCTGGATGAGTATTCATTATCATTTTTTAAGGATTTGAAGAGGATGCAAATTGCATCATAACATGATAAAATACAAACACATACTCTAGGATTAATTCCGGAAATCAGATACTATATTCGACATCGGGACCGTTTACAAATGGCCGCGGATGTCATGTGAACTCTGTGACCAATGGGAAATCTTGAAAACCGGCAAATGAAAAAGTAAATAGAGCAGCGTAGCATTGCCTCGGCGTTCGAGTGCTGAGAAGACGCCGGACGAGTATTCTCCACTGGTAAACTTATGAGGGGCATACTCTGCTGTATAATGATGAAAAGTCAAACAAGGTATAAGGAAGCTCTCTGAATAGTGAATATATGTTTGTCTGGCATTTGATTTCAGTATGATAATCGAAGGGAGATTGGAGCATGCTTACCTATGGGAGCTGCATCCCTGTTTTTATATTCCTCGTGGCTGGTATGAGAGTCATAGCCAACTAAAGGGTAATTATTCCTTATAACAGCATGGGCGTTTTTTTGACAGTGCTAAACAATTTTTTTTTAAATAATAGAGAGATAGATAGTAGGTAACCTCATTTATGTTTGTTTATTTACAGCACACTACGGCCAGTGGCTTGTGCAGTGGCATTTATTGGTTTGCCCTGAGGAAATTGCCTGATAAAAACCAAGGCAATGAAACATGTCGGCTGTAAGTAGGGTGTGAATCGATGGGTAGTATTCACATCCCTCTTTTTTATACTTAAGTGTATACTGTTTGCAACAAAGAATAGAACACGAGTAAAGTTTTTTGGGTTCTAGTTGCACAGTAACTTATATGTTGTATGTCATATGTCTAATGTCGTAAGTTTTGTGACATATAAGTTGTGTCCATTTCACCATTCACTGTCTCCCCACCCTGGGTTTAGACACGTTTCCGTTAAGGCTTGATGGCACCAATGATGAGAACAGGGCCATCCTGGTGAGTACCATCCAGGGGTCCCATTGGTGGTGCGCCCGTGAGGTGCCATCTCGCTTTCCCCACCTTTTTTCATGTGTGTTAAATGTTTGTGGGTCATGTGCTGTTTCAATGTATATGGATCAGAGAGGGGCGATTTTATTAAGGCATTAGACTGAGACAATTTTGAAAGTCTCTAAAGGTTAGAGTTTTCCTGGAAGCACCTGTGGTTTATCCAGTTTTGTCTACAGATCAAGAATTGAGAAACGCCTCAGAAACTACGGCATTGGTTGTGTAATGATGTATTGAGTGGAGGGCGCCGTAGTTTTGTTTTTCCCTCTATACTCCTTGGTGTTTTCACTGTATGTACGGCGGCTCAGCCGTGAGAGCATTTCAAATTAGCCCTACTGTTAAACTCTGATTTTTTAATGAGGTTAGTAAATCCTGCTTTCTATTGTCACACTGTCAAACGCCCATTAAGTCTGTAAATTGAGAATGGATAAAAACTGTCTAGCCTTTACAGAGGAGCAAATTGCCGCTATTTTAGCGGGACCTTCACTGTTTGAAACTAATCCCCTACCAGGTAATAATACAGCAAGGGAAGAATGGGAGAAATTGAGCAATTTGAAGAAAAAGCACATAAGAATTGCTCTACATGGGGCTTTGATGTCTGAATATTATCAAGCCGGAGCCTCACCTGCAAGCCTAATAGTTAGGATAGAACCGCGTATCTTCCTTGATGATCTACAGTTCCGACGTGATTGGAGCTTTATCGCAAATAAGTGTACCAGGGACTGGTTGATTCTCATAATTAGCACGGCACAAAGATTGAGTGAAGAGGTGTTAAAAGAAATCGTAGATCTTGAGGAGACAATCAGCCGAGATAGTAGCTTCACTGATGCAAAGGAGCATCTGCAAAAAATAAAAGAGGATCTAGATGAATACAAGCAATATATGATAACTCAGAAAATCAGAGGGCTACAGCGCAATTTGCAGCGCTATACACATGAGTGGGCTTTCCCTTATATAAACGACTCATACTACCAACCTGCCCAAGTACAACAACAACAGCAACAATTTGGAAGTGGGAGAAGAGGTAGAGGAGCCAGATTTCAACAACAACGACGAACACCATCGAACTGGACATTCGACAACACGTCCAGTGAGGAAGAACCAGAAGCAGGACCAAGTACTAGCAGGGTGAGATTTAACCAATCAGAAGCTTCCAACCCTGACCTGAGTACATTACTGCGGAATTTTTTAGATCAGGGACAGGGAACCAACAAGGGTCCCGGACAACAAAACAAAGGAAGGGGACGTGGAAATCGACCGCCACAACAATGGCAAACGTTCTCCCCACGTCAAACACGGAACAGGGGAAAGAGACCTATGTGAAGAGCATTGTGGTTAATCTATCTGACCATCACCTAACATTGGAAGAAGAAAGGGTACTCAACAAAGGGTTGGGCTTTGTCCCTACCCTTCACATGATGCCTTTAAATGCCGCACGGAATTCCACGAGACCATGAGAAAAATAAAGCTAAAGAAGTTTTTTGCCAAACAACCATTGGAAGAAAACAGGGGGTTCACCACCAATCTGAGGAAACCATCAAACTTCTGTCCTCCCATGGGCATGTTGGGTCCTGAAGTGGCAGTGTTTGAAGCTAAAGTTCTGGAAGAAATCAGTAAAATAGAGAGCACAAACAAAGGTAATGGATTTAAAAACATGGTGAAAGGCGACTGGGATGCTGTGAAAACCCTCCAGAACAATAAAAATATAACAATTAAAAGCGCGGACAAGGGGGGTGCAGTTGTTATATTAAATACTTGTGATTACGAGGTTGAAGTACTCCGGCTATTGAATGTAAGAGCAAATTACCAACCTCTTAGAAAATACCCTACCCCAGAACTGATGAAAATAATAACAGAATTGGTTGGAGAGGCAAAAGAAAGGAAATGGATCAGCGCAAAGGAGGTGGAGTTCCTAGTAAATACCAACCCGAGGACTCCGGCCTTCTACATTCTCCCTAAGATCCATAAGCCGGCCCGGCCTCCGCCGGGCCGGCCGATTGTATCTGGTATTCAGTCCATACTGGAACCTCTATCCCAATTCGCTGATTACTACCTCCGCGAATCAGTGGTAACACAGAAGTCCTTCGTGAAGGACACGACGGACATTTTAAATGTCCTAGAGAATATGACATTCAATCCCGAAAAAGAATATATTGTAACAATTGACATTGAGTCGTTGTACTCATGCATTCCCCAAGATGCTGCATTAGTAGCAGCATCGCGAGCATTAGCCACACAAGAACGGTTTTATGATGCTCCTCAGAGCTTTGTCTTACAATGTGTGGAATTGGCCTTGACAAGGAACTTCTTTAGCTACAAGAACGACTTGTTCCTTCAAGTGACGGGTACTTCAATGGGAGCCACTATGGCTCCCAGCCTGGCCTGTATTTATGTGGGACAGTTTGAGGAGCACATCATCGAGTCAGACACCAATCCCTTCAAAAGCCAGATGAGGCTGTGGAGGAGATATATAGATGATGTGCTCCTCATTTGGTCAGGAGAAGAAACAGCTCTCATCCAATGTCTGCACTGGTTAAACACACAAGACACCAGCCTGCGCTTTACCTGGAATTACCATCACACTAGAGCTGTCTATCTTGATTTAGACATTGAAGCGGCAGACGGAGTGTTCCGTACAAGTGTACACCAAAAGCCCACTGACAGGAATTCGTTACTATCGTACCGATCATACCATCCAAGAGCATTAAGAGACAATCTCCCGGTGGGGCAATTTTTGCGGTATAGGAGAAATTGCTCCTCTACTGAAATGTATAAGGAACAAGCAGATGTACTGAGCGAGAAACTTGAAGCCCGCAATTATCCATGCAGAGTCATCAAACAGGCCAAGAAAAGGGCCTTGAATACACCCAGATCTGTCCTGCTAGAGTCTGACGTGAAGGAAAAGAAGGAATGTCTACCAGTGGTTATGACTTATGATCCTATGGCCACGAAAATTCGGCAGTCGATCAGAAAGCATTGGTCCTTATTATCCACAACAAACTTTAAGATGCCACCACCGCGTTTTGCTTTTCGAAGAGCTGGAAATTTAAAAGATAAACTAGTGCACACTAGGGTAAACGCTAGTTCAGAAACAGAGACAACAACGGTCCCCAAAGGACATTTCCCATGTGGAAATTGCTCAGTGTGTCCCCTCACTAATAAGACCACTACAGTAACTTTGCAATCTGGAAGGAATTGGTCATTGAACCACTTCAGTAATTGCAACACTACTAATGTAGTATACAGATTGAAATGTGAATGTGGGTTGGAGTACATAGGACTCACCACACGGAAGATCAAGTTACGCATCCAAGAACATGTAAGCACAATAAGGAGTGGAAAATTAACAACTAAACTCGTGCAACATTGTCATCGCAATAAACATACATTCACATGGGTGGTACTGGAAAGAGTGATGGGAGATGTTCAAACTATGGAGAGACGCCTGGTAACAAAAGAAGCACGATGGATATATCAGGAACAAAGCGAACAGAAAGGACTGAACGAACTCCTGGAGTGGAACAAGTTGCGTTGAAATACGCTTGTGGATGCTCTTTTGTACAGTGGCTACTGATCTATTGCGGCTGCAGTAAAAAGATTGCTCCCTCCTGTGAATAACTGGGATAGTTTATACACAATGAGATATATTCTTGGTTTGATAGACCTTACATGCTCAAACAGATTTAGGATTTGATGATAATAGAAATATAAAAATATTTATTTGTTATTGTTATTATAATTTTTTGATTTGTGTATAATATTAATTCTGGAGAGGGTTAACATGTGGATTCCCCCTTCTGATTAATAGATCCCTGTTAAACTCCATACAGCCCGAGTTGATCAATAAACTTCGTGAGGCTCGGCGCTAATGAGCGCAAGATACATCGGTAGCAGTGTAGATAGACTGCCCTAAGATGGCCGGTAGGATGTAGTCTCTCAGATCTTGAGTTAAGGCCCCCGCAATATGCATACTCAATACAGCATTGGGACTGGTTAAAAATGGCTGCGTGTGTCATGTGACCACCGCAACCAATCAGAGACTTTGAAACTAGAGTAAACAGACCAGCCCAGCATTATCTCGGCACGCGAGTGCAGATGAAACGCTGGATGAGTATTCATTATCATTTTTTAAGGATTTGAAGAGGATGCAAATTGCATCATAACATGATAAAATACAAACACATACTCTAGGATTAATTCCGGAAATCAGATACTATATTCGACATCGGGACCGTTTACAAATGGCCGCGGATGTCATGTGAACTCTGTGACCAATGGGAAATCTCGAAAACCGGCAAATGAAAAAGTAAATAGAGCAGCCTAGCATTGCCTCGGCGTTCGAGTGCTGAGAAGACGCCGGACGAGTATTCTCCACTGGTAAACTTATGAGGGGCATACTCTGCTGTATAATGATGAAAAGTGTAGAAGGAAGCTCTCAGAATAGTGAATATATGTTTGTCTGGCATTTGATTTCAGTATGATAATCGAAGGGAGATTGGAGCATGCTTACCTATGGGAGCTGCATCCCTGTTTTTATATTCCTCGTGGCTGGTATGAGAGTCATAGCAAACTAAAGGGTAATTATTCCTTATAACAGCATGGGCATTTTTTTGACAGTGCTAAACAATTTTTTTTTAAATAATAGAGAGATAGATAGTAGGTAACCTCATTTATGTTTGTTTATTTACAGCACACTACGGCCAGTGGCTTGTGCAGTGGCATTTATTGGTTTGCCCTGAGGAAATTGCCTGATAAAAACCAAGGCAATGAAACATGTCGGCTGTAAGTAGGGTGTGAATCGATGGGTAGTATTCACATCCCTCTTTTTTATACTTAAGTGTATACTGTTTGCAACAAAGAATAGAACACGAGTAAAGTTTTTTTGGTACTAGTTGCACAGTAACTTATATGTTGTATGTTATATGTCTAATGTCGTAAGTTTTGTCACATATAAGTTGTGTCCATTTCACCATTCACTGTCTCCCCACCCTGGGTTTAGACATGTTTCCGTTAAGGCTTGATGGCACCAATGATGAGAACAGGGCCATCCTGGTGAGTACCAGCCAGGGGTCCCATTGGTGGTGCGCCCGTGAGGTGCCATCTCGCTTTCCCCACCTTTTTTCATGTGTGTTAAATGTTTGTGGGTCATGTGCTGTTTCAATGTATATGGATCAGAGAGGGGCTATTTTATTAAGGCATTAGACTGAGACAATTTTGAAAGTCTCTAAAGGTTAGAGTTTTCCTGGAAGCACCTGTGGTTTATCCAGTTTTGTCTACAGATCAAGAATTGAGAAACGCCTCAGAAACTACGGCATTGGTTGTGTAATAACAATAGGAGCCTGCCTGTGAGGCTCAGACTTACACAAGGAGAAGACTTCCCTCTGGTTGGTTGTACAGCGGCTTCTATTCTCCAAGTACTTTTTTAGCAATGTACCCCTTTGGTCGTACCATTTTTGTGGAGGAGCAGCCCTTTGCAGCTCCTAGTCACAATTCCCATGGTGCCGTTTAGTCCTCCTGGTCCCCCAACACAATGATTGTTTTTGTGACAAAATGTGTTGTTGCTTTAATATTTGCATTTGGAATGTTGTTTTGTCTGCAAGAAAAATATTTTGTGCAAACTTGGATAAATACTGCTCCGTCCTCCCTGAACATATCATTGATATTCTAGCCTTCCTACATCGGAACCCTGAAACTTGGAATTGGATTGGGTGTTTTTGGGATTTACTTTCTGCTTGGGGTTGGAAAATATGGACAGTTCTGTTTGTGATAATAGCCAATATTTTCTCCTGCTATCTGTGTTTTCATTATGGCCCAATGCTCTGTTCCCTTTGTGCTCCTACCTATTCCTTATTTGTACCCGTTTAATGAAATGTTTAAAATATAAATGCCCACCTAGCAATGGATCAGGATATTATTGAATTTATGAGGATAGATGTGCAGGATTACTTCCATGCTTCTATTAATTCATAGCGGATATCTTCAGCTAATGCTAAAACGGCCATCTGTGAAAATCGCAGAAATCACCGTTAGCAAAAGCTGAAGCCATTTTTTGTTTGTGGCATCCATTTTAGTTAGCCATGTGCTTCTTCCGTCCTCACTATTGTCTGCTTTTCTATTCTGCTTGAGTCATCAACTATAGTTCACTTTTCAGTTCTGAGCCAGAGCACTGCGCATGCTCAGAAAGGCCTGTAACTGCTAGAATGCACCTGTCTTAGACTGTAAATGTCAGGCTGTTTTAACTGATGTAAGCAGAAATGTCTCCCCTCCCACTTTGTTGACCAAGCAATATTTGTATGCCCATGTTAGTCAATAACTATTCCTGTATATGTCTGTACCTCCTCTTTAATTCTCCATGCTTACTCAGCTGTAAACTGAGTATATAAGGCCTATGGCCTCTGTCTTCTGTGGACTACCTCCTACAGTGGTCTGAGGGTACTGTATGGACATAGTCCCACTCATGAGAGGTTAATAAATCTATTTCTTTGATATCACTGCTTCCGTGCCAATCTCTTTTTTGTTCGTTTAAGGTCCAGTGGACAGATAAAGGTGATCCCCTGCACCAGTGAGCCCCTAAAAAGGCTCATTTCCTGAGTGGAAACTGTTGAGAAGCTACATTTCCAACAGGGTAAACATGATTTTAGACTAACCTATTACCAACATGTTCACCTCCAAAATGGCTGATTCCATATTTATGGTGCATATATGTTTGTCGTAAGTTGACAGCAATGGGTTAGCATTTAGCTGAAGCCATCTTGTATTTAGAAGTTATCTTATCCGCTTTGTGAAAGCCATTTTGTATTTCTGGCAGTCATTTTGTTTGCCATGTGCTTGCCATATGCTCTGTCCTCCCTCAGTGTTAACTGCTCTTGTAGTCTGCCTAGAGACAAACTATACTTAGCATCTTCCACTTTTGCACATGCCCAGAAGGGCCTAGCTAGTAGAATGCACCTGCTTCTCTAGTATAACTGGCAGGCTATTTATGCTGCTGTATGGAGAAGTAACTCTCCTCCCACTTTGTTGAGCAAGCAGATCTTGTATGCCCATCTTAGTCATTTTGCATGCTTACATGAGCCAGGACTGCCCCTTGGTTTTATGCTGCGTACTTAACCCTAAGCATATATAAAGCCTCTGCCTTCTGTACTCCTTAGGCTGCCTCATTCAGTTGCTAAAGCTTCTGTGTGACATAGTCTCACTCATTTGAGGTTAATACAAATTCATAAGGCTCAGAGTGGATGTAACAATCTAAAATAGGAAAGCTTACTGCTTCTTAGAAGCACGTCTCAGTCCGTAGAGGTGGAACCAGAGTGCTCGCTACCGATGTTTATGTACGCTGCTTTGTACCGGCTGGCATGTGTGTACGTGCAAAATGCATGTGCTAACTCGAGTGAATGGGAGTAAGGGAAGACAGACTCAGTATTAATATGTCGAATTTGATGGTCTCTCAAAACTGAGAAAAAAGGGATGGTTACAGTCGAAATGTACTAGATAAAAGGGCTCGGAAATCTTTATACAATTTAATTTAAGAAGGAGCCTGGGACGTCCTCGTAAACATGTTGCTGCCACATTACCAGCACAACGGTTATATCATATATATCTTATATATAAAAACATATTTGCATGCCATTTGTTGACATGTTGCCGCCACAGTACCGGGACAACGGTTATATCATATATAAAAAAAGGACCACTGACATAATATCGAATACAAAAATATAGAATTACCAAAATATCGATGACAAAATATAGAATGCAAAAATATCAAACTCCTATCTACAAACAGGTAAGTACAAAAATATTGAATTAAAAATATTGTTAAAAAAATATAGTTAGTCAAAATATCACATTTTTTAAAATGTCTTAACAGTAATTGAAAAAATAATGAAATAATAAATATAATTAACTAAAACATACTTAAAAATACTTAAATAACCTTACAATTAGTAAATAATTAATTTAAGTTAAAAAAATAAACATACATTTTTTAATACATATATATCTTAACGTAATATTAATACAAAATATACAATATTTTTACTGTAGGATAGCGGGAGGGTAAAATTTACTATTACCATTCCAGTGAGTGTAACAGTAGGGAAAGCGTTGGATAGCGTAGGGATAAAAATTACTATTCCCACTCCAGAGAGTGCAACAGTAGGGAAAGCGTTGGATAGCGGGAGGGTAAAAACTTACTATTCCCACTCCAGAGAGTGCAACAGTAGGGAAAGCGTTGGATAGCGTAGGGGTAAAAATTACTATACCCATCCCAGAGAGTGCAACAATAGGGAAAGCGTTACATAGCGCAGGGTTAAAAATGACTATTCCCACTCCAGAGAGTGCAACAGTAGGGAAAGCGTTGGATAGTGTAGGGGTAAAAATTACTATTCCCACTCCAGAGAGTGCAACAGTAGGGAAAGCGTTGGATAGAGTAGGGGTACAAATTACTATTCCCTCTCCTGTGAGTGCAACAGTAAGTACAAAAATATCGATTCAACAATATTGTTAAAAAATATATAGTTAGTCAAAATATCGAATTTTTTAAAATGTCTTAAAAGTAATTTAAAATTAATGAAATATTAAATATATTTACCTAAAACATACTTAAAAATACTTAAATAAACTTACAAATAGTAAATAAATAATTTAAGTTAAAAAAATAACATAACTTTTTTTAATACATATATCTTAACGTAATATTAATAAAAATATACAATATTTTTACTGTAGGATAGTGGGAGGGTAAAATGTACTATTACCACTCCAGTGAGTGCAACAGTAGGGAAAGCGTTGGATAGCGTAGAGGTAAAAATTACTATTCCCACTCCAGTGAGTGCAACAGTAGGGAAAGCATTGGATAGCGGGAGGGTAAAAATTACTATTCCCACTCCAGAGAGTGCAACAGTAGGGAAAGTGTTGTATAGCGCAGGGGTAAAAATTACTATTCCCATTCCATAGAGTGCAACAGTAGGGAAAGCATTGGATAGCGTAGGGGTAAATATTACTATTCCCACTCCAGAGAGTGCAACAGAAGGGTAAGCGTTGGATAGCGTAGGGGTATAAATTACTATTCCCACTCCTGTGAGTGCAACAGTAGGGAAAGAGTTGGATAGCGTAGGGTTAAAAATTACTATTCCCACTCCAGAGAGTGCAACAGTAGGGAAAGCGTTGGATAGCGTAGGGGTAAATATTACTATTCCCACTCCAGAGAGTGCAACAGTAGGGAAAGCGTTGGTTAGCGGAGGGGTATAAATTACTATTCCCACTCCTGTGAGTGCAACAGTAGGGAAAGAGTTGGATAGCGTAGGGTTAAAAATTACTATTCCCACTCCAGAGAGTGCAACAGTAGGGAAAGCGTTGGACAGCGTAGGGGTAAAAATTACTATTCCCACTCCAGAGAGTGCAACAGTAGGGAAAGTGTTGAATAGCGTAAGGGTACAAATTTCTATTCCGACTCCTGTGAGTGCACCAGTAGGGAAAGCGTTGGATAGCGGGAGGGTAAAAATTACTATTCCCACTCCAGGGAGAGCAACAGTAGGGAAAGTGTTGGATAGCGGGAGGGTAAAAAATACTATTCCTTCTTCAGAGAGTGCAACAGTAGGGAAAGCGTTGGATAGTGGGAGGATAAAAATTACTATTCCCACTCCAGAGAGTGCAACAGTAGGGAAAGTGTTGGATAGTGTAGGGGTAAAAATTACTATTCAAACTCCAGAGAGTGCAACAGTAGGGAAAGCGTTGGATAGCGGGAGGGTAAAAATTACTATTCCCACTCCAGAGAGTGCAACAGTAGGGAAAGCATTGGATAGCGTAGGGGTAAAAAATACTATTCCCACTCCACAGAGTGCAACCGTAGGAAAAGCGTTGGATAGCGTAGGGTTAAGAAATTACTATTTTCCTTCCAGAGAGTGCAACAGTAGGGAAAACTATGGATAGCGTCGGGGTAAAAATTACTATTCCCACTCCAGAGAGTGCAAAAGTAGGGAAAGTGTTGGATAGCGTAGGGATAAAAATGACTATTCCTCCTGTGGGTGTTCAGGGTCATTCTACGAGCAGGGTGGCTGCCTCTTGGGCGGAGGTCTGGGGTGTTCCTCCCTCTGAGATCTGTAGGACGGCCACTTGGGCTTCTTCTAATACTTTCATCAGGCATTGCCGCCTTCTCAATCTGCTGGGGGATGAGGGCGGTTTTGTTTTGGGGGTGTTGGGCTGTGTTTTCTCTTGATTCTTCTGTTTGTCAATAAATCTCAGGGTTTTTTGCTGTCCTGGTGGTTGTTGTGTTTTTTTTCTGGACGAATGCCGGGATCTGCTTTGGTATTTCTCACTTTGTTATGAAGGTGTCGAGGACACAGGGACCTGGGGGTAATTTCCTATTACTTACCGGTAATCTTCATTACTCCGGGTCCCGTAGTCCTCGGCACCTTCATGACTTCCCTCCCTCCCTCCCGATCTGCCGGCCTTTCTCCTTGGCTTGGTATTTCAGAGGGAATGCTGGGACATGTACGCTTATGTACTCTCAGCGGGAGGGGCAGGGTAGGTCCAGCATTCCTTTGTTCTTTTTTTCTGTCAGTGATATTGATTATCTCACTTTGTAATGAAGGTGTTGAGGACTACGGGACCCGGAGTAATGAAGATTACCGGTAAGTAATAGGACATGGCAGTGGCTCAGTTTATAGTCTATGGAGCAATTGTGCATTCACTGTGATGTACTTGGGAAGATGGCCAATTGGAGCAACAAGCACATTAAATGCTATTGGTCCTCCTTACATTTCGTTGCGGAGAATGGTGATATCCAGGCTGTACAAGACACTCCTTCAATAGTAAAAGGCACTCTGTTGACTTTACAAGCTTCCTGGGAGGGTTATAATTAAGAGATAGCTGAGAGATAAAGAATGGAGTATGTCATTAAACATGCTCAGTCTCTAGGAACACTAAACTTAGTGACATACAGTTTAACTACTTACGTAATGCCACATAGATTGAGCATTGTTTTCTAGGACAGATGACAGGTGCACCTTCTTTGATGCTGATTTCAATATACATGCCCTGTAGTTGCCTGCTTTTGGTCAGAGATCACAATTGGCTTAGAAGGAACTCAGAGTAGGAGCAATCTGGGTAGTGTGGAAATATGCTCGTTGGGACTGTGGATGCACCAGAAATTGAAGAAGGTTTGCAACAGGTTTTTAGACCTGTCCTGTTGCTTGCCAGGAGAACTATAGCAATGAACGTACATTCCCCAGCTGGCCTGCTCTACAGCCGATGGAATACAAAGGGGGAAAATGAGACATAGTGGAGGACTCCACTCTGAGGACTGAAGAAGGATGAGGGCAGCATAGAAGATCCATGGCACATCAAAGGATGGACATAATGGCTGCTTTCACGAGAATGGTGCCTAGACCCCTTTTAGACGTCAGATCAACTGGATCATGTGGGTGGGGTGGGGTAGTTTTCATTTTGATGCTGAGTAAAAATTACAAATTGATTCTCGTGATTATGATGATTGCAGCACCTAGTGTAAGAGAAAGCGTGTGCACTGTAGATGTACAGATATTAAAAAAAGGGAGTGTAAGACAGGATATCAAAGCTTGTTTTGAAGATTGTTACATTTTCACAGCTGAATACCAATTTCCACTACAAATTGAATAATTGAAACTCCTGATGAATATGGTGGCTGAAAAAACAATACAAATGTATTGTTAAAATGACAATGAAATGAATGGTAAGAAGTTATAAAAATCAATAAGTATATGATTTAAAAATGTATCAACCCCCATATATGTTGACATGTTCACATGCTACTAATTAGATTTTTAATTTGCGGCAC
The DNA here is from genome assembly GCF_964261635.1 of Lissotriton helveticus. Taxonomy (NCBI): domain Eukaryota; kingdom Metazoa; phylum Chordata; class Amphibia; order Caudata; family Salamandridae; genus Lissotriton; species Lissotriton helveticus. The sequence continues at coordinate 388,156,886 of NC_136058.1, read as the reverse complement.
AATGGTTATTAAAGTAGTGTTTTAACACAAAACTGGATTTCATGTACTTCACCTGCTGAAATCTTCTTGCACTTGCTTGAGACATTGAACCGGATGATGATGCTGAACCATCTAAAAGTGGAGGATGGTGAGCAATCCAAGGAGAGGATCTTATCCTCCTCCAAGCTAGCCTACAATCAGTGCCAGCAGTGCTCAGCAATGAAGGAGGAGGAGCAGGAGCTGCTCAAGGTGGAGGAGGACCAGGACAAAGAGGAGAACATTGATGTCCGTAAAGACCATCATCAAGAAGGCCACTTCATAACAGGTAGCAGTGTTCCTCCAAATCTCTTCTGAGGATTGGCCATCCCCAACCATTAGTTAAGCAGCCACTGATACTAGTTATGCCTACACAATCATAGGAGGGAAAGCACTCATCTGGTGAGGAACAGGTTTCCCCTATTCATGATTCTCCCCCTACGCCATGCCTGCTCACGTCGGTCAACCTACTTAAATGTCAGATGGCCATACATGTGAGGGGGGGTTTGAATGGGCTAATGCTGCTGACTGGGAGGATACGTTTTACCAACAATCTAGGGTCAGATGTATCAAACTTTCACGCAGTGTAGCAATCCACCTTTCTGTGTTGACTGATTGAAAGGGAATGGGCAGGAATGCAACATTATTAACATTTTACGGTGCATTCATGTTCTTTCCTTGTGTTGGTGCACAACCTTCTGCCTAGTGTCAATGCAGGCACCCTTGCACCGTGGTGCAAGGGTGCCTGCATTGCATAAAGAATTGATTTTGTACAGGAAAGGGCGCCTTCCTGCCCAGAAGTCCCCTGAGGCATTTTCCTCTTTCTATGTGTACTGCAGCACACATAGAAAGAGGAAGAATGAGTAGAAATAAAGATACTTCTACTTGTTGCGCCTCACCTGGGGAGGCGTAGCATTGTGGCGCATTCCCAGGTCTACCAGTAACGGTAAATCTGGGAATGCATCACAATCCATGGGTGGATGCATGGCACAATCCATGGGTGGATGCATGGGAACACCCACGTTCCATACATGTAATGTTCCCTAGGGCAGAGTACTGCAATGCACCGATTTCCACTGTGTTGCGTTACTCTAGATTTAACTAGAGGCCTTGTGTGGCTTGATAAATCTGACTTAGTAGTTGCTCCACCCTTACGCCTCATTGCGTTGTGGTGTATGGGCGACGCAAGGTAATGATAAATTTGCCCACTATTTTGCAGCATAATACTCGTGCAATGGGGATTTCTCTCCCGGAGGCAGCTAACTCCTTCTAAGGATTTCCTCAGATGATTGTCAGGCAGATATGTGTCTTGGATAATGTTGCCAAATATTACCAAGACATAGCAAAGATGCACCACAAACAACTTTAAACTTTTAGGGAAGAGAATGTAAGGCACCATGCCTTTGTCATGGAGATGATAGAGGCAATCAGCCAAAAATGCTAATGTCAATCATCCTAGTCAAAGCATGCAGAAGATTCTACAGAGGAACCTCCAAATAAGAGGACACAATACATGCCAGCCTCACACTTCTGCCATCGCCCCCAGCAGCTCCACCTTCTCAGCCTCAAAAACTACCAACTCAACCTTGTGTCAAATAAGTTGGCAGACAGAGCTACTACAAATCTGGAATTGGAAAAAAGCAAAGTTTGTAGCTCCTTGTAACCCAATATTACAGACCTAATATCTTATATAAGAAGACTAAATACATAAATGACCTATCCTTGTATCTTGAATTTGTGTGGATCGCTTGATAGTCTGAAGTAACCAAACACTTTCAGCATCCTGAGAGAGATATAACCCACTAGACTTTCCCAAGGATGAAATCTGTAACTCTTTGGCCCTGAAGAAGATTGGCTCACTGGGAATACTATTCCAAGATACATGTTTTTAAAACTCTATTAGACTAATACAGTCACCATTGCGATATTGAGACACCTTAACCCTTGTGTCAAATAAGTTGGCAGACAGAGCAACTACAATTCTGGAATTGGAAAAAAACAAAGTTTGAAGCTCCTTGTAACCCAATATCACAGACCTAATATCTTCTATAAGAAGACCAAATACATAAATGACCCATCCTTGTATCTTGAATTCCTGTGGATCGCTTGATAGTCTGAAGTAACCAAACACTTTCAGCATCCTGAGAGAGATATAAACCCCCAGACTTTCCCAAGGATGAAATCTGTAACTCTTCGGCCCTGAAGAAGGTGATCTTAACTTATGCTTCACTGAAACATACATAGGACAGCGATAACTACCTGAAAGCCCTACCCAAGGATTAAGCCAAAAGAAGAACTAGCTAATACTAAATTGATGGACTTGTTTGTGCCTTCAAACTGTGGAATTTTTTGACAAAGAACAAACAGAAATGATGAGTAGGCCTTTTGGTTCAGATGTGTTTTTATTGTGATTTTGTTTGTGTGGTATGTTATTTGGTATGCAAGAGTAGAATGAAAGATGAGAATAGAAGAAGAATGATGGAGATAAATAAGCCTGGGGGATGTTTACATACAAATTATTGTTTAGAAAAGTTTAAGGATGTTTTTTTCTAATTTGAAAGAATAATGTGAATTTGTCTCCTGAATTACAATGTTTGCAATAAATACCAAAAAAGTGTGAGAAAAATACTAAAAAAATGTAAATATTTTTGATAAATAAACAAAACTCAATACAAGTCTAATTTTTGTGTTTAGTTTCTATGCTGTAAGATGAATGCTTTGTTAATTGGGAATTCTCCCTCTGTTACACGACTAGTACTGACCAAGATGATCAACTATTTTACTGTCCATGGTGATCAACCTTTTCTTAAAAGATTTAAGGGATTATACATGGATGAATGTTTTATAACTAAACAATGTGAACTCACCAACTCCTGCCACTGACATTACTTTTTGAGAGATTCCCGTGACATCGGCTGCTGAACTGGGTTCTTGTACTTATTTTCAAAGTAAGTCCAGATCCAGCAGCTATGGAGATAAGATGCAAGTTCAATTGATATTATCCATCTGTATAAGTCATCATGATTACAAATGCAGCTACATGAGAGAGAAGTATAGGAGAATGTATACCACCATGAAATATGTCCTATATCATTTAATATACTTACAAAATAGAGAAGAAAGAGTTAAAGAAAGGACTAATGATGAGATGTAGAAGTTAAGATCAAAGGTTTCAAGACTTACCTGATGAATGGATGGTAGAGGACCTAAAAGTAGCTACAAGGATGTCCCCTGATGTATTTAGTTGTGGTTGTTCTCAATGGGAGGATCCATGGGCTGTTGTATAAGAGAAGCTGACAGGTAAGAGAATCATTGTACATCATAAAAGAAGATGCTAGGGATATGGTTCCAAAACCCAATTTGAGAGACATAAAGATTGTTATCCCGCAAGGTAAAATAATGCCATACATATCTTATAGTGTTAAGCTTACACTGGCAAAAGTCAAGCAATTTTATATGACAATAATATTACCTGAAAGAATAGGATGGCATATTGATCATGGTACCAACAAGGATAAGAAGCAAAAGATATACGGAAATCCTGTCAGTAATAAATAAAGAGGTTAGATCTTTATTAAACAGAGCATAAATTACACTTCCCAGTGTGTACCAAGCATTTAATGTGAGGTGCCAGTCCAGGTGTTGTTGCACTGCTAGGAGCAGATGTCAATGTTGTCACAGGCAGAGGATGGACAACATTACAAAGCCTTAAAAGGTCAAAATAAAAGTATATAATAGTTCAGCAGTATACATGACACAATTTGATTTGAATACAATTAAAATACACTGCAAAATACATATTGGCATTTATGTTTTGAATTTAAAACAAGTTAGAACAATCCTCTTTGGTGTTAGTGAGATTGTTAGCATAAGGGCATACCTTTTTTTTGCAGATGGTTTGTGTTGGAATAACTGCCCTGTTTGTTGCCCTGGTGCACTGGCAATGACCCCTGAACCAGCTGAAGCAACCAATCTACATGAATGAGTAAGAAAGAGTAGTAAAATCAACATTAAAATAAAATGCATTAATTTGTAGGTCTTGTGTTACAGGGTGTTTATAAGGGATCCTATGTGAAGGTATGAGTGAAGGACAGATATGGATCAGTGCTTGTAAGTTTGGTACTAGAGAGATAGAGATAGCTGGGTGCAGTTATGATCTTACCTGGCACAGCATTAGAGTTGTTGTGAAGTTGCACCCCAGAAAGTAGGTGTGGTTGCAATGTGGAGAGAATGTCCTTCTCAAATGGATGAGATAGAGAATGGAATCCAGTTGACGCTCCAGGAAGAACTTCAGCAAGCTGAATATTGGAAAACCTCTCCTTAACACACTTTCTCTCATCTTGCCATTTTTGTATGTCTCCGTCTGTGTAGACCTCCTCCGCAATACATACCCAGAGTCTGTGACCTCCTCCATATGCTGTTGGAGAATTGAGGCAGGCCATGTAGTTGATTGTAGCAATTCACCACAACTTTTACTACAAGGGTTGTATCTTCCTCAGTGAAAAAGCTCTTCCTCTTCATAACTGGCTGCATCCTTCAGGCAGAATATGGTGGCTGCAGCAGGACCAGAAAGCTGAAGAAGAAAAGAGAATAGCTCCTGTGGTGTGTGCAGTTCTCATTTGGTTGTAAGAGAATGTGTGTCAGGTGTGTCTGCTTTCTTTCTGGATAATATCACTTTCCTATTCACTGTCATGTGGAGGCCTCCTAATCTCTGCCATGCGGATGTCTCTGCCCCATGTGCGAAGGTTTTGCCCTGTGTGATGAAGTTTCCTATTCACTACTATGAGGAGGCTCCATATCCAGTGTGGGGGTCCCGTCAAACATAAAGTATGGTTGCAAGTTACTTGTAGTAACTATATGGTCATAAATTAAGAATATTCTGACTCCACCCCCTAAAGCAAGTGGATGGAGACCTTTTGAGTAACTTTACACTTGGATAAGGTTAGTCCTAAAGTGTAAGAGTAAAGTTACACATGTATCTTACTTATGGGTGTAGCTTACTTTTGTGAATAGCCCCATAAGTAGTAAACTTACACATATGAGGATCTCCCACATAGAAAAGATAGGAGATATGGAGGTGGAGATTTACACTAGTTGGGTTATGAATTACATTTTGTAGTAAGTAGTTAGTACTACTGTAGCACTACTTTACATAACAATAAAATGAAATTTGTGAATCAGATGTGATATGTTGGTCACAAATTATGCCTGGAGTGAGCCCTTATAAGCAAATTTCAGGTGACAGAGGACACTTGCTGCTACCTGACCTACCCACATCATCCCTAATAAGGTTTTATAAGTGTTTACAACTTGTTAGTTGGCAACTTTAAATCCATTGCGTCTGAATCTAATCTAGTGCCCGAGAACATCATGGTCACTGTCAGTCCCAATCTCATTGCAGAGAGAGGGTGATTGTTCCCCTATGAACAAGACTTTCCTTCTGTCAGCTCTGCATCTTTAATGATACAAAAACCATTCAAATATTTATATTAATGCTGGAGACACACATTTTTTTTAACTTACATCATAAATATTTTGGCTTAAACAACAAAAAAGGTTTATGTCACTGATTACTGTGCCCTGGTGCCATCCATCTGTATCTTAGTGGTGCACCCAGTTCCAATGAATTGTGTCCTCCCTTGACCTCTGACGGGTTTTACATAGCTGTCGGAGCAGAGGCATGATGACAGAATATGCACCCCTGCATCATAACAGAACACTGCTCCATTCTATTCTTGCCCCACTTGCTTTGTGTGCACAGCACCTTTGCATGTGTGGTGGGTGGACAGATAGCGTCACATTGAGGTATCGGGTTTTCTCAGGCCTACATACTCTGCAAAACTCTCGAACACCATATAATGGAAATTGGCACGGAAACTGGAAATGCAAAAGACAAATTTATTAGGACCCCATGGAGTGGTGGTACATTCCTACAGCACCCTTCGGCAATGCAAGAAGTATCACCCCGAACATCGGTGTGCGACCTCTTTTATACAGTTTAACAGTAATAAAAAGGTAGGCGGTATACATTTGAACAACTTTAGGTACATATAAGGGCATTTTTGGAACACAGCCAACATGTGGGAGGGGCTTAGTACCATTTGGTCAGTTTGGGGCACATTCCTGAGGAGTGACCACTCGTTAGTCCAGAGAGCAGATGTACGCACGCGCGACAACTGGGCAGGGTAAACGTTCATTGGCATGGAGGAAGGACAAAAGGGCACGCTGACCACAAGGCCGCATGTTCATGAAAATGGAAGCCACTTAATACAAAATGGCCCCCCGCACGTTTGGTCAAGTTAACAGAAAAAGCTTGTGTAGCTGAGCTAAATGCTAACTCAGGTACTGCCAAATTACGACAGATGGCCCTTTTAGCGTTTAGCTGAAGCTACCTCATAATGGAAGTAATCCGGATGTTCATCGTCAATATCAATCATCATAATTTTCATTACTTCAGCATTACTCATCTGTACATTTTTAGCAATAGCTCGTTTGGATGGGATACAAGCAGTAATACACACAGAGCATAAGGTAGGGCCACATTGGATACATAAACAACAGAAGAAAAATATCCCAATAATCACGCATAGAACCGTTAACAGTTTCCAACCCCATGTACTGAGCAGAGTCCAAAACCAATCAGAAAAGGTCCAAGTACCATTGTCAGAGTGAATCTCAGCAGCTATTTTGTGCAATTTTGAAATAGCATCATATACAGATGGTGAATTATCAGGGACGTAGACACAACAACTACTTCCGATGATGCGGCATACACCCCCACGATCAGCTAACACTACGTCCAGAACCGTTCGGTTCTGAAGCGTAACAATTCTCGTAATCTGTAGTTCTTCAGCTATATTCCCTAAGGCAGAGGCAGTTTCATTAGCAACTTCTTCCACCACACATGTTAGCCGCCTTATTTTTCTGCTGTTTAAAGCAGCACCAACAAAAGAGAACAAACCTAAATTAAAATCCACATATTGCTGTAGTGAAGTGTCTGTTTGGTCAACATCATCAATGTTCAACGTTCTCTTAACTCTATTCAATAAAAAATTGTGATACAATACAAAATCATTATGGTACATAGGCGGGGCAATAAACACAGGGGGTAGTACAAACGATATATAACAAGTTCCTAACCATCCAATCGGAAGACGATGATATCCTTTATTACCACAAATAAAATAAGTGTTTCGTGAGGCCACAAAAGAGATACCATTGGGTGTATCAAATGTAAGAGTAATATTGCATTCACTCCTCCCTACCGGAATTGTTCCTTTATTTCTGACACAAAGATCTACTTTTGTATCAATAACTGTAATCACATGTAAACTAGACATATGTATAAGTCTTTGATTAGTGAAGATACGAGGTGTAGATACATTGTCCGGTCGATATTCTTCCCACTCAAATTTAGTTCCTTCTGCTTGCGGATAGCCGTCTCGATCATTGTAACAGACCTTGTTCAATCGGAAAAGTAGTCCACCTTTTGTTGGCCATCTTAAAGTAAAGAGGAGAGTGTACCAAGCATTACATGAACCATTGTGAGAAAAAAGAAGAGGAATAAGCGGAGTTCCTCCTTTTCTCTGATGTCCAGGCAACATCCCACATACCCAACAATTGGATGTATTTGTCATATTATGTGTATGGTGTAAAATTTGAATGAAACTGTTATTCAAGTAAGTCTGTCTATGTCTTTCTTCATGATAGGGCAATGTAAAATGGAAATGTTCGGATGGAATTGGAGTGGTAGGCAGTAAATATTCCCGTGCAGGAAACAGTCTTTCTATAGTTCAAGCTATTACTGCTATTTCCACCATAGTTGTAATAAAAAGAACTGCACCCAAAATTCTTCTACTTCTCAGTATCGTAGGTGCCATAGTACAAAGAACAAACTCAAGAACCAAACTAAAAAATAAAAATATAGTGCTGAGAACCGAGGCTGCTACTGGTTTCTTCTCCGAGATTCAAGACGGGTGTCGCTACACTGGGCAGAACTGATCCCCCCCTTGATATTCCCGGCTTCCGTTTTCACAAACCTCGGAACGGTTACTAACCAGTCAAAAAAAAAAGAAAAAGAAATATTATTTCCTTGGCCACAGATTGTACTTCACTCCACCAGAAACAGTGTGGTCCGGAAGGCTCTCTCCGACTCATGAGACGTAACAGCTGGGCTCTTCTCTGCATCCAAGATGTCTCGGTAGTCAGACACCACTTCAGGGTTCACCAGATCCGGAGAGACACGTCGGCAGTGCGTTGAATGTATCCACTGCTTCTTGTTCGTGACGCGCACAGCCGTTCGCGTTGCCAGCAGTACCTGTTCAGGGCCACGCCACCTCGGCTCCAAACTGCTGGATCTCTCAAACACCCGGATCATCACATGGTCGCCAGGACGAAGATTGTGAGCCTCTCCAATGGAATTGTCGGGGAGCGCTTCTCAAACCTGTTGATGAATAGAGAGTAAATCATTCGTTAATCGTGCCAGATAGTCATTCATCATTATACAAGGCACATCATGTATCAAACGAGGCTTTGGAACTCCCCAAATATTCAAAGGCCTTCCGAACACCACTTCATAGGGTGTGAGGCCAGATCGGGAATGTGGCACTGATCTAATAGACAGCAATGCCAAAGGCAAAGCATCCGGCCATTTCAAAGACGTGGATGCCACGATCTTCGCTAGCTTCAGCTTCAGAGTCGCATTGTACCTCTCCACTAGACCTGCTGACTGCGGATGGAATACAGCATGAAATTTTTGCTTAATTCACAATCCTTTCAAGACATGCTCCACTACTTTCCCAACGAAATGAGGACCATTTTCATTCCACAAAAATTTACAAACACCATAACGCGGGAAGTATTCTTTGAGTAACACCTTAGCTGTTGTCAATGCTGTATTATCCTTCGTAGGGTAGGCCTCAACCCATTTGCTGAAGGCACACACCACTACTAGGACATACTTGAGGTTATTACAGCGCTCCAGCTGGATGTAATCCATTTGCAGTACTTCGAATGGTGCAGTAGGTGGAACGAACCCTCCTTTAGGAGTATAGGTCCCTTTAGCAGGATTGTACTGTAGGCATATCAGACAGGTCTGCACCACTCTCCTAGCCGTGCTGGCAATCTCAGAAGGCTCCCAAACTTGTGTAAGCAATTTAGTAATTGCAAGAGCTCCAACATGTGCCAGCCCATGTGCCATTTGAACCATTGTTTGCAAATAAGCAGCAGGCAATTTCAATTTCTCCATGTCTTTGCTTCTCCAACAACCCTCATCATCCAGTACTCCCTCTGTTACCCATTTTGCGAGTTCTGCTTCAGATGCTGACTTCTGTATGTCTAGAATTTCTTCTCTAGCATGATGCCATCGCTCAGCTTGTGATCTCACCACATACATAGGGGAGTCATTTTGTAACATGGCAGTCTCTCTCGCTATTCGGTCTGCAAAAGCATTTCCTTGCCCTATTTTATCTGTAACCTTCTTATGTGCACTGCATTTAATTATCGCTACTTTCTTTGGACATAACAGTGCATTCAGGAGATCGCATACCAGCTCTCCATACATGATGTGTGTTCCGTGTGAGGTCATAAACCCTCGTTCCTTCCAGAGTAGGCCAAAATCGTGCACTACTCCAAAAGCATAACGGCTATCTGTGTAGATGTTCACACTTAGACCAGCACTTAACTCACATGCTTTCGTTAATGCTATCAGTTCAGCTGCTTGGGCCGATTTTTGCGGTATTCGTGCTGTTTCTACCACTGTCTTAAGTGTCGTGATCGCATAGGCTGCGGAAGCTGTACCATCTGGAAATCTCACACACGATCCATCAACCCACAGTTCCCCATCTACATCTAGAAGTGGGGTATCCTGTAAATCAACACGACCCTTCGTTTGTTCGTCAGTCAGAAAAACACAGTCATGTTGTTCTTCCTCCTGGGTCTCAGTAACAGGATATGGCAATAAAGTAGCAGGGTTCAGAGTGGCACACCTCTTCAATGTAATATGTGGCGCCAACAGTGTTAACTCGTATCCTGTTAAACAAGCACTGGTCAGATGGTGCATTTTCGTTTGGTTCAATCGAGCATCTACCGCATGGGGAACTAACACCAACAATTTGTGCGACAAGACTATTCCCTCACTCTGCCATAGAGCTACTGCTGTTGCTGCAACTGCTCGAAAGCATCCAGGCAATCCTCGAGCCACAGGATCGAGTACCGCTGAAAAATATGCACAAGACCTCTGTTTGTCTCCGTGTAACTGTACTAAAACTGACAATGCACACCCATCCTTCTCATGTACATATAGTGTAAAGATCTTTGTATAATCTGGTGTACCTAACACTGGTGCAGAACAAAGAGCTTGTCTCAATTGTTCAAAAGCATTCTGACATTCATCCGTCCATTCAAGGGGAATTGGTGCAGTTTTGGACAGCAATGCTAACAAAGGTTTTATAATGTGCGAAAATCCTATTATCCATTGCCTACAAAAGGACGTCAAACCTATGAAAGCACGAACATCCTTCTGAGTGCAAGGGACTGGTGTATTTCAAATTGCTTGGATTCGGTCTGATGTCAATGCACGCCCCTCCTTAGACAAAAGATGACCGAGGTAGGTCACCTTTGGTCTACAATATTGTAACTTCTTCCGTGAGACCTTGTGATTGTTTTTAGCAAGGAAAGAAAATAGGGAGAGAGTACTCTCCTCGTATTGCTCCTGCGTGTCTGCCGCGAGCAAAATGTCATTGACATATTGGATAAGAGCCACCCCAGACTGCAAGTCAAAAGAATCAAGCTGTCTTTTCAAAGCCTGGCTATAAATACTAGGGCTTTCTGTGTAACCTTGAGGAACTCGACAAAATCTGTACGATTTGTTATTTAATGTAAAACCGAACAGATATCGGCTGTCTGGATGAATGCGTTTTTCAAGTCTATTACCGTAAATGCAGTAGATGTGGGTGGAACCAAGGTAAGTAAGGTGATAATGTCAGACACTACTGGATACTGGGGTACAACTATCTTATTAATTTCCCTTAAATCAATAATGAAACGATAGATTTTAGTGTCTGTATCTTTCTTTAGGATCGGAAGAATCGGACTGTTGCAAACATTGTAGGAAACTTCCTCCACCACTCCTGCCTTTATCAAATCATCCACAATGCATGTTAAAGCTATTTCACCTTCTCTGGAGATTTTATACTGAGGAACACGAGGCAAAATCGCTGCCTCTTTTACAGTAATGCGTACAGGAGGAATAATCATTTGACCCACATCAGTATCGGAAGTAGCCCATAAAGAGCTAGGAAGGGAAGCTAACGCATCGGCCTCCTGCATGAGGCACGATCTCTCATTTTCTGGGTAGTTCTCATTCAAAATAACCCGCACCCCTTCAGGGGCACAGCGTATTGTTGCACGAAAATGCTTTAGCATGTCAAGTCCCATAATATTATCTGGTGTATTTGGGGATAACAGAAACGGACATGGGGCAATGAATTTATCAATGTGCAATGTAAGGGGTTGAGACAATGGGCTTAAAGAAGGTGTTCCATCGAACCCTATTGCTGTAATTGTTTCGCCAGACAGGGGAGCCCTTGGAACCAAGTGTTTGGACAGAGCGCTATGAGTAGCTCCTGTGTCAACCAGAAACTGATCAGTAGAACCCAAAACATGTGCTGATATATATGGACCCCTCTGATCGACTGGTACTTCAACCGATTCCACACCCCATCCTACGCAATCCTATGCATAATTATTATCCTGAAACTCAGTATTCTCTCCTTCAGCTATCTGATACTGATTCCGTCTATCAAAAGTATTGTGATCCATTTGACCACGACCTCTCGCTTCAAACCTGCCACGATCATTCGCTCCACCTCTCTTTCCTGAATAACTATTCCGCGACCTTCCACTTCCTCGACCCCTCTGACTACGCTGTTCACGAAGCACCGGACAATCTGAAATCCAATGTCCAAACTGCTTACAGTATGCACACTGATCCTCAGAAATATCAGAACGGGGAGGAGGCGCAACATACGATCCTCGTCTACCCCTATCATTCCCTCTCGATTGCGTAGCATAAACCTGAGCCAACATCACCTTCATCTTTAAATCCTTCGCTTTCTTATCACTACTTTCTTTAGCCTCCAATTCCTGTCGTTCATAATAGTGAGCCATAGTTAATAAAGAAGCGGGCGTTGCAGTGGTCCATAAACTCTCACTAGCCTTCAAACGTTTTGCAATCTCCGGCAGGAGATTAGCCACATACTTATCAATGAACAAATGCCTGCCCGTTTCTTCCGTTAATGATTGACCACTGTAATCATGGAATGCTTCCTCAAATCGGCAAAAGAAATCAGAGACCGATTCATCCGACTTCTGTTTACAGGACGCCAACACTGTCCAATCAATTTTCTTAGGGGGGACAAGTGTTTTTAATTTATTCAAAATAGCCGTCGGTAAATCTAAAATCAATTGACACGGCTTGCATGCAGGTTCCCTATCTAAATCAGCTCTAGCTATGTCCTTCCAATCTGCACCTAAAGTCGCTCGATCATCAAATTTACGAATCGTCCTCCACATATCAGGAGGTAATATCAATCCAAATAACAGATCAATATCAACTAATGTCATAATGCACGAAGAAATAGTGCCCTCCAAACTTTCATAAAAAGCTGCTGGATTTTTACGGGGGTCAGGCAAAGCATTCTTAAGCGCCATAACATCTGCTCTATTCCATGGCGTATAAACCCAATTATATACAAAATAGCCCTTTGCATCTTTGGACATCTTATCATCATCCGTACCATCCCCTTTAGGAGGGACATATAAAGGCGCAGCTTCTCGCATAGGTTTAACATTAACCGCAGCGCTCTTATCTGTATCAAAGATAGGACACTCTTTTGATACTTCCGCTGATCCAGGCGCAGACGAATCCGATGCCTTTTTGGCAGCTCGCAATCATGTCGCCTCATCTCGTAACTGAATCAAACGCTGGAAAAATTCATCCGCATCTGAAAGAGCAAAAATACATTTACGGAAATTCTCACGACCAACTGATATATCTTTAGGTTCCAACTCAAGAGAATGCTTCCTAAACCGCTCAATAACTTAATCTGTAAAATGATTTAAAAAATACAATCGTTCCTTATCAGACCATTTACTCATAAGACCATCAACCTCTGGAACAGGTATAGTATTTATATTAAGTTTACGAGCAATCGAGCACAACTCCGCCATACGATCGGTAGGTAACCTGGTACACTGTTTATCCTGAGTATCCTCATCCGAGTCCTCGTCCGGACCCGTAGGCGGAACATACAGAGGCGGGCAGCGATCTAACCATGAAAAATCATCTAATTCATTAGTAAGGACAGGATAAAGAGGACGTCTAATAGGAAACTGACCATTAACCTGTAAATTACGTTCTCGACTCTCTTTCTCTTTCTGTTCCTGCAATTCCTTCTCCTGTAGCTGTAAAGCTTTATCCCGAGCAGCCTTTCGCTGCTCTTTGTCCGCCAAGGCTTCTTCACGCTTCATTCGTTCACGCACCGCTTTCTCCCACATACGCACACAATCAAACATATCCTGTCTAGACCTGCGCTGAAACAAACATTGTTCCACATACTGAACTTTCCGTAAATCGGATGACCCATGTAGTGGCCATTGCAACTCACGATCATTTTTGGTGTATCTGTGCCATAATGTGCTATACATAATGGGCGGAAGGCCAAATTTAATGTGCATTTCGCGATTGGGAGTTCCCTCTGGGGGAGCCGGCTGAGATTCATTTAATCGATAATTGGTACCATTTCCAAAGCAGCACATTCCTTGGAGTGTGCTGAGAACAGGCATGTTCGAAAATATCACAAAGCGCGATATTACATAAAATGGCACTTAAATATGCTTCACACACGGTGTGCCGTTCAAACAAATTCAAAAACAGAGAAATATCCCTTCATGCCTGCCTATGTGAGGTGCACTCCACATATAATTCAAATCATAGGTCCAAACGTTAGCTAACTCATACAAATTCAAAAAGCCACAGTAAGTGTCAGTAGACTACCTTACCAATCATAAGCTTACCAAAGATTTTCAAAGTGTTCAGATTCCAACTGCCAAGTTCTGTAACCGAATCAGCCAAACGGGCACTACACGACAAGCCAAACGAGCAGGATCTCAGTCGAAGACCGGCGCCACCTCAATCAATCAATCAAGTCATTTGTATAGCGCACTACTCACCCGTAGGGTCTCAAGGCGCTGGGAGGGGGGGGGTGCCGTTACTGCTCGAACAGCCAGGCCTTCAGGAAGAAGCTCAAGACCTGGCTGTTCGAGCAGTAACGGCACCCCCCCCCACCTGGAAGGTCAGATCAGAAGGAAAGGAAAAAACACCGTGGGTGCCAAGACTCGTGTCACTCAATGGCAGCTTACGCGTCCATAGCGAGTTTCCAATCCTTCGTCGTGACCTCTCCTTCGGGCATCCGAGTCGCCGATGAGTCCCTTCGTGGTCGCCAATTGAGGTATCGGGTTTTCTCAGGCCTACATACTCTGCAAAACTCTTGAACACCATATAATGGAAATTGGCACGGAAACTGGAAATGCAAAAGACAAATTTATTAGGACCCCATGGGGTGGTGGTACATTCCTACAGCACCCTCCGAACATCGGTGTGCGACCTCTTTTATACAGTTTAACAGTAATAAAAAGGTAGGCGGTATACATTTGAACAACTTTAGGTACATATAAGGGCATTTTTGGAACACAGCCAACATGTGGGAGGGGCTTAGTACCATTTGGTCAGTTTGGGGCACATTCCTGAGGAGTGACCACTCGTTAGTCCAGAGATCAGATGTACGCATGCGCGAGACTGACCATTGCTAAAAATAACCTGTTGCTGGGCAGGGTAAAGGTTCATTGGCATGGAGGAAGGACAAAAGGGCACGCTGACCACGAGGCCGCATGTTCATGAAAATGGAAGCCACTAAATACAAAATGGCCCCCCGCACGTTTGGTCAAGTTAACAGAAAAAGCTTGTGTAGCTGAGCTAAATGCTAACTCAGGTACTGCCAAATTACGACAACGCTTTCAAATAATACTCCCGGCGCAGCACTGCAATCAAAGAATACAAAAATGTTGGTAATTGTAATTATATTGTATTGTAATTTCATTTATATAGCGCTTACTACCCCTGATAGGGTGTTGAAGCTCTTTTTTGGTGTGTAGCATGTACTTCTGAACCCATAAAGGATTAGTGGTGAATTAGTATACTGAAAATATGAAAGTAATTTGAGTGGTGGAAATGTTAGATTATTTGGATTGGGAAGGATAGTGAAGGGATAGAGTAGAGTAAAAAGGTTTTCATTTAAATTGCGCTTGCCACCCCCAAAGGGGGGGGTTGAAGTGCTTTCTCAGCGTGTACCACTCTATTCTGGAACCCATACTGTGTTAGTGGTGAATTAGTATAGTAAAATATGAAAGTATTTTTTGTGGTGGATATGTTAGTCAGGTATTTGGATTGAGAAATATAGTGAAGGGGTAGAAGAGGTAAATAGGTTTGCATGTATAAAATGCTTGCAAACCCTGATGAGGAGTTGAAGTGCTTTTTCGCGAGTAGCACGATACTCTGGAACCCATAAAGAATTAGTGGTGAATAAGTATTGTGAAATATTGATTAATTTGAGTCTGTTATTTGGATTGTAAAGGATAGTGGAAGGATAGAAGGGAAGGGTTTAGAACCTTTTTTTCTTTGTTTGTTTGTTTTGGACCTCGAAATAGTAGGAGGAGGCTTGGGATGAATAAAAAGGGAGGTGGAGGGGGATGAGTAAAAGGGTGGTGGATGGGGAGGAGTCAAAGGGAGGGTTTAGAAATGCTTGTTTTGGGGGATCGGAATAGTAAAAAAGAAGTATAAGATGATGCAAGGAGGAGTGGAGGAGGGAAGTTTCAAAAGGGTGATTTTAGGGATCATAGTAGTGGTATGGGGTTTGGGATGAATGAGAAAGTGGCGGTAATGGATATACTGATAGAGGTATAGGGTGAGAAATAGACTAGTGCTTTGGAAAGAGTAGTGGAACGAGGGTTGAGATGAGTCAGAGAGTTGAGCTAGAGGATATATATATAAAGAAAAGTAATACATAAGTAAAAGTAATACATATATAGATTGCAAAGTAATAAAGATACAAAAAGGGTGATTTTAGGGATCATATTAGTGGTATGGGGTTTGGGATGAATGAGAAAGTGGCGGTACTGGATATACTGATAGAGGTATAGGGTGAGAAATAGACTAGTGCATTGGAAAGAGTAGTGGAAAGAGGGTTGAGATGAGTCAGAGAGTTGAGCTAGAGGATATATATAAAGAAAAGTAATACATAAGTAAAAGTAATACATATATAGATTGCAAAGTAATAAAGATACATATCGGTATACAGTCATAATATCGAGTAAAAAATATAGAATGGGCAAAATATCAAATGAACACAATATAGACTACAAAAATATCTAATATAATAGCAGTAATATCGAATCCAAAACATAGAATGGACAAAATATCGAATGGACAGAATATAGACAACAAAAATATCGATGGACAGAATATAGACAACAAAAATATCTAATTTTAGGTAAGTAAGTTAATATTTATATTTTTATTAATATGTAAGTGTTTTTATGTAAGTATATGTGTTAAAAGTGTATTTTTATTGTATCATTTATTTTAATTAATTCATTTTATGGTATTTAATTTTTGCGTAATACAATTCTGGAGCGGGTTGTGGGTTTATAGGGGAATAGGGTGGGAAGTAATTTAAATATAATTAATTAAATATTTTCATTTATTTATTGGTATTTATTTTGAATTAATTGTTAATTAATTTTTAATTGGTAATTAATTAAAATATAATTGGTAATTCATTTTTATTAATTCATTAATTGATAATTATGTTAATTGTATTTATTTATTTTCTGTAGTGGGTTGTGGGTTTATAAGGGAATAGGGTTGGAAGCAATTTAAATATAATTAATTAAATATTTTGATTTATTTATTGGTATTTATTTTGAATTAATTGTTAATTAGTTTTTAATTTGTAATTAATTAAAATGTAATTGGTAATTCATTTTTATTAATTGATTAATTGATAATTATGTTAATTGTATTCATTTATTTTCTGTAGCGGGTTGTGGGTTTATAGGGGAATAGGGTGGGAAGTAATTTAATTATAATTATTAAATATTTTTATGTATTTATTGGTATTTATTTTGAATTAATTGTTAATTAATTTTTAATTGGTAATTCATTAAACTATAATTGCTAATTAATGTTTACTGGTTTAATAATTGATAATTATGTTCATTGTATTAATTTGTTTTCGTAGCGTGAGTTTATAGGGGAATTGGGTGGGAAGTAATTTAATTGTAATTAATTACATTTTTTCATTTATTAATTGGTATTTTTTTAATTAACTGTTAATTATTTTTCAATTGTTAATTAATTAATTGTTATTGGTAATTAATTTGTAGTAATAGGTAATTCTTTTTTTGATTATTTTTAATTGATTAATTATTATAATATAATACATTGGTAATTCATTTTTTTTATTTGTAATTGGTATTAATATTTAATCTATTTTTAATGATATATGAATTATCTACTTTCCCTACTGTTGCACTCACTGGAGTGGGAATAGTAATATTTACCCCTACGCTATCCAACGCTTACCCTACTGTTGCACTCTTTGGAGTGGGAATAGTAATTTTTACCCTCCCGCTATCCAATGTTTTCCCTACTGTTTCCCTCACTGGAGTGGGAATAATAATTTTTACCCCTAAGCTATCCAACGCTTTCCTACTGTTGCACTCACTGGAGTGAGAATAGTAATGTGTACCCCTACGCTATCCAATGCTTACCCTACTGTTGCACTCCCTGGAGTGGGAATAGTAATTTTTACCCCTACGCTATCCAACGCTTTCCTTACTGTTGCACTCTCTGGAGTGGGAATAGTCATTTTTACCCTCCCGCTATCCAACGCTTTCCCTACTGTTGCACTGTCTGGAGTGGGAATAGTAATTTTTACCTTCTCCCTATCCAATGCTTTTCGTACTGTTGCACTCACTGGAGTGGGAATAGTAATTTTTACCCCTACGCTATCCAACGCTTTCCTTACTGTTGCACTCTCTGGAGTGGGAATAGTCATTTTTACCCTCCCGCTATCCAACGCTTTCCCTACTGTTGCACTGTCTGGAGTGGGAATAGTAATTTTTACCTTCTCCCTATCCAATGCTTTTCGTACTGTTGCACTCACTGGAGTGGGAATAGTAATTTTTACCCATACGCTATCCAACGCTTTCCCTACTGTTGCCCTCCCTGGAGTGGGAATAGTAATTTTTACCTTCCCGCTATCCAACGCTTTCCCTACTGTTGCACTCTCTGGAGTGGGAATAGTAGTTTTTACCCCTACGCTATCCAACGCTTTCCCTACTGTTCCACTGTCTGGAGTGGGAATAGTAATTTTTACCCTACGCTATCCAACGCTTTCCCTACTGTTGCACTCATTGGAGTGGGAATAGTAATTGTTATCCCTACGCTATCCAACGCTTTCCCTACTGTTGCACTCTTTGAAGTGGGAATAGTAATTTTTACCTCTATGCTATCCAACGCTTTCCCTACTGTTGCACTCCCTGGAGTGGGAATAGTACTTTTTACCTTCCCGCTATCCAACGCTTTCCCTACTGTTGCACTCTCTGGAGTGGGAATAGTAGTTTTTACCCCTATGCTATCCAACGCTTTCCCTACTGTTGCACTCTTTGAAGTGGGAATAGTAATTTTTACCTATATGCTATCCAACGCTTTCCCTACTGTTGCACTCCCTGGAGTGGGAATAGTACTTTTTACCTTCCCGCTATCCAACGCTTTCCCTACTGTTGCACTCTCTGGAGTGGGAATAGTAGTTTTTACCCCTATGCTATCCAACGCTTTCCCTACTGTTCCACTGTCTGGAGTGGGAATAGTAATTTTTACCCTACGCTATCCAACGCTTTCCCTACTGTTGCACTCATTGGAGTGGGAATAGTAATTGTTATCCCTACGCTATCCAACGCTTTCCCTACTGTTGCACTCTTTGAAGTGGGAATAGTAATTTTTACCTTCCCGCTATCCAACGCTTTTCCTACTGTTGCCCCCACAGGAGTGGGAATAGTAATTTTTACCCCTACGCTATCCAACGCTTACCCTACTGTTGCACTCCCTGGAGTGGGAATAGTAATTTTTACCCCTACGCTAACCAACGCTTTACCTACTGTTGCACTCTGGAGTGGGAATAGTAATTTTTACCCCTAAGCTATCCAACGCTTTCCCTACTGTTGCACTCTCTGGAGTGGGAATAGTAATTTTTACCCCTAAGCTATCCAACGCTTTCCCTACTGTTGCACTCACTGGAGTGGGAATAGTAAGTTTTACCCCTACGCTATCCAATGCTTTCTCTACTGTTGCATTCAGTGGAGTGGTAATAGTATATTTTACTGTCCCGCTAACCTACAGTAAAAATATTGTATATTTTTTATTAATATTATGTTTATATATATGTATGTATTTAAAATTAAATTGTATGTTTATTTATTTTCAACTTGCAATAATTATTTAATAATTTTAAGGTTATTTAAGTAGGTTATTTAAGTATTTTAAGTATGTTTAAGTTAATTATATTTAATATTTTATTATTTTTCAATTACTTTTAAGACATTTAAAAATTCGATATTTTGACTATCTATATTTTTTACAACTATATTTTTGATTCGATATTTTTGCACTTACATGTTTGGAGATAGGAGTTCGATATTTTTGTATTCTATATTTTTTACTCGATATTTTGCTACATCGATATTTGTGTTATCGATATTATGTCAGTGATCCATATAGATCCATTAGTACATGGAAGGTATATAGATGTATAAAGGAAGGTACTATATTCAGATTAAAGATGCATTAAAAAAACTAGCTTTCAAGTGTTGCTGTACTTTAAATTAGTTTCATTTATTTTTATACTTATATATTTTATTTTAGATCAATAGTGAAGCAATTGTAGATAAATAGTTATGATAAAAAGGTTTACTTATTTATGCAGTCACTTATATACATGTTAACATAGAATGTAACTATCAGTGCTATGTACATTTGTTAAGCAGAACTAATGAATATCTACATATAATAATTGTTTTAACATTAGTGTACTAGACATTTATACAAAGCAATACACATATATAGGTACATATTCATAGTACAAATAAATGCTTATATACAGGGAGAAATGCTCCATATTTCTACCCGTTTGCATATGGTGGTTATGTGGGGAAGAGCCAATTCTTGAGTAGTTTTCTGAAGATAAGGTGGTTATCCATGGATCTTATGTTGGGGTTAAAGACTTCCATAGTTTGGCTGAGAATGATGTGTCACCCATTGTTTTTTTGTTGAATTTTTGGACTTTGAGGCGAGGTGCCACTCTAGAGCGGAGGTTCCTTTGTTGAATGTGTTTGGTGATTTTATTCCTGATGAAGAGCAGTCTTGTTCCATGTATCGCTTTGTGGGTGATACAAAGCAGATTGAATGCGGATCTTCTGGCAACCAGTAACCAACGAAGGGCTTTCAAGGTAGGGGAGATGTGGTCTTCCGGTGTTTTATGTAAGAGTCATCTGGTAGCCAAGGTCTGAACTCATTTTGTCCTTTCTTTGTCGTTAAAGGTGAGCCATGGTAGAGTTTATTGGTGTAATCAAGTTTGGACAAAACAAGGGAAATGGTAGCCTGGACCTTGTGTGTAAATCCCAAATGGCGGAAGATTTGTCACAGAGTTTTAATAGTAACAAAGCTTGATCTTGCTAGTTTGTCCACTTGGTCATTCATTGATAGCTTAGAGCCCATGGTCATTCCAAAGTTTTTAACTTTCTTCAATATTTTAGGCAGTTTTCCCAGATTATTGGCCACATGGTGAGCAGGTCATAATGTTTCCACTCACCACGCATGAGTATTTCTATTTTGGAAGCATTCAATTTGAGATGGCTCCACGTCATTCATTGATGCACAGCTCTAAGACAACTGAAAATTGGCGAGTTAACAATGGCTTTGGGGCATTGCAGTTGAAGGAGTATTTGCATGTCATATGCATAGTTATAGCATGTGATGTGAAATTGATTGATCAGTGACAGTAGTGACTTTATGTAGATGTTGAAAAGTATGGGTGAGTTAAAAGAGCCTTGAGGGACCCCTGCTTTTATGGATACGGTTTGGACGAGAAAGATGGAGCATGGATGACATTAGTTCTGTTGCAAAGGTAGGATGCGATCCAGTCTACAGCAGTCCTTTATGTCTATTTTAAGTATGAGTCCAACATGTCTGCGTTGTCCGTGAAATGATTTGCCAGTTTGTCTGTGAACTCTTGAGCAAGAAGAGTTGCTTCTAGGCAATTTGGTTAAAAAAACGAATTCTGAATTTTATAGAATTCTTTATTTGCACATTTAGCATTTTGAATTGTCTGAATAGTGTTTTATCTTTGCTTTTTTGATAGCTTACTTCTACAATCTGTTAAATTAATGTAAGTGAAGTTTGTCTTGGTTGACATTTGTTTCGAGCCAGGCATGTTGCAGATTTCGAATTTGTTGTTATATCTCTTTTATCTCTGCATTTCTTCAAGGTGCTTGTTTTCTTTTGTTCTGTTGTGTGGTTTTAGAGGTATCAGGATATCAAAAGCTTCCTGTAGCCACTCATATAGTTTTTGAACAGAATTTCTTGTTTCTAGATCTCTATTGGATGTTAGTTGTGTTTCTAAGTGTTCTAAATTGAGTTTGTTCTACGTCAGATAGGTGGATGCATGTAAGGTGGTTTTAGGTGTGTTGCTTAGTGTTGTTTTATGTAAAGGCAAACAAATGGTGGCCTGACCATGTGACCGGTGTCAGCGAGCGTTTGAAAAATAACTAGTTCTGTATTAGCAAAAATGACATCTAGGATGTATAAACCGATGTTTGTGGGTTCGTGGATGATCTGATGCAGGTTCAGTGCTTCTAGACCGGCGATGATTGTTTTTTGGATGGGGCATATTTGGTTTGTCAAACCAAATGTTGATGTCCCCCAGAATGCATAGTTTGTAGTGTAGTGTTATCGAGTTTGAAACCGAGTCTAGAAGTGTGTCTGGGAAAGTTGCCTTGCTAGGTGGAGTTTTGTAAAGGAACAGGAAGTTACAGGAGGAAGTTGGTGTAGGAATCCATCTGGTCAAAAGAGAATCACAATTTTTTATGGAGATGTCGTCAACTTTAGTGATATGTAATGTTTGCCTGAACAACAGCTAGGCCATATCCATTTTTGCCTTTACGATTTCAGGTGATTGTTTATTAGCCAGGAGGAATGGCTTCATGCAGGACTGGAGCCATATCATCTCCCAACCATGATTCACTAATGAATAGTATGTCTGGTTTTGTTTCAGCGAGAAGGAACAACAGACGAGGCTTCACTTGACCCATTGACTTCTTTGCCTGCAAGCCCTAGCTCAGCAGTGAGCTCCAGCGGCCCATTACTAGGTACTGATCTACAGTGGCCTATTAATAGATACTGATCTCCAATGGCCTGTTATTAGGAAAACGAATTGAAAAAGCTAAGCTTTAACAGATTTCTAACTTCATAGAAAGGAACAAACTACTTTCTGACCACTAAATAAGTCTCTGTCCAGACATAGGCATGGAAACCTTACTGACCTCTATTTGGGATAACCTGAATTGATGGTGAACAAAAATTGAGTTTTAACACTACTAGATCTGGATCAATTTGGTGCCTATCACTTCACACTCTTCACCACCAGACTCTTCACATAAGTCTAGGAACGGTAACCATTGTACAAAGCATCCTAGAATGGATCTTCTTTTAGCGCCAAGACTGGCCGATGGCCGAGCATTGTCTCACTACCCTCACCCGACACTACTCTATTGAGCTACACATTTCAGAGTTCCCTAGGCCTTCATTTGCACTCCTCTCTTTGCTATTCTGACACAATTACCTGAGCTGCCTTTACCCTTACCTGCTACAGCTAGGCATACAACACTGAGAAAGTCTCAAAATTTGAAAACTCTGAATCTTTTAGACTGACACATGCTAGAAGCCAAAGGCGTAAAGTAAAACACTATTTCAAAGCTGAGAGGAGCAGCTGATAGAGTTCAGACAATGAGATACGTCAAAGGTTTTTGACTGCAGTTGTGGTCACAAACCATTAAAAAGTTGGACATCCTCCATTTGAGAATGGTGTCGGGAGCATTGGGGGAAGAAGAGAGTCTTCTAGGGCACCACTGTCTGCTCCCCTAATGGCTTCCACAACAGGAAACATTTTTTAAAGCAGAACCTGTTGCTTTAAGAAACATGGGCTGCTTTAAAAAATACTTACTGTAGAGGAACAGGAATGTGGGTTGGTTACCTGCTGCCCCTTGCAGGCCACCATCGCTGTGTTCATAAAAATCACAGGGGATTAAAAAGTACAGTCAATTGAGACAAAACATTACATGAAAGTCTCAAAAATGTAAGTGCAGAGTTTTCTCTTCTATTTGTGACCTGATAGTAAATTTGGTTCTAAATTCCCTCCTGGTGAAGTGGATGAGAACCAGACACTAATATTATTACATACAAAAATATGAATACCCATGTTTGCCTGATATTTAATTAGAAATAAAAGTGACTCTCCTACCTGCCATGGCTGGAAGTCTTTCCTCAGACTCTCACCCCTTGAGGAGCGGTCAGACTGGGTTTGGGAT
This sequence comes from Lissotriton helveticus, assembly GCF_964261635.1. Taxonomy (NCBI): domain Eukaryota; kingdom Metazoa; phylum Chordata; class Amphibia; order Caudata; family Salamandridae; genus Lissotriton; species Lissotriton helveticus. The sequence goes on along the minus strand of NC_136058.1, from coordinate 388,133,111 downwards.
GAGATCATGTTGTGTAAAGCATGAGCCACTGCGTAGACTGCTGTGTGGACACTGTATGTGAAGTAGAAGTTATTAACATCATATACTGTAGATGGAAGCTGTTCCAGGGATTGAGCCTCTCTGCAATAAGGGTAATCGGATCCATAGGGGAATGCAGCAGTCCGGTGTGTAAATAAACAGTTGTATTTAAATGCCCAGTTCAAAATCCCTTCTTTACCAAATGTGGCATTTAAAGAATCTACACTGTACAGGAAATCTTTGAGTCCTGGAACTTCTCCCTTTGGAATGGATAATGCCAGGGTGCCATTGAACATAGCTGGATCTTGTAAATAAACAGCTTCTTTAAAAAATGCAGAAGTGGCTGTGCTTATCCAAACCAGGGTACGCCATGTATACATGTCCCAAAATACAAATCTGAATATAAGCAGTGACAAGTGATCTTTTGAGCATTGTACTATCACCACATTGGCAGAGGATTCATAGATCACACCAACCAGTTTCTTAACATATTGAGCACTCTTCTTTAATGAATCCATATTAAATGTCTCAGTAAAGGCCACACAGCCCCCGAGCATGCTGATCTCTCTCTCCAGCTGCTCTCCAGCTCTTCGGCCGCTGTCATCATCTGTCGTCAGGATTCCCACCCAGGTCCAGCCAAAGTGCTTGAGCAGAAAGGCGATGCCGCCGGGCTCATGGATCTCACTTGGGACAGTCCGGTAAAAGGAAGGGAAAAGAAGCCTGTCACTGAAGAGTGGATCCATGGCACCATAGCTGATCTGAGAAAGAAACATATGTGAACCTTTATACACTTTACAACACTGCACTGAAGCACAGACGCAGGCAATCCAAGGTCTCCACTAAACACTTCAAGTCACTCCTCAAGCTCAGACTACCTGCTCATGCGGTGAAGGCCATTCAAGAGAATGATCATGCTCCTAGTATAGTATTATGTAACATCAACACAGTGTTGCTGGGGCTTCAGATTTGATATCACCAGTAAGTCCCTGTCAAATACTCCTTTTCCTTCAGCTGTCCAGTTATGGCTCTCATCTAAACTATTTCTTGCCAGCTCCTAATGATTGCTCTGTATGTGTAGTGACTTGTATGACTTGATGAAAACAACTGGACATCTCTTCAATGGATCAGCAGCGGAGGCAACCACTGGTCAAGCCAGTTTGATGCAGCCTGTCCTTCTTGGATAGCTAAAATGAGTATCACTGAGATCAATATTACATATTTGAGGGGACTTCATGGCAGGCTAGTCCTTCTGGAAGACATAGCTGCCTCATGGCTCCATGCAATAACATGCACATTGAACCTGTCTTGGCTTTTTAGTCAATATAATTTTAATTCTAGGATTAGGATATACTTAAAGTAGGAAAAGTAAGCATTCACAGTGCTGATGGCTAAAAAGTCAGGTAAGAAGGACAGTGTCAGAAAAGAGATATGGGAATTTCACAACTGTGAAAAGGATTGGTCAAACAGATCTATACACTTCGTTTGAAGTTCTTCTCCGGTTATGGAATAAAAACCTGATTTAACCCTAGAGTCAGCCATAAACATTTCAGTGAGCAATCTAAGTATGCAAAGGAAGCCTCAATTTTCTGAAAACACAATATAGCAGACTCCCATGCCCAACATCTTATTGCCACATTCAGATGTGAAAACTGAAGGACTTCACTGCATGTCATAAAACATGCAGCAGATGTCACTGAGATGATCATCTCACATTAGCTAGACATTCCTTTTCTTATGGCAATCTGGCTCATTCTCTCCTCTGATGGACGTTTTACCTCTGTAGGAAGGTAGAGTATTATGTGGTGATGCTGGTTAGGCCTCACCATGCAATACTATTACAAACCTCAAAGATGGTCCTTGGATTCACACTAATAAATCCTTAGCTCAGCGCTGGTCGTATGACATTTAGACATGAAAACAAATGTGATCGACACATATAACCAGAGTTATGGATTTTACTTGAAAACATAAATCACAGCAATGCAATACTGCAGAACCATTGCATTTCGGTCAATGGAAAAAGTGATAGTGGCAATCGCTCACTTGAAGGTCGAGTTGCGTGGAATCCAAAGAGTAAAGGTGATGCGGGTCCCAGGACCAAGCCACAACAGTCAGTTCAATTTTACCTTGCCTGTGGAGCCTGGGTGCAAAGTTTTCCTGGCTGATCAACAATGGGGCTGCTACTGACATCGGATAAATGTTGGATGGAGTTGCCTTAAGATGCAGTGTTGAGTGAAGGGACCAGTTGCCGGATTGACGACCAAAAAGCCTTGGCAGTGGTAAGCAAAGGAGGTGGTTACTTTGATGTCTGGAAGTCTCGGGGAACACGGTAGCCCCCTTAAACTTTGTGGAAGGCAGGACTACAGTTTCCACAATGCACTAGACCATCAGGAGGTGGGCAGTCTTTCAGAGGGCCCGATGGCCAACGATTCTTTGGATCTGAACCGAAATTTAAACTGCAGGTTGCAGGGGACTAGTGCCACTAGTCCAGGTGAGTCTGGTGATGTCTTTGGCTCTCAAAGGGATCCCTCTTACTAGGAAAACCAAACTTTAGTCCAGGACGAGTCTCAGTCGTGCAGTTCCAGGAACTTGTATCATGCCTTTGCTTTGTGCCGATCCTGTTTTAACAGACATGGGTCTCATCTTTGCCCTCTTGGATATCAGATCAGAACTGAGGTTCTGGCCCTTAGATCTTAGGTTTAGGGGCATCAGTGGTGTGGGTGCAAGTGGCTAATGGACCACTAGCCCCAGTGGCTAATCCGCCCCTGAAGTGACCACATCCGAGGGTGCGGGTCACTTTTTCTACCCAGAACCCCCTATTATACCTCTTTTTAAAAATTGCAGAAGCCCTCCTCAGCTCTAAACCCATAACGTTTCACCTCCTCAATACCTAAATTACCCCCTTTTCCTGGTTCAAATGTGCCTGGGAGAAGGGCAATGGTTGTTCCTTCCTTTGGGAGGCAGCCTGGATGCATATCGGAGGCAGTAAAAGCTTTGAAGCTCACCACCTTATTGCGTCACTTCATTAGCCAGCCTGTCAGAGAGGAAGGTGTGAACTTCCCGTCCAGGCATTTGTTTCTGACTCCTGGGAGAGCTCACACCAGCTGGCAGGGAGTCAGAATCCTCTCTTGGTGGCAGCAAGCATGGGCTGGTGACCAGAGCACAGGAAAGTTGGGGAAACCGCTGAGGTAGCCCCCTAGGTGAATGCCACATCGCCTCTTGTATGAGTTTCATCTCAGGGGTAAGAAGGCATATTTAGGCATTACTATTGGAGATGGCAACCTCAGGTTTGCCTGAGTACCAACTCATGTTATCCTATGGATCCCTTATAGTGCCCTTTAACCCCTTGCGTGCTTCTGTCGGCCGTTGGCAGACGGGAGCACTACCTCGTTAGAGCTGCCGTCGGCCGACGGCCGACGCGGCTCCGCCCATTTTGCAGAAGTGCTGCACTGCTGCAAAATCGCGGCCGCAGGAAAGGGGTTAATGGTAAAGGCCACAGTAGGAAGCTGGGTCTGTATATACTATACCAAGCAAAGTATAGTGTGCACAGAGTCAAGGGAGTCCCCACAGGTATAGCAAAGGCTAAATTAGCTAAGTACTAACAGCTCTCTTTGTGGTAGTGTTGGTGAGCAGTTAGGCTTATCCAGAGTGCCTGTTAAGTATTTATTGAATTCACTCAATCAAGAACTGATTACACACACTCAGAGACAGAATCCAGACCAATTAGGTGAGTATAAAAAAGATATACTTATTATTTTTTTTTCAAACAAAGCAAGACTTGGCAAAGGTAAGTAAAATATACTGTCAAATACAAGACTTTTACAAGGAAATGTAGTTGTGCTCAAATTTGCAATTGTTATAGGTTTGTATATTCTTTAAAACCAGTTTAAATAACAAAGAAATTACTGTTCATTACTCTTGGATTACTTTTTAGTTACTTTGAGTACTTTAGGTGGTATGCCACGATATCATACACTAAGATTGGTCACTTACCGGTAAGTCCAACAATACTTAAGCAAAAGCAGAGTTACTTTATTTTCACACAAAATATCAGTTCAACACATGGGGACCAAAATCTCCTATCATCGGTTCTTAAGGGGAAAAAGGTTTGGCGGTTTCTCAGATATATACACGACCTATAAGTGGGAGTTTTAGGGGTTAGGACCAAGAATACCCAAGGTCCAGATGGGCACTTGAATCGCACCACCAGCAGCACAGGGGCGGCCGGGGGAAAGTCCAGGGGCCCAATGTTAGCCAATGGGGCTAAGGGGGCCCTCGGTTAGGGACTGCTTATGAGCAGGCCACTCGGGTTCTGGAGCAAAGCTCCTGGGGATGAGATAAACACTGGAGGAGCCGACAATCAGCACAGGGGTGCACCACCAGCGGCCCAGGAGCGGACAGATGCAGAGTGCCAAGGACAATTCGGGGACCCAATGGATGTCAATGGAGATCTTCGGTTTGGCAAAGACACTGCAGGCTCAAGCATAGATTGCTTCAGTTTCCTCCTACCTCTGTCACCTCCTCTGTTGGCGCCGCGCTGCCCTGCCTGTAGTCTCTCCAGCCTCCTGACGGCTCAGCTGGCCGCTAGGGGATCCTTGGGGCCCGCAGACGCGCGTTTTGGTGGCGGCCATATTGGGGGTAGGCAGATAGTCGGGGGGCAGTCTAGTGGCGCAGTCCTGCGCCGGACGGCCAGCTCCGCCTTAAAACTAAGTTCACCCCCTCCGCGCAGCAGACGCGCGCTGCGGAGGCGCCTAGGGAGCGCCGAAGGAAAGCCCGTCTGCGCCCGTCAGCGTCCCGGAGGCGGCCGGGCGCGGGCCAGACCCGGCGTCTCGCCACTTACAATGTTAACCTATTCCAAGGATGCCCTTATGTCCCTCTGTACCCCATCTAATAACTGCACCAACGTGTTCCCTAATCTTTCGCGCTCCTATATCAGATGCCCGGGCTGTGGCTGGTTACCTAGCCTAGGCCGTATTGCTTCCCTCACCCCCCCTTCCAAAAGCACTAGCTGCCTGCTGTTGAATACAAGATCCTTAGCAAAGCACGCGCTCGATATTTTTAACCTCCTTACAGATTCTAGAGCCGACTGTCTGTTTCTGACACCATTGCTTACTCCTTGGCGATTTCAACATTCACTTGGATAAATTAGACGACCCTCACAGCATTAAGCTCAATGACATCACTACATCCTTAGGCTTGGTCCCCCACCTTCAGTCCCCCACCCACTGTAAAGGTCACATATTAGACCAACTGTTTTCTACTGTTCCAGTAGATGTCACTGCTCTCGCGCCGGTCCTATGGTCTGACCATTTTCTGGCAGAATTTGAAATCCCTCTTTCTACAAAGAGCCCTGACTGTGGACATAGGGACAAAGTGCTGCCCTCTAGAGCTTTTCATCGAGTCTCTCCAGCAATGCTATTGAAGGAAATTGAGATCCATCCTTGCATGCTATCGGGTTCCTTGGATACGGACCTCGACCTCCTTCAGGACTGGCTGACACAACGTTTCTTAGACCTCGCCCCCCCATACCCGCCAAGACACCTGCGGTGAAATCATCTGCACCCTGGTTTTCTTCGACCCTGGCAGACAAACATCAGCAGTGCAAAAAAGCCGAAAGGAAGTGGCGTAAACATTATGACGCCAGCTGCAAGGAATCCTACAGGTCTCTGATTAGAGACTATCATCGCGACATCATTGCCAATAAAAAGTTCTATCTGGCTAGCCGCATTGAGGAGGCCACAAACTCCTGCAAAGAAATTTTCAGGATTGTTAAGGATTTTATTTCCCCCTCCTGGACCAATCCCAAAATCTCGCACTCCGAGGCTTGGATTTCCGAGCTGGCTGTCTTCTTTGCTGACAAAATTAAAAACATCCAGCTCTCCTTTGGTGCTCCCAATAAGAACCTTACTTCCATCCCTTGCCCGCTGGCTCCCTCATCTTCAGCGTCAGAACCCTCCCTCTGTACTTTCCCTGTTATGTCTTTGCAGGCGTCACTGGACCTCCTAACTAAACTCAAATCAGGTTCCCCCCGGGACCCTTGCCCTGCAAAAACCCTTGCCCAACTCGCCCCCACCCTTAACCATCTCATCAACCCGATCCTCAATCTTTCACTTAGCTCAGGTGAAGTCCCGCAGCCTTGGAAACAGGCACTCATCCTGCCATTACTCCAGAAACCCAATCTGAACCCGGACTCTCATGCCAATTACCCACCCATCTCCCTTCTGCCTGCCCTCGCGAAAGTGGTGGAGAAACATGTCCACACTTCTCTGTCCCACTTCCTAGAGACAAATGACATACTTCATAGGTCCCAGTCAGGCTTTCGCTCTAACTTGAGCACGGAAACGGCTCTTCTCGAGGTCACCGAAGTGATCAAGGCAACCTTGGACAAGGGAGGAAAAGTCATGCTGGTGATGCTCGACCTCTCTGCGGCCTTCGACACCGTCCCCCATAACCGCCTCCTGGCTAGACTCTGGGAGGTGGGTCTGAGGGGGACGGTGTTCAACTGGTTCCGGTCCTTCCTCTCCAACCGTCAGCAGACTATCTGGGCCCCACCTTTTTCCGCCGCAATGCCACCTTTGGAGGTAGGAGTTCCGCAGGGCTCAATCTTGAGCCCTTCGCTTTTTAACATTTACATGACCCCTTTGGCGGCACTTGCGGAGGGCTTTGGGGCCCAGATCGTATCGTACGCTGACGACACACAACTCCTGTTCACCTGCGACAAAGGCCACGACTTTGATGGGACTTCTATACGGGACTGCCTTGGGGCGGTGTTTGACTGGTTCAGCCAGCACTGCCTCAAGTGCAATTCCAAAAAGTCGGAAGTACTTTTCTTTGGCTGCCCTGCTGATCCTAGGTGGAAGGAGTGGTGGCCAGCCGCTATGTTCCCACCCGACAGTGACTCTGAGTCGGCGAAGAATCTAGGTATCCAGGTCGACAACCGCCTCTCTTTCAGGGGTCAAGTGTTGGGCCTGGCTGGCAGATGCTTTGCGATCCTGAGGATGCTGAGGAAGTTCCTGCCCCTTCTTTCTATCGGAGAATTTGCGCAGCAGCGTTTGCACTCAGTAATCTAGTTAATCTTTTACTCTACTATTCTGTGCTACATTAAGTGGCTTAACCGTGGCGTGCAACAGTTGCGGGGGTTCTGCTAGGACCCTTGTTCTAGAAGTATAATGAAATTCCTGGACGCTGTCCAGGACTCTGATGCACTGCTCTAATCACTCATACAGAGCGTAAATCAAAAGTTTAAATGGTATACAATCTGTTTAGCTAGAAATCATTACATTTAAACATTGTAATCATACATGGTTCAGCGTTTCAAAACATTTTCATTTTATTCAATTTTTAGTTCCTTTGAGAATTTTCAAGAAAAATCATTATATGATGTTGTTAACAGTTCACAAGCATCTATTTTGAGCAACATTGTAATTCAGCGCATCCCAATGCATTTCGGGCAAAGTGTTGTGCCCTTCGTCAGGGGAATCTGCAGGATAATACAACATGGTATTAAATCTCTCATAGCGGCAGTATGTACAGGGTTACATTAGAGGGAGGTCAGGATAAGTAAAGCGTGACTCTTTGAGTGTCCAAACTAAAAACCGAGTTAACATAAAAAATCGAGTAAAATCTATCATCCTCAACCGTTGGACCCTCATGCAGTCAGAACCTGATTTCGCTGGCATGTTCAATGCTCCCCCTCTAATTGCATACAAGAGGGCGAGTAATTTAAAGGAGATTCTCAACAAGAAACAAACTCAACCCAAGGCCACACACAAAGGTTTTAGTAAATGCTTTAACTGTTCTAATTGCAACAATGCAGTCACTGGAAAAACGATGAACCACCCGAGATCGGGTAAAACCATCACCTTTTCACATACAACAAATTGTAACAGTGACTTTGTTGTTTATTACATCAAATGTCCTTGTGACCTTTATTATGTTGGGAAGACAGAACGAAGTGTGCGTACAAGAATCACAGAGCACAAGAGTCGTATACGCACACAGAACACAACCTCCCCTTTGGCAACACATTGGGTTTCATTAAAACACAATATATCCCAATTGAGATTCGGGGTCCTTCAAGCTATTGAACCCAACCAAGAACATGATCGAGCAAAAATTTTGTCCCAGCGTGAGTCACACTGGATCTGGTATTTACAAACGTTGACACCAACAGGGCTTAATGATAAATTTGAACTGTCATGTTTCATGTAATAAGAATCGCATCTCGATTCGGTCAAACAGATTGTGCACACCCACAGTGGCAGATTCTGGTTAGAAGCCTCTGGAACTGTTTTTTTCGATTTATTTAATATAAACTGACACATTCTGTATAGTAGTGTCTCAAAAATCAAGATCATTTCGTTATTTATTAATGATTATGTTCGTTCTGCTGTGACACAGCCACTTTCCATATTTTCCCTCTCCTAGTGCCAATATGGCGCGCTCAATCCACAGTCCCTTATTTGTGTTTATGTGTTCTTATGTGATAAGAATCGTACTCGATCTGGCCAAAAAGATTGTGCACACCCATAGTGGCAGATTCAACTGAAAAGCCTCTATAACTGTGGTTTTCGACTTACTTAATATATATTGACACGTTCTGTATAGTAGTGTCTCCAATTCAAGTCTACATCCTCACTTTTCCCTGTTCCAATATGGCGCGCTTAATTGATAGTCCCTTATTTGTGTTTATTACTGCTTCATAGCAAGTTACTTCCGGCTAGTCTTTTTCCACACCGGCACTGTTGAGCACTTGCACGAGCACCCGCGTTTATTAATCACGGTAAGAACACTTTCTTGATTTTACATACAGTAATAACCGTTGTAATCAGTAAGCGACGTGTAACAGTCCCGCACTCTTTGTTTTTTACAGAGAGACATTCAAGGAAGTTTAAACGGTAACTGCGCATTTTAGTTTTCTAACATGGGTGCACATACATAAGTTTATTGTCTGAAACCTTTTGGGTTAATTCATCCCCCACAGGTTCGCAATTACGGAAGGGTATCAATTGATAGCCTAAACGCTTGATGCGCATCAAAGTAAAGGTCTCTCGCGCATGTAAGTTTTACCGCACGCATGCCCCCGACAGGTTTCTCTTACTGGCTGAACTCAATTCTTGATTACACAAAGGTTTTGCATGGCACTCTGTACCACCCTTGAATATAAAATGCATGACTTGAAGCCGCACGGCATGGGCACAGTTCACCAAAAGCGAGGCAGTCCTTTCCAAGGGCATAATCACGGGACACTCTTCCCTTTTCACTTCCTCATGTTTAGGAATGCGATATTGAGCATTCAGAACGTGATTTTTTATGTTAACTCGGTTTTTAGTTTGGACACTCAAAGAGTCACGCTTTACTTATCCTGACCTCCCTCTAATGTAACCCTGTACATACTGCCGCTATGAGAGATTTAATACCATGTTGTATTATCCTGCAGATTCCCCTGACGAAGGGCACAACACTTTGCCCGAAATGCATTGGGATGCGCTGAATTACAATGTTGCTCAAAATAGATGCTTGTGAACTGTTAACAACATCATATAATGATTTTTCTTGAAAATTCTCAAAGGAACTAAAAATTGAATAAAATGAAAATGTTTTGAAACGCTGAACCATGTATGATTACAATGTTTAAATGTAATGATTTCTAGCTAAACAGATTGTATACCATTTAAACTTTTGATTTACGCTCTGTATGAGTGATTAGAGCAGTGCATCAGAGTCCTGGACAGCGTCCAGGAATTTCATTATCCTTCTTTCTATCGAGCACAGAAAGACCACGGTGCAGGCCCTGATTGGCTCTCGCCTGGACTATGCCAACGTTCAGTACCTTGGCCTACCGTATTATCGCATATCGCGCCTTCAGATAGTACAGAACTAGGCAGCCCGGGCCATATTTGGCCTTACCAGAAGGGCCAGGGCATCGGAGCTCCTCAGAACCCTCCATTGGCTGCTCATTAAGAAGCGGATCGCTTTCAAGGCCCTGACCATCGCCTTTAAAGCCTTGCATGGTCTAGGTGCCCGTTATCTCCAGAAGTGGATCACCTTCTATCTTCCCTCCAGATCCCTTCGCTCTTCGTCACAAGCCAGGGCAGTCACCCCCAGGATACATCGGGCTCGCCTCGGCGGACGCGCCTATCAACATCTGGCGCCCCTGCTGTGGAAGGATCTTCCTCTCCGCTCAGATCCTGCTCTAACCTTCTGACATTCAGGAAGGATTTGAAAACCTGGCTGTTTCAGCAATAAGTTCTCCCACCCTGTCCTCTTCTTTCGCTGCCTGCACCGCCTGTTTTCTATTTCGTTCTTCCCCTTGACCTGTGAGGCTCCGACAGCGCCGGGACACTCCTTGGAGTAGCCGTGCGCTATAGAAGCACCCTCTTAACATAACATAACATAACATAACATAGAGACTTCCTGAAGGCAACCAGCGGCTCGAGGGGTAAGTTGGATTCTTGGGGCATGCCTGGACACTGTCAGTTGAGCCACTCAAAGCCGTGGGGCATCAGGTGCAGGGGTGTTTTCTGTTTTTTCTTATCAGCTCCTGTCAAGGTCAGAGGGATCCTTCAGGCTGAGGCTGCAGGAGTCATCTTGAAGCTTGAGGGAGGTTGGCGATCACCAGATCCCAGGTCAGGATCACTGGGGAGACTCAAACTGGGCAGTGGGTGTCTGATGCAGAGTGGTGCAGATTCGCAGAGCTGCCTGGATCAGGATTCTATGGGTGAGTCTTTGCTTGAGCGAATCTGGTGCTCACAGGAGACTGAGTCTGTAAGATGGTTGCAGGACAGGTCTTTCAGGCTCTGGGGGGTTGCTGGACAAGCAGACTCTTTTATGTAGGCAGGTCGGAGGTGGAGAGGCCGTTAGGGTTGGGGCCAAGCAGTAGGTGTCCTCTTCGTACTGGGTCAGCACAGCTCTTCGGTCTTTCTTCTTTCTTCCTCAAATCTGAGGAGGCAAGGTTCAAGGTGGCCGCTAAATACTAGATTTAGGGGCGTTAAAAGGTGTGTACAGGTCAAGATAAATGGGTCTCTTCCTTGGGGTGGGTACACCCCCTATTAGGCCACCCTCCAGTGGGAAGGGAGCTTGAGCCTCTCCCTATTTAGTTGAGTCCCCTCTTCTTTGAGATGAAGGGGACTAAGATGTGTGATTCACCTCGCCTCCCCCACCTGAGGGGTGTGGTTGGCAAAGGTGCCACACCTCTATTCCTAGCTTGGCTTTCCTACTGATTCTCCCACTCAAAGTGGGGGGCAGAAATGTTGGGAGCCAGTTGCTGGGGACAGTAAAAGGCAGGGACAGCCTCCAAAGGTGGCAGGCATTTGACGCTTCCCCCTCATGGGCCCAGCCCATCCTGGGAGAGGAGACATTACACCTCTGCCCAGGCTGGGCTTAGTTTCTGGACCCCAAGAGCAGAGGCTCTCTACCCAGGAGTCCATAAACCTGTCTGGTGGTGGTAAAAATGGCCATTCAGGGACCACACCAGGGCTGGTCATTTTTCAGGGGTCATCGTTAAGAAGGCTTCTGAGTGCATTTTGCATTAAATCCCACACAGGCATCAGTGTGGGTATAATGTGTTCAGAAGTTTGCTACCAAACTTCCCAGTTTTTAGTAAAGCCCTTATGGAGTTAGTAATGAGCAACACCTGGGCCATATATTCTTTATGGCTTTACTACACGTACAATGTCTAAGAATGGGCTTAGACACTGTAGGGGTAATGGGGTCATGCTACTGCACCCTCACCTGAGAGTTAGTGTCAGTAGTTTACTTGGGTCATTCAGGGTTGCACAAACAGTGTTGCAGGCCCTGCTGACCCCTTTAACACCCATGTCCTGTGTACCACTGGTACAATGTACTAGGTGCTAAAGGACAAGTTACTTACCTTCGATAATGCCTTATCTGGTAGAGAGAAGATCTAACCGCAGATTCCTTACCTTTGAATTTCCATGGTGTCAGACTGGATCTGGAAGATTTTTCTACAAGCAATAACCCCGCAGGCTGGTAGGTGGCGTCGGTCAACTCCATGTGAGAATGTCGTCCACGTTGGAAGTGACGTCTGCGTCACCTATATAGGCACCACCTCGGCACGGTGATATCAGTTACTTTTTAGAATTTTCCACACAAGAAACGCAGGGCCATGAAGAGTACTGACATTGATGTGTTTTTAAGACACTAGGGCCCTGCAAGGGAACTGCCATGACCCTAGAAACAGGTCCGCAGCGTAGGGTGGATGGGTGGGTCAGTAAGGAATCAGCAGCTAGATAATGTCTCTGCCAGATGAGGAGTTACTGAAGGTAAGTAAGTTGTCCATCTGATAGTGACTTTTAGACGCAGATTCCTTACCTTTGAAAAGATACCCAAGCAATACATCCACGGAGGAGGGACTGCAGACAAATTTACACTAGGAAATCCTGCAGGACTGAGTGGCTGAAATGGCCATCCCTGCAGATTTGTTTATCCAGGCAGTAATGCTTCGTGACTGTGTGCATGGATGTCCACATTTCTGCCTGACATATGTCCAGGACTGGTACTTCACCCTGCAAAACAGTGGTAGCAGTCTTAGCTCCGGTGGAATGAGCACTTGAGCCTTCAGGAGGCTGCTTTTCAACCAGAGCATTGTGTTGTAAGTAGTTTAGGTAGGCAGCAGGACACGTCGTCAGGTTATTAAGTTGGATTTATTAAGATTGTACAAGATAGCACAGCAGAGCAGTAAACCTCACAGCTGACCAGACCATCAACTGCCAAGGCTGGTGGTCATCATGATCTTCCTCATCATTCTCATCTTGATCCTGATTCTCTTCCTTCGTGATCTGGAAGTCCATGAGGTCGCTGACCTCCTATATGTTATATGTTTTCATCTTTGTGTTTTCCATGCTTTAACTCTTACAATGTGTTTGTGTCTTTTTTTTTGTTTTATTTGTAAAGGGAGAAAATATGTTGTATATTTATACTTCATTCTATATGGCTACTTGGTGTCAGTAGTCCTTTCTTAGTGTTACCATCTTACCAATCTCCCATAGTACCTAAGAGTGTTCTATCTGGTATGTGAGGATTCCAGCCTTGGCAGTTGATGGTCTGGTCAGCTGTGAGGTTTACTGCTCTGCTGTGCTATCTTGTACTATCTTAATAAATCCAACTTAATAACCTGAAAACGTGTCCTGCTGCCTACCTAAACTACTTACAACACATTGCAAATTCTGATGCAGAGGACAAACCACCGGGAGATGTTCCTCTTCTGCACCGCATGACATTTCTTCGCCCTAATGTATCCCACGAAGTGTTGGTCGTGCACCTGGAACCCTCTGTGTCGTCAAGGTAGAAAGACAATGCTATTTTTCAGTCCAGGTTGTGGAGTCACTCCTCTTCTTTAGAGAAATGCGTGTGGAAGAGCTTTGACAATAGAGCCTGCAGCTCGCTCACCCTCATGGCAGATGTAATTGCCACTAAGAAGGCTGTTTTAATGGTGAGCAGCCAGAGGGGGCAATTATGCAGGGGATAAACAGGAGAGCACATTAAGAAAGTAAGAACCAATTTAAGGTCCCACTGAAGCATAAAGAAAGGGGCAGTAGAGAATATATGTACAAGGCCTTTGATAAATCTATGTACAAAACGTGATTTAAATAGGGAGGGTTAGTCTGGCAGCCTTAGGGAGGTAGACAAAGCCGAAAGATACTCTTTCAAGGTGCCCAGAGCAGAGCCCTTCTGGGCAAGGGACAAAATAAAAAGCTAAATATCAGTACGGGAAGAAGAAAGAGGGTCAATAGGCTTTTCTGTACAATATATTACAAGTTTGTTCCACCAGAAGGCATGTACCGTCTAAGTGGAGGGATGCCTGACTGTCAGAATAACATTGTAGACTTTGGGAGGAAGAATGAATGCTATCAACTGCTGCCACTCAATCTACACGCACGAAGACACAGAATTGACAGGTTCAGGAGGACGAACCTCTCTTGCTGTTGCGACAGAAGACCCCCCCGAAGTGGCAGCCTGATCGGATTATCAATGCTCATCTGTAGAAGGTCAGGATATCAGACTCTCCGTACCCAGTCCGGAGCCTCAAGGATGACTTGGGCCCAGCCATTCATGATCTTCTTGAAAACTGAAATTGGCGGAAAGGTGTATAGGAATCCTGAGCTCCATTTGAGATGAAAAACGTCTCCGAGTGAGATCCTCCTCGCAAACTCCAGTGCGTAAAACTGCTGAAAACATGAAAAGAACAAAGTGGAAGGTGCACTCAAATAAAGTCAATAGAGAAAAGTATTTTGTAAATATCTTCTTCTTTATTCAGAATATTTTTCTGTAAGCACAGGCACAGCCAACGCGTTTCGTTCCCTTTGGTGCCATGGGAACTTCGCCAGGGCTGTAACATATATATACATAATTACACAAATAAGTGCTCTTATTACACACAAGCTCAAAAGACTGACATACTGTAAATCACTAACCCAAAGAACGACATATTACGAGGTTACATAGAGTTGACACCCCATAAAGGGGGAAAAAACGCAATGTGTCTGATTTTTTTTATACATTTCACTAATAGGTAACTCCAAACCACACAAGATAAAACGTCATACTGGCTAGAATAAAATCATGCTAGGTATCCCTAAGATAGAAACCTAGGATACTTCAAATGAAATGAAACATTAAAAAGTTATTAAAAATACCGACAAAGACACACAATCGGCATTACATTAGATTACAAATTTAGTGTGTCTGCATCATCATCCCAAGGAGGAGTGAGCAGAAAGGTAGAAAAAGAGCAAGTAAACTGTAGGAGAAAAGCAGAGACAAAATAGAGAAAAAAAGAGAAAAAAAGGGGCAAGAAGTAGAGTGAATAAATCAGTGTTTCTACTGAAGACATGAATATTATTAGCCCATTGAGATGACAAGAATAAAGAGGAAATGCAGTAATGATAGCACTTTCATTAAAAACATCGATGAAGCAAGTAATAGATTCTTGAAGCGAGGATACAGAAAAATCTTGTGCAGACAGCCATACAGAGGGCCACCAAACAAAAAAAGGATGATACACTTTGTACTAAGTATCGGGATTATAAATCTAAACAGACAAACGATTGTCCACCGAGGTTTGTAACACAATTTCACACCAACAGTAGCAGAGTTTATGGCATCCTCAAAAAGAATTGGACCACCCTGAAGGGTATTCAGGGATTATCAAATGTATTAACAGACAAGCCTCTTATAACGTACCGTAAAGGAAGGTCCCTACGGGACACACTCTGCAACAGCAATGTGACCACTTCTCGTGACACATGGTTACCACCAAGACCATCTGGTTTTTTCAATTGTGGTACTTGATATATATGCCCTTATGGCCTCAATAAGACCTGTGAATTTACATTCAATTCTGCCAAAACGTACAAGAGTAATGAATTTGTCAACTGCAATACTACTTACGTGAAATATGTTCTAGGTTGTAAATGTAATCTAATCTATGTGGGCAGCACAGTCCGCCCACTGAAGGCTAGAATTCAGGAGCACCGCAGAGCAATTATCAACAGGGTCATTCTATACCCAGTCAGTACACATTATAATGATGTCCATCCTAATGATCTAACCTTTTGGTTCCACGGCATTGATCACATCCCACAGGATGTTCGGGGTGGTGATCGAGAATTAGCCCTTAGCAAAGGGAAGCTAAATGGATTTGCCGCTTGAGGGCAACCCAGATGGGACATAATACTTATAGGGAGCTCCATTACTTTCTTTGCTAAAATTACCAACTATATATCAAAAAGATCTTTAAGCTAATCTGCATGGGAACCAACACACATTTCTTAATGCTGTCCACCCCTGATGGTACTCGGTGATATACAGACAACTAAGAATGTTCTCAATTGTACATAGAGGTCATGATGTCAATTTTTACTGTGACAATGTCCAATCCATATGTAATCTGCTGTTTATTGTGTCATTTATGCCTTTTACATGCATAATATAACTGGGTGTATAATCTTTCTTCTACTATGGAAAAATCACTGTGTGTTCTACTCTATTTGCTAATGAATTCTGCATAATTGTAGGATGTCCGTCTTTTTCTTCTTCTTCTTTTTCTTTTTCGTTTCCTTTTTCCTTCTTATCTACTAAATTTCTCATTTTTTCTGAACAATTGTTTCTAAAGAATAGCACTTTCTTGCCTGTAGCAGGTTAGACCCAGTCAGATAATGATTGAATCGAGCAATGCAACCCTTCATCAATCGTTACCAATTTATAAGAAATAGTCGGGTGGAATAACTTAATACGAGGCTTTAATTAGTGGGAATATTAGGTACTTAGACAGCTATGTTTCGGTGCAACCAGCACGTTCGCTGCATTTTACCTTTTAACAATGGCGTTGTTCCTATATGGAAGAAAGGGCTGATTCAGGTCACATGACCGGGAAATGATTATCGTACTGATTTACTACGACATACTTCGAGCCGCCTGCAACCAAATTTACAGGATCAGCCATGCGGCACAACTCAAAACTTAATTTTAGAATTTGTAAGTATCTCAAGAACAATGTCACTTAAAAAATTCAAAAAAACGATGGTTCCGGCACTATTTGTACCTCTTATAAATGGCGTCGACCTTTCATTGAAGTTAGGCAGACTCGTGTCACATGACAGGTGACCTTTTTTGTGATTGACGCATGTGACGTAATAAACAGGCACACTTCCGGTACAAGTATAAAAACAATGGCGTCTAGGATCGGTTGCTGGACGCCTTTCCTGACGGAATTAGCTGGTGCCGGTGCCTTACTACAGGTATTGAATTCTTCTGAAATTGGTGGGGAGCCTGACCTTTGCTTCCCTTCTGACTACAAAGTTTATTGCCTTTTTACTAGGAGGACTAATTTGTCCTCTACTTTAAACTAACGACGACCGCTGTCTTATCCTATACTTAGGTGCAGCATTTGCGGCTCTTGTTCCACTTGTTCCACTTCAAGAGTCAGAGCTGAATCTTAGCGCCAAGACGCCTATGGGCATTCGCGCGCTCTACAAATGCACAAATCAAATCAAATCAAATCACTTAGGTCTTATTTGGACCAACCTTTACTACCGGGGACACGGACGGCTATAACTAATCATCACATCGCCTTACTTAGCGAGGTATGTGTATTATCTGTTGAGTTCTCCACAAATTCACTAGTAGTTGTAACTTTTTTTTGTGGGTGGGCGTACTATAATGATCTTGCTTTAATCGCATGTTGATATACGACATTCACTAACTACCATTAGGCCCTCGTTGTTTTCTATGTTTTGATATTCCTCTTTCACCCGCTTTTACTATAGATAGACTGACGGGGATTGACTTGCCCAACTCTACATAGCTCCTACGTCTTTGATTTTGAGGACTCTTATAGGTAAGATTTGCCTATACATACAACAGTGCAATATTCGTCTCTATATGTCGTAATATGACCTATTATTTTGACGATATCCTTTAAAGAAATTGCAGGGGTTGTTTTTTATTATTCTCTGTCTAGGATTCCCTGTTTAACCCATATTGAAGCATAAGGAGCGTCTCAGAATTTTATTAAGAACTCCTCTCCTACTGATCATTCGGTACGTGCTATTGGCGATATTGGGTAATATAGATCTGCTTGAATGAATTCTTTGTACGTTAATGGCACTGCTGCATATTTTCCATGTCTAGCAGTCACCTGTTTCCCACTTCCTTTATAGTATCTGGATTACAAGTGACTATCTCATAAGGTGGATCCCGTAGTGTACTTTTACCGGGGTGCCACTTTGACTCAAAGCAAAGGTATACACAAGACTTTTTCATGTTATATTTTTTTAAACTTAGGATCGCTTACTACCACCTATGACAATATTCGCAATATTCGTATGTGCAACATAGTTCTCGTAGAAAGTCTTTCACATTTTTTAATTTTTACATTATAATTGTCGCCCTATTGCTGATTCAATTATCGGATGATGGTCATTATTTAATTATATTTCATAAAACATTATATCTCCCTTATATATATTTTTGTGAGAAGTTTGTAATTAATTTATAAACTATACCATTACTTTTTCACTTCCTTCAGGATGCCAATTTGGGTAATCAGGGACGTTTATAACCGTTCTTTCAACTCCTTTCGGCCGCAAGATTGTCGCGAATTCATGGATAACACTGTTGGTAAGCCCTAGTATGCCAAATCATGAACTTCTTTTCTGTTTGGGTTTACCCATTGGTTTCTTAGAACTTTTGGTTAAGGCTTTCTATTCCTTTGCACTTGCTTTGCAATTCTTTTCTTTGTTTGAGCATCATCTAAATGGGCTAATAATAGTTATGTCTTCAGTAGAAACACTGATTTCTTCACTGTACTTCTTGCCCCTTTTTTTCTCTTTTTTCTCTTTTTTGTCTCTGCTTATCTCCTACGGTTTACTTGCTCTTTTCTACCTTTCTGCTCACTCCTCCTTGGGATGATGATGCAGACACGCTAAATTTGTAATCTGATGTAATGCCGATTGTGTGTCTTTGTCGGTATTTTTAATAACTTTTTAATGTTTCATTTCATTTGAAGTATCCTAGGTTTCTATCTTAGAGATACCTAGCATGATTTTATTCTAGCCAGTATGATGTTTTATCTTGTGTGGTTTGGAGTTACCTATTAGTGAAATGTAGAAAGAAAATCAGACACATTGTGTCAACTCTATGTAACCTCGTAATATGTCATTCTTTGGGTTAGTGATTTACAGTATGTCACTCTTTTGAGCTTGAGCACTTTTTTGTGTATTGGATTTTTTTCAATTTTTTCACGTTTGTATATTTATGTATATATATGTTGTAATTATTACAGCCCTGACGAAGTTCCCATCGCACAAAAGGGAACGAAACGCGTTGGCTGTGCCTGTGCTTACAGAAAAATATTCTGAATAAAGAAGAAGATATTTACAAAATACTTTGCTCTATTGACTTTATTTGAGTGCACCTTCCACTTTGTTCTTTTCATGTTTTTGGTAACTTATACATCTCTAGCAGTGGATGTTGAAAGAAGTGGTTGCACCACCTAATACTGTGGATACTTAGAATAAAAACTTATGTCCAGAGGCGCAGAGCCACAACCCCCCTCTGCCCTCTTTGTGGGAGTGCTACATGGCAGTGGTGTTGTCTGTCAACACTTGAATCAGCCTTCCTTTGATGGAGGGTAGAAAGGCTTTCAATGCCAATCAGATCGCATGGAGCTCCAGCATTTCGATGTGGAGTCTGGATTCCACCGGAGACCAGATGTTGGAAAGTAGAATCTGCCTTTATGGTTACCCCCACTTTCTGCCTGGTGTCGGTGTGTTTTGACTGTAGTCAGCTGAGATTCTTCTTAGCAGGACCACATCAACTGTGCTCCCTCCCCAAATTAGCTCTGGTAAGTACTTTGGCACATCCACATTTGGCTACTGGTCTAACCTTATAAGTCCCTAGTATATGGTACTGAGGTATATAGGTACACCAAGGATCTCCCAAGGGCAGCTGTATTATGCCACCAATGGGAGTTCACTTAAACTCAGACTACAGCCCTGCCATGCGGTCTGTATGAGATGGTGCTTGCACCTCTCATAACAGATATAATTTTCCTTATATCTGAGGTCACTGCACTTAAAACCTAAGTCACCCCTATGTAAGGCCCTACAGTCCTGAGGACAGGGTGCTTGGTTACTAGTGTGTGTGTGCCCCTTCATGAACAGGATACCTCTACAAACCCCAGAGTCAATTCTCCAGGCTTTTTAAGTGTGGTTAGCCATTGTAAGGTATATACTGGGAATCAGTCATTATGAGATGTCTAATGGCCACACCGAAACCTGGTCATGTTTGGTATCATAGGGAGGTGCAACCACCTCCCAGACAGGACTTAGTGTAATGTGCTGGGGTGGAGGCGCTTTTCAGCACCACTAGACTGCATTGAAGGGCACTCCTTTGCATAATTCGGTTTGAGCCAGTTCAGGAACTCTTGGTTCCTGCTCTGGCGTGAAAGTGGGCAAAGGACAGGGGAGTCCCTTCCCTTTGTCCTGCCCTTCTTCGGGGAGGGACCACCGAGTCCTTCCAACCCTTTTCCTAGGGTACTTAAGGGCTACCCGTAGGGTCCTCAGATTCATCATAGAACAAGACTCTCCTCTGAAACCAAGACACTGTTCAACCGTCTAGACACTTAAACTTCATTGGACTTCGATTGGAACCGAGACTGCAGCAAGAAAGACTCCTGCTGCTCCTGGTCTCGCTGTTGTTCAAGTCTTCTGCCTCATCTGTGACTGTGCTTCACTCAGGTTCTCCAGAAGACTTGCGGGTATTAAGGACATCCACAGAAATCTCCCTTGTAGTGACTCTCTGGAGACACCGCAACCAAGGTGACCGGTTTGCTGCTCCTGTTGTCCTACGGACTTCCCAAGGCTCAGCAACAAGGGTGGTTGTTCTGCAGCTCAATGAGAGGCCTGATCTGTCTTCTCTGGACAGTATCTCTCATCGGAGCTGCTGGGACCAAACCCCTGTGCATAGTTTTGACTTGCCGTTGCCAAGGCTTGCTTACTCTGCACTCCAGAGATCATCGGGCTACAAGAAGCTCCAGCCTCCAGCACCTCATCCCTCGAAGATCAGCATCCTCACTTCATCCCTTGCACTGTGGACCACCATCTTTGCTGAGCTGCCTGAGGTCCTCTTGCGACACCTGTGCCTTCGGCCTGTGGATCCTCTTGAGGGTCTTCCTTTGCTTCAGTGGGCTCCCCTTCTTGTTCAGGGCCTGTTCAGACTTTCCTGCACTTGGTGAGTCCCTCGAACCTTGCTGGTCCCAATTTTTGCATCTTTTGGCTTTCCAGTCAGTTACGGCTACCAAGACTTGTTAGTGCTACCAATGGACACCAACCACTTAGACACTGATATTTCCACTCTGCACAAAGCTTCCGTTGGTGTTCCTGGGAACTTACCTTGGGTGGTTCCTTGGTTCCCCAGCTCCTCTGAGTCTTCTGGTCTAAGTCCCATTCTTCCTTGCAGTTCACATTCCACTTTCTTAGTATATGGTTTCGTCTCCCCCTGGAGAACAGTGTATATTTGTGCTGCTTACCTGATTCTTGCAAATTATTCTTGTGTATTGTGTTGATATGTCCGGGTAGGAGATATACCAATGTGTTAGTGAGTGTTGTGTAATAATAGAATTATTTTTATATAAACACTGTGTGGTTCTTTTTCATTTAACGTGGACCCTTGATTAAAGTTGGTAAAACAAGCTGCTTTATACTCCTTCAACATAAGCCTGAAGGCTGCTCTCTACTTTGAGAGCTTTCTATGGTTATCAAAGATCTCTAAAATCACCATAAGGGTTGCCTGGATTAGTGCAAGGAGCATCACTCCTTATCCCAGATGGCCGCCCAATCCCTGAAGTGACCCAACTGTTAACCGTGAGTTCTGGCTGGGGAAGGGAGAGGGGTCTCATACTGACCCAATTGCAGTTTTTTTTGCCACCACTGCAGGTTTCATGCAGTTGTCTCCGAGATCTGGACCATTTCGGAGAGATTCCCCTGATGCTGCTCCCATTGGAACTCCAGGTCCCACCGTGGAGCCTACATATGCCACCACGGTGGTATGTGTCACTAGCAGGATGTAGGAGGCCAGGAGGCCCAGCAGCCTCAGAGTGATTCTCACTGAACTCCAGGACAGAGGCTGCAATATCAGTATAATAGCCCAAATATCCTGGACTAGCTGTTCGCGAGGATAAGCCTGAAACTGCACTGTATTCAGAATGGCTCTGATGAAAGAGAGCCTCTCAGAAGGAGTCAGGTGTAACTTCAGCACATTTATAGTGAAGGCCAGTGAATGCAGAATGTTTTCCGTAGTCTAAAGGTTGGGGCCCGCCTTCAGCAGCCAGTAGTCGAAATAGGGGAAGATTGGTACCTCTGATCGGCGCAGATCAGCTGCGACCACCTACATCACCTTAGAGAACACTACAGGGTGCTGGCAAGGCCACAAGGGAGGACGTGTAACTGAAAATGCTTGTGGCCTATCGTAAAATGCAGGTAGTGCCGTTGGGCAGGCATGACAGGAATGTGGAAATTGGCATTCTGCAAGTCCAGCACTAGTCCAGGAAAGACACGACCTGAGCTAGAGTAAGCATTTTCAATTTTTCCTTTTTGAGTAAGTATTTGAGGGCCCATAGGTCCAGGATAGGACGATGGTCCGTGTCCTTTTTTGGGATCAGTAAGTATAAGGGAATAGCAACCACAGCCTACTTTTGGCTCTGGAACCCTCTCTATGGTTCCCTTGGCCAAAAGAGTCATACCAGTCACAGGATGGAGGCCTGGAGGGAAGAATGGACTCAAAGGCAAGGGAGTAGCCCTGTAAGACTATCTGTAGGACCCATCCGTCCAATGTGATGGCCTGCCAGTGGTGGAGGTGAAGGATGATCCTGCGTAGATAACTATATGACAAAACAAATACCAGTACTGCAAAAACATTCAAACAATTTTAGGCTGTTGTTAATTCAATTGAAATCATTGTATAAATCGAATGTAAAAATTGTATATTGTATAAAGAAAGTGTGGTTGATTGATATGAGTTGGAGTGAATGCTTGTATGGAATGATTGAGAGGATAGAAAAATGATTTTTTTAGGTTTTGTAGGGTGTGAGATAAAGCAAACGTCAAGAAATGTATATACATTTTGAAATGCTATAAAATAAGGAAAATGTCTTTTTGTTAAACAAGAATAAAAATATAAAGATTTAATTCAGACAGAAAAAGAAGTCTTGGGAATATAGTGATTTGTTTCATTATCTCCATATAAAATTGTTTGAATGTTTTTGCAGTACTGGTATTTGTTTTGTCATATAGTTAAGTGAGGCTTGACCTTACTGCATTGAGCCCAAACCCTTCTTTGGTTTCAAGTTTACCTGCGTAGATTAGGCACCCCCCTATGAAGTAATTTGAGGTCAGGGAGAGGGGGGAAAAACAACAATAAGAACTGTAAAGAGATAGTGTCCCTCTTGACCTATATTTCTTTTACATATGGCTTCTAAGAAGCTCACTTTAGGGGCCTATGAAAGAAAGCTCTGCTACATATAGAACTAAAGTTTCATTTGTACTATTTATTTTTTTATTTTGTAGAAAAACGTTTTTTGTTGATATACATTAAACATGAGTGAATCAATCCACAATTTCATGATACATATTTTTCAATGACGGCTGTATAGATACTTTTACATAATACGGTATATACTAATCATTTGTAATGCCACAATTTATACATTGTTCTCAAAAGTGCATTTTTTAAGATAATCCAGACTCACAATCATCCCCACACATACAAGCCTCTGATTCCACTACATACGCATCACTTGCACTCACTACATACACACTCCACACCCCAGTGCCAGACTACATACACAGATGGAGCCATAGAGGTGAGGATCTCAACTCTCTAATGCTGTGCTGAGAGCTGGTGTGTTACACAGAGCTTGGTCAACACGCGTTTCGATGGCTTATTTTCCTTTATTTGCCATCTAATTCAGGACCTGTTTTTTAGAAGATTTGGTTTGCGGGCTAGATGAAGGAGAAAGGCGAAAAGGACTCAGAAATAATAATGATACAGAGCATTACAAAATTATTCAAAATTAGCCCCTTAGGAGTAATATGAATTTATCTCCTAAAAACATGTACATACTTTAAGCAAATATGCCAAACATTGAGTGTTCTCATTAGTGTGATAGGCCTTCACCTAAAGGTGGCATGGAAAGCAAGTGAAATTGAATAGAGAAAAACATAAAAGCTTCTTTTATACCTCTTCATTTCCTTATATTTTTAGGTAACCTCAGCATGGCATAGATGTTTCCCTGATTAGCAGGTCCTTCATTCCTCAGTGTGTTGTATCTCATTGCTTATTTACTGTGGGTCTGATCTGTAATGACCATAGGACCCCACTGATATATTTAGATGGTGGATGATTGTCTGTTACTTGGTTTTGACTTATAACCTCCCTGTTTTTAGGACAGTCCTCCCTCTTTCCTAATCTGCCTGGGTCTTTAACATAAGGGTTACTGAGATATGTTCAGACCAGGTAGCTGTATTGTCTTATCTACAGTAATTATTCTGTGTTATCAAGGACTAACAGGATCCCACAGGTCTGCTAAGGCACTTGATCTATACTACTTCCTAGGGTCTAGCATACACTTTTACTATAGATTAAAGCCTGCTACTCGGCCCGAGACTTAGATCTCTCACACATTCCCTTTATCTTGAATAGGCCGACTGCTGGAAATTACGCAAGGCCAGTTGATGTTTTTATCCTGTCTTCAATACTTCTTCTATATCATCGTGGGTTCAGGATATGTCTAGAAAGGAAGGAAACTATGAAAGAATCCATATACAACACTAGCGCGCGATCCAAAATGGCGCTGCCAGACGAGTAGTTGGCCCCCTGGTCCCTCACCCAAGATGGCGCCTAAAGAGCGAGAGAATCTGAATTGCTCGCAAAGCAGCGGGCGGTGTATACAGATTTTTAAGTTGTGGGTATGCGGACTGAGTTCAGGTAATTTTACTGCTCAAATACAGACTATTAAAAAAGATTCTACACTTTTAAAATAAATTCACAAATTCACTTGAAATACACGCAGCGTTTTGGAGGACCTTCCTCTCCCCAAGAAGGCTGTTAGCGCGCTGTAGTAACCAATCTAAGTAACTGCGCGCCGGCCTGACCGCTCTTAAATAGGCCGGCACCCAACACTAGCGCGCGATCCAAAATGGCGCTGCCAGACGAGTAGTTGGCCCCCTAGTCCCTCACCCAAGATGGCGCCTAAAGAGCGAGAGAATCTGAATTGCTCGCAAAGCAGTGGGTGGTGTATACAGATGTTTAAGGTGTGGGTATGCGGACCGAGTTCAGGTAATTTTACTGCTCAAACACAGGCTATTAAAAACAATTCTACACTTTTAAAATAAATTCACAAATTCACTTGAAATACACGCAGCGTTTTGGAGGACCTTCCTCTCCTCAAGAAGGCTGTTAGCGCGCTGTAGTTACCAATCTAAGTAACTGCGCACCTGCCTGACCGCTCTTAAATAGGCCGGCACCCAACACTAGTGCGCGATCCAAAATGGCGCTGCCAGACGAGTAGTTGGCCCCCTGGTCCCTCAACCAAGATGGCGCCTAAAGAGCGAGAGAATCTGAATTGCTCGCAAAGCAGCGGGCGGTATATACAGATTTTTAAGAAGTGGGTATGCGGACCAAGTTCAGGTAATTTTACTGCTCAAATACAGGCTATTAAAAACAATTCTACACTTTTAAAATAAATTCACAAATTCACCCTGAAATACACGCAGCGTTTTGGAGACCTGTAGTTACCAATCTAAGTAACTGCGCACTGGCCTGACCACTCTTAAATAGGCTGGCACCCAACACTAGCGCGCGATCCAAAATGGCGCTGCCAGACGAGTAGATGTCCCTCTAGTCCCTCACCCAAGATGGCGCCTAAAGAGCGAGAGGATCTGAATTGCTCGCAAAGCAGCGGGCGGTGTATACAGATTTTTAAGGTGTGGGTATGCGGACTGAGTTCAGGTAATTTTACTGCTCAAATACAGGCTATTAAAAACGATTCTACACTTTTAAAATAAATTCACAAATTCACTTGAAATACACGCAGCGTTTTGGAGGACCTTCCTCTCCCCAAGAAGGCTGTTAGCGCGCTGTAGTTACCAATCTAAGTAACTGCGCGCCTGCCTGACCGCTCTTAAATAGGCCGGCATCCAACACTAGCGCGCGATCCAAAATGGCGCTGCCAGACGAGTAGTTGGCCCCCTGGTCCCTCACCCATGATGGCGCCTAAAGAGCGAGAGAATCTGAATTGCCCGCAAAGCAGCGGGCGGTATATACAGATTTTTAAGAAGTGGGTATGTGGACCAAGTTCAGGTAATTTTACTGCTCAAATACAGGCTATTAAAAACAATTGTACACTTTTAAAATAAATTCACAAATTCACTTGAAATACACCCAGCGTTTTGGAGACCTGTAGTTACCAATCTAAGTAACTACGCGCTGGCCTGACCACTCTTAAATAGGCTGGCACCCAATCAATCAATCAATCAGTCAATCATCGCATTTATAAAGCGCACTACTCACCCAGAGGGTCTCAAGGCGCTGGGGGAGGGGGGTCCGCTACTGCTCGAACAGCCAGGTCTTGAGTTGCTTCCTGAAGGCGAGGTGGTCCTGGGTCAGGCGGAGGTGGGTGGGGAGGGTGTTCCATGTCTTGGCGGCGAGGTAGGAGAAGGACCGTCCCTCTGTGGTGGCTCTTCGGATGCGGGGGACGGCGGCTAGGGCGTGGCTGGTCGATCGAAGCTGGCGTTTGGGAGCATAGAAGTTGAGGCGGCTGTTGAGGTATCCTGGGCCTTGGTTGTGTAGGGCTTTGTGTGCGTTGGTGAGGAGACGGAAGGTGATTCTCTTGTTGACCGGGAGCCAGTGCAGGTTTCTCAGGTGTCCGGAGATGTGGCTGCGACGGGGGATTTCCAGGTTGAGTCGTGCTGAGGCGTTCTGGATCCGCTGGAGTCTCTTCTGGAGTTTGGCGGTGGTTCCGGCGTAGAGGGAGTTGCCGTAGTCCAGACGGCTAGTGACGAGGGCCTGGGTGACCGTCTTCCTGGTCTCGGTGGGGATCCACCGGAAGATCTTACGTAGCATGCGCAGGATGTTGAAGCACGACGGGAGACGGCGTTGACTTGTCTGGTCATGGAGAGGGAGGAGTCCAGGATGAAGCCCAGGTTGCGTGCGTGGTCCGTTGGTTTGGGTGCGCTGCCTAGGGCGGGGGGCCACCAGGAGTCGTCCCAAGCAGCGGGTGAGGCTCCCAGGATGAGGACTTCCGTCTTGTCCGAGTTCAGTTTCAGGCGGCTGTTCTTCATCCATTCGGCTACCTCTTTCATCCCTTCGTGAAGGTTGGTTCTGGCGGTGGCGGGGTCGTTGGTGAGGGAGAGGATCAGCTGGGTGTCGTCGGCGTAGGAGATGATGTTGAGGTTGTGCTGGCGTGCGATGTCTGCGAGGGGGCTCATGTAGACGTTGAAGAGGGTTGGACTGAGCAAGGAGCCTTGAGGAACGCCGCAGATGACTTCGGTGGCTTCAGATCTGAATGGAGGGAGGCGGACTCTCTGTGTTCTTCCGGCGAGGAAGGAGATGATCCACTCCAGTGCCTTCTCCTGGACTCCGACGTTGCTGAGGCGTTGTACTAGGGTACGGTGGCAGACAGTGTCAAAGGCCGCGGAGAGGTCGAGGAGGATGAGGGCCGCTGTTTCTCCGTTGTCAAGCAGCGCTCGGATGTCATCAATGGCTGCGATCAGGGCGGTCTCGGTGCTGTGGTTGGCCTGGAAGCCAGACTGCGAGGGGTCGAGGGATCCGCTCGTCTCGAGGAAGGCGGCCAGCTGCTTGTTGACGGTCTTCTTGATGACTTTTGCAGGAAACGGGAGCAGCGAGATGGGGCGGTAGTTCTTGAGGTCGGTGGGGTCGGCCGATGGCTTCTTGAGTAGGGCGCTGAGTTCGGCGTGCTTCTAGCTCTCCGGGAAGGTAGCGATGTCGAAGGAGGTGTTGATGATGTCCCGCAGGTGGGGTGCGATGACAGCGTCGGCCTTGTTGAAGACGTGGTGAGGGCAGGGGTCGGTCGGAGATCCGGAGTGGATGGAGTTCATCGTGCGGACGGTGTCTTCGGTGCTGATCGGAGTCCAGGCACGGAGGGTGGTGGTAGGGGGGCGGTGGTTCGGTTGTGGCGTTCGTCGGTTGAGTGCTGAAGCTGTTGTGTATGTCCGCGATCTTGTTGTGGAAGTAGGAGGCGAGGGAGTTGCAGAGGTCTTGCGAAGGGGTGATGTCGTTGTTTCCGGCGTTGGGGTTGGAGAGCTCTTTGACGATGTTGAAGAGTTCCTTGCTGTTGTGTGCGTTGTTGTCCAGTCGTTCCTTGAATGCAGTTTTCTTGGTGGCGTGGATGAGTTGGTGGTGTTTTCGGGTGGCGAGCTTGAGGGCAGTCATGTTGTCCGGTGTTGGGTCTCTGCGCCAGGTTCTCTCAAGGGCTCGGCAGTTCTTCTTGGAGCTCTTGAGTTCGTCGGTGAACCATGGGGCTTTCTTGTTGCCGGGTCTGCTAGGCAGGATCCTCAGGGGGGCGAGCTCGTCTGCGCAGTCGCTGATCCATTTCGTGAGGTTGGTGGCCGCCTGGCTAGGGTTCGTTGTGCTGGTGGGAGGGTTCATGCTCAGGGAGGTCGTGAGCTGGTTGGCTGTGATCTTGTTCCAGCTCCTGCGAGCCACCTGTTGCTGGTGGTGGTGGATCGTGGTCCTTCGGAAGCTGAAGTGGACGCAGC
Source organism: Lissotriton helveticus (assembly GCF_964261635.1). Classification (NCBI taxonomy): domain Eukaryota; kingdom Metazoa; phylum Chordata; class Amphibia; order Caudata; family Salamandridae; genus Lissotriton; species Lissotriton helveticus. The sequence continues at coordinate 388,104,795 of NC_136058.1, read as the reverse complement.
TGTGGTCCGTCCAGTGGAGTCCGGTGGCGTGGCTGAAGGCGATGTCCTTGCTGGATGAGAAGACGGGGTCGAGTGTGTGTCCGGCGTAGTGGGTGGGGGTGGTGACCAGCTGCTTGAGTCCCAGGTTGGTGAGGTTGTCCAGCAGGGTGGTGGTGTTGCGGTCGTTGTTGTTCTCCAGGTGGAAGTTGAGGTCCCCTAGGAGGATGTAGTCAGCGGAGCGGAGGGCATGCGGGCTGATGAAGTCGGCGATGTCTTCGCTGAATTGTGTGCGTTGTCCCGGGGGTCTGTAGATGAGGGTGCCTCTGAGGGTGGTCTTGGGGTTGATGTGGACCTGAAAGTGCAGGTGCTCGGTGGTTGCGAGGGTGTCGTCGGTGTTGATCGTGATGCGGATGGTGTTCCTGTGGACGATGGCGATGCCTCCTCCGGTGTGGTTGATGCGGTCCCTTCGGATGATCTTGTAGCCGTCTGGGATGGTGATGGCGATGTCGGGCGCTGAGGAGGCGTTCATCCAGGTTTCCGTGAAGAAGGCGACGTCTGGGGCTGTGGTGTCGAGTAGGTTCCAGATCTCGATGGCGTGCCTGTGGACGGAGCGGGTGTTGAGCAGGATGCATTTCAGGTGGCTGCTGTTGTTGCTTGTCTTGGTCTTGGTTGGTGCTGGAGTGGTGCAGGTCCGGATGCAGGTGAACTTGCAGGAGTTGCAGCAGAAGGGTCCGTGGGTGCGTCTCGGGGTGGCTCGGTAGCAACCCGGGACTCGGCCGGCGTTGAGGGCGTTGAGGGTGGCGGCGTCGTACGTCCGGCGGGCGGGCTGGGGTCTGCGGGGGCCAGGGGTCCTGGCACTGGGCGCGGTCCAGGCGCGGACGGGCGCAGACGGGCTTACCTTTGGCGCGCCTTCTGCGCTCATTCGGTGCTCCCGCTGCGCGCGTCCACTGCGCGGTCGCTCTGGGGGCGTCATAAATCTGGAGCCGGGAGGGCGGGTCAGCTGGGAGGCGGGAGCGGGGCGGCCAATGGGCCGGTGGTGGGCGGGGCCGCAGGGAGGCAGTGGCGGGAATCGGCGAAGACGGGCGGCTCAGCGGCGGCTGGGTCGCTCGGTACAGGCAGGCAGAAAGAAAGGTGTTGGCAGCAGGAGGGGTGACCCGGCCTAGTAAAAGGCACAGTGGTCACTCCTGAATCGCCAGCAGCACTTCCCTTAAATCTGGAGCCGGGAGGGCGGGTCAGCTGGGAGGCGGGAGCGGGGCGGCCAATGGGCTGGTGGTGGGCGGGGCCGCAGGGAGGCAGCGGCGGGAATCGGCGAAGACGGGCGGCTCAGCGGCGGCTGGGTCGCTCGGTACAGGCAGGCAGACAGGAAGGTGTTGGCAGCAGGAGGGGTGACCCGGCCTAGTAAAAGGCACAGTGGTCAACACTAGCGCGCGATCCAAAATGGCGCTGCCAGACGAGTAGTTGTCCCCCTGGTCCCTCATCCAAGATGGTGCCTAAAGAGCGAGAGGATCTGAATTGCTCGCAAAGCAGCAGGCGGTGTATACAGATTTTTAAGGTGTGGGGATGCGGACTGAGTTCAGGTAATTTTACTGCTCAAATACAGGCTATTAAAAACGATTCTACACTTTTAAAATAAATTCACAAATTCACTTGAAATACACGCAGCATTTTGGAGGAACTTCCTCTCCCCAAGAAGGCTGTTAGCACTCTGTAGTTACCAATCTAAGTAACTGCGCTCTGGCCTGACCGCTCTTAAATAGGCCGGCACCCAACACTAGCGCGCTATCCAAAATGGCGCTACCAGATGAGTAGTTGGCCCCCTAGTCCCTCACCCAAGATGGCACCTAAAGAGCAAGAGAATCTGAATTGCTCGCAAAGCAGCGGGCGGTGTATACAGATTTTTAAGGTGTGGGTAGGCGGACGGAGTTCAGGTAATTTTACTGCTCAAATACAGGCTATTAAAAACGATTCAACACTTTTAAAATAAATTCACAATTTCACTTGAAATACACGCAGCGTTTTGGAGGACCTTCCTCTCCCCAAGAAGGCTGTTAGCACTCTGTAGTTACCAATCTAAGTAACTGCGCGCTGGCCTGACCGCTCTTAAGTAGTCCGGCACCCAACACTAGCGCGCAATCCAAAATGGCGTTGCCAGGCGAGTAGTTGGCCCCCTAGTCCCTCACCCAGGATGGCGCCTAAAGAGCGAGAGAATCTGAACTGCTCGCAAAGCAGCGGGCGGTGTATACAGATTTTTAAGGTGTGGGTATGCGGACCGAGTTCCGGTAAATTTACTGCTCAAATACAGGCTATTAAAAACGATTCTACACTTTTAAAATAAATTCACAAATTCACTTGAAATACACGCAGCGTTTTGGAGGACCTTCCTCTCCCCAAGAAGGCTGTTAGCGCGCTGTAGTTACCAATCTAAGTAACTGCGCGCTGGCCTGACCGCTATTAAATAGGCCGGCACCCAACACTAGCACGCGATCCAAAATGGCGCTGCCAGATGAGTAGTTGGCCCCCTGGTCCCTCACCCAAGATGGCGCCTAAAGAGCGAGAGAATCTGAATTGCTCGCAAAGCAGCGGGCGGTGTATACAGATTTTGAAGGTGTCGGTATGCGGACCGAGTTCAGGTAATTTTACTGCTCAAATACAGGCTATTAAAAACAATTCTACACTTTTAAAATAAATTCACAAATTCACTTGAAATACACGCAGCGTTTTGGAGACCTGTAGTTACCAATCTAAGTAACTGCGCGCTGGCCTGACCACTCTTAAATAGGCTGGCACCCAACACTAGCGCGCGATCCAAAATGGCGCTGCCAGACGAGTAGTTGTCCCCCTAGTCCCTCACCCAAGATGGTGCCTAAAGAGCGAGAGGATCTGAATTGCTCGCAAAGCAGCGGGCGGTGTATACAGATTTTTAAGGTGTGGGTATGCGGACTGAGTTCAGGTAATTTTACTGCTCAAATACAGGCTATTAAAAACGATTCTACACTTTTAAAATAAAGTCACAAATTCACTTGAAATACACGCAGCATTTTGGAGGAACTTCCTATCCCCAAGAAGGCTGTTAGCGCGCTGTAGTTACTAATCTAAGTAACTGCGCGCTGGCCTGACCGCTCTTAAATAGGCCGGCACCCAACACTAGCGCGCGATCCAAAATGGCGCTGCCAGGCGAGTAGTTGGCCCCCTGGTCCCTCACCCAAGGTGGCGCCTAAAGAGCGAGAGAATCTGATTTGCTCGCAAAGCAGCGGGCGGTATATACAGATATTTAAGAAGTGGGTATGCGGACCAAGTTCAGGTAATTTTACTGCTCAAATACAGGCTATTAAAAACAATTCTACACTTTTAAAATAAATTCATAAATTCACTTGAAATACACCCAGCGTTTGGAGACCTGTAGTTACCAATCTAAGTAACTGCGCGCTGGCCTGACCACTCTTAAATAGGCTGGCACCCAACACTAGCTCGCGATCCAAAATGGCGCTGCCAGGCGAGTAGTTGTCCCCCTAGTCCCTCACCCAAGATGGCGCCTAAAGAGCGAGAGGATCTGAATTGCTCGCAAAGCAGCAGGCGGTGTATACATATTTTTAAGGTGTGGGTATGCGGACTGAGTTCAGGTAATTTTACTGCTCAAATACAGGCTATTAAAAACGATTCTACACTTTTAAAATAAATTCACAAATTCACTTGAAATACACGCAGCATTTTGGAGGAACTTCCTCTCCCCAAGAAGGCTGTTAGCGCTCTATAGTTACCAATCTAAGTAACTGCGCGCTGGCCTGACCGCTCTTAAATAGGCCGGCACCCAACACTAGCGCGCTATCCAAAATGGCGCTACCAGATGAGTAGTTGGCCCCCTAGTCCCTCACCCAAGATGGCGCCTAAAGAGCGAGAGAATCTGAATTGCTCGCAAAGCAGCGGGCGTTGTATACAGATTTTTAAGGTGTGGGTATGAGGACCGAGTTCAGGTAATTTTACTGCTCAAATACAGGCTATTAAAAACGATTCTACACTTTTGAAATAAATTCACAAATTCACTTGAAATACACGCAGCGTTTTGTAGGACCTTCCTCTCCCCAAGAAGGCTGTTAGCACTCTGTAGTTACCAATCTAAGTAACTGCGCGCTGGCCTGACCGCTCTTAAGTAGGCCGGCACCCAACACTAGCGCGCGATCCAAAATGGCGCTGCCAGACGAGTAGTTGTCCCCCTAGTCCCTCACCCAAGATGGTGCCTAAAGAGCGAGAGGATCTGAATTGCTCGCAAAGCAGCGGGCGGTGTATACAGATTTTTAAGGTGTGGGTATGCGGACTGAGTTCAGGTAATTTTACTGCTCAAATACAGGCTATTAAAAACGATTCTACACTTTTAAAATAAAGTCACAAATTCACTTGAAATACACGCAGCATTTTGGAGGAACTTCCTATCCCCAAGAAGGCTGTTAGCGCGCTGTAGTTACTAATCTAAGTAACTGCGCGCTGGCCTGACCGCTCTTAAATAGGCCGGCACCCAACACTAGCGCGCGATCCAAAATGGCGCTGCCAGGCGAGTAGTTGGCCCCCTGGTCCCTCACCCAAGATGGCGCCTAAAGAGCGAGAGAATCTGATTTGCTCGCAAAGCAGCGGGCGGTATATACAGATATTTAAGAAGTGGGTATGCGGACCAAGTTCAGGTAATTTTACTGCTCAAATACAGGCTATTAAAAACAATTCTACACTTTTAAAATAAATTCATAAATTCACTTGAAATACACCCAGCGTTTGGAGACCTGTAGTTACCAATCTAAGTAACTGCGCGCTGGCCTGACCACTCTTAAATAGGCTGGCACCCAACACTAGCTCGCGATCCAAAATGGCGCTGCCAGGCGAGTAGTTGTCCCCCTAGTCCCTCACCCAAGATGGCGCCTAAAGAGCGAGAGGATCTGAATTGCTCGCAAAGCAGCAGGCGGTGTATACATATTTTTAAGGTGTGGGTATGCGGACTGAGTTCAGGTAATTTTACTGCTCAAATACAGGCTATTAAAAACGATTCTACACTTTTAAAATAAATTCACAAATTCACTTGAAATACACGCAGCATTTTGGAGGAACTTCCTCTCCCCAAGAAGGCTGTTAGCGCTCTATAGTTACCAATCTAAGTAACTGCGCGCTGGCCTGACCGCTCTTAAATAGGCCGGCACCCAACACTAGCGCGCTATCCAAAATGGCGCTACCAGATGAGTAGTTGGCCCCCTAGTCCCTCACCCAAGATGGCGCCTAAAGAGCGAGAGAATCTGAATTGCTCGCAAAGCAGCGGGCGTTGTATACAGATTTTTAAGGTGTGGGTATGAGGACCGAGTTCAGGTAATTTTACTGCTCAAATACAGGCTATTAAAAACGATTCTACACTTTTGAAATAAATTCACAAATTCACTTGAAATACACGCAGCGTTTTGTAGGACCTTCCTCTCCCCAAGAAGGCTGTTAGCACTCTGTAGTTACCAATCTAAGTAACTGCGCGCTGGCCTGACCGCTCTTAAGTAGGCCGGCACCCAACACTAGCGCGCAATCCAAAATGGCGTTGCCAGACAAGTAGTTGGCCCCCTAGTCCCTCACCCAGGATGGCGTCTAAAGAGCGAGAGAATCTGAACTGCTCGCAAAGCAGCGGGCGGTGTATACAGATTTTTAAGGTGTGGGTATGCGGACCGAGTTCAGGTAAATTTACTGCTCAAATACAGGCTATTATAAACGATTCTACACTTTTAAAATAAATTCACAAATTCACTTGAAATACACGCAGCGTTTTGGAGGACCTTCCTCTCCCCAAGAAGGCTGTTAGCACGCTGTAGTTACCAATCAAAGTATATGCGCGCTGGCCTGACCGCTATTAAATAGGCCGGCACCCAACACTAGCACGCGATCCAAAATGGTGCTGCCAGATGAGTAGTTGGCCCCCTGGTCCCTCACACAAGATGGCGCCTAAAGAGCGAGAGAATCTGAATTGCTCGCAAAGCAGCGGGCGGTGTATACAGATTTTGAAGGTGTCGGTATGCGGACCGAGTTCAGGTAATTTTACTGCTCAAATACAGGCTATTCAAAACGATTCTACACTTTTAAAATAAATTCACAAATTCACTTGAAATACACGCAGCGTTTTGGAGGACCTTCCTCTCCCCAAGAAGGCTGATAGCACGCTGTAGTTACCAATCTAAGTGCTGTTCACTGTGGTGGTTGCAGGTGAGTACACAGAGAGGGGCAGAGGGGGGGCGGAGAAATCCTTCGAGGAGGATTTACGTCTCAGATGGAGAGGAGAACAAGGAGACTGGAGGCTAGAGGGGGGGTGAGTGAGCGTTGCAGTCCAGGTGGAGAGCTGGCCAAAAAGTAGTGGGGAATGGCAGTTAGGCAGGAGATAGTTCGGAGATCCGGGGTAGGGATAGCAGATTTATCAGCCAGGCGGGAGAGGAGTAGGGGAATTATGGGTTGTCGAGGCCCTGTGGATGAGTAGGAGGGCCTAGGGGTGGAGCTTTAAGTTAGTTGTTAAAGGTGGGAGGGGCATTTGACCTGTGGATGTGGGACAATAAAGGGAGATCAAGTTGATCCTGGGTTGGAGTAAGTGGAAGGTCGTTCAACGGGTGAGTATGTGCTTCATTATAGTACAGCGATTCCTTAATTAGGTTGAATTTTTCTTCAAAGATGGTCAGTTTGCGAACAGTGGCCTGAATGAGTATGATTCCATTGTTATAGATGGAGATCGTAGCGTTTGCTCTAAGAGGGGGTAAGGATATCGCCAGTAATCTAATAACGTGGGGAAATTTCTTAGCCGAGGAGATTCTGAGTAAAGAGTGTAGCGCTATCCTCCACTGAGCTCTTCTTTTAGTGTGAAAAATCAGGTCACTAATAATCGCTGCTTTTTTGTGACAGAAGTAGGGGTCAGAGATAAGGGTTTCTGGGTTGGCTTTGAGTAGTCTATGTTTTAGAGACTTAGTCGCGGTTTTGGAAAGGTTTGTCGGGGAATTAATTGTGTGACTATTAATACCTAGTTTCCGGAGTCTGGCGTCCATTCTGAACTGAGCGGAAGGGGGCATGCTGGGGTGGTTAATTTGACTAGTGTTAATAGAGCGGTAGGGAGTAAAAATGTTACCAGTGAGTTATAGTATCCTTCGTGATACAAGCATACACGGACACCGAGTTAATGATTCTGATCTCCTTTATTTGCTTCCGTCTTCTTCCTGGGCTAACAGCTAACTGCCGTCCCAAGCCCCAGCTCCTCCCTTTCCACCCGCCCTCGTCCCACCTCGGGCATGTCCTAGTGCCTTACTGATATGGACACCATTACATCTCCCCCCTCTGTAAACAAACACACACAAAAAAAAACACAGCAAACGGCTTGCACCCCTTCTTCCCCGTCGCTAACTGTGTCTGCTTATTGTTCTTCAATCAGGCGAGACGGTTTTGTGATGACCCGTCTGGGGCGCGACTGGAGGGCCGGACTGTCATGCTCGCGCTCATCAGTGATTCCTATCAGTGCCTGACTGGGTAGTGTCTCTGGTTCTCTTTTCTCTACTCTTGGTTCAGTCAGTAGTTCCTTGACATTGGAGCTGCACTTCTTAAAGTACGTCACGTTCCGGGTAATTCGTCTGCCGTCGGTCTCAGCAGTGATCATAGTTCCGTTTTGTTGTATCACTTTCAGAGGCACCTCATGATATTGGCAGTCAGTCTTTCGGTGTTGTTCTTGCCGCACCAGCACCCAGTCTCCTTCGTGGATTTCAGGGGGAGCGGCATGTCGCCGTTCATCCGCATAGTCCTTCATCTTTTCTTTCTTTATCTTATCCATGGCCACCATCTCCTCATGGTCAGAGTCAGGATATTGTTCACTTGCTGCGGGACTCATCATTGGTAGCCTTGAACGCACTGGTCGTCCTAACATGATGGTGGCAGGACACTTGCCTGTGGTGGAGTGTGGCGTGTTTCGGTAAGCTCGTAGTACCTCGTTTAGTGCTGTCTGAATGTTCTTCCGGGTGAGTTCCGCTTGCTGAATGGCTTTCTTTATTCGTGGTCATGAAGTGTTCGATCATTCCGTTCGTCTGAGGCCATAGCGGTGTGATCTTCCGGTGTTTGAAGTTGAGATGTTGAGCAAAATCAGCGAAGTCATGGCTGTTGAATGGAGGCCCATTGTCGGACTTCACCACTTGAGGAATGCCCCACGCAGCAAAACCTCTTCTAAGATCGGTATGGTGCTAGATGCTTTTGTGGATGTGCATAGTTGTGCGAAGGGGAATCGGGAGTATTCGTCCATGATGACCAGGACATATTGGCCCGACTTGATTGGCCCAAAGAAGTCAATGGCAATGTGTTGCCAGACACCCTCCAGTAGTGGAGACATTTGTAGCGGTGCAGGGGAATCTGGACGGCTCACCAGTTGACATTGTGGGCAGTCTTTCAGTGTTGTTTCCACCATCAGGTCCAGTGTTGGAAACCAGATTCTCTCACGGAGTGCTCTTTTCGTGGCTACTATGCCCCTGTGTCCTTCGTGCGCTAGATTTATGAACCCTTGTCTAAGCTGTCGTGGGACACATGCCCATACCACAGCCAGGCTTTCCTTTTCTGGCTGGGAGTATGCTCTCTCCGTGTCTGTTAGACTCCTGCTGGCGTATGCTACTATGTGTCGCTGGTCTTCTTCTCTGTCGTATTGTGCAAGGATGGCTCCTAGTCCTACGGGGCTGGCATCTACTGTTATTTAAGTTTTCTTTTTTGGATTAAAGTAAGCCAAGTTTTTGGCCAACTCCACAGCTTTCTTGATTTCTGTGAACGCCTCTTCACTTTGGGTGGACCACTGAAATGTCTGTCCTTGTTTGGTGAGCATTCTCAGGGGGTGACTGGTATATATCTGGAGCAGTAGCTGGCCATGCCTAGGAACGATCGTACGTCGCCAACGTCATCTGGGCTGTGTGTGTTCGTTAGTGCTGCTACCTTTGCCAGGTCTGGTTTCATACCATTTCCAGAGAATATGTGTCCAAAGAATTTCAGCGTTGGCTTGTGGAATTCACACTTGTCCTTGTTGAGTGTGAGGTTGGCTTCCATTAGTGCATGACAGACACGATCTAGCGCCCTGTCATGTTCTTAGGAGGTTGCTCCATATACTAGGATGTCATCACTATAGTTTAGTACATGAGGAATATGATGAATTGTTCTCCTGATTGTTTCTTGGAATATTTCTGCTGCTGAGGACACCCCAAAACTTAATCTTTTATATCTGAACAGCCCTAGATGCATCGAGAATGTCGTGATATATCTTTACCGCTCATGCAGTTCTAGTTGGTGATATCCTTTGTTGAGTTCTAGTTTCCAAAATGTTTTGGCTCCGTTGAGTGACGTGATCATGTCACTGATGTGGGGGCCCGGATGTCTCTCTCTCTCTATCGCCGTGTTAGGCGCTCTCATGTCCACACATAGACGGACTCGGCTGGCTTCTCCTTTCTTTGGGACTACCACTACCGGGGAGACCCATGGTGTAGGTTCATCCGTTCTCTCTATGATATCGGCCTCTAGTAGTTCTTGGAGCTCCTTCTCCACGGCTTCTTGCAGGTGAAATGGGATTTTCCAGTGGTGTTGCACCACTGGTGAGATTTGTCCATTGATATGAAGTCTTATTTGACAGTTTTTCATTTTTCCAAGGCCTTGGAAAAGCTTGGGGAACTTTTGGATGATGTCTGGTTCGTCATCCACTTTGTATAATAGGTTGATCAATTGGGCAGGCTTAGGAGGCAGTCTGCCCTGGGCTTAAAACTTCGCTACGCTCAAGGAGCATGCAAAGGAGCATGCAAAGTTTGTGCTAATACGCACTTCACAAATTGAACGAAGTACAGTACCAAAACTGTGCTTAATCACGTAGCATAGCATCTAAATGGACAATATTCTCAGATGCTTTGAAAAAGCAGTTTTACATGCTTAACAGCATATAACCAATTCACAAATATGATCTTTTACAATGAAAACATTAGGTAATGAGAGAGCTGATGATTTTGCCCCCCCCCTAACCTAGGGGGAGCACCAAGCAGATGCCTTGAACACAAAGAGCATAAACAAAAAGCACATTTTGTTGAACTTCAGTGGTGATCCCGTCATTTTAGGACCACCCCAAGCACAGTAATTGGCAAAAAACAATCCCCTAAGGCCTCCCACGCCACCTTCCATGCCCACAACCCCCAGCTTGCTTCGGACTCGGAGCTACATGGGCCCGCTGCTGGGATTCGAGCCTCACGAGAACCTGCTCTGCCATTGATGCCCCCCGGCTCCGATCAACGAAGACACACCTGCGTACGCCCCAGCGCGGCTCTGCCCAGCCACGATGCACATGGTAAGAGCGCCTACCTCCTGGGCCTTTCGATGGCCCGATTGTTCCCATGAGAACGGCGCGCGGTGAGCGGCCGGCCTGCTACCCAACTCCCCGGCTTTGGGCCTGCTTATAAGCACCTGGAGGGGACTGGCGTCCTTGGCGCCCACGAGTGCTGCACCGCGCTGAACGCCCCCACTGACGGAGCCCCCCGCCTCCGGACAGACATATGTGCCCCACCATCAGAGGACTGGCACTTGGTCCTGCTATACTAGCGGCGGGGGCCTGGCCCTGCCGCCCGAGGAAGCCTGCACGTCTCCTCAAGAACGCCCACCCTGGGTGCCCTGCAAGACTCCCCCACGGACATCCCACCTGGCCTCGACCTACTGCCTGAAGAACTCTAGATGCCCCGCTAACGGAGTGCCACAGCCCACCCCCGGCGCTTTCCATACGACGGCACTGGAGAGCCCACCAGACCTAACAGACTCTGCACCTCATATCGACGGAGCGCCAACCGAGTCCCTACTGCTCCCTCGGTCCGGATCTACGGGACCCTTGCTTCGACAACATGGCTCACTCCAATCGCAAAGGGACTCGGAATATCGCGGATCTTCTGCACAAAAACGCACCAAAGGGGGAGAAGACCCAGACAGTGGTATCCCCGAAGCCTCCGTCAAGCCCCCAGGGACAGGAGGATGAAACTGCCCCCATCACTAATGCCTTCCTATCCTCCCTCTTCAACACTCTGAGGGAGGACTTTCAAACCCTGAAACAGGAACTGGCGGGGGAGCAGCGGGAACTACGCCGAGACTTGGACAGCCTAGGCGAGCGAGTGGCGTCGGTGGAGGAGGCAGACCAATCCCGCAGCATGGAGGTGGAAAGGCTGCAGCAGGAGATTCTTCGGCTTCAGGACCAACAGGTGGACTTACAATCGCACTCAGAAGACCTTGAGAACCGTTCCCGGCGGAACAACATACGGGTCCGTAGAGTGCCGTTGAAATCTGAGAAGAACAATCTGGTCGAATATTTGCAAGAGCTGTTCCGGGAGATCTTGGGTGAGCCTCAGGAATTCGTGATACGAATCGACAGAGCACATAGAGTTGGCCTGGCGCGCCGAGCGCCAGCTCCTCCGCCGGACATCTTGGCCTTCCTCCCGGACTTTCCCCTAAAGGAACGCATTCTACGAGAGGCCCGAAGGACACAGCCTATCCGTTTCCGGGACGAGCCTGTGGCTCTTTTCCAAGACCTCTCCGCCATCACTCTGCAGAAACGTAAATCCTTCCGGATAGCAACGAACTTCTTGAGAGACAATGGTATACCCTACACCTGGGGTCACCCGTTCCGCCTGATCTTTAAATGGAAAGGCTCGCTTCATCAACCCAGATCCCTCCGCGACACTTGTGCTCTACTGAACATTGAAATGCCGGAAGGGCCCGGATCTAGAGAAACATCCCCACACAGATCGCAAGATGACTCCTCACGGCGAGCAGGGGACGCCTGGCAGACAGTGCGACGGAGGCAATCCCCGAGATCCATCCCGAAACCGGACCCGGCCACAGTCGCTCAAGAACGTGAGGCAGCTGTGCAAGAAGTGGCGGACAACACTGCAACCGATCTGTAAGGCAATGTTATCCTGGGGGGGTTTCTTTCATACTGTAATTACCTGGGGCAACAGGTCGGGGGGGCGCCGATTCGGCCGCTACCATGGTACCCTTTCCACTGACTTTCTACGGACCTGTGTCATACACGAATAGTCCCGAGACTATGAATAGTTCTAGTTTTGGGATTTGTTCTGGGGTGGTCGGGGGGGTGAACGAGGGAGTGGAGGGGGGCTCTGTTGGGGCTGGGGAGGTTCACTCTGTTGGGGTTGGGGTGGTTCCTCGGGGATGGTTGGGAACGGGGGACGGGGGGGAACAGTGTTGCAGGCAGGGCGGGGCGGGGAACGAGGGCGGGAACCAGTATGCCAAGGGACTTCTACAGGTTTCAGGTGTTAACTATAGCTTATCATGCGCAACAGCGACCTACGCTGCTAAGCTCGGATATCTTCGTACTCTCCCATGATGACTGATACACTCAAGATATTGTCTCTCAATGTAAAAGGCCTCAACAATCCGATTAAAAGAAGGGCAGTCATCTCCTACTTAGAACACTTGGAAGCTGACATCTGCTTATTGCAGGAAACCCACCTCCTGACTAAAGAGTGGCACAGGATGCGCTCCCGGGCTTTTCCTCAGCAAAACTTCTCTTCTCTTCCATCTAAGAAAGCAGGGGTGGCCATTCTCGTGTCCCGGCGTTTCCGGGGCCGGGTGGGGGCCAAAGTAGGGGAAATTAAGGGACGCCTCCTAGCCTACACCTTCCTTATAGGGAATAGCACACTGACGATAGGCTCCATCTACACTCCCAACACAGGTCAGGAACCATTCCTGAAAACTGCACTCTCCGAAACACTACAGTCACCTCACTCTCAGCTGCTCATTGGGGGGACCTTAATTTAGTCATGGACACGAATAAGGATAGGTCTGGGCGCCGCTATGGAGACAACGGCGCGCTTTCAGAGGCGGGCGTGTCCTGGCTGCAGGAGAGGGGTCTTCTAGATCTCCGGAGGACGGCACACCCCAACACAGCGCGCTTCACCTTCTATTCCCATGTACACCACACATACGCGCGTCTAGATCACTTCTTGGGCTCTTCAGAACTAGTCCCTCACGTCACCGAGGTTTCCATTGTCCCAGCGGCCCTCTCGGACCACGATGCGGTGGAACTGACACTCAGTATGCCCAAGACACCACGCACCCCTAGCTCATGGAGGCTCAATGAACCCCTTTTGCAGAGACCGGCCGTTATTAAACAAATTCATAAATGCATCTCGGACTACCTCGCCACTAATGATACCCCCGCAGTCTCGGTGTCGACCCTTTGGGGAGCCTTAAAAGCCATAATCAGGGGGGAACTGATCGCCATCGCAGCTGCTGACGCCAAGATTCGCAAAGACAAGAGGGCTGACCTCACAGCACAAGTAGCTGAACTAGAAAGGGTTCACAGTCGCACCTGTGCCCCGAGAATTTGGCAACATTTGAAAGCAGCCAGGGCTCAACTGGCCAGCCTCGACACTGACAGAGCGGAATTTGCTGCTCTTCGTCTCCACCATACGTACTACGTAGGATGCAACCGCCCCGGGCGCCTTCTGGCCAGCGTCTTAAAAGCCAAGACTCAACACTCAAAAATCACCACTCTCCTGGACAACTCCGGTGACACCCTTACCGAAGATGCACAGGTTGCTACCACCTTCCGCTCCTTTTACGCCTCCCTGTATAGCGAGGATAAAGTATCGGCAGCTGCTGTCGACGCGTACTTGCCATCGGCGGAAATCACACCGCTGTGTCCAGCGAAAACGGAGGCCTTAGACGCTCCTATTCGCCCTGACGAAGTCCTAGCCGCCATCTCACGCCTCCGCCTGCTCAAATCGCCAGGCCCTGATGGCTTTTCATCGGGGTTTTACAAACTCTTCGGCCAGGTACTAGCTCCAATACTCACGAGGTTGTTTAACTCTTTCGAGGGTCCAAGCTCCATACCGTCGGACATGCTGGCGGCTGACATAGTGGTGTTGCCCAAGCCGGGCAAACCCCCGACACATTGCTCCGCGTTCCGCCCCATCTCCTTACTTAACTTAGATTTGAAGCTATTCACGGGGGTATTAGCGTCCAGTTTGAGCCCTTGCCTACCGGGTATCCTCGAACCGGACCAATCGGGCTTTGTCCCAAACCGCCAATGCAGCGATAATACTAAACGGCTACTGCACCTCGTGGACAAAACTCACTTTCGGAACTCGGACTCGGTGCTACTGGCTATCGATGCGGAGAAGGCATTCGACCGAGTCAATTGGACCTACTTGCAGAAGGTCCTGCAGCGATATCAGTTAGGCGACCGATTTCAAGCCTGGATCGCGAGCTGCTACCACCACCCTATGGCCCGGGTCAGATTTGGGCGGCCTTAAATCGGACCCCTTCGAGATACAACGGGGCACGCGTCAAGGGTGCCCTCTTTCGCCCCTTCTGTTCGCCCTGTACGTGGAACCCCTGGCGCAGAAAATCCGAGACAATCCTCGCATTAGCGGTGTCTCCTTCGGCCATGAACCTCACGTAGTGGGGCTTTATGCCGATGATATTATCGCTGCTCTAGACCGACCGTCCAGCTCTATACCTGCTTTCCTGGAGGAACTGGAGAGCTTTGGAGCGGTATCTGGCTTCAAAATCAACCGGGGGAAATCCCTGATTTTACCCCTGGGCAGCAATAATGCCCACCCTCACACCCCAACACCTGACTTTGGCTGCAACCTACAAACTTCCACGCAGCTCCCATATCTGGGGATCACTCTTACCTCCTCCACGGACTCAACGGTGACCCTTAACTATAAAACACTTACTTCCCAAATCCGAGCCGACCTCGCGCGATGGTCGAAACAACCCCTCTCCTTGCTAGGCCGCATAGCAGCAGTAAAAATGTCAGCCTTACCTAAGATCTTGTATATCTTCCAGACCCTCCCAGTACTGCCGCCGCGGGGCGCGCTTGCTGATCTACAAAATGCTCTCCACCAGTTCATCTGGGAAAAGAAACGCGCAAGGCTGCATAAACAGGTGGCGCACAGAGGTGTTGATGAGGGAGGCCTCGGGATCCCTAATCTCCTGCAATATTTTCAGGCCTCACAGCTCCGCTACTTGGTGGAGTGGTACAGGCTTGAGTCCGAAAAGAGATGGCTATTTCAAGACAGGACGATGGCTCAGACATGACTGTGGAAGATCCCATTTCTTGCCCGCCAGCATACACCACGATACCTCCTCCGCTCCCCCATCACACGCACCATCATGAAGACCTGGGACATGGTGGCGGTCAGGAGAGGCCTGACGACTTTCCCCTCCCCGCTCACTCCGCTCTTCGACAATCCAGAATTCCCGCCGGGCACTGATCCTCGTGCCTTTCTACAATGGCGTGGTACAGACTGCTGCTCGGCCGGCCATCTCTTTGACTTGGAGGGTTTTCTCCCCCTCGCCGATATCACGCGAGGCTACGGAGTGACCAAACCTCACATGTTCCAATTCTTCCAACTCCGCCACTGGCTCTTTCACCCGGATTGCGCTCCCCTAGTTGCTCGGCAAATGACACCATTCGAGAAATGGCTGTTGACGAAAGACTCGGATAGGCACCTTATCTCAGACCTTTACAAGATGTTATCCCCTGTGGCCGGCCCAGTTAAGACAGCGGGACAGAGACGCTGGGAATCAGAACTCGGTAGGACATTATCACCCAAGGAGTGAGGGTTTATACACTACACAGCTGCACACACCACTCATAATACTAGTGCCAGGGAATCGGCGGTGAAACTGGCCATCTACTGGCATCTTACCCCGGCAAGACTCCATCAGGGCAATCCTCTTCGAAGCGCGCTGTGTTGGCGGGGCTGCGGTGAAAAGGGCACTCTGACCCATCTCCTGTGGGAATGCCGCGCTCTGCAGGGGTACTGTAAAGCGGTTTTAGATAATATTGATTCCACATTTGAAACTGAAATCCCGCGCTTTCCTGCATACACAATCCTAGGGCTGCCCAACGCACTCACATTTCCCTTGAGGTCACCTCGTGGCAAACAGATGGGCATTGCCGTGCAGGCGGCGTCACAACACGTCCTGTCACTCTGGGGATCCACCACCATACCCACCCACACTGGCTGGCTGCATAAACTGTGGTTCACGTTAGGCATGAAACGTATCCAGGCCACGCTCACACACACGGCTAACTCATTCCAGAAGACCTGGCAACCGCTCCTGTCCCTCCTGTCCAGAGAATTTCACGAAATCACGTGCCCGAAATATCTCTTTGGCTCGCGGAACCACCACGAGATCCGCCACGAACTTGAACACCTTGATACGCACCACCCTGAGCGTGCTATGATAGAGGCTCCGGACAACTGGCCCACTGGTCGGGGTGGGGGGAGGGGGGTAATGTTGGGTAAAGGGTGGGGGGTTGGGTTCTTCTTATTGTTCTGTTCGATTGACTTTCTTACATGGCGCCTTCACCAAAGTGTCGACAACGCATCTCCGTATAGGCATGGTTTATCTGCTTCCTTGAAGATTCATAGAGAAGACGTGCCTGTCTGTCTCGCTCGCTATACAAGCCTACTGCATACCTACTGTTTTGCATTGCCTGTCTTTCTCTCTCTTAAAATCAATACAACAAATTTGAAATTAAAAAACAATCCCAACCAAAGGCCCTGCAAAGCATTATGGGACAAGATTAGCAGTGGCAGTGAATATTATAGTATCCAATATCAAAATAATTCTACAAAGA
Organism: Lissotriton helveticus; assembly: GCF_964261635.1. Classification (NCBI taxonomy): domain Eukaryota; kingdom Metazoa; phylum Chordata; class Amphibia; order Caudata; family Salamandridae; genus Lissotriton; species Lissotriton helveticus. The sequence continues at coordinate 388,088,165 of NC_136058.1, read as the reverse complement.
GCTGCAGTTCCACTGGTCGTCCCTAGATGTCCCTCACAAGTCAAATGCAAAGCATTGAAATTATTCTTACATCGAGCTGCAGTTCCACTGGTCGTCCCTAGATGTCCCTCACGGGTGAAATGCAAAACCATTGAAACCCTTTCATCAAGCATTTGCATTTGACTCGTGAGGGACATCTAGGGACGACCAGTGGAACTGCAGCTCTTTGTAGAATTCTTTTGATATTGTATACTATGTAATATTCACTGGCCACTGCTAATTTCATCCCATAATGCTTTGCAGGGCCTTTGGTTGGGAATGTTTTTTTTGCCAATAACTGTGTTTGGGTTTGTCCTAAGAGGATGGGACCACAACTAAATCGTTCAATAAGATGTGTTTTTTTTATTTTCAAGGCATCTGTTTGGTACTCTCCCTAGGTTAGGGAGGATCTCAAAATCATCACATCTCCCACTGCTTGCCAATTTTTCAGTTTCACCATTGTGAAAGTACTATATGCACTTTAGCATATAAAGATAGAAAAGCTTATTTTCTCATATCTGGTCATGTACAGGAAGCTTTTTGCAATTATTTAGCAATTTTAGCACAGTACAGACAAGTACACAGTGTCTTCAGCTACGCTATGCAGACTAGGTGCGCTACGCAAAGTTTAAAGTATACTACGTGAAGCTACGTGTAGTGCTGCTACGCAAACTACGCCCAGGCTTAACGTATATACTTACACGTGGGCGTTGACTAGTTTGGGAGGCGGCCTCATTCTTCGATATTCCACTACAGGTAGGTAGTTTAACGACGCCCCGCTTTCTAGCACGAACTTGGTAGGATGAGAACCAATTCTGATGTCTAGCCGTGGATATTCTTTCATCCGATCCAGATCAACCACAAAGTAGATATACTTGTTTCGGTCTTGTGAGATGGGTGAGGGGGATCTGGATTCTCTGGATGATGACCGTCGAGATTGATATGTCTGGCAAGAGTGACAGCTGGATTGTGACGACCCAGTGGATGAGTCTCGTCCATCCTGGACTGCTCTGACATGGTGACGACTGCCTGAGGGATGATGTTGCCGGGGCTGTCCCTGTTGATCACTCTTGTGCAATGTCCCGCACATGTTTTCGAAGTGATTCTCTCTACAATGCTTCCGGCATTGTTGTCCTAGTGCTGGGCATGCGTCTGCATGCGGCATGTCGTAGCCGCATTGGTAGCATTTCATTTGTCTGTATGATTGTCTCTTGGTGTGGCTTGTGCTTTTGTGTCCATTACTTGACTGGTGGTATTGTTTCTTGGATCTGGAGGAGCGCACTCGATGTCGAGACTGCACCCTGAATGCTTGTTGCCATTTCTCACTTCTCCCGGCTTCCATTTTCTTCGCATGTTCATCGGCTTGCTCATCTACTCTCGTCATTTCTTCTATCTCGTCCAGCGAGTAACTTTTCTTGAGCAGTTTACGTCTCAGCGGTTCTGAGAGACAACCTTCTATAATCCGTAGTCGAAGGGTGTCGTCAGTGGAGAACTTGTCAAAGTAAAAATATTTCGCTAAACGTCTCAGGTGTGTGACGAATACACCCATTTGTTCACCTTTCTCTTTTGTGGCCAGGTTGAAGGTGTACCGCTCATAGTCAACGTTCTTTTTGTGGAGGAACTTGCGATTCAGTGCTTCACAGACTTTTTCGTAGGAACCGGCAGACTCAGTAGGCAGTTCTTTTATGACCTATCCAACTTCTTTGCCGACCAGGTTCTTGAGTGCAAGCAATTTTTCTTGGGCATCTGATACTTTCGATCCTTTCATGAAGTCCGTGAAATCTACGATCCATTCTTGCCATCGCAGGCCTGTGGTATATAGATAAATAATACCGGATCTATTTTTTAATGAATGAATGAATAACAGATAGCTCAATAAATAAGAGTCAAAATTCGAGGTAGTAGGAGTTTTGCAGGTTTAATACAGCATAAGGACAGGAACAGGACAACCTGCATAGGAATAGGATGACAGGGCCCAGCAGCTGCTGGGGCTGGGTCTGGGATGAGCGCGCTAACTTTTAATAACAATACATGAGCATATATACATAGCGCAAACACATAGCATTACATTGCAGTAGGCGTAGCAGTGGGTGGAGCAGAAGGTGTGACGCGTAGCAGTCGCGAAAGATAAGGGATAACGAAGGTGTAACTCAGACATGTGATGCAAACGTAACAGAATATGTCATGAATGGGCGGGAACCATGGAGGAGGCTACCTAAGGAGCCGGGACCTCTAACCTGGTGGTGCGCGCAAACTGGTAATGACGTGTTACGAGGAGAAGCTGGGGGCTATGAACTCTGTGCTAGGAGCAGAGACTGAAGTCTGGAGGGTCGGAGCGACATGTACCTAAACCCTATCTAGTATCTGATGTTTAGGGAACATGTTGATATAAACTAGAAGTCATGAGGGGAAAAGCTAACTGACTCTAAGACTAGAGCATGCATTTATTCTACATGTAGTGCGTGATGAAGAATATTAAATGACCATTAAATACAGTATTTCTCTTAACATGGAGCCGCATAGGCTAGACAATGACGGAAACTATTGATGCAGTTCAGTAGCTTAGGAATGCAGAGAAGGAGGACTGAACTGATAACTGGAATCATAACATATTCTTGGCAGACTCAGAGACTGAGCCAAGCTGCACCGGGCACTGCGAGGCAGGAAGTAAGTGAAAGGTCGAGGATACAGGTGGGGGCTGTATCGCTCCTCAGCGAGGGTTCAGGAGACAGGAGCTGAATCTGATGTCCGGGCCCTGTTGAGGCCTAGAAACGGGGACTTTATAATGAAATAACGTGCACACTGGGAAACGTGACAACGTAGCTTTACATGGGCCTGATATTCGTAGTATTCACGAGGACTGGAAACTGGCATACTAGAGGAGGACACAACTGTAATTGCATCATTAATCGAACATGGGGAATGCATATGCATATTTAATCATGCACACACAACATATGATGGATGACACGTAGGGACACAGAACATGGCAAAATTTACTTTTCCACATTCCCTCCTTGTCACTACGTTTCCATCAGGAAACATTAATATTCATGATACCATCTATCATTTCATACAGTATCATTTGTTCGTCTCGAATTATCCTGGAACGGGATTTAGAACGGGGTTTGGGACTAGGAATACAAGAGGTAGCACAAATGCCGCAAATCGCAGGGCCACATTGTATACAGAGGCAGCAGCTGAATATGATCGCTACTGCAATACCTAGAAAGGACAGGACTTTCCATCCCCATGCAGAAATTATATTCCAGAGCCAGAGCCAGAGCCAGAGCCATGTCCAGGTGCCTGGATCTTGGTGTAACAGATGGGCAATTTTATGAAGTCTGGTTATAGCTGAATAAACAGACGGCGCGTTATTTGGAATGAAAATGCAGCAACTAGATCCGATGACTCTACAGGCCCCGCCCCTATCGGCCAGTATGACGTCAAGGACGAGACGATTCTGGAGCACGACAATTCTCATAAAGGATTGCTCTTCGGTTAAGTTACCTAGAGCGGAGGCAGTCTCATCTACTACTGCTTCAAGGGTTCTTGTTAACCTACGGATTAGCTTACTGTTTACAACTGTACCTAAATAAGGGAAAACACCTTTATCAATATCAATGAATTGCTCTGCAGCAGTTTCAGTATAGTCGACAATCGGGAGATTTCTCTTGTGTCTAGTATGTACTAGGTAGGAATTCCTATGGTAGTCAGGTGGGGCTAGGAAAACAGGTGGCAGTAGGAAGGCAATGTAACAGGTTCCCTCCCAATCGAGGGGCAGACGAGCATATGCAGTTTGACCACAAACAAAATAAGAATGACGTGAAGCTTTAAAAATAGATTTCCCACTGTCACTATACTTGATAATAGTAATACAATCACTATGTCCTACGTGTACAGAACCATAATTACGAACACATAATTCGCCTTTGACTGGTAATACTGAAATAGCAGGTGAGTCTGGAGTAGTATCAGACTGAACATTCAGGACCATGAAATTCGAAGAATAGTTACCTAAATTATACACTTCATTTTCTAGATCTAAACCTGTTCTGTGGGGGAAACCTTGCTTGTCTGGGAAACATGTACTGTTAAGAAAAGACATATCTGTTGAGGATGACGTTAACGTGGACCATGCTCCACACGAACCATTATGTGAAAATGGATAAGGAAAAAGTGGCAGAACTCCCTTCGGGGTCTGGAAAGGGGGGAGTCGACCACACACCCAACAATTAGTGGCATTGCTGGTCTGGTGTGAATAATGTAACATGCGGATAAATGTATTGTTACGCATAGCGAGGCGGTATGAATATTCGTGAGGAGGCAGATCACTAAACGTGTGCTCTACTGTAACATTAGAAGGCTTATTTACATGAGGAACTGGAAAACACAGGAAAAATGCGTAACTAGTGCAGGAAATCAAAAGGCTGAGAAATAATATGAAACTTAGAAAAACGATACATCGGATTGAGTTTTGACTAACTCTCTCACTATGGGGGTCTATTTTATACATGTCAGAAACAGTCTAACCGTTTCACCTAGGGGAGGACTTAGACAATCAAACTGGCTGACTTAATTTACTAGACCGTAGTTTCTGTTTATACTCCTGTTGCGGAGTTTTCTCTAACAGGGGGGGTTTTGAATCAATGTCATTTGCGGGACAGTCCTTAGGAACAATGTTTTGACAAGTCTTGATATCCTGGGAAATGTTCTTGGAGACCGGTTTCAATCCGTAGAATTTCTTGACGTGCGAAAGGTGCACCCAGCCGCGGCGTCCTTCCAATTTCACAGCTGTACGGGTGGTGAGGAGGACCTGACGGGGCTCCTTCCAACGTGGCTCCAGCGGACTTGATCTGTCAAAGTTGCGTACGAGCACCATCGAACCTGGAACGATTTCATGCGGTGCCACCTCGGTATTGTCTGGAAATGCGGCGGCAACCTGTGAACGACATGAGTTGAGGGCAGACATCAAGGAAGCTAGGTAATCTGTCAGCATATTACATGAAACATCAGTAATACTTCGGGGTCTAGGAGTACCCCACATGTTAGGGGGGCGGCCGAAAACGACCTCATACGGGGACAGACCTGATCTGGAATGTGCGACCATGCGCATATAAAACAAAGCAACTGGCAGAGCTACTAGCCAGTCCACACCTTTCTCTTTACATACTTTGGCAATTCGAATTTTCAGAGTCTGATTATGTCTCTCGACTAGACCGGCTGCTTCAGGATGGCGTACACAATGAAACTTCCACTGGTACCCCAACAACAGGGAAACGTGCTTCATCAGTTCAGATGAGAATGGCTGACCGTTATCAGAATATACGACTCTAGGGAGTCCATATCGAGGGAAGAATTCACGAACCAACTGCTTGGCAGTGGTCGCGGCTGTGTAATCTGGGACTGGATATGCTTCTGTCCATCTGGACAAAGCGCATACAACTACAAGGACATACTTGAAACCTCGACATCGCTCCATCTGAATATAATCCATCTGGAGGACCTCAAAAGGGTGGTCAGGGGGCTGGAAACCACCTTGTTCCACCGGGACACTTTTACCTGGATTAAACTGACAGCATATCATACAGGTACGGACTTTCTGCTTGGCTGCAGCTCGTAAATGCTTGTTGAACCAAATGTTCTGGATACTGTCTAACATAGCTTTTTCTCCTAAATGTGCTGGACTATGTGCGGTATTAATGATGACTTGAACCATAGAGTCGGGGAGAAACCATGCGGTCCTACCCTTTGTTAACCATCCTTGATCTGTCTGGACCCCTCCTTGTTCAGACCATTTCTTGATTTCATCGGGAGTAGCATGTAATTGGATATCTATGACATCTTGAGTAGGGTCCTTAACTGTCATACATGTAGTCAGATCTGGAGTGTGTGTCATGTTAACTGGAATGTCTGGAGTCTGTGCTGTAAGCTTGGCTGTGCGATCTGCTAGATCATTACCTTGAGAAATAATGTCAGTAACTTTCGTATGTGCTTTGCATTTCATGATAGCGATAGATGTCGGTAAATGTATTGCATCTAACAGAGCTTGAATAAGGAGACCATGCTGAATCTTGGTTCCATGAGAAGTCATGAAACCTCTCTCCTGCCAGAGCACTCCAAAGTCGTGTACAACTCCAAATGCGTAACGTGAATCTGTGTAAACATTAACTTTCAGGTTCTTGGCATGTATACAGGCTTGTGTCAGAGCAACTAGCTCTGCTGCTTGAGCGGACAGGGTATCAATACGGTGTGTCTCAATAACTTCGGTGTCAGTAGTCACTGCATACGCGGCTACTAGTTCTCCTGTACTAGTCCTCATACATGAACCATCCACATAAAGTGTCAGGTCAGGGTCTGGTAACGGAATATCTGTCAGATCTTGTCTTGGCTTTGTCGTAATGTTAACTACTTCCACGCAGTCGTGTGCGGCAGGATTTGAACTAACTGATGGTAACAGTGTAGCAGGATTCAGGATGTTGCAGCGTCTAATATCTATGTGTGGCTGAAACAGTGTCAATTCATAACCTGTTAAACGTGCAATTGTCAAGTGCTGTGTTTGTGTTCGGTTTAAAAGAACTTCCACGGAGTGTGGGACTTGTACTGTCAAGGTATGTCCTAAGACTATGGAATCACTTTGTCTGATAGCTAGTGCTGTGGCTGCAACTGACTTGAGGCACGCAGGCAGAGCCTGGGCGACTGGATCTAGTGTGCTCGAAAAATAAGCACAGGGCTTGTATTGTCCTGCTTGATCTTGTGTAAGAACAGATAATGCTGTACCTTCACGTTCAGTAACGAAAAGTGTAAAAGGCTTACTGTAGTTCGGTGTCGCTAGAACTGGAGCTTGGCATAGAGCTTTCTTTAACTCATTGAAACTAAGTGTATGTTCAGATGTCCAACGGAGGACAGTCGGTGCGGCTGCCTCCTGTGTCGTTAACTGTATCAGTGGCTTGGCTAGAAATGCATACTGAGGAATCCATTGTCTGCAATAAGAAGTAAGGCCGATAAAAGCACGTACCTCCTTCTGGGTCTTGGGCTGAGGAAGACTCGCTATTAACTGGATACGGTCTGGTGTCAACTGCCTACCCCTCTTGGACAGTAAGTGTCCTAAGTAGACCACTTGCTGGACACTGAATTGAAGCTTCGAAGGGGACACCTTGTGCCCCATCTCGGCTAGGAAATAAAGAACCGTCAGTGACGCTCGCTCGCAGTCACGTTCAGAACGAGCTGTGATCAGTAGATCATCGACATACTGGAGCAGGGCAGTGTCAGTTGGCATGTGAATATTGTCTAGTTGTCTCTTAAGTGCTTGACTGTAAATACTAGGACTTTCTGTGAAACCTTGAGGAGCGCGTGTGAACATATAGCTCCTTCCATTTAAACAAAATCCGAAAAGAAACTGGCTGTCTGGATGGATGGGAACACTAAAAAATGCGTTCTTGAGGTCGATTACTGTAAAGAACATGGCTTCGGAATCAATGGCTGTCAATAGGGAAGAGATATCTGGAACAACTGGGTACTGAGGAATAATACATTTGTTAAGTTCCCGTAAATCAATCACTAATCGATATACTGGGGGTGCATTTGGATCAGTACGTTTCATGACTGGAATGATCGGAGAGTTGCATACATTGGAGTCAGTTTCTACAACTACTCCTTGAGCCATGAGCTCGTCTATAATTTTGGATAAGGCTGCTACAGCCTCAGGTGGCAATCTATACTGCCTGATTCGTGGTAACACTACACCTGGTTTGAGAGTCACACGATGGGGTGTGATTTGCATGTAACCTACATCAGTTGGACCTTGCGCCCATAAATGCTGCGGAACTTTAGACAGTCTGGAATCAAAATCTCGTAATACATAGTGACCCTTAAAGTCACGTAGGAACAGACGTATTCCCTCCGGGGAACAACATATAACTGCACCTAACTCTTTCAGTGTTTTAATGCCTAATAGATTTTCTGGACATGACTTAGTAAGTAACAGATCAGTAGTGCGGGACAATGGACCTACTTCTAGAGTGACTGGCTTTGAAATCTCATTAACGATAGGCTTTCCTGAAAATCCAAGGGAAACATTTCTTGAGCCTGAGAGCGGAGCCCCTGGAACTTCGGCATGACTAATTGTGGTCCTACTTGCCCCTGTATCAATCAAAAACTTTCTGTCTTTCCCTAATACTTGACTGTGAACATAGGGACCTTCTTGATCTACAGGTATCTCGATGAGAGGCAAGCCTACCTCCCTCTCTAGGCTGTTTCATGAATATGGCTGGTACTCTGGATACTCAGACTGTGCATACTGGTACATCTGCGATGTAACATGCTGGGTTGCAGCAATAGGCTGCGGTGCTGTAACTGTCTGTGGTGCATTCTGTGACGGAGGAGTCTGTGAAACTTGTTCTTGTCTAGGCGGACGTGGTCTTTCTTTAGTCTTACCAGTAGCTATGTTATGTTTCAGAACTGCACACTCATTTATAAAATGACCTGGCTGTTTACAATAATTGCAGTTCCCTTTAACGGGAGCTGCAGGATGACTGACTTGATTCGGACCCCTCTTCTGACTGTCTTGGGGAACAGATTGTGCAACTAGCACTTTCATTTTCGTGTCTTTCATACGTTTTCTCTCGTGTTCTTGCTCTTCCCTGATTCTATTCTGGTGATACTGGAGCATCTGGAGCATCTGGGACGGAGTATTTGCTTGCCAGGTGCTTTCGACTTTCAAAACTCGGTTTTTAATTGGTGGACTTGAATTCTCGACTAATTTGGTAACGAAAAGGTGAGGGTATGACTCACTACTTGTCTTGAGGCCACTGTTGATACTAAAGCACTTTTCAAACCTAGAATAAAAATCACTAATATCTTCATCTTGTTTCTGTTTACAGGCTGAGATTGCATCCCAGTCTTCCTTTTTCGTTGTTAATAATCTGGGTAAAACTTGAATTAATAATTCTGGTAATTCTTTACATTTCTCTCCTAGACCAGTACCTGGTACACGTATCTTATCTTCTGCTTCTAGGACTGCCCAATCTATCTTTTTCTCTCCCACCTCCCATTCTTTTTCCTTGAGCTTTTCATACACCCCGGCGGGTAGCAGAACCTTTAACATTTTAATGATATCTGGGTAAGTGTATTCTCCCATACGGAGCATGTCTTTTAATTCTCTATGGAACCCTGCTGGATCTTTGTCATGACAGGGAATTAATTTCTTCATTTCGAGGAGTTCCATCTTTGTGATTGGAGTGTATACAAACACTCGCTGCATTTCGCCACCCGCTCCTCTGACTGGGTGGACTTCTCGTAACGGATTCTGTCTGTCTATGTAGAATGATTTACTTTCTGGGGGTGAGACATGAACAAAATGCGGGTTCAAGAATGTTCTATATTTGTGGCGCTGTTCTAGAATGACACTAATTAAATCGGTACCTAGACCTCTCCATCTATACTGGAGTAACTCGTTCAGGATATCATGTAACGGGCCTGGATCAGAATGTTGACCCTCATACAGAGTAATGAGGTGCTGAATCATATACATACCCACCAGTCGCTGCTCGGCTGGGGGCATTTTCAGAAACATTTGTGCCACTATTTCGTCTGGAAAAGTGGTAGAATCAGTAATCCATCTGACTGCTGATCGGACTAGTTCCTGTTCATGCATAGTACTTAACTCACTATAACCGATTCGTGATTTCAGAATGTGATCGGTAGCTTGAAATACTTGTTCTAGGGAACCTTGTTCTGGTGCCGAATGATGGAAAGTTGGCTTGTGTTCTAGACGTAAATGGCGATCTGGAAATCTAGATTTTCCTACATACGCTATTCTGGCGGTATTCTCGTCGTCTTCCTCTTCGGGATCGGAGGTACTTTCTTTCTCGCTTACTTGTGCTGCTTTACGCTGTTCGTGTATCTTTATTATCTCTCTACGAATTTTCTTGTACATACTTTCCATGGCACCAATGGTATTGTGCTTTCCTTCGGCTATATTATCACTCCATTTTGTTAGAGTTTTCATTTCTTCCGAGTCTTTAGACGGGTAATCCTGTTCCCTTATTAGACAATTAATTAAGAACTTTAATATCATGCGCTGAATCTCGGCTTTCCTTTGAGACATGGCATCACTAATACTTTGTGGGTCATCCCCTGTACGGATGAAACGATATATCCTGTCTAGATCTTCTTTCATATTCGGCAGGGTGACTAGATACTCGGTCACTCTCCTTACGCGTACGGAATATAAAACCATATTAAATTCGCCTGGAACTGGGTCATAGACACATTCGCCAAGGGTTTGCCTGATCTCTGCAACAGACTTATTACTTTTAGGAGTACGCTGTGATGCTTGAGCATGTAATTCGAGTGCTGATAAACGCTTGTATGGCGGCGGGGTTTGAGGAAGACCTCCTCCTGCGGCCCCTAAACTAGAATCATCAACTGATGCTTTTCGTCCTGGCAGGGTGGGTAATTGTAACGTGGGCTGGACTTGTATGGCGGACTGACCCGGGGGGGCTGTTAAGGGCACCCCGGTGTCTGGAGGAGCAGGAATTACCTGATTTACAGGGACTGGCGGAGCGCGAACAGGATTTGCATATTCAGGGACTGTGTCGTCCAAATAGGACGAAATAAAAATATCAGCTGCGGTCGGTTTGTGACGTAGCTTGGTCGGAACTAACGGTGGCGGGAAATTACTGGATGCCTCCGGGGTCGCTTTTGGCAAGCCCTCGGCAAGAAGAGGATACATACCCTTAATAAGGGCATTCCTCTGTCTGTCTCTCTGTTCAGTTTTGACTTGTTCACCTATCTCGATCAATTCTCTTTCTTGGGCTCGTTCTTGGGATTCTCTACTTAGTTCTGTCTTTCTGATTTCTTTTTCGGTTCTTTTATGAGCTTCTTTGCGCCATAACTCGATGGCATCTTTCTGTGATTGTCTGGCTTTCTTTTTCCATAATGCTTCTTCTACTCGCATGATGCACTCGGCATCCCATGTACCCGATACGGGCCATCTATACTTTTCTTCTAACTGTTTGGTATATTCTACCCATAAATCTAGATACAATATGGCGCTTATGCCATGTTTCTGATACATAAAGTGACCTGGACTGTCCCTGGGCGGGACGGGAACTGCTGCTTCCAGCAGACCCTTTCTAGTCTTTAACTGACGTAACTTGGAAAATATGGGCATGACTGAACTGTAATCTAGACACAATACAATACACAATAAACACGATACTTATTTCCCATTCATACCACGACATTGGAATACATAAAAAACATTTAAAACAACAGTTCGAACAGAATACTACCTGGAAATACTTGAAATTTCTCGAGAACAGAACTGACTAGAACAGAAACTAGATGCACTGCTGAAACAGCACGAAACTTACCGGTCTCTTTAAAGAGACACGTCAGGACCCGCATCCACCGAAGTGGACACTTCGTTTGTGGGACTGTGTACCACCAACCCACAGACCAGAGTCAATTAAATTGACCCTGTCTAGATACCACCCCAGTAACGGTACTCACCGGGCAGCAAGAACGGAAAGCCTCGGACTGGACTGGACTGCTACGACGATGACGACGAACTTCGGACTTCGGACTTCAGTTACGGGTGGACCTCCGGATACCTCGGACCTTGGACTCTTGGCTTGGGCTCTGGTCGGGACTCGCCGCGTTCCTCCACCGTCTCGTCTGGATGCTGGACCGCCTCCTCCGTCTCCTCCGTGGGCCTGAGGGATACTTGAGCAGAAATATCTGCCACTGCGCAGAAGAGTTCCGTCACGACTGCAGAGGGTCAGGGGGTCGGCGTGGCTTCACCGACGCGTGGGGAAAGGGCATGTCCCTATTCGGGCGCCATTATGTGGTATATAAATAAATAATACCGGATCTATTTTTGAATGAATGAATGAATAACAGATAGCTCAATAAATAAGAGTCAAAATTCGAGGTAGTAGGAGTTTTGCAGGTTTAATACAGCATAAGGACAGGAACAGGACAACCTGCATAGGAATAGGATGACAGGGCCCAGCAGCTGCTGGGGCTGGGTCTGGGATGAGCGCGCTAACTTTTAATAACAATACATGAGCATATATACATAGCGCAAACACATAGCATTACATTGCAGTAGGCGTAGCAGTGGGTGGAGCAGAAGGTGTGACGCGTAGCAGTCGCGAAAGATAAGGGATAACGAAGGTGTAACTCAGACATGTGATGCAAACGTAACAGAATATGTCATGAATGGGCGGGAACCATGGAGGAGGCTACCTAAGGAGCCGGGACCTCTAACCTGGTGGTGCGCGCAAACTGGTAATGACGTGTTACGAGGAGAAGCTGGGGGCTATGAACTCTGTGCTAGGAGCAGAGACTGAAGTCTGGAGGGTCGGAGCGACATGTACCTAAACCCTATCTAGTATCTGATGTTTAGGGAACATGTTGATATAAACTAGAAGTCATGAGGGGAAAAGCTAACTGACTCTAAGACTAGAGCATGCATTTATTCTACATGTAGTGCGTGATGAAGAATATTAAATGACCATTAAATACAGTATTTCTCTTAACATGGAGCCGCATAGGCTAGACAATGACGGAAACTATTGATGCAGTTCAGTAGCTTAGGAATGCAGAGAAGGAGGACTGAACTGATAACTGGAATCATAACATATTCTTGGCAGACTCAGAGACTGAGCCAAGCTGCACCGGGCACTGCGAGGCAGGAAGTAAGTGAAAGGTCGAGGATACAGGTGGGGGCTGTATCGCTCCTCAGCGAGGGTTCAGGAGACAGGAGCTGAATCTGATGTCCGGGCCCTGTTGAGGCCTAGAAACGGGGACTTTCTAATGAAATAACGTGCACACTGGGAAACGTGACAACGTAGCTTTACATGGGCCTGATATTCGTAGTATTCACGAGGACTGGAAACTGGCATACTAGAGGAGGACACAACTGTAATTGCATCATTAATCGAACATGGGGAATGCATATGCATATTTAATCATGCACACACAACATATGATGGATGACACGTAGGGACACAGAACATGGCAAAATTTACTTTTCCACAGGCCCATACCCCTGCCATATTCAAGAGCGAGGGGCGAGGGGCGGTGCAGGAATGAGGCCCCCAGCATGCTTATGGGAGCTGGGTCAGTCATTGTGCTAATCTTCAGTTCTTGAAAGCTCTTACCGTCTCTTTCTTGCTATTCGTTGCACTCACCAGTGCTTGTTTGTTGTCTGCGTTGCACTCGCCAGTGCTTGTTTACTATGTTCGTTGCACTCGCCAGTGCTTGTTTGTTGTCTTCGTTGCACTCGCCAGTGCTTGTTTGCTATGTTCGTTGCACTCACCAGTAATTGTTTGTTGTCTTCGTTGCACTCGCCAGTGCTTGTTTGTTATCTTCGTTGCACTCACCAGTGCTTGTTTGTTGTCTTCATTGCACTCACCAGTGCTTGTTTACTAGATCGGTTGCACTCGCCAGTGCTTGTTTGTTGTCCTCGTTGCACTCGCCAGTGCTTGTTTGCAGTTTCAGTTCTTTGCCTGACTTTAAAATGGCCGCCGAGGATACCCCGCAGGGGATTGGACAATCTTGCCTGACCTCAAAATGGCCGCTGCGAGATTCTCGTGTGCAACGAGATTTGGCCTTTCTCTTTACCGGAGACACCGCATTCTTCACCGCTTGCCTTCACTCACCGATTTTACGCTTGCAGACACAGCTCCCGCTCCAGGTGAGACGGTTTCTTACTTCTTTTTCCTTTTCTGTCGTCTTTCCCGCCGTGGTGGGCTCCCGGTAGGCGCTCAGATTGCACGCTCCAACCCCCACATGCAGGGCGAGCCTCGTTTCTTTTAGTCTTTAGGATGGGCTCCCGGTAGGCTGTTTGGTGGACACGCTCCAGCCCCACACGCGGGGCGAGCTCCGGTTCTTTCGTCGCCGGGGTGGGCTCCCGGTAGGCAGCAGGTAAACACGCTTCAGCCCTCCACACACGCGGGCGAGGTCCGGTCGAGCCACGCGGTGGACGTGTTTTACCGAGTTAGCCGTCCATTGCGCACACGTGCGAGTTTCAATACCCTCGTCGCCAGATGTAGTTACCTTCGTGATACAAGCATACACGGACACCGAGTTAATGATTCTGATCTCCTTTATTTGCTTCCTTCTTCTTCCTGGGCTAACTTCTAACTGCCATCCCTAGCCCCAGCTCCTCCCTTTCGGCCCACCCTCGTCCCACCTCGGGCATGTCCTAGTGCCTTACTCATATGGACACCATTACATGAGTGACCCTCAGTGGTGTTGAATATTGGAAGATAGTGTGTTAAGGGAGAGTGGAGCATTCAATGGCAGGCGAGATCAGGGAAAATGATGTGCCGGGCGTGAACTTACAGTAGCAATCAGAAGCCCAACAGCAGACCGGAGCAGCCATTATAAATATGTGTGTGCCACTTATAGGTGGGAAGGAGGGTGAGAGTTTTTGGCAGGAGAGTGAAGACAGTACAATTGCTGCGCCGGCCGCGAGCGTCATAAAGGCTCTTTCAGCGAACGGGGGAGTTTGAATTTAATTTGGAATTCAGGGTTATTAGGGTGGAGGCGAGTAGATGCAGGGGCTAACTCAACGCGGGCGCTCCGCCTGCCAGAGGAGAGCGGTATTTGAGGTGCTGGGAGCGTGTGCTAATTAAATATGAACCGCGTTCGGGAGGAGGGCTGTCTAGCTTAAACCCAGTTTAGGCAGTCTCTCAGCGTCGGCCGGGAGCAGACTGAGCAAAGAAGCAAACAGAAGCAACCTGGCGAATTTATATATATATATATATATATCCAGAGAGCCCGGCCTCGGGCGATGCCATATGGGAGGTCACGGAAAGAAGTAAAACAATATACAGGAAAACAAAATAAGATAAAGAGCCACGAGCCCCATGAGGGGCATCATAGGTGGTCCAGTCAGCGGCTTCACCATTGAGTTCGTCGACGGCGGCCTTCTCGGGGAAGAAACAGTAGGAGCACAGAATCTAGTGGAGTGTAGGCGGCGGGCTCGGAGCGTGATAAACAAAGCAACATGAGGCGTCCGCGCCATTCTCGGGAGCAAAATACCAAGTATGAGCACCCCAAACAAAGCAACAAGAAGAGTCAGGCGGCCGCCAACCATCCGCACATATATCGTCAATAATGTTTGGTTCGTAATTAGGCAAACATCACGGTGCCACGGTACTCTGGGCAAGGTTGGGCAGACTCATCTTCCATAATGGAGTGGATCGTGGAGGTTGGGCGAAGGGCCAGGATCGGAGTGCGGCAATCACCCCCCATCCTAGAGAGGGCTTGCTTCAGCAACCGCAACATGGCGGTGGGCAGAGGGATCATAATCCGGCAGGGAAAGCTGATGTGGTGGTTCAGTCGAGTGGCCCCCGAAGTGATGGTTCAGAGAAGTGTAGTCGCTGTGATATTTGGGGCCCGTGTCCCCCTCATAGAGGTCAGTGGTTGACTTGTTCACCTCGGGGACAGGGCCTGGGCGGGCGATCGAGAGCCTAGAAGATGGACGATTGTGAGACATCCTACGGAGGGCTGCTGGGCCAATATGAGCACTCACCTCTTTTGGTCTTGTCCTGGAGCCAGACCAGGGGTCACTTGTAGGCTGCTGCGGTCGAGGCAAAGAGGCCTGTTCAGGACTGCCAGCCGGTTGCAGTCCGATCTGAGGCAGCCTGAAACAGATAGGACGGAGATAGCCCAAACCCAGATGACCACTTCCTAATTCCTCGTCTGGTGGGAACCACCACTGGTCCGGTTGAGGGACATCGCAGATGAGGCGTGAGGGTCCGATCAGGCCTGGCACCAGATCAAAGTCGTCTGCTCTGATGCGGGACTCGGAGGCGTCTGTGGATGGAGGGTCCGCTTCGTCCACGTCAGGGCCGTCTCAGCTTGTGGCTCTGTCCCTGACGGGGCCGTCTCAACACGTCGGTTGTGGATGTGCGGAAGGAGGGCTTATCGGCATCTGAAGAGAAAGGCTGTGCAAGTAGGCAGGCACGTCAGTGGATCCATTTTGTAGAGGCCTGCTGGGGGATGAGTGTCGTCAGTCTCGTGGGCCCAAACCAGCCGAGAGCGTGGATGAGATCCAGGGAGCTTGTCTCTTCAGGTAAGCGGCGACAAAATCGCAAGAACACTTAGCTAAGGGAGTGGATGTTGATGTTGGATGGCTAGTTATCGTAGGGATATTGACCAATAAGGTAATCCCCAAACCAGGAGCTCTCTGAAGAGCTCCTACTTGGCGACCATCTTTGTAGAAAGTAGACAGTATCGTATGAGTAATAACAAGTTTATTGTAAACAGCCCCACACCTGGTTCAGTGCGCTAGTCAGAAGCATTCTCAGTCAATGGCAGTTGGGAGTTGGGGAACGACAGGTGGAGGAGAGTGGAATGTTGGGGAACCAATGGGAAGGGAGCAGTGACAAAGGGTACCCTCGCGCAGGAGAGCTGGATTGTCACCGTCTCCTGCTGAGAGCACGAGAGGGTTGCAGTAAAGCAATACAACACATCTTCCTCACTAGAAGGTTAAACAAAAACATAAAGTCATTTACATTAAGCAATAATGTATGTTTAACTATATGCCTTTAGTCACAAACGAAATCCTCATAACGTTTGGGTTTACATATGGTTCTCCTGCACCTTCCCCTGATGATGTGGGGATCAGGAACACTTTCAGTGTCAGAGAAAGGATCATTACAGGTTCTACCAAACCTACCACTGAAGCTATGATCGTCAGACATGACTTCAGAGTCAGAGTGTGAGTCACCGTCGCAACTCCGATTGGGTATCGGGGCACGAGAACTGACATCAACAGACTGGTCTGATGAGTGACAACCAGCGGAGTCAGTGATAGGTGGGAGATTGTGTGAAATCTCATTTCTGGGCATGGAACCATGCTCTAAACTGGTTCTGTCAAAATCAACCCACAAATCTCTGCAGACAGTATTATGTTGAAATTGATTGGGGACATTGGCTTCATGATGACATCTTGCCAATCTGCTCATATGCCACACTTTCCCATCACTGAGTCTGGCCGCATTGTTATAAAGTTTGTTGATGTTTAGAGGAGCAGAGAATCTGCTTTCTCCTTTTCTCACTTTTTTTTCCAAGCAAACTTTGACAAGATCACCCACCTTAAATGAGTGTTCTTTGGCACCATGTTTGGAATCATACCATTCTTTGTAGTATTTTTGCGCCTTGATAATGTTGTTTCTGATGTTTTCTGGTGACCATTCAAGTTGTTTTGAAGCTCGCATCCATCCTCAATCTATACTCAGGGGCTGTCTGCTTCTCATGAGAACGAACGGTGCAGTTTGGGTGCTAGCACAGGGGGAGATCCTGAATGCCCAGATGAGTTTGAAAACTTCTTCTTCCCAGTTGAGGTTGGCATTTCCTGACAATTGTATGTGTCCTTTCATGACACGATTGAAGCGTTCAGTGAGACCATTTCCTTCCGGATGGTATAGTGAGGTGGTGTGGTGGGTAATGCAATTTCTCTCAAGGAATGACTTCATTGGATCAGAGGAAAATTGGGGACCATTGTCGGTGAGCACATACTTGTGTAACCCTTCACTCAAGAACAGCTTGTCCAAGAACGAGATGACTGCAGAGCTGTCAATTTCTGAGACTATATCTATTTCAGGCCACTTGGAGAAGTGGTCAATGACCACTAAAATATACTTGATATCCCCGTCTTGTCCCTCAATGGGTCCAGTGATGTCTAGGCCTAATTTCTCCCATGCCATCATGGGAGGTTTGAGAGGAGAGAGAGGAACCTTGGATGTTTTAAGGGTTTTATCTGAATCACAGCATTCTACACAATTTCCTTGACTTCAGTTTGCTTATCGATACCTGGCCACCAGTAACTGGTTCTGACTCTTTGCTTAGTCTTAGAAATGTCAAGGTGACCAATGTGGCATAGTTTAAGAATTTTGTCTCTGAGTGTGATGGGGGCAATGGCTTTCCCAATCCTGTACAACACTCCATTTTCCCAATTGAGTTCATTTCTTATTTCCCAATAAACTTACAGCATTTTCGTGCAGATGGCGTTTCTCAGGCCAAGAGGTGTTGACAAATTTCCATATGTCTTGAAGTGTGGAGTCACGAGACATGTGTCGATCCCATTCCTCCGCAGAGATTCCATCGAGGTCCGTGTTGAACAGTAGTGCTACTTTTTCATCATCCTCTTGTGAATCCATATTCTTGTTGTGCGGAAGAGGTAGTCTGCTAAGGAAATACACTACCTTGTTCTTGATTCCAGGCCAATATTCTGCTGTGTAGTTGTAATCCAATAATTTGATAGACATTTTGCTTAGCCGTGGTGAAGCATTTTGCAAACCAGATTCAGAAAGTATTTTAACTAAAGGTTTGTGATCAGTGCGTAGATGTACATTGTATCCCCAAATGCTTGCTCTGAAGTAATTGAGTGCCCATGAACAGGCCAGCATCTCACGTTCAATAACAGAGTATTTCTCCTCTGCAAGGGTGAGCGATCTTGAAGCAAAAGCCACCACCCATTCGTTGTTCGAAGTGTCTTTCTGTGCTAGCACAGCACCCAGTCCTTTGTTGCTAGCATCCGTGGTTACAAGGATTTCAGATTTTGGGTAAAACCCTTTGAGAAAGGGTGCATTACTTATTTCTTTTTTGATTGTATCAAAGGTGTTCTGACATTTCGGGGACCATTCAATTTTTATTCTATTCTTTAGTAATTGTCTTAGTTTGTACATTTTTCCTGAAAAATTTCTAATGAACTTTGAATAGTATTCAGTTAATCCAAGAAAGGCTCTAACATCTTCTTTGCTGGATGGACAGGGAGCATTGAGGATGGCATCAACTAGGCCTTGTTTGGGCTTGATACCTTCGTGGCTAATCATGTGCCCTAGATATACCACCTTATTTTGAGAGAGTTTATATTTATCCAACTCAACAGTTAATCCATGCATTTTCAATTTGTTAAAAACTTGCCTAAGACGTGTGTCATGTTCCAGTTGGTTGCTGCCCATGACCAGGATGTCGTCTTGGAAAAACCTGATACCGTCAACGCCTTCAAAGATAGAAGTCATGACTCTTTGGCAGAGGCCAAACCAAACGGTACTCTGGTGAAACGGTAACAACCAAATGGGGTGATAAATGTGGTGTATTTCTTGCTGTCCACATGTAGGGGTATTTGGTGATACGCGGATTTTAAGTCTATTATAATAAATACACGCATATCATTAGTGGCATTGAACATTTCACAAATGCAGGTTAATGGTTACTGATCAACAATTATATTTTTATTAAAATCTCTAAGATCGATGCAAAGTCTAATTTTACCATTGGGACGTTTGACCACTACTAAGGGAGAAACCCACTCAGCAGACTCCACTTCTTCAATTATTCCACCTTTGACCAGTCTGTTCACTTCCTGTTGAACATCAATTCTTACTGAAACTGGTAAATGTCTTACCTTGTAAATGCATGGAATGGCTGAGTCTTTTAATTCAATTTTTTGCTGAAAACTGTTAAGAAGACCAACTTTACCAGAGAATACTTCTTGAAAATCTTTGTGTATGGTGTGTTTACATGACTCGTCAACGGACAAAACAGGCTCAGCACTATTTGGGTTGAGAATAGTTCCAAGATCTGCTTGATCACTCCATCCGAGAACCGAGGGTCCTTTCTTAGCCACAAAGAGTCTACAAAATGCTTTCCTGTTTTTGAATTCAAACTCTAATTCACGTGTTCCCAAAAACTCAATGTTGTTGCCTGTGTAACTTCTTGCAATAACATTAGATTTTTCAAGTGAAGTTCCAATTTTGTCTGTGAATTGTTGTTTCCAAACATTTTCATTAATTATCGTGAAGGGAGAGCCTGAATCAGCCATTACATTCACTGTCACACCTCCCAATTTTACATCACACATGTTTTTTTTTTCTTTGTAGGTGTGAGTTCCAAAACATCATATTCAATGGAGAATACGTAATTGACGCTGTCAGAATCTGAGTACTCTGAATTTTCCTCCTCTGATTCACTCTCCTCTTGAATGTGTTTTACATGTTTGCTTTGATTGAAAGATCTACTATTGCATGCTTTTACAATGTGACTCGTCAAACCACATGACATGCACTTTTGATGTCTAGCAGGACATTTGACAGAATCAGCTAAATGGGTAGGAGACCCACAGCGAAAACACTTGAGATCAGAGAGATCATTATTCTTCCAGCTGTGACTCTTCTCAATTCTGTTTTTAGATTTGTATTGTTCACCTTTCTAGTGGTAATCTTTGGAGATTTCACGAGTATTGACTTTTTTCCTAAGTTTATTAGCATTGGATGAATTGATGGCTTTAACTAAAACTGGTTCATCCAAAACTGCTTTGGCACATCTACCAGTGAGTTCTGCCTTTTTAACCAAAGCAACAACTTCCTTTAAAGGGGATTCCCCATTCACCCAGAGTTTGTCTTGGATATTATGGTTGCTGGCATGCATAACTATTTGATCACGTACAAATTCCTCTTGTAGTTGTCCAAATCTGCAGGTTAAGGCTAAATTGTTCAAGGCAGCGACATAATCATCAATGCTCCCGTCTTTACCCTGTTTTCTCCTAGAAAATTTGTAGCGGTCAACAGCAACACAAACAATAGGCGAGAAATGGGCATCAAGATCATCTTAGGCATGTTGATAAACATTGTCACCAGCCCTCACTTTTTTTTCAATGTTGTTGTAAGTTTTAACACCTCCTGGACCTAGACAGTACAAAAGCACTTTTTTTTTCTTTTCAGATGTGAAGTCCTCATCTTCTACAGTTTCAATGTAATTTGTAAAATACTCTTTCCACTCTTTCCATGGCATGCATGGTGCACCTTTGAGGGGCAGAAAAGCTTGAGGTTGAGCTAGATTAAACGAACTCAATGCACACATAGTGATAAAAGGAATAAAACAACTTCTACATTAATATTGAAGGTCAGTGTTGTAGTTGTTATGACAACTATCTTTGTAGTCCTTCTTCAATTGCTACCTCAATAAAGTTCCACACAGTAGCTAACACAAGTGAAAATGGTGGCTGACAGAAGGGAACTCTGAACGAGATGAACCTTTTGCTATGTTGAGAAAAATCGCCTTTAAATTTAAGTTTCTAACTTTTATAATTTCAATTTCTGAGGGCTTCGTTTATATTTTTTTTTCGTGATCTGGGAGAGATCAATTTCACTTAAAATGCAGCCAAGATAGTCTCTCAGTCATCCGTTTATATCCGCTTGGTAAATAAGGTAGACAACTTTAATTAAAATGTCATTTCTACCATTATATGCAATGGTGTGCACATCACCGTAAACGTGCACAAATCGGAATAGAACTCATAAACTACAGATGGTGCAGAAACACAAGATGGCGCCTGACGCTGCGTTCCAGTGACGTAGGACGCGCATTTGCATGCGCAGGAGATGAACGCTGAGGGGCGTTTGAAGGCACGAACTCGCTGACAGGAAAGAAGTTCAGTGGCGCTGGTCGATGAAGAAAAGGCACACACACCACTTTTTTAAAATGTCAAAATGGATAAGCAGACGCGCGCATGTGACCCCTAAGCAAAATCCTGACACAGTACACACCAGTGCCTAACATACAGCAATACACTTCCGTGCCCAGGTCACCCGAAGAGGAATCAGCGCACCAACACAGTACCTTTTTGAACGTGAGGGAGATGATCTGAAGTAAACTCCGTGGAAAGGCCGCCTCCAATAATCAAGAGCGTCGCTCAGTCCAGGGAAATCTGAGGTTTGCGCATGCCAGCACACAGAAGTCAGTTTCAAAGTTTACACCATCAAGCAGCAAAACAGAAACAATCTGAACACGGCTGAAACGATGTCCAGGTAAGAAGGTAGATCTTCATTGCTTGAAATGCAGTACCAGAAGAAACTTGAAGCTGATCCTTTAAATGGCAGTAACTGATCAATCCGCGGTGGGGGCTGTAAGTTCCGCTCATCGCCACTTGTAGAAAGTAGACAGTATCGTATGAGTAATAACAAGTTTATTGTAAACAGCCCCACACCTGGTGCAGTGCGCTAGTCAGAAGCATTCTCAGTCAATGGCAGCTGGGAGTTGGGGAACGACAGGTGGAGAAGAGTGGAATATTGGGGAACCAATGGGAAGGGAGCAGTGACAAAGGGTACCCTCGCGCAGGAGAGCTGGATTGTCACCGTCTCGTGCTGAGAGCACGAGAGGGTTGCATTAAAGCAATACAACAATCTTGATGCCATTACACCAGGAGCAAACTCTGGGTAGGGGCAACTTGTCTGCAAATACATTGATGGCCTTAAAAGCACCAATGCTGCGTTCCAGCCATCAGAAATATTCAGGGCTGCAAAGTATTTGTGCCAGGTAGGTCACAAAGTATACCATCGTGAATAAGTCAGTGGGTTATTGCGTTTGTTAGAGATCCTTGCATTACATGCTGTTGGTATTAAAAGCTTAGAAGAGTGGGCTATCAAATGTGTGCAAAGAGTTGCATGTGTACTACATGAATGGTCTAGAGCGTTATGATTCTTTCCGGTCTTTCTTTATCCCAATGTTGCAAAAGGGTTTCCCCAGGGGTTGTATTCCCTGCTAACATTCTGGGCCTCTACCTCCACTTCTGACCTTTAGGTACCTGGTCAGCATTCAGTAATAACTGTGGGGTTTGCTTCCATTTGACAGTCAAACCAGCAAGGAATCTAGTTGGAGGTCCATACACTGGAGAGGTTCAGAGTAATTTTAAAAAGGGGCTAACATTGCATAATTTCTCTTGGGCAGGTGGGCACTGGTCACAAGCAAAAAAGAAAGAAAATTATAAGGCCGCCTGGGCACCACTCAGCCATGAGTAATGTGCGCTAGAGATGGTGTTAGGATAGAGAGTTGGAAGTTATGAAATTTCCGGGGTAAAGAGAAGTTAGCAAAAGTAGAGGGAGGCCACTGCTGGTGTGTGTGGTGCAGAGCTAGTGCATGTTGGAAAGTGTCACATCACAGAACAAGCTGTAGTAACAACATCTGGCCAGTAGGGTGCAGGGTGAGCGCACGCCAGGGCAAAGAGGCCAATGAATCACGTATTGGGCCTGGGAGAAGTGGCAGAAAATCTTTCCAGACTTATGGCAGATAGCGTAGTCAGGCCAAGACAACAGGTTGGGACAGATCCTGGTATAGTGGGCCAGCTTGCCAAGGGCGAGTCATGATGGGATAGCATTATAAAGGGTTGCGGGTGTCAATGCAGACATAGGGGCAGATGTATCATCCCCATCATTTGCGATTCCCAAATAGCGATTTTTAAGGAATCGCTATTTGGGAATTGCAAATTGGGATGTATGTAGAAATTCGCTATTTTTTAGCGATTTCTTAAAATTCCTTAATTGCGATTAGCAAATTGCTAATCGCAATTAAGGAATAATTTCCCATTCATTTCTATGGGCCAGAAGGCCCATAGGAATGAATGTAAAATGATTCTCAATTTGCGATTCGCAATTTGCTAATCGCAAATTGAGAATAATTTCAAGGGTGCGAGGGTGTCTTAAGGACACCCTGCTGCACCCCTGAATTTGACATGTGTGCGCATATGGCGCACATACATGCCCTAAGGGCATGTATGAGCGTCACATGGCACCTTTAGAATTTTCATAATGTGCATTTTTTAAAGAATTCGCAAATTACCACCAACTACAAGTTGGTGGTAATTTGCGATTTCTTAGCCTAAATTCGCAAAACTTAAATGCTTCATACATAGCATTTAAGGAATCGCAATTTGCGATTCCTTAAATGCTTACGCAATATTAAGGAATCGCAAAATGTGCGATTCCTTAATATTGCGAGGCTTTTTTCTTGATACATTCCATTTTCCTATTTTTTTTTAGCAAACGCTGCTTTTTAGCGAGTCGCAGCGTTTGCGAGAAAAAAATAGTTTGATACATCTGCCCCATATTGATTTGCAAAGGCACATCATTCCAAAAGGCTGACTGATGGCTGGTACTTAGGTGGGCAGGTGTGTAGAAGAGCAATGAACCCACACGCCTAGCAAGGCAACTAGGCGGTCATGTATTCACCCGATCTCTACTCCTGAGTTTAGGTTATGACTCTAAAGACAAGAACCTGTGTCTGTAAGTGGTTGCACGAGGCATGCCCTATTAACCGCAACATGGTAAGATCCCAAGAGCCAGACTGGGTACAGCAGTCGGAGGTAGGTATGGACCAGTTTCTCCTCAACATTGGGGCTCTCAAGTAAATTTCAGCAAGGGGGCATCAGGAGGTGAGAAGGTGGGGGAGCTGCCTGAGGTCATTAAACCACAGGCAGCGTGGTGGGGAGAGCACAAAGGGACACCAGAAGGAGCGCAATAGCCAATGGTGGAGCCGCTCAAACAGGTGCCTTTGGGATGCCTTACGGAGGGGCACATGAAGCAGGCTTGGGTCAGCAGAGGGCGGTCACGGCACTTGAGCCCGGGTCAGGCATGAGGGCCACCCACACCACTTGGTAGCAAGGTGTAGCGTAGAAGCCGCAGGAGAGGTGCTAGACCCTGGCTTGTTGTTCGCTCAGGGCGCTGTCGCAAGGTGGTGTTACAGACTAAGTACTATTGGACTTGACCTACAGGCAATTTAGAGCAATGGTGATGTGATGCATGTTTAAACTTGGACTGTGTTTTCTTAAGTTAATATGTGAATAAAGTTAAGCAGCGGCCGTTTTCACCACCTAGGTTTGTTTAATGTGTTACTGCAAAAGGAAGGTGGGGTGCATGATCGGCTGGGGAGCTCTAGGGCACTTGTCCGTCTGGAAGGGGTTAGCTCTCAATGGGACAGCAGCATGTCACAAAGCTAAGGGCCAATTTCGCGGAAGGAGAATTTACAGGGTAAGGGTCTAGAGTCCATTCCCCCTACACTCTCTTACCAGCAGCAGCCTCGTCTTGTCTGAGCAGGGCATTTGGTTGATGCCTAAATCTTCCTAGAAAGTGTGTTTGATGATGGGAGGGGCGTGGCTAGCCAGCTAAGATGGTGGACGTAGCCTGGTAGGGCTCCGTCCTATCCGGGGGTAATTCTCATGTAGGCGCAATACCATCAGCGCCGGTTACCGCAGAGGAGTGTGGCTGAGACACTGCTGCCTTTGTACCCCATCGGAGCGTCCAGGGGACCCCCTGTGACAAGCCTACTGGTGTCGGAGTGGGCCGTGGCCTGCTGCCAGGAAAGTGCTGCTGAGTCCGGGAGCTGGGCTGGTGTCAGAGGCGGAACTGCGTGGAGCCGCCTCTGGGACAAGGACTACGGGAGCCCCATTACATAGCCGCAGCCGCCATTTGCCCGATGCTGCCGCGATACTGAAGTGCCCTTCTTTCCCTTGGTGAAACCCGACACTGAGGTCCCCTGACCGCGGCTGCGGTGATCGGCCCGACGCAGCGTGGTGGGATTGGGTGATGCGAGAAGCCCGGCGGCGTCCAGGGCGGAGGGCACCCCGCCGGTGGTGAGGCCTGCGGCATGAACGATCGGCACTGCGGCCAGCAGGAGAATTGGAGCGCAGCTGGACCGTGGTGAGGAGCTAAGTGGGGAGTGTTTGAAGTGGTGGTGCCCAGCTGGGGCCTGAAGACTACCTGGGCTCGGCAGGCTCAATGCTGTGACTAGCTGCGTGAATGAGTTCCTCGCCGGGGGACATAGCGACGGGACGTGAAGGTGACCCTCCCCCAGACAAACTAGATCTGATACTTAAGGAGATTCGAGAATTGAGGGCAGCGATGGAACTGCAGCTGGGCACCCTTACTACTGGATTGACCCTCCTAAAAGCAGACCAAAATGAGCTGGCGGATAAAGTCAAGGAGCATAGCCTCACTCTGACAGATCTCACCCAGACGGTGGCGGAGCATTCTACCTCACTGAAGAAGCTGCAACAACAGGTTACAACACTGCTTGACCGGGTGGAAGATGCGGAAGGGTGCAATAGGCGTAATAACATACGAGTCATTGGCCTGCTGGAACGCTCTGAGGGGGTCAAGCCAGCGGAATTTATGGAACAATGGCTGAAAGATTATGTGGCTCCTGATGGACTTTCCCTGTATTTTTGTGTGGAACGGGCACACCGAATCCCCACTGGTCCACCTAAACCGGGAGCTCCTTCTCGCCCCTTCATAGTCAGGATCCTCAATTATAGGGACCGGGACGTTCTATTGCAGAAAGCTCGCGAGAAGGCACGGTTGAAGGTGATTTATGAGAAGAAGACACATTTCTTTGAAAGCCCTGCGGATGTTGAAGAGTGGATGGAAGTGCTAGGTATCAGCTCCAGCCAGACCAGTGTCTTGGAGAAATCTACGCATGGTATGAAAGAAACCATTGAACGATCTCCCTACCGTCCCCCTAAACCCGGACAGAGTGGCAGGAGCACAAGCTCTTCGAAGGCACAACAGCAGACAGATCGAGAGGAGGTGCTGGTGGCAGTAGAGACGTTCCGAGAGGATCAACACAAGATCGTCACTGACTCTGATGACAGTACCATACATTCAGACTCTGACCACAGTGCCATATTGTTCCCTACCATTACACCTAGGCTGGCCGATTACCTGATAGATGATTGATAATGTCATTGCAATCTTAGTTCTGTTATATTATGTATATCTTTAATGCTGGAATATTCGCTATATTGATATGGATCTGTATGGTGTGGATGGTTTACACTCATATGTAAGGTCTATTGGGATTGTTGATGGTGCCACGCCTGGGAATGGGGGGACGAGTCGAACCGTTAGAAGGACCCCTCAGTATGTGTAAGATCCATGCCCTTGGAGAAGTTGAGAAATGGAGCGAAGGGTTTGAGGCCCCTGAATACACTGTGGGACCCAACATGGGTCTGAATCCTCTCCACACCACCTCCACACTTATAACCTTTACTTTTCCCCCGGGATGGGGTATCGTAGAGCCCCCAGATGCCCTATAATTGATAGGATAATGACTAAGGAGGCGGCTGGACATTTTCCTCATAGCGTACGCACCCTTATTAGGTTAAGTTGCTACAAGTTGTACTATTGTTGGGCTCAGCGCAGTTCGGGCGCTGTGCCGAAGTTTGTTCCAGTTCTGGGGAATAGGAACCCTGGTCATGCTTACCCGTACATGCATTATGAAACGTGCTTTTACCTCACCATGGGCAATATGGCTCGTTTAGTCCAAACACAGGGGACATATCATTTTCTTACCTGGAATGTGAGAGGGATAGGCTCAATCCAAAAACGTCACCACATACATGCTTTTTTACTTCGTCACCATATACATATTGCATTGCTTCAAGAATCGCACTTAACAGACGAGGAGACCCAGAAAATGCGTAAGAAATGGAGGGGATGTCTCTACTCTACCAATTACTCCACTTTTGCTCGTGGGGTTACTATATGGGTGCGACATGGGGTTCCATTTGTTGAAACTGAATGGCGGGTGGATGATCAAGGGAGATAAGTCCTGGTGAAGGGACTGCTAGACGGTTCCCGGTTGGTCCTAGGGAGCATTTATGCCCCGAATTATGACCAAGACAAATTCCTGCAGAAGTTGGGAGCGGCTTTGACGGACTGGGACAGGATTCCCTAGGTCCTAGGGGGAGACTTGAACGCAATACTGGATATAGGACTAGATAGATCGCACCCCCCACTTCAAGCAGCCCCCACTGCTAGATTGACTGAACAGTTTGCTTCCTGGACTGACGGCTGGTCCATGTCGGATGCATGGCGGACACTTCATCAATCACATAAGGAATATTCCTTCTACTCCCCCATACACAATTTACTTACTAGGATTGATAGGTTTTTATGCTCCAAGGCCAGTATCACGAATATGAGGGAGTCGGAATATTTTGCTAAGACCTTCTCTGATCATAGACCCCTGACACTGACAATGCTCTGGGGCAGGGTGCTGACCCCGGTACCCACCTGGAAACTGAATCCACAGCTGTTAGAGGATGCCCCGTTCCGCTCTTCCTTGTCTACTGTTGTCTCGAACTACCTACGGGTAAGCTGGAACACAGCCTCTTTCAATCTGATAGAGTGGGACGCTCTTAAAGTAGTGATTAGGGGTCCGTAATAGGGAAACTAGTGGGGGCCCAGCAGGAGATACATCAGAAATTGAAAGTCGTGGAACACAGGCTACGACTGCTTGAGCGGGATGCGGCCCTCAACCCAGGGAAGAGCGCGGATTTACAAACAGCCTATATTGATCATGCCGAAACGTTAGAAACTCTCAGGGTGAAAGATTACACAGTATATACACACCGGAAACATGCTGAGGTGGACTAGCCCAGTACCCTACTTGCACGATTGGTGAGGGACCAACCTGACCTGCCTAATATCACTTGCATTCGCAATCAACTGGGTAACATAGTTACTACTCAAATTGAAATAAACACAGCATTTCAAACTCATCTCCAATCGTTTTTTGCACCCACGGAACCAATAGTCGATGCCTGGATGCATGAATTCCTACAAGAAATCCCATTCCAGACATTATCTGATGCCACTAGGAAGAGCATGGATGGCCCCATTACTCAGGCTGAGCTTTGTGCAGCGATTACGTGCCTCAATCGCAATAAGACGCCTGGCATGGACGGCCTCCCGGTGTAATTTTATCTAACATATTCAGACCTCCTGGTCCCGGTATTGGAGACTGTCTTCAAGACGGTGTTCGACACGGGCCGCTTGCCTGAATCCACCATGCATGCGCTGGTAGCGTCGATACCAAAGCCAGGGAGAGACGCATTGGACATCCAATTATAGACCCCTCTCCTTGCTTTCTACGGAATACAAGATATTGAGTAAGGCCCTTGCAAAGCGTATACAAGCACATCTCCCCGCACTTATCCATTGGGACCAGTGCGGATTCCTCCCAAACAGTAGTACCTCTCTAAACACCCGCCTTTTCTGTCCAAGTCCTACAGATGTGGAACAAACTACCAGAGCCCCTCCGCAAAGAAACTAATCTTCTCCACTTCAGGAAGTCATTGAAAACTCTGTTGTTTAAGGAAGCTTTCTGTTCCATTTGAGCAAGGTTGTTACATCTGTACCTTGCTCATTCACCTAATTGTTGTTACTGCATCTGTCAGAAGCGCCTAGACACCTGTAGGTGAGTTGGCGCTATACAAACTCCAGATAACAATAACAATAACAATTACACTCTGTAATGTCGGCCACTACTGAGGATTTTCCTTACGTGGGATGTATAGCACTGGACCTCAAACAAGTGTTTGACTCCTTGTCTTGGGAGTTCATGTTCGTTTCCCTGAAGCGTTTTGGATTCCCCGATAACTTCCTACGGTGGGTCCGTTTACTTTACACATGTCCTACGGCTAGGGCTCGTACGGGTAAATACAACTCAGACAGTTATGACGTCCATAGAGGCACAAGGCAGGGTTGCCCCTTGTCCCCATTTTTATTTGTTTTAGCCCTGGGACCCCTGGTGCTCTCCCTAAGTGGTATGGCCGACCTAATGGGCATCCCCGTATATGGCGCTCATTATCTCATATCCATATATGCGGATGACATATTGTTTTACTTCAGAGGCCTCACAGCTGATCATGCTCCACTACCGGATATTTGTGCCACATTCGAACAATTATCAGGCCTGGCAATAAACCCTGTGAAATCCATAGGTTTCTTCTTCCGAGAGGCACCACAATTCACTCCATACAATTTGGCACTCACCATATGCCGGTGGCTTCCGACACCTTTAAGTATTTGGGTATACAGGTGTATAGAACTCCAGTAGATCAAATTGCTGGGAATATTCAAAAGGCTGTTGCTGGACTTAGGAGCAGTATCAGATTCTAGACTTCTTTGCCCCTGTCAGTGTTGGGACGCATTGCCATATCGAAGATGGTCATGCTCCCTCGACTCCTCTATTATTTGGGAATCTACCGGTGACCCTTCCTCAATCTCTTTTTGCTACACTGAATACCCTTTTGATTACCCTTATTTGGGGGACGGGCAGGAGGCGGATAAGCTTCAAGAAATTACAATTATGTACAAAGGCAGGTGGATTGGGGGCCCGTAACTTCCGGGGATACTTTTATGCTAGCCAACTCCAATGGTTATCCTACTGAACTGCAGGTAGGAATCTGCACGAGATAGGCTTCACACCTGAGAAACGGAACCGAGGCGAACTTCACTCCCTCCTGCTACCAGGGGCCAGGATCCCACTGGACTGTCCCCCCCTGTTAAAATGCACCCTAACCTGCTGGAGAAAGGCTCTTTCTTACACCTCAGGGATCCCACCATATGCGGCGAAAATACCTCTGATAGGTATTCCCACACCACAGGGTAGACTTACTCAGAATAGACTCCAAGGATGGACAGACAGCGGTGTAGAGGATGTGGGGTCCTTTTTATGGGATGGCGTGCTCTTAGATCACGAATCATTCACGCAGATCCCGGGTGCCCCACCACGTCTATACCTGTTGCACGCCACGGTCACACAGTACATTAGGACTACCTGGGCGCCACAACGGACGGAACCCACTCAACACGAGCTGGTACACCTCCTATACTATATGGGGCCGGGAGGACACTTGATCCGTTGGCTATACACAGGAATTAGAGCGCAAGCAGCGATCCCGCTAACCATCCTACGGGCACGCTGGGCCGCTGACACCACTACAGAATTAACAGATAGAGCATGGCAATCTAGCCTAGAACATCCTAAGAGAGTATCACACAATGTTCGGTTTAAATTTATCCAAATGATGGTACTCCACAGAGCATATCTGACCCCTAAAAGAATACATCTTATGTTTCCGGATTCCTCGCATTGCTGTCCTTGTTGCGGGGGGGAGGAAGCTAACTTTATTCATATGATGTGGTCTTGCCCTAGAGTACGAGAGTATTGGAGTGAGGTCTGCCGAATTCTCACTACATTGGCACAGATTCCTGCCCCTACGGAGGCCTTATCCTGTTTATTGGGGCTCTGTCGCCGCTCCGGGAAACAGAAGGTTGGATTAAAATGTATGGATTTGGGGTATATTTTGGCCACCAGAGTTATAACAATGAAGTGGAAGTCCCCTAGATCCCCCACAGTACTGACATGGCAGGCAGATCTGTTGTTGTGGGGCCGAGCGGAGGGAGCTGCCCTTCGTAGAGAGGAGGACAGGGGATTGCGGAAACATCCTATAGCACTGGAGTGGGAAGCTTTGTTGATTGCCCTGGAAAGCTGTAGAGCTTCCCCCAATTGGGATGGCCAGGTCCCAATGAGTTGTGTTAGCCCTCAGAATCCAGATGCTAGCCGGCCCTGGTTGGATGACTTATTAGAGCTTTTTCAGCCTTTTGCTACCCTGTATGTTTGGTGCAGCTTACGGAACCCATGGACAGCATATGTTGGGAGGTATCGACCAGGACACGGTGGGGGGTGGGGGTAGGGGGGTTAGGATGAGTACGTTTGTTAAGAGGGTTACTGTGAAAGTAATGCCTGTTAAAAAAACAAGCATTTGCAATGCAATAGGTCTCGCATTAGGAAAGTTTGAGCTATTGGTATTGTAAATGACAAATTTATTATTTATGTGTTGGTTTTGAAAATAGCGAGATTAATAGCTTTGTCATTTACAATGCCAATAGTTTTAACTTTCGCAAATGTGACACCTATAGCATTTGTAATGCAATATGTGTTGTATTTACGTGACTTAGATGTATTGCTACACAGGACGAGCAATGGTGCAACACACAGGGCCAACTGGTGCTACACAGGACGAGCGATGGTACAACACACAGGACCAACTGGTGCTACACAGAATGAGCGATGGTGTAACACACAGGACCAACTGGTGCTACACAGGACGAGCAATGGTGTAACACACAGATCCAACTGGTGCTACACAGGACGAGCAGTGGTGCAACACAGGCTCCGCTAGAGCCACAGAGGACGAGCAATGGTACAACATAGGACCAGCCAATGGTGCACAGGATCAGCAGCTGTACTAACAGATGAGCAATGGTGCAACACACAGGAACAACTGGTGCTACACAGGATGAGCGATGGTGCAACACACAGATCCAACTGGTGCTACACTGGATGAGGCAACACAAGACCAACCATTGCTGCACAAGATGAGGGATTGTGCAACACATGGCCGGCTAATGCCTCTTTGGACGAGCACTGGTTCAACAAAGGGTCAGCTCCTGTCGCACAGGATGAGCAATGGTGGAATGCACTGGATGACCTGGTGCCACACAGGATGAGCAGTGGTGCAACACAGGCTCCGCTAGAGCCACAGAGGACGAGCAATGGTACAACATAGGACCAGCCAATGGTGCACAGGATCAGCAGCTGTACTAACAGATGAGCAATGGTGCAACACATAGGAACAACTGGAGCTACACAGGACGAGGCAACACAAGACCAACCATGGCTGCACAAGACAAGGAATTGTGCAACACTGTGCTGGCTAATGCTTCTCAGGACGAGGATTAGTGCAACAAAGGACGAGCGATGGTGCAATACAGGACCAAGCAGTACTGCACAGGATGATAAGTGGTGCAGCACAGGGCACAGACAATACCTGTACCACCCTGTGCTGTGACGCAAGCAACGCCTACATCACCCCGTGTGTGGCACAGACAATACCTGCACCATCCTGTGCTGTGGCGCAAGCAATGCCTACACCACCCCATGCTGTGGCACAGACAAATACCTGCACGACCCCCTGCTGTGGCACATACAATACCTGCACCCAGTGTGCTGTGGCACATACAATACCTGCACCACCCCGTGCTGTGTCACAGACAATGCCTGCAAGACCCCAAGCTGTGGCGCATACAATACCTGCACCCCCTGTGCTATGTAACAGGCAATACCTGCACCACCCCGTGCTGTGGCACATACAATACCTGCACCCCCTGTGCTGTGTAACAGGCAATACCTGCACCACCCCGTGCTGTGGCAAAGACAATACCTGCACCCACTGTGCTGTGGCACATACAATACCTGCACCCCCTGTGCTGTGTAACAGGCAACACCTGAACCACCCCATGCTGGCACAGACAATACCTGCAACCACCGTGCTGTGGCACAGACAATACCTGCACCACCCCGTGCTGCGGTAAAGACAATCTAGGCACCATCCCTGCCCCAGCACAAGCCCTTCGCGTGAAGACAATGGAGGAGCCCATGTGCAAAGACCTCCTATGCACAAACCCTCGGCTGCACGCCGGCACACCCTCTTCCGTGCATGTACCAGACCTTCTGAGCAGGTGCTTCGGAACAGGCTTCACCTGTACAGACCACAGGCGTCTCTACAGGTGTCACACGCCGCTGCACAGACCTCAAGAGCTCTGCCTTGAACACGGTGTCCAGCTCCTATGCAAATCACACCGGCCGCTGTACAGACAACACTCCGCCGCCTATGGAAGAGGGTCAAATCGGATCGGTTTATGATCCGGGGGGCAGTGCCCCCCTCCCCAACCTGGTGAAAGCTGCACCCTACAACATACAACGGACACGTTCTGTGTAAAGGGGCCACTCTGAGCCTACAACGGAACCTGCTGCCCTTAAACGGAACCCGGCCCCCTTACAGGGGAAGACAACGGACAAAGTGAACACTCGGCCTAATGCGCGAACACTGGATAATGTGGGCTCCGCGGAGCGCCGGTACTTGTGACCGAGCAGTTCACGGCCGTGCTGCATGGAGTCTGCCACAAATGTTACCGGCACGAGAAACCCTGCGCGAAATCTCTTCCGCCCAAGATAACACGGAGTGTGGACCGTTCAGGGAAGTTTACAGTGAGCCGTTGTATAGCGCCTTGGCTAATCGAGCCGGACGAGCCCCCACCGGGAGGAGAGCCGCCAGATTGCCCCGGGTGCCCCGTCTACACTTGCCTACTTGCCGCTGTGAGGCCCGAAGGTACGCCGGAAGCGTAGCAGTCCGCGGGTGCTCCCCTTACGCCACATACGCCTGAAGCGTACCCCTTCGCACCAACCTGCAGCGTCCTGGAAAGCACGCCGCCCACTTCCTTTGGGCGGGACTTCCGTCTTCGTCTCCCGCACACGTGCCCACGGAGTGCCTGAGAGTGGGGCTCCCATGCCTGAAGGAGAGCCCCGGCTACAGAAGTCCAGAATGGTGGTAAGTGGAGCTTAGTTTTAGGGGGGAGGGGGGTGCGCTTGTGTGTGTGTGTGTGTGTGTGTATGTGTGCGGCGGCGGGGGAGGGGGGTCTTTGTATGTGTGCGTGCGTGTGTGTAGGTGCGCTGGTGTGTGTGTGGGGGGTCTCTGTGTGTGTGTGTAGGTGCGCTAGTGTGTGTGTAGGTGCGGCGGCGATGGGGGGGGTGTGTGTGTGTGCCTGTGTATGCGTGTGGCTGTGTATGCGTGTGGCTGTGATGTGCGCATGCGTGAGTGTGGGTGCGAGTGCACGCAGTGTAATCCAGCCGAAGAGAAGCGCGTGGCAGTTTCTTGTCGTTCATTCCCCCCGAGTCAGCTAGCTATAAGTCTCCACCTGGACGCATCCTTCGGATGCGAATTCCAGGCTCGACCTAAAAAAAGAAAAAAAAAGTGTGTTTGATGACTACTGTTTATTGAAGACAGGCACTACATGATAAACACCCGAGGCAGCCAGTGCCGGACTGGGAACCAAAATCTGCCCTGTCAAACTGCTCGGCCGGTCCCCCCTTGGCTGAGGAGGGGTGCAGCTGAGCAGTTTGCGAGTGCCGGTTTCAGCCAATTTTGTTACAGGGGGCTGATATTGCCGAACCACGGTAACAAAACCGGCCCACACCCTAGCGGCTCACCAGGGAAATGCCGGGTGTCTGCTAGCCCAATTAGCCCTGGAGGCAGCTCGTTCTAAAATTAGATTGTAGTGCCCAAACCATGGGGAATACCACTTTGTAGGTCTCGCCTAGGCATCGCGCATGCGCTGTCTCTCCGAGAAAGCAAGTAATCTGTATGTTGGGTGAAACTCCGGGTAATGTCTCCTGCCGCTTGCCATTCATTTAACGTTGCATTGGTCTTGTTAGCTGCCTTTTTACTGGCTATTTATCCGATATTCACTTCCGTTTAGTCCTAAAGCAGCAGAATTAAACTACTGTTTTCATCAGCTTTTGTGTTTTATGTGTTTTTGAGTGGAACTTTCTCTGTCAGAAGCACTTTATTTTTATTAGCCTGACAGAGGAGCCGAGCCAAGCTTGTTTACTTAATGTTGCAGAGCGATCTTTAGCCCTTTGCGTGCTCTAAATCACATTATTACCATAGGGCGGATGCTTTCAATGTAAATGTCAGCCCACAGTTGGTCTTCTGGTGCCCTATTGCGCTGCGCAATTTCCTAAAGCGCTTCGGAATGTGAATGTCTATAATTCTGGTATTCGTCATTATATCGATGAAAGTTTGACGAGGCACCCACGTTCTAAATGGTACATGTCTGGATGTCTTTATTACAGTAACTCCAGAATTGTTGACACCTGCCATATCTTTGAAGGGGCTGTGGTACAGGAACAGTTTTCAAAGTGGAGGACGAAGGAGGGTGCTGTCATCAATGGGGTTCAGGAGAGTGGTGAAGGTGTGGCATGCAGGCAGTGGGGCATTTTGGAGCACACTGTCAGAAATGTATTAATAAAGCATGGCGTGGTGGTGCACTATCATTTATAGTCAGCACATTTTCCACTGAATAGGCACTAAATTTACACAAACAAATAGTTTAATTGATAACTCAATACAGTGTAAAAACAATAATGTGTGGAAATCAGGTTTCAGTGAATATTTATCATCTGTACTTCACCAAGTAAAGTGTCTGGATTTATTCTAATCCTATTGAACTCTTTGTTTTCATCACACTTCACAATTGCAAAAGAGAGGGCTTCTTTTCTGCTTTCCTAACTTGCTTCCTCGGGCTGCCCTCTTTCTCAAATGACCTCATCCGTCCCAAGGTCTTTCTTTATTGAGAGGCGGCCAGCCTGAGAGAAATGTTGAGAGCTTCTTACTGAAATTTACTGGGGGTGGGTACTCCTAAAAAGTTTGGTTGATGGCCCTCAAAATTTGCATTTCCACACTGAGCTAATGGTGTAAGGCAAAATGATGTGACACTCTTTTTTTGCGCCCCAACCTCCCACCCCATGATTTCCTCCTCAGATTCTCTGACTACCACCCAGCAAAAATGCCCCTCATCTCCCTCCCATCCATTTAATTTGTTTTAAAGCGCTAGTAAAGGGTGGCTTTACTAATTTGCTCAGCTATCTACATTAAATAAACATCTGTTCATTGCAGAAGGCATAATAACCGTCTGTGCTAATTTATGACGAGTCAAAACTGCCACTAAACAAAACACCCATCTCTCTCTCTAGCAGGAACATAAATCACAAGAGTTATCTTGACATTTTTATTGCTGCCTGAAATCTGGATGCACAAAGGAACTCTCCATCAGCTGCTTTTAAATCGTAACTTATTGCTAAACACCCCCCTAAGGTTAGTGCCCCCGCCAGCTCAGCGCCCAGTGCAGCTGCACCTGTCGTACTACCCCAAAGCTGGCCCTGATTAGGCCCCTCATTCCAAAATATACTGAGGGTTCCCTGACAGCCACAATCCGTTGCTATCCTCTAAAGCCTGCAGGTCACTAAGGCGATTGGTTTAGATGCCACAGTGGTCCTGAGCTGATGCCGCTCTCAGGGGTCCTACATTTTAATGACATTGAGGTGCCCGACATCCTGCCCATGTCTACAGCTCTGGGATATACTGACATGTGGCTCTGACCTGCAGCAAGAGTCTGGGGTCCTCCATTTTAGGGTGTGTGGTAGATATATCAGACCTGTCCTCAGAATAATT
The DNA here is from genome assembly GCF_964261635.1 of Lissotriton helveticus. Taxonomy (NCBI): domain Eukaryota; kingdom Metazoa; phylum Chordata; class Amphibia; order Caudata; family Salamandridae; genus Lissotriton; species Lissotriton helveticus. The sequence goes on along the minus strand of NC_136058.1, from coordinate 388,051,426 downwards.
GACTCTCTGTTGTAATCAGCAAGGCTCTGACCCCATGTCTGGTGCCGCCATCAAATGTATTCACTGCTATGGAGAGAGAGGAAACAATGATGCATTGTCCTCCCTTTTGATACTATTATATCTAAAGAAATGGAGGCGATATCACATGTTTTCAGTAGATGTGCCGTGAAAAATTACATTTATACCACATAATACCAAGGGTACCTTCCATTGGACCTTTATTCTTCAGGTCCCTGGTAAGCTTAGAAACCTAAAGAGATATTTGATCTGAGAAAACTACAATGGTTCAGTCTATCATTTACATCCCAGGGGTCTGTAGCTATCATCAAGGTGCCCGTCCATCCCTGTGCTCTAACTGTGCATTCATATCATATACAAATAAAAGCAGACATACTTGCTATTGTTTGGCAGGCTCCTAACCCAAACATATACAACCTATCGACTGATATGACAAACCCATCATAAAGGCCTATATAGTTATTTGGTTGGATTGTAATGACACACCACCCTAACCTTGGGGTGTCCAGTGTCCACTTTAGTTGCAGCATGACTAGATCCATGGCAGATTCTAAGGATATCCACTGACTGCATCCATGAGATCCACCATAGGTCCAGGAGGGCGTGGATCCTCTCCCCGTGGGCCTATGTGTTTATTACTGCCCTATGCACTTGCTGCTAACAGAGCATAAATTATTATAGCCTGTAATGGAAAACATTCCACTGGATAGCTTTATGTAAGAGAGATTTGAGTCTAAAATGTATCTGTCTTATGTTGGTCATAGAGGGCCTGATTCTTAAGGGTCCAACCCACTGTAGGGATAGGCCCATGCCTACAACTTGTGAAGATTGCTCGCTTTAACCTGATCCAAAAAAACTGCAAACATTTGGCGCCGAAACTAATTTTTGTTGTTTGCCCTGGAGTCTTTATAACGATTATAAGCCAATTTACTGACAGGAAAAAACTGCTGCAAATACCCTTGTGCAAATACCATTTTTATGCTCCAGATGGTATTCGGGACTGATTTACACCTATTTGTAAATAAATGGAGAACGTAAAGGTGGGAGCAGTGTACTGTTTTTATAACACTATTATTGTTTGCACAAAGGACTATCTGTTATAACTTAATGCAATTGCACGCGCAGACTGGGAAAGAATGCAATTTGAACTCATCTCCTAATGGGCGCGAGTATAATTTCAATTTTGAAAGCACAAGTAAGTGTGGGAACGAAAATGCAAATATTAATGCATAGTCGCATACCAGCATCTGCTTTACTCACTCCCTGGACATAATACAGGCATTTCACAACATGTTTCCCTAGGACTTCTGACAAATATAAACATGTGGCACATTTTCTGCCGTCATTTGTGACATCCCTTAAGGGGTGAGCAAAATTGGATATTTTTTCCATGCATAGTACAATTAACTCATGAGAGTTACTGTTTTTTTTAGGTAGACCCTGGGCAGCGCATGGGATGCTCTACACAGCCCCACTCCGCACCCATATTTTTCATTGGCTTATGTCATTGCCCTTCATAAATGCTGGCTTCTGACTTGTTAATAGGCTTTATAGTCCCGCCTTAGTACCGCCTTGTCTTCTTTTGTAACCTCCCATGAGGACTGGCCCTTTTATTTCTGTTGTTACACTGTATGAATTGTTGAGTCTATAAGCACTATTTTCTTAAATGAGTTTCTCCTACTGGAGGCACGACATGCTTTCCTGCAATGTTCAGCGGCCATGCATGCTTTCACTTTCCGAGGAGCCTGGGACAATGGAGGCTGCTTCCTTGAAGTGAAATAGGTCTTGCATTTTCAAGAGTTTGAGCTATTGGCATTGCAAATGACAATGCCTTTTAGTTATAAGTTAATTACAAAAACAGATAAATAAAGGCATTGTCATTTACGATGCCAAGAGATGAAACTCTAGCAAATGGAAGACCTATTGCATTGCAAATGCTTGTTTTAAGAGGTGGAGAGGAAAGATCAATATCTACACGGAATGTGAACCGAAGAGGGGTGCAAAGGTGCTGCACAGAGGTTGTCAAAAACCTGGGCGTGATGTTGGACAACTCACTCTCCATGGAAATCCACGCTAAGAGAGTGGCAGGCACCTGCTATGGTCGCCTACGCTCTCTGAAACCTATTCTTGGCTTCTTTGAGCCCTGTATCCGTCAGATTATAATCCAGGCTTTAGTCTTATCCCATCTAGACTACTGCAATGTTCTTATGCTGAGTTCTAATCAGGCAGTGATACACAGGTTGCAGAGAGCTCAGAATGCCGCAGCTCGCATTCTATTTGGGCTACCAAAAAAATGCCATATCTCGCCTATTCTTCACCGGCTACATTGGTTACCGGTTAAACAACGCATCCAGTTTAAGAGCCTATGTCTTACCCATAAAATCTTGTATGGCACTAGTCCTCAAACCCTGCAGGGACTCTGTTCCTTCTATGTCCCTACGCGTGCCCTCAGATTGGCTGATCTATCTCTGGCACGCATGATCAAGATCCATAGATGCAGTGCAGGCGGTCGCGCTTTTAGGTATTTGGCGTGGAACTCGATCCCGTTTAGGGTTCGGGCCACTTCTAACCACTTTCTGTTCCGCAAACAAATTAAAACCTGGCTGTTCTCTCCATTTAACTTTTCCTCTGTTGTGCTGCTTGGTCTCTAGGTATGTCCGCAGCGCTGGGACGCCCCATTGCTGGGGTAGCCATGCGCTATACAAGCAGATTTAACATAACATAACATAACACAGGATGCCAGCTGTGGGGCGGGGCCTCGGGCATAGCATAAACAAACTACATGTAACCAGCAGCAGTGGAGAAACTGTTTACACAACTGGATGTTAGAGTCAAAGGATGCAGACCAACAACAGTGCACACAAGTGGCTGCTTGTTAGATTTGGGGGTCTCTAGTTGGCACAGGTAGGTACTTGTGACAAATAGGGATCCTCTCCTCTAATCAGGACTAGGGGGATTACACTCCTAAAATAACCCCTGCTCACCCTCTAGGTAGCGTGGCGAGAGCAGTCAAGGCTTTACTTCAGAGGCGTTGTAAGTTAAGCAGTTGTGACCACATACAGTAACCCAGCGACAACACTACAAATGGACACCACACAGGTTTTATATAAAAAAATAAGTAGACTTTATATATAGTTGGCGGGTGATGTCTGTTGTCACTGAAACTTCAGCAGGAGGCAAGCTCTTTTCCAAGCCCTTGGAGATCCTTCACAAGTTGAAAGCAAAGTACACAAAGTTCCTTTCTTCTTCCTTTGGCAGTAAGGCAACCACTGCAGGCCAATCCCCCAAGCAGCACTTCAGCTTGGGAATATTCTCTCCTCAATTTCTTCAGGTTCCTCTCCTCAGTAAGGTTTCTTCTTGTAGTCCAAAAGTGATCTAATTTCATGGGATCAGGGTCTCAATATTTATACCCAGAAATTCTTTGTTCTCTGAGGGGAGAGTGGCCGTTTCCCAGTTCAAACCAGTTCTGAAGCACTCTGTTTACCAGACTTCTCCTTTCCTTTCACAGTGCAGGGCAGAAACATCAGACGCCCCGCGGGAGGTGGAGCCAGCATTGTGGAAGGCAAGTACAGTCCTAGAGCACTTTGTTGACAGGACTCCTCTTCTTCTTTCAGTGTGCAGGGCAGAGACATCAGCCTCTCCCCAGGAGGTGGAGCCAGCATGTGGAAGGCAGGCACAGCCCTATTCAGAGTTCAGGTGCATTCCTCCCTCCCATCTAGATGCAGATCTCTCTATTCACCACTGGGTGACTCAGACTGTCTCCTGGAAATCCCCAGCCCTGTCACTCACAGAAACCAGACATAGGAATACACTACCTAGCAGAGGCAGGTTTGAATGGCTAGACAAGCAAATACCTACTTTCTAAAAGTGGTATTTGCAAACACAGAATATTAAAATAAACTTTACTAAAAGATGTATTTCATTATTCTAAGTTCAGGCATATTAAACTTGAATTTCTACCAAGTTCTCTGAGCCTTTTAGGATTATAAAATGTAACAATTCTAACAGCCCATTCTGGCCTATGGAGAACAGGTAGCCAGCCTTGCAATAGTGACAAACGAAAATGGCTTTAATTCACTATTAGGACATGCCACACACACCAGGGCTTGTCCTACCTTATACTTACAATGTACTCTGCCTTTGGGCCTACCATAGGGGTGACTAATATGAAGAAAAGGGAAGGTTTAGGGATTGGCAAGTGGGTGCATTTGCCCAGTCAGCATGACAGTACCAGACTGCACGCAGGCTCTGCAATGGCAGACCTTATACACATTTTACAAGGCTGCTTCTGTGGGTGGCACAACTAGTGTGCAGGCTCACCAGCAGCATTTGGATTACATGCCCTTGCACACTCAGTGCACTAGACTAGGGTCTGACAAGTAAACCAACATAGCCAAACATGGAATCACTAATCCATACATAAACTTGATGAATAGCAGTGGCACAGTGCCCAAAGCATCTAACACCAGCAAAACACATGAGGCAACAGTGAAAATGGAAGGGAGACCCACACCAATGGTGCCAGGTCTAACACTGCTTATCGAGTCTGGAATTGCACTGCACCTGCTGTGCCATCTGTGTGCCTGCCTAGGGCATAGTCACTTATGCTGTGGCCGGGATGCTGAAAAATAATAAAATAAAATGGTCTGCTAGGCTAGGGCTACTTTTCAGTATGGGGAAAGCCAAAGAAACAGCACAAGCCCCAACAATTTGTGAATGAATATATAGGTAAAAGCACATACAAAGTCAGATTTAAACATTTCATGAAAATATGTACATATACACATGTGTGTGTGGGTGTGTGTGTATATATAATATTCACCATTATCCTTTGTAGGTGGCCTGCTAGTTTAATCTGTTGCCCACCTCCTATAATACACCTATAGAGACAGTAATGCCTCTATGTCATGTACTGCGTTTTCGGAAATGTTTGCATTTTAACCTGTAGCGCTATACAAGCTGGGGTTTTGACCCCATATTGACAAAAGCAAAACTATAAGCACCTAATTGCAATGTGCTGTTGTCTGAAAAGCCAGGAACGGCTGTTGTTGTATATGTTATAATGCTACCTGGCAGACTTGTGAACTGCGGAATAATAATAATAATAACTTTATTGCGTGATTAATAAAAATCTTTGCAATGACTCTTTTAAAAAAAACATTGGAGTAAATACTTAATCAAAAATTTTACAAAAAGAGTTAAAAACAGTAAAAGAGGGTGAAAGATCCGTGCAAACTTATGCAATACATTGTGTTTGTAAAAAGAGAAAAGCATTTTGAGGTTTACTGAGTCTTTGTTGATCAAAAGAGAGTTCCTTGAGATGTAAAAGCAAGTCTTATTGAGTCAAGTTCAATCGCTGGCCTCTGGGTTTTGAATCGTGTTAACTGTTTTCATGAAGCGCACTAGGCTGCATGCTAATTGAATATCTTCTCCCTTGAAGCTAATCAACAAGGCTTGTCTACGAGTTCGCACACCTTTTTGATTCCAGAGTTGTATTAATTTGTCCCTTCGAGCACTGTCTAGAGCTTTACAGCTACATAACAAGTGCAGAACGTCCTCCTTTGGGTATTCACAAAGCCTGCAATTGGAATTTGGATCCAAGCGTTTCCATGGGGGAAGATGCACTTTTGACGGAATTACCTCCATCCTCAGCCGCAGGAAGTCTTCCTTCACCTTCCTTGAGAAGCTGGTGTTGAGGTATGGCTGAGGTAGGGCGCTAGTGTAGCCTTGGATCACGAACCACCCATGTGATCTCCTGGTTAGTGCGGCTTTGTCTTCTTCCAAGGATAGGATTTTTACTGACTTGTTGACAAGGCGCTTGAAGCACTTGTGTGAACAGCTCGAGTGCCAAAGGTCATCCAATGCAAGGGATTTTATAGCTGCTTGAAGGTACACCGTTGCGGGGGATCCCTTGTTTGACTCCTGCTCTTTCCAAAGGTGGGCGTTCAAGGAGTCTGGTTCAGCGTTCTTTATTTTGTGCCAGCATTTAGCATATGCACCTTTACGTGCTATTTGCTGCTTCTGTAAACCAAACTCCAACCTTAACTGTGCTGGGGAGGTGTAGGGGGGGAGTGAGAAGAGTGTTCGGAGTGTTTTACTGACCACATTGTCTAGAATGACCTCATCTCTCCCTCTCATGCATTCACTGCCGTATGTTATTGATGGTAGTAATTTTGCGCGAAATATGTCCAGCAAGGGGATTAGATTTGGGCCCGCTATTTTGTTCTTGATGTTTTTTAAAGCGATGGCCAGTGAAATCCCTCTGTTTTTTATTGTTGTTGCGTGTCGCTGGAATGAGCCGTTGGAGTCAAAGGTTATCCCCAGATATTTATATTCCTTAACTGTATCCATTTTTAAGTCGTGCAGAGACCATTGAAATGTTTGCTTTTTTGATTTTTGATTGAAAACCATCACCTTCGATTTTTCCATGTTTATGGTCAGGCCGTTTTTATCCGAGAATGTACTTGTTGTATTAATAAGATGTTGCAGGCCTACTGGGGTGTGGCTGATTAGTATCAGATCGTCTGCATATAATAAGTTCGACAGTGTAAGACCCCCTAGCTTTGGGGAGTAATGATTGCAGTTGTCCAGATCTTTAGGAAGGTCAGATACAAAAAGGTTGAACAGGGTCGGTGCGAGGACACCTCCCTGTTTCAGTCCTTTTGTGGTCGGAATCTCTTTTGATAAACAATTGCCGGCCCCCAGTTTTATTTGGATCCAAGTATCTGAGTGTAGTAAGATCAGTAAGTTGAGCAGTTTGTTGTCCACCTCCCACTTTGAAAGTTTGGACCACAATTTCCCTCTATCAATGCTGCCAAAAGCCGCTGAAAAGTCGATGTAGCACGCATATAATGGTTTTTTGTGTTTGATGGCGGCATCTATCAGCAGGGAGAGGGCTAGGATGTTTGTAGTGGTCCCAAGATTTTTTGGGAATCCAGTCTGGTTGATGGGGATTAATTTTTTGTTTGACGCCCAGGAGGTTAGTTCTTCCAAGAGCAGCCCTGAGAAGTATTTTGCATCTATATCTATAAGAGCTATTAGTCTGTAATTCTTAGCCTCGTTCTTGTTGCCTTTTTTATAGATTGGAGCTATTATTGAACCCCTCCAAGAGGACGGAATTTGTTCAACCTTCCAGATTACTACACTGCGGAATAGTTTTAAGTTCCTTCCTGCCTGTTTTTCCTTGTAAGCGACCAAGGATTAAACAAACTAGCAGGTGAGAGGCCAGAGGCGGCTTTTCAAATGCGAGCATCTCCCCGGTACTGCGTCAACAGTCTTTAGAAAACGATGAACATATCTGAAGAGACACGGAAAGGGAAGAACCATGAATGACCCCATTCTCAGCCCACAGGTCAGTGTGATGTAAGAGCAGTGCCTTGTGTCCTGCCTTCAACAGCTGCAGCACATGCTGCCCCCAGACAGCCATCATTGGTGCTCACTTGGGGCAATGCGAATGTTGGTGTGCTTGTCTTATTTTAGATTTGCAATAGAAAAGAGATGATTAAATAAAAGCCCATTTAAATCCGGAATCCAATACATTTGAGATCTGCCTGTACCCTCTTAGCCGCCATTTTACAGTATAATAGTGTGTCACGACTTCACGATATTTACTATTCTGCCATGTGTTACTGTAGGATTAGTTACTTACCTGTAATCCTAGTTCTCTTCCAGGGGTATCCTCATCAAAGTCATAAGCACCTGAATATTCCCGCCCATGTGCGGGACCCCGGAAACACAATCATATATGTGAAAAACATATATGCATCTCAGTATATATATATATATATATATATATATATATATATATATATATATATATATATATATATATGTATATATATGTATATATATATATATATATATATATATATATATATATGTATATATATATATATATATATATATATATATATACACACATTATATACATTTACGTTTTAATATATATATATATATGTGTGCATACATTTCCGTTTTAATATATAAAAATGTAAATATATATATATATATATGTATATATATATATATATATATGTATATCAGTGCAGCAGTGATCGAAATAATAACCGGGAAGACATTTGGGGGCCCACTGAAGGATGTGAAATGCAAAAAAATTAATGAACCCCACAAGCTCACTGTGAGTATTGACTTTCTCCAATGAGGACTCAATGTCCCAACATGCAAAGTACTTTACAAACGCACTGCGCACGGCCCACTGGGGTCATTTGCATGTATTTAAATATGAGCAATTGGAGTCATCTGTGTGAGTTCGTAAGCAGCCCATGATGAAGAGGCTGAGTCCTCGAAATGCGTCGGTGGAAAATCTTACCTTGAATGAAGTTGCTGGTTCCGTGAAAAGAATAAAGCCTTTTGGTTGTAACTGTTGGGAGTGCGTCCTTTAGAAGCTTTCGGGCAATTTGGATAAAACATGTATATATATATATATATATATATATATATATATATATATACACATATATATATATATATATATATATATGTAATAAACCGTAAATGCAGCCTTCCATACACTAAGAGCTGATGAATAATGCTGTAAGGACTTCCCTTGTATATCACAAACAATACATTAAAAACAGTGAAAAAACAAACAGCAAAGTATGTTTGAAAACTGCTTTAATGCTTAGCACTTAGCGTAATCCTGCATAAAGGACTGAAAGCATTGACAGCTCACAGGCTGCATTGTAGAAACATAGCATAAAAAAGCTGAAAAGCCAACCCATAGCAACATAGAAATAAACTGGCACCGTGCCTTTAAGGCAGCCATGACCCCTAGCTTCCCATCATGCCTCAGGGGTCAGTTAAGTAGGTCAGTTGTTCTTTGCGGTGACCCGAAGGCCAGGGGACAAAAGAGTTGACATTTAAAACGTTCCTTTGCCCGGGGAGGCGGGTGGCTTGCTTATGACTTTGATGAGGATACCCCTGGAAGAGAACTAGAATTACAGGTAAGTAATTAATCCTTCTCTTCCAGGGGATCCTCATCAATAGTCATAAGCACCTGAATAGAATAGCAAGCCTCATCCCATTCACCTGTGGGCAAAAAGGAAAAGTAACTACAAATGAAGCTCAGATAAAAAAAACTTGAAAACACAGATATCTTATCATCTGAACAGATTTCTCAAGGAGGCTTGGCCTATTTCGGTATCCGCTCTGGAGTCGGAGTCGAGACAGTAATGCCTCGTTAGTGTGTGCACAGATCTTCAGGTTGCTGCCTTGCAAATCTCAACCATTGGTACGTTATGCAAGAAAGTTACTGTAGCTGCTTTCCCCCTAGTGGAATGTGCTTTAGGAGACAACAAAAGGGGTTTGTTTGCCAACTGGTATGCCAATCTAATGCAGGACACTATCCATCTTGAAATGGACAGTTTGGAAGCTGGAAAGCCCATCCTAATGGCACCATAATTTAAAAACAATTGATCTGATTTCCTTATGGCCTTCGTTCCCTCCAAATAGAATTTGAGAACCCTCTTAAGGACTAAGGAGTGGAGCGATCTTTCTGCTGGAGTAGCAGGATTGGGAAAGAAAGAAGGGAGGGAAATTGTCTGGTTAACATGAAAATGACAAAAAATACTCCAGTCGACCAGCTCGTGGTCAATCAATCAATCATATCATTTTTAAAGCCCGCTACATACCCGTGAGGGTCTCAAGGCACTGGGGGGGGGGCGCTTCTACTATTCGAAGAGCCAGGTCTTGAGGAGTCTCCTGAAGGTTAGGAGTTCTTCGGTCTGCTGTAGGCTGATGGGACAGGTGTTCCACGTCTTAGCGGCGAGGTGGGAGAAGGATCTGCCACTGGTGGTAACTCTTCGGATGCCGGGGACGCTGACGAGGGCGCGATCTGCGGAGCGGAGCTGGCGGCCGGGGGTGTAGAGGCTGAGGCGGTTGTTGAGGTATGCAGATCCGATGTCGTGGAATGCCTTGTGTGCGAGGGTGAGGAGCTTGAAGGTTATCCTCTTGTTGATGGGGAGGTCTCTCACGCTGGTTGTATCACACAGGACCTGTAGAATACTGTGGGTAATCTTCCATTCAAGATCTCCCCCTGCTTCTTATAAGCAGGGCGAGATCTTGAATGGAAGACCACCAACAGTACTCTACCGGTCCTGTGTGATAGAGCCAGCCTCCCCAAGTTGGATGAAGGATCACACATTAGAAATAAGTTATCTGTTGTATACACAGGAGGAGCAGCTACTCTGCCCTCGCTACCTATCAGGTATAAGAAGCAGGGTGAGATCTTAAATGGAAGACCAGCCACAGTATTGTTAGGAGTCGGGGTGACCCGATGATGAAGCAAGACACCACTAGGGTGTGTGAGGGTAATCAAACAAAGAGGCCTTTCCTCCCAAATATTCATGGTTGAGTTAGGCGCAACCTTTCTTTCCTTCCTTCTCCTCCCCTCTCCCATTTTTTTGGTATAGCTAGATAACCAGCACCATTGACCACGAGCTGGTCGACTGGAGTATTTTTTATGATTTAAATTCTGCCTAGGGAGGACATACTCCAACTGAGAAACCTCTCAAACCTTTAAGGTACCGGGAGATTTCCCCAACTCCTAATTACGTATATATATAACATGAAAATCAGACACAACCTTTGTTAAAAAAGAAGGATGTGTTCTCAGCACCACCCTGTTGTGATGAAACACAGTGTAACGTTCCTTGGAACAGAGCACTTGGATCTCACTTACTCTGCGCGCTGATGTTATCACCACTAGAAAAGTAGCCTTCCATGTTAAGTGCTGCAGTGTGGCTTTAAGAATGGGCTCAAAGCGGAGGGGGCATCAATCTGGAAATGACTAGATCCAACTCCCAAGGAGGAGAAGGAGGTTGAACAAGGGGATACACCTTCTTTAAACCCTGTAGGAAATCCTTGCAGTTGAAAAAAGGAAGGTTGGTTGGGGAACCTTCTGTAGGCCGTAATGGCTGCCAAGTGCACCCTGATAGATGAGTACTTCAAACCTGCCTTAGCCAAGTAAAGGAGATAAGGAAGAATTACCTCTTCCTTCCCCGTTGAAGGATTAAAATGGTTACGTGCACACCACAAATAGAATCGTTTCCACTTAAAAGCGTACGATGCTCTCGTGGATAGTCTCTTTGCCTCTTTCAAGATATGCATGCAATCCTAAGGCAGATTCAGTTGTCCGTATTGCAGGACCTCAGGAGCCACACTGCCAAGTTCAGTGAGGGAAGGCTGGAGTAAAGAATCTTCCCGCCCATTTTGGTCAGAAGGTCCGATCTGCAGGGCAGTCTCTTGTGGGGGTGTATCGACAGCTGTAATAGGTCTTCCCAGTGACCTGATGATTGATCCCATTTGTACTCCAGATCCTGTTGCAAAGGTCTCATCCTCAGTCTGGAGTTGGGAATGAGAAAGATGCAAGAAGCGTTCGACCCCAGTAGAGATTCTACTTGCTGGACAGTTGGTTGAACTGCATGGAGATGAGTACTGCATTTCTGCTTCATCGATAAAAGTCTCTCCTCCGAAGGAAACGCTTTCACATGAAGGCCCAACTGGTGGAGTAGATTCAAACAAATTTGAAAATCGTTCCTTACCACTCAAGGGGATGGTCCCTTCAAGAGCCAATCGTCTAAGTACGGGTAAACAAACAGACACTTTCGATGCAAAGCTGCAGCCACCACTGCCATGCATTTGGTAAAGACTCATGGTGTGAATTTCCGACCGAAGGGTAAGACCCTGAATTGGTAATGTTTGTTGCCGATCAAGAATCGCAGGTTCTTGCGATGAGGTGGTACGATGGAGATCCATCAAACACATCCAATCTCCTTTTTATAGATGTGGATATATTTGATGACGCGCCAACATGCAAAACTTCTCCTTCAAGATGACTTTGTACAGCGATTGAAGGTCCAGGATAGGCCTGAATTTGTGCTCTTGATCTTTTTTCGGCAGAAGGAAGTACATGGAATATACTCCCTTTCCTCGCTGAGAAGGAGGGACCTCTTCTATGGCCGTTTTTCGTAGGGTTGACACTTCCTGACGAAGCAACTTTAGCTGGTGAGGACATCTTTTTTTGGAGGAATGTCCTTTGGAGGCACACGAAAACATAGTGCGTATCCATTGCGCAGTATACTGAGCACCCACCGATCTTTTGTTATATTGCACCACTCTTTTAGGTGATTTGAGACACTTCCTCCCGCTAGAGGAAGCTCGTACTCATTGCTTCACTGCGGAACTGGCCATGTTGGAGGATTATTGTTGAGGACTTCCTCTGCCTCTGGATGATTTTCGGCCTTGGTACTGCGACTTGTTTTGGTTCTTGTTTTGAGACCACTGAGAGGTTTGAACCCTCTGTTGGTAGTTTTTGCGCTGGTTGGGCCTGTATCGTCGCTTCAATTCTTTTTTCTTTTCTAAGCCCACAGCTTTGAGAGTGTCTAACTCTGCTTTCATCCTTTCCATTCCCTCATCAGCGTGGGTACCAAACAGAGAGGAGCCGGAGAATGTTAGATTAAGGATCTATTGGTTGGGTATCCGGTTTTAGCGCCGTTAATCTCAACCAAGCAGATCTTCTCGTACAAATCCCTTGTGCATAGGAATGATTATTTCTTCAATGTCACTTTGGTCCTCTTTTGGAAGCTTTTCTCTGAAACGGTCCAGGGAGTCCCATAAGGCCCTGTCATAGAGGCCTAATAAGGCTGCAGCGCTCAAGACCTTCAACAAAGACAATGCAGATCCGCATACCTTCCTTCCCAAGGAATCTTGGGCTCTACTTTCCTTGTCCGGTGGGACTAAAGAAGATGCGGTTACTGCATCCGTTTTTCTTGCCTCTGCTATGATCACAGAGTCCGCAGGCGGATGTGACTTCAAGAAAGGAGGGTCCTGTCCTGCCGGCCTATATTTCTTTTGGATTCTGGCCGGCGTAGCCTTAATCGAAGATGGAGTAAGAAAAATGTCCATCACAGGTTCCAAAAGCCCAGGAACCAGGGGGAGCAAAGGTTGAGGAGTGTCTCAAAAATAACTGTTGTAGCGACCTGAGGAGCCGACATTTAAATGTGCAGCTTCTGTGCTCTCCTTTGAAGAACGTCATGATAAGTATTGATGTCGTCAATTGGAGATACCCTTGATTGAGGGCTATCCGACAGAGTGGGAGAATAGTCACTCTTTGAAGAACGAGTAGAGGAGGATGACCATGTAGGGGATCTTCTCCTCTTGCTCTGAGAACCAGCAGGTCTGAGTTCTTAAGATCTGCCTGCGCGGTCCCTATGTCTGACAGATGGAGACTTATCCACCTCTCGCACCAGTCGTTTCAGAGGAGATCTGTGTAGAGGGCTGGAATAATCCTCTTCTCGCCTCACTGTTTCTGTGGGGTTTTTCTTCCAGTAATGGAGCGGAAGTAGCAATTCTTGGCGATAAATGTATAGAAGGGGAATCACCCCTACGCTGTGAAGGAGACCTTTGCTGCCATCTGTTGGATTGTCATCCTAGGGACGTTGAGGGTGAGTGCTCTTATGAATGACGCCTTGAGGAGTCATGAGACGAGTGGCTTGACGCTGACTCCATCACCATCACCACAGAGCCTTCTCCAGACCTCACCGATTCAGGCCTCGATGTTGAGCGTATGATCTGCTTCGACGCCGACTTTCCCCTAGCTGACAGAGGGTCTGGTCTCGACATCGGCTGATTCAAAGGCAGCAATGCAGGTACTGTATTTTTCGATGCTGTTCGTCGATGTGTTGAAGACGGTGAAGTGCCTCTGTTCCTCGACGCCGATCTTCGTTGAGCCAATGACGGTTTACAAGCATGTGATCATTTTTTGAGTAACAGACCAATGTGTTATCGTGAACATTCTAAAATGTTAATGGAAATTATGCAATTTTGTTTGACCAATAACATTTTTTCTTTCAATGGCGCCCTCTACAGGCAGATCAACGGAACTGCAATGGGATCTTGTTTTGCCCCAAGCTTTGCGAATTTGTTTATGGGCTATTGGGAGCAAGAAATCTTTGCCAGCACCACCCTAGCAGGGGATTTTGAAAAGGTCATCGTGTGGCTTCGCTACATTGATGACCTTTTCATCATATGGAGAGGTACCATAACCGATGCTGAGAATTTCATCATGAAATTAAATTCCAATAAGTACAACATTCTTCTGTCTGGAAATATCAGTAGTACCCATACTGAGTTTTTGGATGTCAAATTAGAGACAAAGGATCTCAAAATGTGTACTTCCCTACATCGCAAGGCTACGGCTGGTAATAGCGTCCTACATGCCCTCAGCAGCCATCCCGAGGCACTCAAATGGAGTATACCTTATGGTGAGCTGCTGAGGGCCAAGAGGAACTGCAATACCACTGATTCCTATTTTAAGGAGCAAAGCATCATTGTAACCAGATTTGAAAGCAGGGGATACCCCGCTTGGGTTCTCAAGAAGGCCATAGAGAGAGCGAATGGGATCGAAAGATCTCAAACGTTAGAAGAACACCCTGTCACTGTTACCAATGAAAACGATGAGCCCACAAGATTGATATTAACCTTTAATGCTGAGACAGACAAGGTACGAAAAATTCTCAACAAGAATTGGGAGATTCTGAAGACTGACTATCTTGGGCAGCAGCATACCAGATAGACCCACCATTACCTTTAGGAGAAATAGGAACATTCGAGATCTAGTAGTCAGGAATGACATCACCCAAATTACCAAAAATTCAGACCATGGCCTAGTGGGTTTCTACCCCTGCGGCCACTGCAAAGCCTGTAAACATAGTAAATACAGGGGTACTGTTGAGTACAATGGCATTACCAAAAACTTGACTCAATTTCTCACGTGCAGTACCACCTTTGTCATTTATGCCATTGAATGTACGTGTAAACTGTGGTACGTTGGCAGCACCAGCTGTGCTGTGAAAAAAAGAATTCTGGAACACTTGAGGGCCATTATTAATCACGATCCAAAGTACCCAGTTGCACGCCATTTTGAACAACATCACTACTCCAATACTGCTGATTAAACTATTTCATATTGGAACATGTTCCCAGGCATCCCAGAGGGGGTGACAGGGTGCTTAGTCTCAGACAACGAGAATCAAGGCTCATAATTGAGTTCCAAACGAGATTTCCTGGGGGTCTCAACATCGATGAGGAACTTGCCAGTCATTTGAGAGAATAATTTTCAACATATTTGTACCATGGTTTAACTTGTATTTACTTTGGTAACATCCTACTTGTATGTAAATTCTCGTACTCTTCTTCTGTAGTGCATTGAAACTTTCGTATCAACTATTTTTAGGTTTAAGTATTTTTATTAAGGAAGTACAGTGGTACAGCAATGTAAAACAAGAAAAAGAAAATCAGGCGATAATAGACAGTTCCTAGCGTGAAAAATTGATGCTTTTTCCAGAGCTCCCCGCCACCTGCAGAGTTCTACAGTCCTTGCTAGGCAAGAGCCGCCATGGGTGGCGTCCTCGGGCATTGCATTCGAGTGTCGACCAGAAAGCAAATAACAATCCCTCTGTACCCCACATTTAGTATAACAAACTACCCCAACAGTCCCTCATGCCCACCCCTTCCCCCACCCCCAACTCCCCGTCCGGTGTTCTGCAAAGAAGATCTCAGAAACTCACAAGCCCCTCCTGTTATTTACCCAACATGCGTACCCGGCCCTCTCACTCCCTACTGGCCGTTCAAGTGATCGGTGGTGTAAGCCTAAGGAGTCTCAGGTATCTAGGGCACGTAAGCTCCCTGAATTCAGTAGCTAGTAAAGTATGGAATGGTTGCCACAACTCAGTGAATCGGTCGACCTCCCCAGCCAGTGTAAGCGAAATTTTCTCCATGCCCAGTACGTGCCACAGCCTGTGCAGCCAACCTGTGATCGAGGGAACAGTGGAAGTGCGCCAGTGTATTAGAATGTTCTGCACAGCTGAGCCCAAAGCAATGGCTATGTGTCTCCCTCTCCGGGATTTCAATGGGAACATCAAGGCATTAGGCAGGCCCAGTAGAGTATAGGCCGGGAAACGAGGTAACTCTATCCCAAAACATTTATCAATTTCATCGATCACCTCCTTCCAGTAGTCCTGTATCAGTGGGCAGTCCCATAAGATATGCGTCAGTGTCCCAGTGTGCCCACAAGCGCGCCAACATGTAGTGTCTATGAGCCTGTTCATTTCGTGCAAGCGTTCGGGAGTGCGATACCAGTACGTTGACACCTTGGTGAAGGTTTCTGTGAGCCCCACATGATATGCAGAATGTCGCGCTCGGTATGAGATTTGTTCCCATTCCTTGTGGCTGAGCGTTCTCCCCAATTCCCTGTTCCATCTCTCCCTACCAGGATTATATATGTGTGTGGGTGGAGGCTGTAGCATTGTATACAGATCCGATATGAGTTTTGCATCCGATGTACGCGTCGCCATCCATCGCTCGTAAGGGAACAAGTCCCTGTCCGCCGCGTCCCGCACCTGCGGTTGTAGTGCCCAGTGTCTGACTTGCCAATATCGCATCCTATCCGCCTCGGCCAGCTGGTAACTCTCTTTAAGGTCCTCAAAGGGGAGGATCCCCTCCCTCCCGTACACATGAAAAAGCGCTCTGCAGCCTTTCTCACGCCAGTGCGCAAATGCACCCGGTTCCGTCCCTGGCGTGAAGTCTGGATTGTTCACAATAGGAGTGAACGGAGAAGGGAACGAGGTAAGCTCGAATAGTTCACTAGTGGCATCCCACACCCTCAGCGGCACCCTAGTAACATAGGAGGCGTAGAGATTTGGGGGCCTGTGTTGTCTGCGCAGGAATGGTATTTCCTGCAATGGCCGTCCCGCCACTGCCTGATCCTGGAAGAGCCAGTGCTTATCCGACTCCCATCTGCTCCATTCCACCAAGTACCTCAGCTGTGACGCCTGGAAGTATTTGTGAAGGTCCGGGACTCCCAATCCACCCGCTTCCGGTGCTAGAGTCGTCAATGCTCTCTTCATTCGGGGTTTACGGCCTTGCCAAACGAAGTGGGATAGAGCAGTCTGCATCATCCGTATCCAACCTTTAGGGGGCTGCAGCGGAAGTGCCCGGAAGAGATATAGGATCTGTGGTAGCAATGTCATCTTCAGCGCCGCTATCCTGCCTAGCCACGATATCGTCCCCTTATCCCACCTCCCCAGTTCCTCCTTCACCTTCTTGCCTAACACCTCGTAATTAACCGCCACCATCGCTGACAATGTGGGAGCCAGCAGGATACCTAAATAAGGCACGTGTTCCCGTGACCATCTTAGTGGGTAACGCCCCTGCAAATCTCGTCTCGTCCCAGGTGTCAGGGAGATATCTAACGCCGTGGATTTTCCCAGATTCATCTTAAACCCGGCCGTCCTCGCGAAAGCCCCGAGCTCTCCCATACACGCGGGTAAAGCCCTCTGCGGATCCTCTAGTGCAAAAATGACATCGTCTGCATATAAGCTAACCGTGTGGGTATAGCCCCCCATTCGCACTCCCGTAGCATCTGGATTTGTCTCACTCTCTGGGCAAAGGGCTCCATATAGAGAGCGAAGAGTAGAGGAGATAGCGGGCATCCCTGCCTCGTGCCGCGCTCAATATAAAAGCGTTTCGATCCACAGCCATTGACACGCACCGTCGCCGACGGGAACTTATAACAATTAAAGACCATGCACCTAAATTTCTCCCCTATGCCCATTCGAGCCATCACCCGCTCAAGATACGGCCAGTGCACCCGGTCAAACGCTTTCTCGGCGTCGACCGAGAGGAGCATCCTTTCTCCAGGGATCCGCGAAGCTTTCTCCAGTACGTGCACCAAACGCTTGGTATTATCCACCGTTTGCCTGCCGGGTACAAAGCCGGACTGGTCCGGTTCAATCAGCCCAGGGAGATACTGTGCCAGCCTCGCAGCCAGGATCCCCGTGTAGATTTTAAGGTCAACGTTTAGGAGGGAAATCGGCCTATACGAGCCACACTGAGCTCTGTCCTTCCCTGGTTTTGGTATAACTGATACCGTGGCATGCAGAAGATCCTGTGGGATAGCACCGGGGCAGTCGAAAGAGTTAAACAGCTTGGTCAATATTGGAGCCAAGGTAGTGCAAAATGTCCTATAGAAGAGGGTGGTGTATCCATCTGGTCCCGGAGCCTTCCCGAGTTTCAGCCTAGCGATCGCCGTAATAACCTCTTCTATCCTAATCTCTCGGTCTAGGTAGTCAGTCTGTATTGGAGCTAGGGACGGGAGAGTCACTGAGTCCAGATATTCATCAGGGTCCCCAGTGGTCGCGCCGTCCTCCGCATAGAGCTCAGAGTAGAACTGTCGAAAAGCTTCAGCTATTTCGACGTCTTCTGTGACTGTGCGCTCACCTGGCACCGCAAGTTCTTTGACTCGACGGCATTGGTGTGCGATTCTGAGCTTAGCTGCCAATAACCTGCCACAGCGATCCCCTCCCGTGTAATATGCGTGTTTCAGACGAAGAGCCGCATATTCAGCTCTGTCTAGGTCCAGAGACGACAGGAGTTTCCTCGCCGCCTTTAGTTGCTTCCAAATTCTAGGAGCCCCCGTTCGTCGATGCACCTGCTCTAATTCCCTGACCTTGTGCGTGAGTTCCTCCCGTTTAACTTTCCTCTCCTTATTTTCGGCTGCCGATATTGTTATAAATTCTCCCCGTAGAACCGCCTTAAGCGCTCCCCATTGAGTCGCCAATGTGGTGTCGGGGTTAGAGTTACGCAGTTGAAAGTCAGTCACTGCCTCAGTGATACGCTGCACCACTACTTTTTTGTGTAGAAGGGTGTCTCGCAGACGCCAGACTCCGCGCTGAACCGGGGTCGACGGGGGCAGGAAGGTCCCCGAGACCGGTGCGTGATCTGATAGGGAGATGACCCCTACCTCAGAGGCAGTGGCCATGTCACGAACCGGGCCAGAGACCAGCAGATAATCCAGCCGTGCATATGTTTTGTGTGCGTGCGAGAAATAAGAATAATCCCTATCTGTGGGGTGAAATCCTCTCCAAAGATCGTGCATATCGAGGTCAGCTAAATGTGTTTTCATAGTGGACGACAATTCCCCGGTCTGTGGGAAGCGCTGCGCTGATCTATCTAGTGAGGAATCAAACACCAGGTTCAGGTCCCCCCCCAGAATGAGATGCCTGTCGGGAGATGCTGTGATATCCATCAGTGTAGTGTGGAGGAAATGTTCCTGACGCTCATTCGGGCAGTAGACCGACCCCACCGTGAATTGCAAAGGCCCCAACTTAAATCTGTACGCCAGCAGTCTCCCCTTTTGCTCAGCTAATTTGTGTAGCACCTCACCCCTAAAGGAATTAGAGACCAATATAGCTACTCCTGCCGTTTTAGTGGTGTTGGAGGAAAAGAACTGTGTGGGGAAGGAACGGGACCGTAACCTGTGACAGTCACCAGCCAGCAAGTGCGTTTCTTGCAGCAGACAAATGTCTGCCTGTGAGGCCTCTAACAAGGAGAGAACCGCCCTACGTTTCGTGGGATTGTTTAGCCCTTTCACATTCAAAGTCACTACTTTCAATCCTGCCATACCAGATTAATGCAACCTTCCAGCACCTGACAAGCAAAAGCAGCAAGTGCCAATCCTGCCCTCGGATCGGCCCGTGAGGTCTGGCTAAGCCGAGCGAACATAACAGCAACACCGGACAGAGCTTCCCCGAACTCCCCCCTCCCGGATCCCAAGGCCCCCGCACCCCAACTCCCCGATCCCCGCAGTCCCTCCCCCGTAACCCCAACATGAACCCTCCAACCCATCCTTACCAACCGTCTGTAGTCCAATTAGTCCCAGGCCTGCCCCTCTCGGACAAGTCCGTGGTGAATTACCTTCGTGGGCGACTTGCCACCAGCACCCCTCCCTCGCCTTCCCGCGCCCACCCCCCCCCCAAAGCCAGCTCCGTCAGTAATGCAATGTCAATCTCCCCCCGGAGACATGTTATGCGGTAAGCGCCACTTCTTCCTCAACCACCGAGGACTCGGCTGCTGTTCGAATTGCGTCCGCCATCCCAGATCTGATTGTGGGCGAAGCCGGTCTCTGTGAGGCTCTCTGTGTCCTGTGTCTCGAGACTCTCCGCCAGCCTCCATCAGTAGAATTCCTCCACCTCCGTGGCGTGGACGATCCCTCTGCCTCTGCGGTGATCCCTAGTACCTCGCAGACATCTTGAAGAGATCGCAGCTGGTGCGACTCTTCATTCCACCGGAATATGAGGCGAAAAGGGTGCCCCCAGGAGTAGGGCGTGTCGTTCTGCCTCAGGAAGTCCGTTGCAATCTTGAATGCCCTGCGCTTCTGGAGCGTGATCGCAGCGAGGTCCTGATACAGCGCTACTTGATGACCCCTAAATGCTATCGTCTGTTTCTTCCTTGCTTCGTACATAATCCGCTCCTTCAGCGGGAAGTCAGGAAGGAATGCCAAGACATCTGGCGGCGGCCCAGTTGCGCGCCGTTGCGGACCTACTCTGTGAGCTCTATCTATCTTGACGGGGAAATCCGCAGGTTCGCCGAGGACAGTGCGGAACAGGTCCTGCAAATAGGCCACTATGCCGGAGGTCTCTTCTGTGGACGGCACTCCCCGGACTCTAATGTTGTTCCGTCTTGATCTGTTTTCCAGATCCTCATTATGCAGTTGAAGGTCTATGTGTTGGTCCCTGAGGCGGAGTACCTCCTGCTGCAAGTGCGTAATCTCCTCGTCCTGTCTTTGCGTTGAGCTCTCAACCGCCTCCACCCTCTCCCCGAGTCCATCCACCTCTCTGCGCAATTCTCGTACTTCACCTGCCACTTCCTTTTTCAACTCCTGAAAGTCGTCTCTCAGTGTCCCGAAGAGGGATTCTAAAAAAGATCTGGTGACCGGGGGTTCTCCGCTGCTCCCCCCTTGAGATCCGCATGCGCCTCCCGACTGCGTCGAGGTCTTGTCTCCTTTGCTTGGTGGTTTATTGAGCATTTCCGTGAGCGTGCGGTTGCTGCCTTTGCCGCCCTTCTGCCCAGCCATCTTCTTCTCTGCTCCGCAGCTCTTGAGTAAACTATGGCAGGTCCCGGTCAATCCGTCCCCCGACCAAGCTCTAATCCCTGGCGTGAGCCCTCGAGAGCTTCCGCTACGTAGGCCTGTCCCTGATGGCTTCCTCGACTCAAGGTCGGGCCCCCGGCAGTCGTCCACTCAGTGGGAGCCCGGTGCCACCCAGTTGCCGTCCCCAGGTCACTCCTTCTTCCCAGTTGTGCACCGGGTATCAGGTGCTGTCGTGTGCCCCCGGCCACCCTGGTGCGATATATCGCCAACTTTGCGCTCCACTTATGGCAGTCTGTAGCTCCTCTGGGGGTTTCGCTTCCCCATGCACTCACCCAGCCCACACCTCACCTCTTCCGCTGAGTTCGTGGGGAGAGGGGAAAGTTCTGTCCAGGGCCTGGCTCCAGGCAGCCCGGCGCCGATGCTCCAACCTGCACCACTCCGGCCCCCAGGCGTGATCCGCAGGGCGCCGAGGATCCTCCGCTCCCGGCAGCCGAGCACTCGAGAGGGGCCTTTCCCAGCCCCGCACCGCTCTCCTGGGCAGCGCCCCTGGTCTGGCTTGGTCCTTAGGCCCAGTGTCGCAGTGGCGCCAGCTCCATGCCGGTGTCGTGCTCCGCAAGCTCTGGCTCTGCTTGCGGTCTATCCGCAATGCCCCTGGTCACTCTGTACTCTCCTCGTCACCCCGGGGCGCTTCTGCCTGATCGTGGGGGGAACTAACGCCTGGGGCCCGGCTCCACCACAATCCGGCCTTGTTACCCCCGACCAGGACCACTGCAGTTCTCGGGGCAGGCCGCCGATCGCTGGTGACTAGCCCGACAGGACCCGCTACTCCGCTGGCGCCGCCTCACTGGCGCCCTCCGCCGTCGAGTGTCCCCTGCTAGGCCGCAGCCGCGGCCTCGCGTAGTTCCCGGCCCGGGACCGAGCCCTCCTCACTACCGGGGAACCGGTCAGCGACCATGAAGTCCGTGCACACTGCGCCAGCGGGTCGCCAAAGCTCCTCCGCGCCCCTCCTGAGCATCCGCCAGTGCCCGCTGTTGCACCTGTGCAGCCTCACCAGCGGTCCCGGCCTGCGTCTTCTCCCCGCCCGGCCGCAGCCGCGGTCTCGATTAGCCCTGGGAGCGTACCGGAGCCTGCCGCCCCGTCCACGGACCGCTCAGCTCAACTCGGTCCTGGGCCACCGGCACCTTCGGTATCCCTGCGGGCGATTCCGTCGCAGCAGGTCTCCCTCCGCAGCCCCCAGGGACTGCGTCACCGACAGCCGGGCTTCCAGTCGGGGCCGCTCCGCCGCCGCTGCTCGGGGTACCAGCAGTCGGGTTCACCGCACTCGACTCCGTGAACGGTGAAGGAACCGGAGCACCACTCAGCTGCGCTCCTACGCTCTCCTGATCGCACCCGGACCTCCGGGCCGATTAGGGGGGAGAAAGGCGTAAATTCAAGGCTCGGGGCCTAGGCGGACGCGGGAGCTCAGGAGGAACACGTCCGTTCACTCCGCCATCTTGGCCACGCCTCTGTATCAACTATTTTTAACATGTTTTTTGTCATATCTTTTTCCATAGGAGGAAAGGAGGGGCCCATCACCTGGATTCACTTGCACGGGTGTACCTATCCTTTGCACTCTGGAAATCACTGTTCTCCACTAAGTCACTTTTGATACACCGGCTTGTAAGGTTTGATGACTGAAATCACTATTTTGGGACTATTAGATTATGACACTTGTCAATAATTCTCTGATACCATCTAGCGATGATAGATTGTGGACCCTGGCCCTTATCCTTTCACCCACCCCTTTTGGGTTGTGCGATGAATAAGATATACTTTTTCAGGACAATTTGAATATGACACTTGTCAATGATTGCTTATTGGATTCTGATGGTCTTTATCATACAACTATTGTTCTGGTTACCAGTTGCTGTGTTGTTATTGCTTATGTCAGTATCAGGAGGTTCAGCTATGTCGAACAGACTAGTTATTCAGAAATCATTTTTGTTCATTTTTTTCATTATTTGAATCTTACACATACATTGCTTCAAGTGCGTGTGTGTGTGTGTGTGTGTGTGTGTGTGTGTGTGTGTGTACGGAGATGCATATATGTTTTTCACATATATGATTGTGTTTCCGGGGTCCCGCGCATGGTCGGGAATATTCAGGTGCTTATGACTATTGATGAGGATCCCCTGGAAGAAAATTATTGTTGTACTCTTTGTATTTGTTCACATTTGCATTTTGTCTAGTAAATAAGTTGGACATTTATCCTTGAACATTTAGTTTTGCGTCTGTTAAAGATGAATGCAGACAACAACACATTTTCTTAATTGTTAGAAGAGGGCAAGAGACAAGCCTTGGAAAGAGCTATCCGGTGAATCACGCAAAAGATGATATAGGACAAGATTGCTTAAAATGTCTCAAAGAAGTTGCTTGTACTTGACACTTGTTTCAAGTGACTACATTACTCTCGATTTTACTGCTTATGTAATAGATATTTTTGCATCAATAAGGATAATGATGGATGTTGACGTAAAATTATTTGGCCTGTGTTAGAATTGGGTGTCTCTAGTTGGCACAGGTAGTTACTTGTGACAAATAGAGACCCTCTACTCTAGTCAGGGTAAGGGGGTACACTCCTAAAATAACCCCTGCTCACTCCCTTGGTAGCTTGACACGAGCAGACAGGCTTATCTCAGAGGCAGTGTGTAAAGCATTTGTGAACACATACAGTAACCCAGTGACAACACTACAAATGGACACCACACAAGGTTTTATATCAAAAATAAGTATTCTTTTATATAGAGTTACCACAAGACCAATAAACGACAAAAATAATCCACAGTACTATTAGAATTCAAGACTTCTGGTTAAAAAGGTTTAAATCAAGGTTCTGTGTGAGTCGGTAGCCCTGTCCGGCTACAGCATTGTTGAAATAACACAGTCTAACAAATCCAGCGGACCGCGTCGGTCCAATCTCACTCAAATGTCGACAGACTCGTTCACAGTACCTTTTACTTGATGCGGCTGGCACGGACGTGCGAGCCGGTTCCGGTGTTCGTCACGGTGCTGAAAAGAAAGTGTAGCAGGACGCACTGTCCCTCGATGCGGTGCAGGCATCGGCCCGTTGACGGAGTCGGGGGATCCAAGGTGTGCGTTGCAGGGCGAGACGGTGCTTTGTTGCGGTGCTTCCAGCTTGCGGTGCGGCGACAGAGCCAAACCAGATCTGAAGCACTCTGTTTACCAGACTTCTCCTTTCCTTTCACAGTGCGGAGCAGAAACATCAGACGCCCCACAAGAGGTGGAGCCAGCATTGTGGAAGGCAAGTACAGTCCTGGAGCACTTTGTTGACAGTCTTCCTTCTCTTCTTTCCGTGTGCAGGGTAGAGACATCAGCAGCACCCCAGGAGGTAGTGCAAGCATTGTGGAAGGCGGGCACAGCCTTGTTCAAGGTTCAGGTGCAACTCCTCCCTCCCATCTAGATGCAGATCTCTCTATTCACCACTGGGCTGACCCATCCTGTCTCTTGGAAGCACCAGCCCTGTCACTCACAAATCCCAGACAAAGGAATACACAACCTAGCAGAGGCGGGCTTCAAAGGTTAGGCAAGCAAATACCTACTTTCTAAAAGTGGTATTTGCAAACACAGAATGTTAAAACCCACTTTACTAAAAGTTGTATTTTATCATTTTGAGTCCAGGCATACTAAACTCGAATTTCTACCATGTTCTCTGAATCAGTTAGGATTATAAGATGTAATAATTCTAACAGCTCATTCTGGCCTATGGAGAACAGGTAGCCTTGCAATAGTGAAAAACGAAAATGGCTGTAATTCACTATTAGGACAGGCCACACACATCAGGGCTTGTCCTACCTTATATTTACAATGAACCCTGCCCTTGGGTCTACCATATGGGTGACTAATATGAAGAAAAGGGAAGGTTTAGGGACTGGCAAGTCGGTGCACTTGCCCAGTCAGCATCACAGTACCAGACTGCACACAGGCTCTGCAATGGCAGACCTTAGACACATTTTACAAGGCTGCTTCTGTGGGTGGCACAACCAGTGCTGCAAGCCCACTAGCAGCATTTGGATTTACACGCCCTGGGCACACTCAGTGCACCGTACCAGGGTCTGACAAGAAAACTAAATAGTCATATACATACATTTACTGTAAGGGGCACTTGCACTGTGGCACTGGACAGCAGTGGCACAGTGCCCAAATCATCTAACACCAGCAAAAACATATGAGGCAACAGCAAAAATGGAAGGGAGACCCACGCCAATGGTGCCAGGTCTAACAGCCTGGGTCACACAATTTGGCCTAAAATGGAAGCCAGGATTTCACTTTAGGATTTTTGCTTGTGCATCCTACAATTCAGCCACTAGAGCAATTTTCTCCTGCCTCTAATGTTACAGGAAATGCAGGTGCTTAGTAATAGACTCCCAGAGCTAAACTAGCATACTTTATTTCATATCTACATTAAAATTGACTTGCAAAGTATAAAATCACACAATCTGCCTGGCACTGGCTGAAATATTGGATAAACCGGGTGTGATATAATTACAAAAGGTTATCTGCGATATTATTATAAGGCACTCTAGAATCCAAGCACCCTAAAAGTATATAAAATAAAAAAATTAAAATGTCTTGTACCCTAATAGAACAACTTAAATGTAAAGAATTGCGGAACCATGCAGTCTTTTCTTGTTTTGTGTATAATGTAAACTGCTAGGAAGAGGACAACTGTGCATGTCAGGTGTAATTCGCGTTCCTACTGTCACAGCAGTGCCCCGACTATTTCCAAGATGCTGTTCGCTCTTTCACGTACGGAACTGCATACAAGAGTAGTCAGTGCACATTTGTAGGTCGTCTTTTAATTTGTCCCCAGGGGTTTGGCATGAACCAGGCTTAGGGCTTCCTTGGTTTCCCCATCTATAATCATTTGAATATCAAATGCAGCATGCGTAAAGGTTTATTTGGATTGGAAATAGTCTTTTTATAGAATGCTAATGCCGCAGAGAAATGAGCAATAGTAAGGTGTGCCGATTAGTTATGTACCAATCATCCCTACTAATTGTGCTAGTATCATCATGACCCATCGTTATTTCATTGGTGAGCATGCCTAAACCACAAATTACTGTAGGAATAAATGTCACATAGGGTGAATGAGGTATTAACAGGCTCGGACTGGACTATAGGGCAATCAGGCAGTGCTCGATGTGATAGAGGGGCCTTTTTATCGACCTTGGTCGGATGAAGGTCTGATATGAGCCCTACTTGACAAAATCTGAAAATATGCTAAGATGACCAGTTTTCACCATATAAAATCAGCAAATGAAATCCCACAGATCCCCTGAAACCCGGGTTTATAGGCCCAAGCCAAAGGCCCAAGAGCCCACCGTGCTTAGGCCTAAAATGTATCCAGGGGCTACCATCTTATGATGACAGCCTTCTCACATTAAACTTACGTTTCGGTGCATTGAAATAAACAAGGTGAAATTAGACCTACGGAGGTTAGTTAGTTTCACAGCCAGCTTCAAGACCAACACCCACACATACACAGACTGGTGCACGTTGGTACAGCTTCCTGAAAATATTGCAAAAGTAATATTTTGAAACATAGCTTGCACAGAGTAAAAGCAGCAACCTCTTGCAATAATCAGCATCTATCATAAGTTTCGCACGTGCAGATGTTCTTAGAAATGTTCGTAACAAAATGTTCTTTTGTCAGAAATGTACAAAATGTTCTCTTTTAAAATGTACGTAACAAAATGTTCTTTTGTCAGAAATGTACAAAATGTTCTTTAAAGATGTCCTTCCGGTGTCCTAGAACACATGTGGTTAGACCGCCTGCACTGAATGGGCGTAGTCCAGTGTGTCACCATAGAACCTGGTTCCGCATTTTCAGGTATACTAGATTTAGCCCATCAAATCTGAAGCCAGAGTTCTGCTAATGCGACTTTTGCATGCAAGCTCTCCGACTAGTCGATTGTCTGACTTAGGGTGTCAATTCCTCTCTCTCAGGTGGTGGACTCCCTAAGCCAGATAATACTTTTGTCTTTTTAAATGTCTGTCCATGCTCTGTATTTTCCATTCACACCCAATTCCTTGCATTCTTAGGTTGCCTTAAGCTATTAGGGCCTGCTGGGATAGTCTCCGTAGCTGAGGTGCTTCTAGGCACTAGACTTTATAGAGTGTTCTGCTTTCCCTAACTAATTTCAATTGTGCCTTTTTAAAAGATCCCAGTCCTTTTGCACCTTGGATCTCTTTGGAATGTTAAACTTGCATGGGTAATAAATGCATTTTCTGATGTACTTAAGACTTAACGAATAAAATGCCACTTCAAATGTGATCTTTGTTATCTCATATCATTGTTCCTTGTTCCTCAGTGAAGTGTTGCGTCAATGACCTGTGACCACGGCTCATGACCACAGCAGGGTGGTTTGTGACTCGTGACCACACCCTAGAGGGCTTCCGTTCTTCCCTCATCAGCTGGACTGGTCTGACATATCAGCGGGTGGGCTATGTTTTTTGAAATTGTGGGTGCTGCTTTTATAGCCAGGTAGGCGGGTTTTAACAGTTTATTTCTGTGATATTACCACCTTTTTTAGCTAGCTGCTTTGCTAATGGGAAACTCTTTTATTTGGGTGCCTGGTACTATTTTCTGACCCAGTCTCATCCTGGTAATTAATCTATCGGCATCAGCCTCAGTTGTAGAAATATTGTTCATTTTTTATTAAACAAATTCAAAACTTGAAAAATGTTGCTTTTTATATTTGATCACATGTATTGACCCGAAGGTGGCACACATCTCTCTGAAGTGGCAGACGGTGCTTTATAAAGCTACTTAATAACTGCCTAAAAAATGTATGAATTTGATGCAATGACCCTTCAAGTATCACATTTTTAAGTTTTGCCTGCAACTGCTCTCGCTTGCAAGAGATATTGTTTACTAAAAGGGGCTTGGAGCCCGTCCATTTCTTACCATTTGTGGGCTTTATTGTCAGTCTTATTTGCTGCCTCCTGATTTGACTATGCCTGTCAGCCTAATTCTGGAGCACAGAACATGTTCTTATAGCTTCATCTTGGTTGGTGTCCTACCGCTGCTGGTGTTGTGATTCATGTACCAGCTTTTTTCTTCCTTCCTGACCCTGCTGCTTCATACCCCAAACCCCCTTGTCCGTGTTTCTTCCCTCCTACACCCATCCCACATTTTCCATGTTACTTCTACCCTCTCACCTAAAGCCTCTTTCTGTCTGAGTTTCTTCCTCCCTGTCCTCTCCCGTTGTCTGTGCTACTACTCCCCTCCCACCTCACCCTTTCGTTTTCTGTGCTGCCCCCACCCTATCCTAAGAAACCAAGAAAAAGCACTGTGAGGAGGCCAGCGCTGGTCACTTATTGCTCTTTTTTAGGTGGAGCCTGGGCAGGACATGCGCTGCTCTGTTACGCTTGCTGTGTTCGAGTATGGACTTGAAGCCCTGCCCACTCTCCACCCATATTTTTCATTGGCTTGTGTCATTGCCCTTCGTAAATGCTGGCTACTGATTCATTAATAGGCTTGTTAGTATCTCCTTAGTACCACTCTGTCTTCATTCGTAACCTCCCATGAGGACTGGCACTTTTACTTTGGTTCTTACACGGAACGTCTTATTTAGTCTGATTGCACTATTTTCTTTAATGAGTTTCTACTACAGCAGGCACAACATGCTTTCCTGCAATGTTCAGCACGCCATGAACAACTTCATTTTCCAAGCAGCCAGGGACAATGGCGGCCACTTCTTTAAAATGCAATAAGTCTTGCATTTACAAGACTTTGAGCTATTGACATTGTAAATGACAATGTCTTATATTTATGCGTTAATTATCATAACAAAAGGCATTGTCATTTACAATGGCAATAGCTTAAACTCTCAAATGCGAGACCTATTGCATTGCAAATGCTTGTTTATATTTAGACTTCACCATCTTGATCGCTTGCAAGTAGTGAAGCTGTTGTGGTTTGAAACCCAGCTGGGGAGTTATCTATAAGAGGCTACCTTGGATCCAGGGCCTGCATTTTGGATTCCTCCCTTTGCCAAGGGGTTGCAATGAAACTTTACTGTAGAGAATAATTTAGCACAATTTTCACTTTAGTGTATGGTGGCCAGAGGTTGGAGATTAACAAATCTGGTGTTCACATGAGACACAGTCTTTGTGGTTGAAGGCAGGCAGGGCCTCCGAGGTTTTTGAAGGTTTTTTATTTATTTATCTTTATTTCGGCTAGATTGCCATAAAAGAATCACAACACAATTCATTATAAAATACATCAAGTCACAATTTTTGATTACATTTGGAACAGGTAATACCATTATAATCTAAAAAATGTTCCCAATAAAACTATCTCTGAACACAATAAAATACCAATAGCCCATTTAGTGCTTGATAAAAACACATTGGGTCATGTAAACTCGTCTCTTTGGCATTACAACTTTAGGCCTTTTTTCCTGCACAAGAAATAAATCGAATACAGAAATCGGCTAATCCTGAATACTATTAATTGGGTTGTGTCTGTTTTGATCATTCTTAGTGCCTGATTACAAGATCTTATTCCTAGATGTACACATAGAGGCTTAATCCATTTTCTTCTGGCCAGTGCATAAGCTGTACAGAAGAAAAGGATATGAGGGTCATCTTCCTTCTGATTGCCCTCGCACATGTTGCAGGTTTCATCTGCCACTGGTATTAAACCATTGGTCCCCCTAGACCAGCGCACCAAGGTTGTTTTGGTCAAAAGGTTGCCATATCTTAATTTCATAAAAAGGGTTTTGGCAAGTGGAGGCTCAATTTCGTCAAGGAAGGCCTCAAAAAAAGGCTCATCCTTGAAGCTTAGAAAGTTGGGCACTAGAGTCCCAGCATTATTCACATTTGTTATTAAGTTAGACACAGAACTCCAAAAAGCCCTTTTTACAACCAATTTTGAATTCGGCGGTAAACCTTCCGGATTCTCCCAAAAATGATTTAAACCTATTTTGGTGAACCAGATTTTAACATGTTTAGCCAAGGATTGGTATTCAGATTATCCAACCCCAGTATCTCTTTTAGACCTTCCCTATAATCGTGCAATTCAGGTATCTGCCAAAGCCTTACCCATAGCATTTGTGGACGGATGATAGTGTAGTGATCTGTCCTTTTAACATTTAAATCCAGCTGAAGTGGCACCAAAGGAGTACCTCTTGGAGCCCTTACCAAACTTCTCATAAAGTTTTTATCCATAACAGTAAATGTGTCCTTTGAAATGGGCCACCAAATTTCAGCACCATAAAGGGCTGCTGGTTGGACTTTAAATTTAAATAACTCCACTACCGGTGACACAACTTTGCTAGTACTCAAGCTTTGCTTCCTAAGGATAGGCTTTATATTCTGTGCAAATATCAAGTTGCTTTTTTCAATTTGGGGCCGCCATGAGAAGTTAGAATCTAACATGACCCCTAAATATGAGAAGTTTTGAACCGATTCCAATTTCTCACCATTCAGAATTAGACAGCCTTTATCTGGTTTTGATGGATTTAGGGCCATACATTTAGTTTTTTTTCCATTCATTTCCAATCCCTTCTTGCTGCAATAATCGCTAAAGGAATTAAGTAGTGCCTGAAGACCTTTCTTAGTTTGAGAGATCAAGATGGTGTCGTCTGCGAATAGTAATGAACTTACCTTTTCTCCATTCAGTTTTGGTGAATCATTTTTACATCCCTCTAGATGTGAAGGAATGTCATTCACGAAAAGGGAGAAAAGTGTGGGGGCCAATACGCAGCCTTGGCGAATGCCACGCTCGATAGGTATTTTCTGGGTTAATTCCCCATTTGGACCCCATTGCACTTTTGCGAAGTTCCCAGCATGCAGCTCCCAGATCAACGAAAGCAACGTATAAGTGGCCCTTCTTAATGTGTACATATTTCCAGTACAGACAGCAAAATCTGAATACTTGGTCAATTGTGCTCACTTTACATCGAAAACTGGCTTGATATTTCGTTACGATCGCATTCTCCTCCAACCACTCATTAACACGAGTTAGGATGTGTCTCGCCTAGATTTTTTGGAGAATGTCCATCAAGCTAATTGGCCGATAATTAAAAGGGTCCAGCCGATCCCCTTTTTTAAAGATTAAAACAATTTCTGCTCCCCTCCAGCTTTCTGGGAAATCTAGACTGTGGGATAGCTTATTACACAGGTAATTTATGTACGGTGCCCATACCTTTAGGTCATGCTTGTTCAGGTCCCCTGGTATTTTATCTAGCCCTGGCTGGCGCTTTACCACTTTTTACCGAGTTTATTGCTGCCTCGGTTTCTTCTATTGTAAATTCCAGGTAGACTGTGGGGTGTTTAAGCCACGAGGCATCATCGCCGGAGTGTCTTGAAATTGTGTCATACTTTTTGTAAAGGTTCGTGAAGTGATTGACCCACGTTAGCTCGTCAAGGTAAACATCTTTTGCCACTCTCCCTATGTGGTTACCATTGGCGACTAACCTCCAGAACCCTACATTATCCGTTGTTTTGACAGCTACCAACAAGTCCGCCCAGCTTTCTTCCTCCTAAGCCTTTCTTGAGGCATTTTGTACCTGCTTATAAGTTTTCCTTGCTATTTTTACATCTTCCGCGGATTTAGATTTGATCGCGAACAGAAGAGCCCCCTTAGATTCCCTACATAATCTGTCATACCATGGCTTACTATGGGACAGATTATGTAATTTTTGTTGATTTTTCTTTGGCATTTTTGTGACTAACGTTCTCAAAGCTATAAAAAAATTTGTGTGAAGTGACATAAAACAAGCAGGGTTATCATCATCGGTAAGGGAACCTATAAAAGTTCCGAAGGACCCTGCAAAATGTGTGTAGATTTTGGCAAGGATCTCGCCATGCTCCAGTATGTGTGACCATTTAAGTGCTCGTCTGTTATTACTGTTATTACTGTTATCACTCGTTCCACTATTTACATCAGTTGACGGCACATGCACAACCCCCAAGAGCAGAGAGGCTTCTAACAATAGGCCCAGGGGGTAGTGATCACTTTCTAACCTGTCCTCTACCTCAATATCAATCATACTCTGCCAAATAGACAGTGAGACAATTACAAAGTCTAGATTGCTTTTGCAGTTGTTTCTAGAAAATGTTGCTTTTTGGAGGTGTCAGATGGGAGCCACCCATTACAGGCCCTGAGGCCATGCTCCGCAGACAACTTCATTAGTTGGACTGCAAAACTGTACATTTAACAGGTTTATTATTCTCCAATATTGGAATATTGTTAGCTTGGTCCTCTTCTTCAAAAATATCACTAAGCCCTGGGACCGGTTCGTAGTTACAATTTAAGTCACCAGCTATAATGACATATTCCTCTTTTCCAACTATTCTACCTAAAAGGGAGTCTAGTTTAGCTAAAGTGGGAGATTCTTTGGATGCAGGGGCAGGTCTATTGTAGACATTTATTAGGTCAAGTGTTTTCCCTTGACATGTAGTGATTTTCAAAGCTAATATGTCAAGTGAATTTGTGTCTACTACATCAATCTGTATCCTCAAGGTTACCTTCACCCAGGTTATTAAACCACCTGAGGGCCTTCCCCTTGTGGATGGAATAGCACCAATTCCAAAAGATATGAACCCTACCCTATGTGGTATAGCTACCGCCCAAGATTCCTGTAGCAGACAGAAATCACTGGAATCAATGTACCTTGCCCATTCCGGGTCCCTCAAATTCTTGGCGACACCTGCTATATTCCATGAGACTAATTTCAGTGTCTCACCCTTGCTACTTAATACAGCAGGTGGCTCCAAGATTGGGGGTTCCATGTTTGGTAACATCTCTCTCATTGGTTCCTCTCCCAATAAGGCTGTGTCTTCGCACATCCAACCTCTATCTCCCTGCATAATGGCATTATTTGTGTTCCTAAATTCTGGTGGCAAAACATCTTGTTGTCTCCTTCCCTGGTTACAATCTACCACCACTACTTCAATGCCGGTTAGTGGATTGACTACATCTAGATCTCTAATATTGGTATATGCACTATAATCCTTTTTATTTCCTACACCTGTATGCACTTCTAAGTTTGCTTTCATATTTATTTCTCTTGGTTCGTTCCAAGTAGAGGGGTTCAGCCTACATGTACTAACTTTGGTGCTAATTGCACATCCCGCCAATGGATTCAGTCAATCAACTGCTTCTAAGCAGCTGAATCTGTTATAGGTTGGCAATCCCATCCATTGGCTTGGATTTCCCAAGTTCCCACCACATCATGTACCTGAAGCACTATGATTAACCATTGTCCACCTTCCACCACCCTCTAGATGCGTTTTGGGTGGATAAAAGTAGGACAGTGGTGTAGTTTGAATTATATTGTTTCCGTCAAACGTGCATGGGTTCCAGGAGCACAGGTGGTACACAGTACATGGATCTTCGAACGCGATCACCACACAATCGCCTGGTATTGTCTTTCTTGTCGAGCCTATCCATGGAACCCTACGAACCATTAATATTTTGCTTTTTATATGGTGTGGTAAAGGCCTCTGTACATTTAACCAATGTGAGACTTTGTTTTTCAGTGACCAAAAACTCTCTTCTGCTTGATTATTCAATTCCGGAACCCCCGTCAAGACAATTACATAAGGGCTAGCATCTGGTGGCAAGTCTATGTAACCTCCCCTAGGTTTCTTCCCCAATGAGTTCCCTTTCTGTCTCTGTTGGGTATCCTTTGTAGCATTAACGCCCTGTGCTGGAATTTCTTTGGCTATTTGGGTACTAGTTATAGTATTTGCAGTGGGTGCATTTAATTGATTGACACTAATACTCGGAGGTAAAGGCTGACTTATGGTAATAGCACTAGTTCCCTGATGCAAGGGATGCGATATATTGTTGTCTATTGAGGATACTACAGGCACTGAGGCTACGCGTGCAGTAGTATTAATCGCTGAGTCAGCAATACTCAGACTTGCCAGTCTTATAATACTCTTTTCAACCTCCAACAACTGGTTTTCCATTTGTGTCAATCTTACTTCTAGTGGCATTAGGAGTGATTTAAGAAGGTCCCCTCTTTCCTTCACTAGGATCCCATTTCCCTCCTCAGCAGTCGTAATTTTGGTCCTCCACCTGCTCCATTATCATAGTTTGTAGCACTTTGCCCGTACCATCCCCCTCTTTAACTGGTATGGCATTTTCCTGTGCCTGGGCTACTTTTTGTTTTTTCCGAGCATAGGCAGAAGGGATGGGGCGTTTTCGTTTGGGTATAGCGCCCTCCTTCCTCCCGCGCAATTGCATTGTGCTCGTCTCATTCTCAGAGGCCTCCAGCTTTATGATTATCGGTGTGTTGTTGCTAATCACAGCTGGCTCTACTGGGGATGAAACTTCAAGAGGTGGATTTTCACAGGGCAATTGTAATGGAACATGTATGGGAATTAATAACTGTTGGTTCAGAAAGACAGTTTGATGCACCTCCACCTGTGTTGTTTTTAGAGCAGAACTTTCGGTGCGTTCTGGGGTTTTGGCTGATGCTATATGGCCCAGGGACGATCTCTTGGCCATTGAAGGGTCTTGGGACATTCTGCTGGTCATTGCAAGGTCCAGCGAGACACTTTGCTCCATTAGGTTAAAACCCATATCTATTACCGAGTTCGTCCTAGTAATAAAGTCATCTAGCGTGCCTGTTAGCTTGGTTCCCACCTTCGCCACCTTACTTCTACTTCCTCTAGGAGACATCTCTAAAGCC
This sequence comes from Lissotriton helveticus, assembly GCF_964261635.1. Classification (NCBI taxonomy): domain Eukaryota; kingdom Metazoa; phylum Chordata; class Amphibia; order Caudata; family Salamandridae; genus Lissotriton; species Lissotriton helveticus. The sequence goes on along the minus strand of NC_136058.1, from coordinate 388,016,749 downwards.
ATTAAGCAAATGATTACGGAGTCAATTTAAATGAAATGTAAATATAAAATATTGGGGTACAAAAATGCCAATGCAAGAGGGGTGGCGCGGTCCGGTCTTACCCGGTCTGTAACGGGCTAGAACGGGCCCGCCCTTGGCCCGGGCTTAGCCCCGCGCTGAGTCCCGTGCGCGTTGCGGTTGCTCCTAATAAGGGAGGAGACACAGGAGGGGGCGGGAAGAGGACCAACTGCGGCCGATCAGCGCCGCTGAGCAGGCTGGTCCTCGCAGTCCCGCCTCTGTCCGTGTGTGGGGCAGATGATTCCAGGCAAATCCTCAGTCCTCAGGGTCCCGGCGAGATCACAGCGGCAAAGTTCAGGCACCCGCGAGCGGCTACCGCGAAGCGGGGGCCGGGAGAAGTGGCGAAGTGGCCGGACAAGGCAAGGCAAACAACAAGGTCCGCAGCAGCAACAACCCTCCGACGTGGCACAAGAAGGCTCCCACCAGGTACACTAACTGCAAGTTCTTTTCTGCAGGAGGGGGCGGGAAGAGGACCAGCTGCGGCCGATCAGCGCCTCTGAGCAGGCTGGTCCTCGCAGTCCCGCCTCTGTCCGTGTGTGGGGCAGATGATTCCAGGCAAATCCTCAGTCCTCAGGGTCCCGGCGAGATCACAGCAGCAAAGTTCAGGCACCCGCGAGCGGCTCCCGCAAACGGGGGCCGCGAGAAGTGGCGAAGTGGCAAAGTGGCCGGACAAGACAAGGCAAACAACAAGGTCTGCAGCAGCAACAATCCTCCGACGTGGCACAAGGAAGTTGCTTCCAGCAGGACACACTGGGATTTTGCGGGATTAGGTTTGAGGTGGAGACAGGTTGGTAGGGCTGGGGTCAAGTCAGTGGGCCTCTTCCTCTTGTTAGCTTTGGCATGTCTGTTTGGTCCTTCTTCTTTTCGTATTGCAGGTTCTTGACTGAGGAAGCAAGTTTCAGGGGTGCCCCTAAATACTAGATTCAGGGGCATGATAAGAAAGGTTAAAAGGTTGGGACGAATGGGTCCCTTCCCTGGGGTCGGTACACCCCCTATTATGCCACCCTTCTGTGAGAGGGGGGCATATGCCTGTCCCTGGTTGGCTGGGACTGAGAGTTGTGCTTCACCTCTCCTCCCCCACCTGAGGGCTGGAGTTGGCAGAGGTGGGCACACCTATCTTCCGCACTTGTTTTTCCTGCCTGTTCTCCCGCCCACAGTGGCGGTCAAAACCAGTGGGGATCAGTTACTGAAAGCAGCAAGTGGCCTGGGGAAGCTCACAAAGGTGGCAAGCCTTTGAAGCTTCCCCTTCGTGGACCCTGCCCATTCTGGGGGAGGAGACTTAGCATCTTGTACCAGGATGTGCATTGTTTCAGGCCCCCAAGAGCAGCAGGCTCCCAGGCAACCAAGGGTCCAGAAACATGTCTGGTGGTGGCAGCTGAAAGCAACCAGCCAGGACTCTAGTGGTAGGTTAGTTTTGAGGGGGCATCTAGAAGATGGCCTCTGTGTGCATTTTTCATTAAATTCCCCACTGGCATCAGTGTGGGTCTAATGTGCTGAGAAGTTTAATATCAAACTTCCAAGTTTTCAGTGTATCCATTATGGTGCTGTGGAGTTCGTAATGACAAACTCCCAGCACCATATACTCTTAATGGCAGCACTGCACTTACATGGTCTAATAATGGACTTAGACATTGTAGGGGTACAGGGTTCATGCACTTGTACCCTCACCACTGGTATAGTGCAGCCGGCTAAAGGGGTGAGTGATCTATGCCGGGGCAGTGGGTAGCAGGCAAGACACGCAGCCTGCAAAGGCAGTGTGTGTGTGTCAAGGTACATGACACCTAAGGGTGGCACAACAAGTGCTGCAGCCCTTGGGAGTCTTCCCTGGTCACAGTGCCCTGGGTACCTGTGGTACCATTTACCAGGATCTAACCTGTGGCCAAAGAGGCCAGTTGGGTTTAGGATTTGATACAGTTTTAGGGAACAAATATAGGCCCTGGGTATCTGATTAGCAGGTGCCCAGTGCACACTCAGTCAAAGCACCTCAGCAATTCAGCAACAATTGGAGGCAATCATGCAGAAAGAGGGCACTTTTTCTCAACATGGAGAGTCTACAGTTTCCTTGCAAGAGAAGTATCTAGTTTTAGTCTATGTGGCCCCTGTACATCAATAAATTATGTTTTCCAGGTTCTCCTTGATTATGTTCCTCGTTATATAAATATGTCTAACAGTAATTCAGGTGTCAAAAATATCCTACGTTACGTTACGTTAAAAATATTTGTACCGCGCACGTTCACCAACGGTTTCATGGCGCTCTTGACGTAACAGCAGCTAGGGTGGGGAAGTTACTCAGGTAGTTGTTGAAATAAGAAAGTTTTAAGGAGCTTACGGAAATGATCGTAAGTAGGGCAGAAACGAAGTGCAGTGGGAAGGGAATTCCAGGTGGCAGGTGCCATGGCGGAGAAACTAAGGCCACCATGCTTTATCCGCCTGGTTTTGGGAATGACCAGGAGATTGAGGGTGGCGGAGCGGAGGTCTCTGTGAGGGACGTACCGTGTCAGACAGGAGGTAATGAATGCTGGGGCTGAGTCAGACAAGGCCTTAAAAATGACACAGCCAAGTTTAAAAAAACAGCGTTTGGTGATGGGAAGCCAGTGAAGACTACGTAGGAGAGGAGTGACATGCTGGTACTTAGGCTGGCGAAAGATGAGGCGAGCTGCCTGATCCTACCACAAAGCTCTAGAGTGATTCCTCACTCAAAGTATATCTTGGTACACACTGTTTATTTTAATAATTAACCTATATCCATCCCTCATTATTACCGATAATTGTGTTATTTTCTCTCTTTGATTATAATTATATGAATACCGTTGCTTGTCAAATGTCTATATGATTTTGAGTCTGTTACCTAATATATTAATTACATTTTACACATCGTTGGTTTTCTGACTATTGTTGACAACTCTCAAAATACTAAATTATCTTCAAATTTCACAACATCATGTCAAAAACGTATCAATCTCATATTTGACAGATAATACGCTGGATTATCCCCTCGTACAGATGCCTTAGAATAAGGCTCCACAAACAAGCATTGCGCATTTGCAGGTCAGACACAATGTCTTGTGTGCTTTTCTGAATAGCTACGTTTTTAGAATTAGTCTGGCCTGTTCGCACTAGGGTTCTTATGCAAATGCCAGAACCTAACCATTGAGTATATAAGTTGCATGTAATAATGACACCTTAGCTACAGCTGCACACCCCCATTCGAAGGACCACCAAACATTATCGCCCATGAATAGACTCACCTTTACCAAAATATTGATTTTATACAGCATCACCTCCAAATTTAAGTTTTAAAGTCTGAAAGCTTTTTTTATTCAGATTTTACTTAAACTCAAAAACCCATTTCTGTTTTTATTATGGCATTGTCATTTTGGGAAACTTCAGCTTTGATTTTATTTGTTTGTTAACCCAATGTGACTTGTATTTTATTCTGCTTTTACGGTCGTTGACCGAAATAAAGTATTTAAAGAAAGATAGAAAGACAGAAAATATATAGTGGTATACATTACTCATTATGTGGGCAACTTTACCTGACAAAATTATCAATTTTTAAAAGAGATACAGATCTGCTTTTTCAAATAGAATTATTCTCTTACCTGCAGGTACCTGTAGAACTGAGTTAGTGTAGCGATAGCCATAGAAGAAACTGGTGACAAATCACCAATAACAGCAGCCAGGACACCTTTGGAATCACACCTGTAATTAGGAACCAATCCATTATTCCCTGTTAATAAAAGCAAAGTGTCCCTTATTGATTTTGCCTTGATGTTCATTGATCGGTGGACCAAATAGCCCAGGGTAATATTGGGCAAAAGTTTAGGGTTTTTGTTGATCTCCTCAATGGCGTACAGGAAGGCAAAGTAATGGCGGAAATACTGGATAGATTCTCTGCAATAAAAGGGAAATAATCATGAGGTGTGTCATCACGCAGTGAATTAGCGTGGGTGCATTCCTACTCAATGAGGATATTACTGGTATTTGTAAAGTTACACCAATGAACAATTAGCAATGTTCCCTGTAGTCTCCTTAGGAAAAAATAGTTTTACCTGTAGTCATTGAGGTATAAGATTGGCACACATCCTGTAAAGTGGTTCTCCTCACCAGTCGTGGATGCCGTTTTCAAAACTGGTCGCACAAATCTTTACAAAGGTTTTGGGATGCTCACTAGTAAGAAGGCAGCTACTTAAATTGGTGGTAAATGGTTATCTTGTGTCAGAAAGCCTGACTATTCTTGTATTATCATCTGTTACATGACATTCTGGAGCCAAAGCCATTCTCCGGCCACCACTGAATGAATGTGTTTTGCGCAGTGTTTCTTTATTGACATTTCAGCTATATAAAATGCTTACAAATATAGAATATTCAATTGCAATTAGAGTACAGAATCACCTCTGCAGCAGTGTGTCACAAGTAAGAGGCCATACCAATGACCCTGACAGTCTGGAGTAAGCATAGTAACTACTCAGCACACAGAGTGAACAACAATAATATAGTATCAAAGGAAGAGGCGCACAAAGTAAACTTAGATATATAGGGGTCCCAAGAGGTGTACCTTATTTAAACATGAAAGCATAATCTCTATAGTCCATTCCCACATAATCTAGTGGCCTAAGTACATGACTGTCGCAACAAACCATATATTCATAATCATATCGTAAAGCATTAAGGGCCACATGTACAGAAGTAAGAGTTTGCGATTACCATATAGAGAATATTTGACAGCTACACTTTGTGTATGCCCTCTAGACAGCCACAAACACAGGAAGGATTGGTGTATCTGAGTACCCAGCTACATAGATCTGCATTCTGATACCTCTACCTGGGTAGTAAGGAAGGGAGAGGCTAACACCTACACTTCAATAGGTAGTGTCCTTTTTCCCACACATAGAGCTGATTATCCCCATAGCTAGTTTGGAGCCAGGGCTGGGAAGAAAGGGGGACCTGTGCACCTCAAGGGCCTGCTTTAAAGTCACCCCCACTTCAAAGGCACAACTGGGTAGAGGTCATGGGCCTCTGACCTTACCAAGACAGCATACTACTAAACATGTGAAGAAATCTGCAAGGAATAAACTGTGGTACAACAATGATTGCCACTCTGCTTGACTGCTGCTTTGGAAGAAATGTTTTTTCTGCTTTGCTTTGCTGCTCTGCTGCCTGCTGTTCTCTCCCCTGCTGAGGACAAGGACTGGACCCATCTCAATTGAACCCATAGTGACTCCAAGGATTCTCTGCCTAGCCCCCTTTACTAAGTCTCAGGGCCAACAAAGAATTTCTTTAACTCTGAGATAGCACCTGGACTCTGCCATCTGTGAGTCTTGCTCTGCCAAGTGTTGCCAATCAGTCTGTTTTTTTGTCCTCATTTAGCAATATTTTTTGATTGGAGGTGTCAGGGGCCCTCTATCACATCTCTTCTGAATCTAGGGATCTCTCCTGGGTAGACAGATCGTATGTGTGGAGAATTTATTATTTTCTTTTTCCTGTTTTTGGGCCCCTTTTTTGTCCATTTCTGGTGCAATTCAGATCTGGGGGGGATAGTCACTCTGACTACTCCTTCAAGTTCCCACTTAAAAGCTTTATTGCATTTCCTAATCATTGGACAATACAGCTTAAATGCGTTTCTTAATTTACTTGCTCATATTCTTCCCAGATGCACCAGCACTTGTGTCTTTTGCTCGTATTACGCCCTCTGTCTAATTTGTTTACTCTATGTATGGAGGCCAGCCATTCACTATGTGTTGGAGGAGTATTTTTTACCCACTTAAAGCCTTAACCGCGGCGTTGTTTCCGCCGCGGTGCGGGCGTTCTAAAGGGTGGGCGGGGCTGCGAAGGCCAATGGTGGAAGCAGGAGGAGAGGTCCGAAGGATCCAAGAGCTGTTGCCAGGAACACTCGTGAAGACGCTGAAAGGCAGGAAGCGAAGCGTCTGCGAGTATGCTTGCAGGGTTTATATAGTTTTCAGAATATGGGCTTTGGTTGCTCTTCACGTGTTTGCTGTAGAACGTTATGGAAAGTAGTTCAACGTGAGGAGCTAACCCATGAAGGGATATCGGTGCAGACTAAGGAAATAAACAAGCATTGATACAAACAAGGCATATTTAACCCCTTGCACGCTGATGACGGAACCGCTCCGTCATCAGCTGCGGGTGCGCTGTGCTGATGACGGAGCGGTTCCGTCATGGCCCGCCCCGCTCGATAGAACGCTCATGCGCGGCGCGAATTCCGCGCCTGCGCTGAGGGTTCTATTGAGCGGGGTGGGCCATGACGGAACCGCTCCGTCACCAGCATAGCTCAACCGACGCTGGTGACGCCAGCAAGCGGCCGCCGTGCGGCCGTCTTGCCCCGTTAGCACTGTGGCGGAATAGCCGCCGCAGTGAAGGGGTTAATAGTGAAAAGGAAAGATTATCTCATGAACCATTGGTTTAATTACAGTTGACTTTTTAAAGAAAGCATGAAACTTCTTTAACTAACAGCTGCATGTGATCTCATGACAGCACCAAAGAGAGAGTGCTCCCGTCGGCCATTGGCCGATGGGAGCACGGAAGGGGTTAATTCATATCTCCCTTCTAGCCAAGAGTATCAACATAAAAAGTATACTTTCTTGATCTTTACTCAACTTTGGGTCATCTGGGTTCTGTTGACTTATCACAAAAATAACAAGATCAATACTCACCTCCACCCTTTGTCCCAACAGCTCGGCTATGGTCTAACCCGCCTCACTCCAAAAATCCTCAAGTTGTGGGCACTGCCTGAACATGTGGAGGTCATCCGTGGCCACACTCTTTTGGGCATTGATCTTAGACAATTCTTTGGCGTCCAATATGCTCTGTGGGTGGTATATAAATGATTTTTCCTCAGAGGTGCAGATTTCACAATTTTCCAACAAGTAGCTATAGATACTTGCCATTTGTAGTGGATATCTAGCTACGGCAGTTCTGTCTTGCTTTGAACTTTATAGTCTTCTTCCCCTTCTTGAATTAAGGCACAGTACCAATACGCTATTTCTTTTTTTAATAGTTTTTTTACTTGCATCATTTCCTCTATGTTTCCCTCTCCAGCCTCAATATCCTTTTGACTCATATGCCCAGCTAGTAAGGTGATAGTACTTAAACCTTGATATTTTACCCTTTGTTCTCTCCTTTAGGACTTCCCATTCCACAATAGACTTGTGTTCCAATAGCTGGCCCCATTCTATGATCTATTATTCTCTCAAAGGGAGTGCTGGCTTATCTCTAAGGCATTCTGTGTACCTGGGAAATCCCACATTTGGGCATTTGGGCATACTTGCTGTAAAGTGGAATTTTCAGTGTTTTTTCTCATCTGATACCATAGTTTCGCTGCTATTTTAAGCATCTTCAGTTTTACTTTCTTAAAGTACTTTGGGTGTACAAACCTATATAGATACTGGCTTCCTTCATTGCGCTGAATGCCAGGTACCAACAGCAACTCTTTTTGCCTGCTACTTTACCGCCATTGTCCTCATTCTTTTTTTAAAAAAGATATGCTTTTGACCTTGCTCACTCGTACTTACCCCACGCCACCTTCCAACTCGGGTCCGCCCGTTGCGTGGAGAGAGGCAGTGCTGACGGGAGTGTTCAGGGGCATTTCCGGGTCTTTCCGGGGCACTTCCAGCGCAGACCAGAAAGGAGGTTGGCGTTCTAGCAGCCAAACCTATTTAATCCTGTGCTGGCAGACGCGCAGTGGACGCGCTGAATGCCAGGGACCAACAACAACTCTTTTTGCCTGCTACTTTACCCCCATTGTCCTCATTTAAAAAAAATATATATATGCTTTTAACCTCGCGCCGCCTTCCAATTACTCCTCTCCGTTCCAACTCGGGTCCGCCCGTTGCGTGGAGAGAGGCAGTGCTGACGGGAGCGTTCAGGGGCATATCTGGGTCTTTCCTGGGCACTTCCGGCTCAGACCGCAAAGGAAGTTGGCGCTCTAGCAGCCAAACCTATTTGATCCTAGGCTGGCAGACGCGCAGTGGATGCGCTAAATGCCAGGTACCAACAGCAACTCTTTTTGCCTGCTACTTTACCGCCATTGTCCTCATTCTTTTTACAAAATGTATATGCTTTTAACCTTGCTCACTCGTACTTACCCCGAGCCGTCTTTCAAGTACTCCTCTTGGTTCCAACTCGGGTCCGCCCGTTGCGTTGAGAAAGGCAGTGCTGACGGGAGTGCTCAGGGGCATTTCCGGGTTTTTCCGGGGCACTTCCGGCTCAGACCGGAAAGGAGGTTGGCGCTCTAGCAGCCAAACCTTTTTATTCCAATGCCTGGCACGACGCACAGCAGACATGCGCAGTGGGCGCGCCGACGGCGTGCCAAAGGCAAGCCTATCCGCACCCGTCCGCGCCTGTCCATCACCAGGAGCCAGGTCCCCTGGCAGTCTGTACCCAGATACCCCTTCTATGTCCATACCTAAGCGTACCTATACCAGAGACACCCTGCTTAGGATCAGACAGACCTCTTGTGGTCTACCGACCGGCCTTGGCTGCCTACCAGAAGTGCCTTTTTCATGTAATACTTGTAAGTATCAGGCTATCTCTTCCCCAGATATTAACGTCATCCCCAACCCTACTATTGTAACTCACCTTCCAACTTTGACTCGGTTCCTTACACTAATCCCCCCGCTGACCCACCCAATCATAAAACATGGCATGGCCTTCTAGTCAATGTCAGGTCCCTCCCCAGACATGCTACCGCCATTTGGGATCTTTTTAAAGACAATAATCCAGACATTGGATTCCTTACTGAAACATGGATTAAACCATCAGCTATCCTGGCAATCACTCTGGCTCTCCCACTCGGTTTCCGCATCCAAAGACTTGATAGGTTGGAGCGAGCTGGTGGAGGTGTTGCCATTATCCATAAGGATTCGCTATCTGTCACTATACTCGACCAGCTCTGCACAGACCTATTTGAATGTCTTATTTTTAGGCTTGACCTGCACCCCCAACACAGTTGGAAAGGGGCTCTGGTATACAGACCGCCCTTAGCGAGGACACCCATAATCACAAAGCAGTGGTCTGTCTGGAGGATCTGGCCTCTTCCGGTCTCCTTAAAATTAATAGTGACCCTACCCACATAGCCAGCCACACCTTAGTTCTCATCCTCTCTAACTCCCAGAACATCATATGTGGGGATACGCTTCCTCTGAATTGGTCCGACCACTCCCTAATCAACTTCCATCTGACGAGCCCTTCCACCACACCAACTCCCTTATCCCATACAGACAGATGGTATAGACCCTGGCATAAATGGAAGGCCCACCATTTTACGTCCCGTTTTCTGACTTGTGACACTGACACTTGTAACTACTATGTTGAACACAAACTTTTGCACTTTAATAACATCATCTCCAGCGTTCTTGATGAAGCTGCACCTCTGAAGACGCTCACCCACCCCCCCCCAAATTCACTGCTTCTGACTGGTATTCCCCTGCCCTACGCACTGAAAAGAAGGGGTGCAAGAAACTAGAACATACTTGGTGACTTTTCCACAGAGAACAAGATAAAGCTAGGTACAAAAACGCTTTAGCATCCTATCATCATTACATCAAAAACGCAGGCAAAATCTACATTGCTCATCTATTGGAGCAGGCTGGTTCCAACTCCAGGACATTATTAATATAGTCAAGTCCTATTCGAACCCCAATGCATGTGATACTGCGGAATCCCCCTCGCAGTCGCTATGCAATAATGTTGCGTCATATCTCACTCAAAAAATACTCCATTTATCAGAACATCATCTCTGCCAACACCATTTCCTCCCCCATCACTATTAGTCCCTCTGATAAACATGTCGCTCAACGTCACACCTTCCCCCATCTCTGTCCAATGGAAGTCACATCCCTACTTGAGACTATCAAATCCGGCTCCCCTATGGACATCATCCCCGCCAAGATTTCGGTCAAATTTGCTGACCAGCTCGCCCCTCCCATTTGCTCTATCCTTAACAGCTCCCTGAGTACTGGTCGCCTCCCTTCTGCATGGAAAGATGCTCAAATCATACCCATACGTAAAAACCCCAAGAATCCCCACCACTGACCTCACCAACTACCGACCTATATCTCTTCTACCCCTACAGACTAAGCTTATTGAAAAACATATAAATAAACACTTGTCCGAGTACTTGGAGACCTCACACCATCTTGATGCTTCTCAATCTGGGTTTCGGACTAAACACAGTACCGAATCCGCCCTTATTGAGGTTACTGACAACATCCACTTGGCCTTGGACAAGGGTCAAGCAGCACTCCTGGTGCTGCTTGACTTATCAGCGGCGTTTGATACTATCTTCCATCAGATTCTACTAGATAGACTCCAGGATATAGGTGTTACCAACTTCCTGACAGACAGAACGCAGACTGTCACTATGGGAACCTTCAAATCCACCACAACTAAAGTTACCAAGGGGGTCCCTTGTCACACCTCTGGCCAGACTCATGAGATCATTGAGATTCACCCCCATTTCATATGCTGACGACACACAGCTCCTCGTCAAAATGGATAAAAATAGACCTGATATTGAACTTATGTTCTCAGAAGGCATGAAATCCATCGCTGCCTGGATGCAGGCTAACTATTTACAACTCAATGCTGGAAAATGTGAAATCATGCTGTTTGGAGGAACTGCCATTCATTGGTTGCCTACCTGGGGGCCGGAAGAACTTGGTACTGCCCCTGCCCCCAAGGAACATAGGTGTCAGAATTGATTGCAAACTTACCCTTGAGATGCATGCCAACAATTCTGTGGGCTCATGCTTCTACATCCTTGGCCTCCTTCGAAGGATTTTCCCCCTCTTACCCTCATCCACAAAGAAAACGTTGATGCAGGCCTTAGTACTTAGTAGACTTGACTACTGTAATGCCCTCTTATTTTCAGCTAACAAAACCTCGGTAAATAAACTTCAGGTGGTGCAGAATACGGCTGCCCGTCTTTCTGCCGAAGCCCCTGCTAGAACACACTCTGTACCATTCCTGAACCAACTCCACTGGCTTCAAGTAAGAAAGAGGGTCAAATTCAAAATAGGCTTTATTATCTATAAAGCCCTCAATAGCCAAGGCCCCTCGTATCTTTCGAGCAAACATGCCTCTTACACCCCTGCACGAGCACTTAGATCCAGCACCAAGCTTTTGCTCAGCACCCCCAGGGTTAAAAAGGTGCTGAGCGGAGGCAAAGCATTTTCTTATCTAGCCCCGGTATTTTGGAATAAATTGCCCTTTCATCTACGTATTTGTCAAAATTTGCCCCAATTCAGAAAGCTGCAAAAAACCATCTTTTCTAAATTTTCTGTTCTCTGATGTTCCTCACCGTCCCAAGTGCTGAGATACCCTCATGGGTGATTCAGCGCTATACAAACCAATAAACTTCAAACTTACGAGGGCCTGCAGGTAGAGGCGGTATTGGTTGAAGTTGGTCAGTAGCTTTCTGATATTTTTTAATTGGAAGGCTCTACAATACTCCAAGATGTCTGGGCTTGCGATGCCCCCTTGCGCCTTGTTACTCCTTATTTGCTTCCAAGCGATTCTTGCCCCTTTAGCAGCCCAGATGAAGATCCTTAATTTTCCTTGCATGTTTTTTATCCAATATGTCTTAAATTCCAGGGGAATTGTGCTAAATAGGTATGTGAACAATTTTAATTATGTTGGATCTACCCATGAAGGTCAAATGTAGGCCCCCATATAGTTTTCTTACTTCTTTATATATCCTGTCAAAGTTTATGCCTGCAATATCATCTATATTTGTTGTAAAGTCTATCCCAAAATATCTTATCTTTTCTTTCACCATTCAATTATGTGAGTTATTATTCCAGTCAAGAATATCTGATTTTGATTGGTTTACCAGATATCCGGAAACTTCCCCATACTTTTCCAGAATCTCAACAATCTTGGGAAGAGAGGCCGTTAGATTGCTAGTAAACACCATCAGATCTACTGCAAATAGCGCTACCTTCTTCTCCTAACCCTGGCGATTAAATGGTATTATGCCCTTTTCCTTTCCTAGCAGACTTGCTAATGGCTTAATATAGAGATTAAAAAGTAGAGCGGATAGGGGGCATCCCTGCGTTGTCCCTCTCCTTATTAGTATTTTGTCAGTCAGGGTGTCATTCACTAGCACATTTGCTGTTGGTTCTTTATGTAGCTGCTTTATTGCACTCTGGAAGGTGTCCCCGAGATTGAACTTATTCATAGTTGCGTTTAGAAAGGGCCAGCTAACCCTATCAAACACTTTTGCGGCGTCGAGGGTAATAATTGATAGGGGAACTGAGTACTGCATTGCTATATCTATAGCTATGATGAGCTCTAGCGTTTGTTCCTGTATTTGTCTTCCTTTTACAAATCCTTTTTGGTTACGATGCACTACAGAGCCCGCTACTTTTGTCAAGCTTTTCGCCAGAATTTGCGTGTAGATATTATAGTCCTCGTTTAGAAGTGAAATTGGTCTATATGACTAGCATTTTGTAGAGTCTGTCCCTGATTTTAATATGATGTTTATAATCGCATCGTTCCAGGAGAGGGGGAGGTCCCCTTTCCTAAAAAACACTTTATTTAAAAGTTCAGTCAGGTGTGTGGCCAGGACTTCTCTTAGGTTTATGTAAACCTAATTCTGGAATGCATCGGGCCAACCGCATTGCCTTTCTTTAAGCTCTTCATCACTTCTACAACTTCTTCCCTTGTGATTTATTTGTTAAGATCTCTTCTTTGGTCTTTGGATGTGAATGGTATTTCAATCTTGTCTAGTACTGCGTTTATCTATTTTGTTGTGGCTGTGACTTCATCTGAATATAGCTTTTGAAGAATTTTACAAACTCTCTTCTTATCTCGGTGTCCTCTTGACTATATTGTTGATCTTCTTTTTGTATTTTATTTACCCTGTTGTGATTTAGATCAGTTTTTATTTTCCAGGCTAAAAACATTCTGCATCCTTCGCTGTATTCATGGTGTGCTAGCTTAGTAGCTTCCCATTTTTCATTTCTTTTGAGGCAATCGGCCTACTATTTTTTTGTCAATTTTCTCTCCTCAACAGCACTGGTTGTCTCCTGCTCCATTATATTCTTGCTTAGTTCTACGTCGAAAGTAGCTATTTCTTCTTCCCACCTTTTTATAGTGTTCCTCTTCTTTGGTTCATATATTCTACGGTGTTAATTATTCTTCCCCTAATATAAGCCTTATAGGGTTCCGAAGTAATTTGTTTCGTGGTCCCTTCTTTGTTTACGTGAAAGAATATCTATGTGTCTTTCGCTAGTGTTTCCACCAGTGATGTTTCTTGGATATAGTTCTGTCTACTGTCCATCTTGAGTTAGTTGAGGCTTTCTTTAGGGTAAGGCGCAGAACTACTGCTGAGTGGTATGATAAATGTGCTGGCCTGTATTCCACTTTCTGGGTATTATTTAGAAGATTTCTATCTATTAGAAAGTAGTCAATCCTGGACGAGTGGCCTAATCGTTTATTCTGCAGAGTGAATTTGTGTGTTTTTACTCCTTTTTCTCTCCATATATCAATCAGGCCTATGTCTTTAATACATAAACTTACCCACTCTTTCATTCCAGGTAGGTTGGGGCAATTTATTGCTGGAAATCTATCTTTTTGGAGGTCTAGTATTATATTAAAATCACCCCCTAATATTATTTGCAATGTTGCCGATATATGTTGAGAGTACACTTTTTGAAGAGGTTCATGGTCATCCATATTGGGGCCATAGTATCCCACTATTGTGTAGGTGTTATTTTGTATTATAATTTTCTCTATTACCCGTCTTCCTTTTCTGTCTACCTCTGCAGCTTCAATCCTTGCCTTCAGTGATTTTTTTGCCAGGATTGCTACACCCTTTACATTACACTCCTGATTCGTACAGGCGTAATCGCCTACCCATTTAAGGTTTTTTAGGATCTTTGCCCATTCTTCATTCACTAGGTGGGTCTCTTGTAGTATAATTATTTCACAATCCATTTCTTTCAGCTATTCCATGATTTTTGCCCTTATTTTCCTTATCCTAAGGCCATTCACATTCCATGACATAATCTTTACTGTCATTTGTTGTTTTTTATTTTTAAATTTAATTTGGTTGATGTATATCTTTTGTCTTCTACATGTCCTCTCCAGTCCCTGTCCTCCTTTGTGTTGCTTATTTGGATTTTTTTTCTTTTTTTCCACCATTATGCTCCCCGCCTTGTGTCCTTTTTTTGCTTTTGTTTCTGTTTTTATTTAAATCTTTACATTTTTTTTGTGAATCTCTTGTCTTCCCTCCCCTCCCTGGAGAAGCCTCCTCTTTCCTTCCTTTGGGCATCAATCTGCCTTTTCGAGTTCCTTCCCCTCTTTATTGCTCTATATTCAAGCTTTTTATTAAATGCACCTTTGGCTACGAGTGTCCCTTCTGTTGTGCCCTGATGCGTTCTTTGAAGCTCTCGACTTCCTTGTTTATGTTTATGTTTATGTTTAGGTGATTTGTATTGCACACAAATACCCGGAGGTGTCTGGGCGCATAGGATAAAAATTTGGGCAGGAAAAGCACTGAAGAGGAATCATTGATTAAAGAGCCATGTTTTCAGGTGTTTCTGGGAGATTGTGAGATTGGGACTAGATTTGATGGAGAGAGGAAGGGTATTCCAGAGCCTTGGGGTGGCAACTAGGAAACATCTGTCTCCCCAGGAAGAGGTTCTTGTGCGTGGGACTGATAGGAGACAGATAGAAGATGAATGGAGGGGTCTGTTGGGGGTATAAATGCGAAAAGCGTTCTTCAGGAACCAGGGTCCTGAGTTGTGAATGGCTTTGTAAGTAATACAGAGCACTTTGAATTTGATCCGGCTTCTGACACGTAGCCAGTGAAGTTGATGTATGGCCATGGTGATGGAGTTGTATTTAGGGATGCTTAGTAGGAGTCTGGCTGCCGCATTTTGGATCGATTGGAGCTTGTTTAGGACCTGTTCTTGCGCATTAAGAAAGAGGGCATTACAATAATACATTTTGGAGAAGACAAGGGTGGTAATAAGGGTTTTTCCTGCAGATGCTGGTAGGTATGGGAGTAACTTCTTAATTTTCTAAACATGTGAAAGGAGGAGGAGACAACTGTGTTTACATGATGATGGAATAGCAGTTTGTCATCGAACATGACCCCGAGGTTTCTGACCCTGGCAACAGGTTCAGGTAGGGGACCAATTTCGATTGGCTACCAGGTGGAAGACCATCCAGGGGAAAGGTTACCGAAGGTCATGATCTCGGTCTTGTCTGAGTTTAACTTTAAGCAGTTACTCGACATCCAGGAGCTGATAGCTAGCATAACCTCCTGAAGTCTGGATACAACTGCTGCCCCATCCTTATGCACAGCCAGCACCTGCTGGGTGTCATCAGCATAGGTGGTTAAACTCAGCCCATGTGCTTTTATGACCCCTCGCCAAGTCCGACACATATATGTTGAATAGTGTCGGACTCAGCGATGATCCCTGGGGTACCCCGCACAGGAAAGTAAAGATGGGCGAATAAAAAGTGCCCAGTTTCACAGTTTGTGTGCGGTTTAGGCAAGGAGGTCCTTTGGTAAGTGGTTAATCCCTAAGGTTGAGACACGGTCGATCAGGGTGGAATGATCGACTGTGTCAAAGGCAGCGGATAGGTCTAAAAGTATAAGGACCGCCGCCCCCCCCTTGATCTAGGATTGCCCTGATCTCATCAGTCGCCTTTATCATGGAAGTTTCTGTACCGTGAACCTGCCTAAACCCAAATTGGGTAAAGTCTAGGAGGTGGTGTTGATTAATGTATTCAGAGAGCTGATGATTCATAAGTGTTTCAAATATCTTGGCAGGGAACGGGAGGCAAGCTATAGGTCTGTAGTTGCATGGTTCAGAGGGGTCAAGGGAAGATTTTTTTAAAAGAGGTTTAATAACTGCTTTTTTCCAGACTTCCGGGTAGGAACCTGTAAGAAACATGGAGTAACAGATGTCAGTGAGTGGAGGCGTGATAACCTCAGTTAGAAGTTTAAGTATGGAAGGTGGACAAGGGTCTAGGGGAGACCCTGACCTGATGGAGAGAATAAATTTACGAATCAGTTCAGCAGGGACTGTGTGGAAATTGGAAAAGGTAGGGCTGGGGGGAGTAGGAGAGGGATTAAGGTCAGAAGCATCGGGGTGGGTTTGAGAGGAAAAAGCTGAATATATAGTGGTGACCTTGGTGGCAAAGAACATGGCTAAAGAATTGCAGAGATCTTGGGATGCCTCGATATAAGGACCTGTCGGGGGATTGGAAAGGGTGTGGACTACTTGGAAAAACTTCTTAGCGGAGTTCTGGGCAGATTCAATTTGTGATAGGAAGAAGGTGCTCCTGTGCGTAACAATGGATCGCTTATATATAGCTAGTGCCTCCTTATAGGTTTGTTTGTCCTGAGGTTTGTAGTGTTTACGCCAATGTCTCTCAAGGTTCCTGCAGTACTGTCTCTGGAGTCTAAGGTCCTCTGGGAACCATGGCACAGATGCAGTGGTTTGATTAGGAAATATGGATTTGATCGGAGCTACCGAGTTAAGAGCGTCCTGAAGCCAGTCCTGGTAAATGTTGGATACTAAGATAGGATTGGAGCATGCCTCGTAAAGAGAGGTGGTGAGGGTATGGGTAAGTAGAGGGATATCTATGTTTTTCCAAGCTCTAATGCTCTTGGAAGTGTGGGCTTTAGACTGAGGCGGATTAGGGTTGTGGGCCTTCATAGTAAAGATAACAGCGGCGTGGTCTGACCATACCAGGGGGAGGACGGTGAGTAGCGTAATATCGGGGTTGTTAGTAAACAGCCCATCGAGAGTATGGCCTGCTTGGTGAGTGGAAACTGATACTAACTGGTGTAGTCCAACCGCTTGAAGGTCAGCTATGAGTTGGATAGTGTCCTTGTCACTAGGAGATTCCAGATGAAAATTAAAATCTCCTAGTATAGTGTAGTCGGAAGGTCCCACCAGAGGCTCAATCAGTTCATCCAAGGCGGAGAGGAAACGTTTACGAGGACCAGGGGGGCGGTATAGGAGGGTGCCTTTGAAGACTTTATTGTTATTGAAGACGATGGAATAAGTGAGGGCCTCACAATCAGACCGATGAATAGATTCTATTTTCGTAGGGTATAGGGCTTTAATATTATGCATCTTATTGTCCCACATTATTCTGAGGGAGGCAGGAACATGCATTTGCACTGTTGCCCCTAACATTTTCAGCTGTTGCATGAGTTGGCCTAACTCCCACTGACGATCCTGGGTTGTTTTTGAGATGTCTGATCTAATTTTACAAGACCACTCGCTCTTTCAGAAAGACCTACTTTAAAACCTTCACTCAGAATTCTTTCTTTCAGTGTGTATGTTTTAAAATTCACCAGGATTTTCCTTGGATTTTTTCTTGTTTTCCCCTTCCCTAAGGGATCCCGGTGTATTCTTTGAATGTCGTCTGCAAGGTCAGCTGTCTTCAGTCAGGGGATTATTTTCTTCAGTAGCTTAATCATGAAGTTTTTTATATCCTCTCCTTCGGGACCTTCTGGTACATTAAGAATTGTAAGATTATTCCTCTTGTGACTCCATTTTGTCCCTGATCTCGTTGTCTTTCGTTCTTAGTAGGGCAATCTCTTTTTGGTTTGTTCCCACCATTATAGTCAATTCCTCTACCTCCAGTTCAACCATGGTGACCCTTACCACAAGCACGTTAATCTGTTGGTCAAGCATTTTGCATGCTTCCTGTATTTTAGCTTGATTCTTTTCTGAGGTCAGGAAGTTAGCTCTCTTCTCCTTCATCATTGTCTCCATCATTGTTTCGGTATTGTTTAGATGTGCCAGACTCTTCTGGTTATCAGGTCCACCTATGGACAGTGCTCCGGCCTCTGTTACTGCCTGCTGTTCTCTGGCAGGTTCCGTGACTTGTGCTGTTTGGTCAACTGCCATCAGTACCTTGTATCTGTTGCAATCCATTTTTGCTTCATTTGTTTCTTCTCTGATTGTTTCCTTTTGGCCTTTCTCCAGCTCTATATTATACACCTTTTTCTTGTCTTGGGGTTCTACAGTGCTTTTTCTTTGCTTTTCTTGGGCTTTAAAGAAGGACCTCAGTGAGGGTGTTATCCTTTGCTTACTGCTTAATCCTGCAGCTTTTAGCTTAGCTTGGCTTGCATTGGATAAAGGAGGCTGTGCCTTTAGTTTTACAGTGTGTTTCTTTATTTTCTTCGTACTTTTAGGAACTATATAAGCGATATTTATTTTTTCCTTTTGGGAGATCTGCACATCTATTGCTAGTTGCTGTCTACTCCTTAAGCAGTACCCCCCTCCTTCTCCTCTATTTGTCCTGTGCCCTGCGTTGTAAATATGGGAAGAATATTGGCTTCTGGTGTGTTTATACTCTCGCTCTTATAGTGTACCTCGCAATCTGTCTCCTTCAATTTTTTAGGCAAACTTCCGAGGTTAAATAAATAATGTTGTCCCCCTGGGTTATGTACACTCCTAGTCCCTGTCCACCTGTCACTGCTTGCCAGTCCCCTCTCTCTCACTCACCCTTTCTCTCTGTCCTCGTGGTATCTATACATCCCCAGACGCACTCTCCGCTTTCCCTACCTCAGCATGGCGATTTTCGCATGGGACTCTTCCTTCTACTGCCGCCAATGTTTTGCCTCTGAATGGCACCCTCGTGGCAGCCCTCCTATTCCTCCTGCATGCCGTAGCCGCTTTCACCCACACGTCGCAGTATGGTGATGCGATCACGCTGCTGCACTCTGCTGCCTCCTCCAGCTCCACTTTCACTTCTCGCGTTCCCGCATATACCTCGCATGCAACTCTAATCTCCGTCGCACATCCCGCTCAGTCCGGGTTCAGTCCGGGCTCCAGCTGCACTGCAAGTCCGTGGCCTCGCGTCTCGAATGCAAGTAGGTATTAACTTTTTTTTTTTTTCCTAGTATTTTAATATGCAGAGCGGAGTTTGTCTAATGTGTTGTATTTTCACACCTGTGAGAGAGCACTAGTCTGAGAAAAAAATGTATAAGTGCACCATATTTACAAGCACGTAGTTAGTTTAAATATACTTTGCACAAGAGTGTCTTATATTTAGTAGTGAAATGTATAGAGTGTTCAAGTAGGGTAACAATAATCATAACAGTGTGAGACTAATGTAGAAATGTTGGAATGAATATGAAAACCTCACGTTCTCATGTTAAAGGAATCATGTAAGAGTTAAGTGGAACCTTGCAAACCAGTTAAATTGTGTAGGCCTCATGGCAATTCACAGAAAATCTAAACGTGCTGCTAAAATAATGTGAGGTGGGGTTAACGTGGTTCTTCCAAAATGTATTATCGAATTTAGTTTTGAAATATATGCTTTATAGATGTGTACTTTAAGAAACGTATGTTAGTTAAGAATGCTGTTTAAATCAAGTTAAATGTTTTCAGAGTGCAGGGACCCGCTTCATGTAAATCAAGTAGGCTCGAACTGATAATGATGTTCCTTTGATCTGAAATGTGCTTGTTAGAGAAGAAGTCGAGAGGCGCCAAGTACTGTGCTTTCCATATGCTTTACGACCTATAGATATGGGGGAGCCTGGAATTTGAGGCCCACTGTAGGATGGCCTGTATGCAGGTGCGAGAGGTCCTAATCAGTCGAAATGAATGGAGCTTTGTTCAGTGGCGCTTGGCGCAGGCCTGTAGGAGTCTTCAGGAATTTCAGGGGGTATCGGCGCACTGGAGAAGAAGCCTGGGAACCAAGGTCAACTTTAACGAGGGTCTTGAAGAGTACCATCATGGAGTTTACCGCGCAAAGATGTACCACGTGAGGGGCGTCCCAAGGGGCGTTCCTATCGGAAATGTGATTTTGTATTAGGGAAAGCGACCCAGGAGGAGAGTAGAGCAGATGATTTTGGGAGCCTAAGGAAGCGGATGGGTAGGCAGATAGGCTGATCAGGAGAGACCCATTATCAGAGAAGAGACAAAGAGAAGTGCGTGATCTTCTTAGGAAGTCACCACGGCTGACACCTTTTGGGGTAAAGATCTTGTTAAGTAGGGATGTCACTTAGTCTAGTGTAGGGACAGACTAACCTGAATTTTCTTTTCTGTAATGACTCTTAGGTTGCAACTTATATCGATCCTTGCAAACCTAATGATCTTTGAACTTGTACTCATTATTCTGTTTTGTAGACTCAGATTATTCAAAGAATTCATGTTCATTGTGATACCAGTATATCTCTTGAATCTCATCTTGAGAAGTTTGTATCTTCAGTTATCTTTGGTTTTATATTAAATTTTCAAAACTTAATCCTGGTCAGTGGTCATTTAGAGTGGTGTTCTTAATTGATTGACTTAGTGTTTGATTGTCTTTTACTCAATGACAGGTACCAACGATCCAGTCGACTTGGTTTAGGATCTGGTAAGGTAACTAGTAACCAGTAATCCCGCGTTAACAGTTGGTAGCAGATTAGGATGGTTATCTTCTTGAGGAAGGTAATCTAGAGAGGTTAGTTTACCCCAAGGCCCCTAGACATCGAGAGACGAGCAGCGGAAGAATCGTGAGCCGAAGGTGCAGACGGTGCGAGAAAAGCAGCAGTATCGGAGGAGAGTGAGTATAACAAGGGTCATGCGTGAACAGATTGCGGTGTTTTGTGTTGTAATTGTAGTGTAATGTCTTGCGGAGTTGAATGCCTGTAGCGTGATTGTGAGAAGGTTGTGAGCGCGCGCAACCTGGTAAACTGGTTACCTGGTAAACGGGTGAACTGGTGAATCTTAAGTTCAGGCCAGAGCTTAAGTGGTTTTGGGTGTATCGAACATCCAGAGTAGTTGTCGACCATAGTACGGAGGTCACGAGGTACTATTGACCGCCGTGGGACCGAGATAGGGGGAGTGTAAGAGTGAACGTATGAGTAACGGACGCTGGTCGAAAGTTACTGTGTGTGAGTAACCTATCAGAGAAGGCGATTGTCTGGAAACGGAAAAGACATTTCGTCAAGTTAAGGTGACAACTATAAGAAAGACTGTGGGCGTACAGTCAAGAAAGGTGATCGCTTGGACGGAAGTAATCATTTTTCAGAGTATGAATGAGATGCATGCGTGACCGAGGAGACGAGCTGAAAAAGGAGGGGAACTGCTGCGAAGGGGGACGGGTGACGTCGGATAGAGCCGCGCTGTGATTGAGCGGTTGGTGTGACGTTAGCTAGAGCCGCGCTCTGGTTGGGCGGTTAGAGTGACGTCAGTGAGAAGTCGCGTGCGGATAGGCCAGTTAGCGAGAACAGCGCGGTGATTGGGAGATTGTCATCAGGAAGTAAACAAACGCGGAGAAAAGAGAAATCATGAAATGCTTTAATTGTTTGAAAGGGATTTTTAAAAGAAAAAGAAGCGAACATTATTACGGGGAAGAGGCACCGCCGGAGGGTACACCAGCTCATTATATGGCAGCGAATGTGGGGCTGCATACGATATTATGGATTGGGGATTGGAATAAGCTTACGGAAGGAAATGAGGAAATGCAGTTCCCGAAGTACGGGACGTTTAAGCTAGAGGTGTTACATCGGCTAAAAGCAACCATGTCCTCATTGAAACCCTCACCTAGACCAACCCAGTTTGAGGCCCTTAATGCATGGATTAGGGCGGCACACAATAGAAATTTGGACAGGCGTCAACAAAGATTGACTCGATCGGTAAGAGCAGTGCGAGATTCTAAATGGGATGAGGAAGCAAAGAGATGGAGGATACAGGCTATTGAGGTAGAGAAGTTGTATCCAATGAGGGAGGTAGTAGGTGGGAAGAACCTCATGAGGATGAGGAGAGCGAGTCGGAGGACAATGTGATAAACAGATTGTTGATAGACAGACCACCTCCGAGAGTTGAGGAAATTGAAGATAGAGGGCTCGCAAGGGAAGATGGGACTGCCATAGAGGGGTATACACCACTCCCTATATCGGAATGGACACCTATCAAAGGCGAGGAGACACCTCAGAGCAACACAATACAGAGTGTGATGGGAAGGTTCGTGGTACAAAAGACGCCAATCACAGAAAAGGCTGAGTCTTTTGGATTACCGGATGCTCTTCAAGTACCTGTTACCATAGGACCTATAGTGTCGATTTACAATACAGATCATGGGAGAGGGGAAGAGCAGGCTCGGTTAGATAGAGAAAGGATTGAAATGGAAAGGAGGAATAACACGACAAATGCATGGAAGCAATTGCCAGGATCGGTAACGTGGAACACCCCATTTGATACGACTGTGGGTCCCAGCACAGGACAAGGAGGTCAGAGAGGACCGATGGACCTGAGGGGACCGCGGCCGAAATCTTATACAGAATTAAGAGCAGATTTGAGAGAATGGGATGGGTCCGCAGTAACCCCGAGTAACAGGCCAAGAACAGAACCAGAGTGGGAAAACAGAGGTAACGGGACTGTATCTCATTGTGGGGCCAGCGAAAGCAGTCAGGGGCGGGAAGGTCAAAGTCAGGAGAATAGAGGAGTTACACGTCCTACGGATGAGAGGGAACAGCAGGAGCAAAATAGTAGGAGTGTAGAGTGTGAGGAGATGTCCCGTCTCTGGGAGAAAGGTGGAGACCAAATGGTACATGCTTTTCAGAATAGGTTTAGGTGCCTTCATCATGCACTCGGAGAAGACGTCCAACATTGGAGAAAGGAGAACAGTGATAGGTCCCGCCATGCCTCGAGTAATCAGGAATCACAGGGAAATAGTGAGGAAAGGGGGAGCAATGGAATGCCTTACTATACATCCAGAGAAAACAGGCAGAACGGGGAAGGTGGGAATATGAGAAGCAATGGAGTATTTCACCATCCACCCCGAGAGGATGGAAAAGCCTGGGATCTAGAGAGGTGGGAGCATGGGAAGACTCCGCATAACTCACCGGAGCCTAAACGTAGATCTCGGAGCTGGGATGGGAGAGATGCGGATGGAGTAACTAAATTTAGTGTGTTGAAAGCTGCAATTAAGGCAAAGAGACTTGATGTCACCAGTTTAAAATCAGATGTCGATGAGATAATTGATGGTACATTGCCTTTAGAAAGGATAGAATTGTATGAACAGGATGAGCTGTTGTTCATGGCAAAGGATATTACTAGGAAAGCTAGAGCGTTTCATGAGAAACTGACCAATTTGGCAGACAGGTACGCCGTAGATTTATCTAGGACAAGGGCATTGCAGAGTAACCACAGATTGCAGTACTCGGACCAAGACCTAGATGAGAAGAGAACTACCGGATTAAAAACACACATAAGAGAATTGGTATCAGGAATAAGGGTATGGAGAGAACTGGACAAATGGGAAGAGAGGTGGTCGAAGAAGGGCACTGTTAGGCGGAGTACAAGTGTGATGACCCCAGAGGGAAGGGTAATGCAGATGGAGGCATTCCCTCTGCGAGAAATATCAAACGGAAATTATGTACATGTGCCCTGGAGTAGAGGAGACTTAGCTGCATTTACCAACTCATTTCCGAAGTTAAGGGACAATCCAGTAGAGTGGTATAAGCAGGTAGAAAGGTTTGTAAAGATCTCGAAGGTATTGTGGATTGATTTGAACACGTTGTTTGACATTGTGGTTCCATCTGATTTATGGACATCATGCAAGACTAGTGTTGAATGGCCGAATACTGAACCAGTGAGGGATGCTCGGACTAATGGACCGTCCGAGATTGTCATGCAAAAGTATGAAAGGGTAATAGCTTGGCTGAAAGATAAGGTACCACCACAGGACATAGATTGGGTAAAAATAGACCGAACGAGACAAGAACCAAAGGAGACCGTTCATGAGTTTTATGAGAGGTTGTTGAAAACATTCAAGCAATACAGTGGACTCGATGTAATGGATCCCAAAGATATAGGGCAGTTTGTGTCAAAGTTTGTTTTGGGGTTGAGACCTGATATTTGTTTGATGATTCAGCAACACTTAATATGTTGGCAAAACAAACCACTAGATGAGATCCTGCGATATGCGAGATACTGTAGTGACGAAATAGATTCTAAAGCCAAGAATCTAAAGGAGAAATTGATGGTGGTGCAAATGCAGTCAGCCGGGAAGGGCGGACAGCAGAAACAGGGAACGGGGACAATGGGACGGAAGTCAAGTGGCCAGAACAAGGATAATGAAGAAGGTCAGAGACCTAGGGTAGACTTTGCCACTCTTAAAAAGACGACAAAGTGCCACCAGTGTCACCAGGTGGGACATTGGCGACGCGAGTGTCCCTTTAACCCTGAAAATGGAGAGCTAGAAGTAGAAGAGCAGGTTCAAGAAGTTCCAGCTCCAAAGGTGACAGTTCCAGGAAGCAAGGTGGCCAAAGGGGGGACTTCGGCTCCACGGGCCCAGTTCCCACAGCCACCGAAAATAGCGACAGGGGGAAAGGTCTATAAACAAATGCCTCTCTTTATCGAGGAAGAAAAGTGTTATTATATTGATCCATTGACAGGACAACGTGTGAGTGGAGAAGAGGACTGTACCCTCGGGGCAGTCCTAGAGGTGGATCAGAGAGGGCCGTTTGTTGAGGCAGAAGTGGCAGGGTGTCCTACAACGTTCTTAGTGGATACTGGAGCTACTCGATCAACTCTGAGGTCAGCGGTGGTTCCAGACTTGCCGATGTCAGGGGAAACAATTCAGGTGGTAGGAGTCGCAAACAAAAGGCTGACTAGTCCCTTGACGGAACCAGTGTCTGTGAAGATAGGAAACCATATGAACGAACATCAGTTTGTGGTTTGTGATTCGAGTCCTGTATGTCTGTTAGGAAGGGATTTGCTGTGCAAATTGAACTGCACAATATACTGCACCCCGCAAGGAGTGGAGGTACAGACTACAGACGATGATGCTACTTTCAAAGTAGCCAATTCAAAATCCTGTGTAGAACTATATCCTACTCTGACAGTAGAGGATCTTCCCCAAGACTTAAGAGATGCAGTAGTGTCAGAGGTATGGGACTTCACAGGAGAAGAAATAGGATTGATTAAAGGGGTAGAACCAGTAAAAATAATGGTAAAGCCAAATGCCGAGTTTCCCAGAACGCCTCAATACAAATTGTCCCAAGAAACGATTGCAGGAATAAAACCTGTGATCGAGTCAATGATACAACAGGGAATACTGAAAGAAATCGTGGGTAGTCCCTGTAACTCCCCGATTATGGGTTTGCAGAAACCTAGCGGGAAGTTCAGGATAGTTCAGGATTTACGAAAAATTAACAATATAGTCGTTTCATGTTGTCCCGTGGTACCGAATCCATCAGTGATACTGTTTCAAATACCATGTCAAGCAGAATGGTTCACAGTGATAGATCTTTGTCAGGCCTTCTTTTCAATCCCATTGGATGAAGAGAGCAGATATATTTTCGCTTTTAAAATGGAAGATCGCGTTTTAACATGGTGTTGAATCCCACAAGGATTCACAGACAGCCCATCCATCTTCAACCAGTTGTTGAAGAAGAATCTCGAAAATCTAGTACTGCCGCAGAATTCGGTTCTGGTCCAGTACATAGATGACCTACTTGTTGCGTCAGAGACTGAGGAAGCTTGTAAAGTAGATTCCATTGCCTTATTGAACCATTTAGCTGAAAATGGACATAAGGTATCTCCGAGCAAGTTGCAGTACTGTCTGACAGAAGTACAGTATTTGGGGCACCGGTTAGAAAAGGGAAAACGCAAGGTGTCCCCAGAGAGGATTGAGGCAATAATGAAGATGAATGCGCCTACGACACAGAGAGAAGTTCGGATGTTTCTAGGAATGGTTGGTTATTGTCGACAGTGGATAGTTAACTTTTCACTGAAAGCAAAACCCTTACAGAAACTGACGCACAAGGAGGTGAGTGATCCGGTACCATGGGACGACGAATGCCTAGTGGCGTTCTTGCAGCTGAGAGACGACTTGTGTCGTGCTCCGGCTCTGGGGATGCCCGACTACGAGAAATCATTTTCACTCTATTGCTGTGAGAGGGAGGGATGTGCTTTGTCAGTCTTGGCACAGACCCACGGAAATGCCCGTAGACCAGTTGCATACTTTTTGGCTACATTAGATCCGGTAGCCGCAGCGTTGCCCGGATGTCTCAAATCCGTTGCTGCAACGGTTGTCAGCATTGAAAGGAGTGAGAGTATTGTGATGGGACATCCGTTAGTGGTGTATGTACCGCATTCTGTAGAATTGTTAATGACCAGGACGAAGACGCAGCATCTGACCAATAGCAGGCTCACGCGCTACGAGCAAGTTATCCTTGCCGCGGAGAACGTGACCCTCAGGAGATGCTCTGTCTTGAATCCTGGTACTTTGATGCCATTACCTACTGTAATAGAAGGCGAAGGATGTGAAGACCACGATTGCCTTGATGTGACTGAACGATGCACGAAACCCAGACCAGATATTGTGGATGAGCCGTTGTCTGACCCTGATGAGATTTACTTTGTCGATGGCTCATGTTTAAGAGACTATACTGGTCGGTTGAGAGCAGCTTATGCTGTTTGTACCATTACAGGAGTTGTGGAAGCCGCTTGCCTGGAAGGAGTACATTCCGCACAGGTAGCAGAAATCATTGCCCTAACTCGTGCCTGCATAGCAGGAAACGGATAGAGAGTCACCATATACACTGACAGCCAATATGGTTTCGGTGTGGTTCACGATTTCGGGCAGTTGTGGTCTCAGAGAGGTTACATGACCTCCTCTGGTTCGCCCATTCGAAATGGAGAATTTGTGCGATTGTTGTTAGAAGCATTACAAGGTCCAGTTGCCATAGCAATAGTAAAATGTGTAGCTCATACTAAGAATACAGATTTTGTATCACAAGGCAACAGGTACGCTGATGAGGTCGCACGCTATTGTGCGGAACAAAATTATTCTTTCTCAAAAGTTGAAATTGATGGTGCTGAAGAAAAGACAGAATTAAGCATGATGTTAGAGACTGTAGACACTTGGGAGGATTTAAGAGTGATGCAGGAGAACGCACCTGAAGCAGAGAAAAAGGCATGGGAAATAGCAGGTTGCGTGAGAAGCGAGATGGATTTTTGGATTTCAGCAGATGGGAGGGCTGTGTTACCGGAGGAACTAGCGAATCCCTTGGCAAGGCAAATACATGGTCCAGTGCACCTAGGAAGAGATGCTATGATGAGAGTGTTTAGGCAGACTTGGTATTGCCCAAAATTTAGAATAGCAGCAGAATCAGTATGCAAGCGATGTGTTACCTGCCAACAACTGAACGTAGGCAAAAGAACACCAGTCACACTGAGTCACATTGGGAGGTCGGGGGGCCTTTCAATAGAATGCAATTAGACTTTATTGAAATGCCAAGAGTTAACCGCCTTAGGTATGTGTTGGTGGTTGTATGTATATTTTCCAGATGGGTTGAAGCGTACCCTACACGTAGGTGCGATACACTCACAGTAGCTAAATTGTTGCTCAGGGAGCTGATACCGCGCTTCGGGGTGCCTGCCTCTCTGGAATCGGACAGAGGAAAACATTTTAACAGCGAAATAGTGAAGATGTTATGCTCCACATTAAAGATCGACCAGAAACTGCATTGTAGTTATCGACCAGAAGCCTCAGGGATTGTGGAACAAGTAAACGGCACTCTGAAGAATAGATTGGCTAAAGTTTGTGCATCCACATCTTTGAGTTGGCCAGATGCTCTTCCTTTAGTGCTCATGAGCATGCGCAGCACACCTGACAGGAGGACAGGTCTCTCTCCACACGAGATTCTGATGGGGAGGGCCATGAGACTTCCCACGGTTCCAACTGCTGCCCTATTGAATATTACAGATGATCTGATCTTGGATTATTGTAAGGGACTGTCTGACGCCATCCATTCTGTGTCCCTTCAGGTGCAGGCGGCTGAAGTTCCAGCATCAAGGAATCTGTGTCATGATCTGAACCCAGGGGATTGGGTGCTGGTCAAGAAGCACGTCCGGAAGAACTGCCTAGATGTACGCTGGCGTGGGCCCTTTCAGGTAATCCTGATCACGAACACCGCGGTGAAGTGCGGAGGGCTGCCAAATTGGATCCATGCATCCCATACTCGAAGAGTTCCAGCACCTCTAGAAGAAACAGCTCCTATCCCAGACGAAAGTTCAGTCGTGGAAGAAGAGTCACAAGAGGGGATTGGATCAGCTGAGGGGGTGTCGGAAGAAGGTGGGAACGCATCGGATCCAGAAGAGGAGAGAAGACAGGACGGCAGTGAGACTGAAGACGCAACTGAAGGGGAGAGCTGCAGTGAATACGACTCAGACACAGATCAGTACCAGAGCGACCAAGAACCGAGTGTGAGGACGAGAAATAGGAGAACAAGGCTTGGAGCTGCCACTTGGCCGGAAAGAAGAAGGAGGCTAAGTTTAAGGTCGGCTCAGGAAGAAACGCTTGCTCCTATATCCGAAGACTCGGATCCAGAAGAAGATACCCAGGATCAAGCCAAGGAAGGTCCTAGAAGATCAAGGAGGGTGAGAGTGCCTAGCAGAAGGTACTCTACTCCTGATTGGACCTACCTCGTTGCAGATGTCCGTGGGACACAGAACCGGGAGGATCAGGGAAGTGAGCCTGATCAGAACTGATCCGATCATCACAGTGCAAATAAGATTCCTGCTATCAGGAGCGGAGGCCGAAAGGTTGCTGACACTCAACATCGTCTATCCTCCTCTCCTGAGTGGAATAAGAAAATTGATTTTAGAGACAGTTGATTTTCCGGTTTGCTGTTCACGATATCCAGTGTTGGAGGGAACTCTTCTTCGACTGGAAATGCTTGAGCGAGTAGTGGAAGTTCTTGGAACACTCATTGTCTTGGATTAATACCTTGTTGTAAATGTCTTCAAAGGGGCGTAGAACTGGGAAAGTGAAGAAGGTGATCTTGGTCAGAACGGACCCCTTTGTAACTGTGGATGTAGAACTGATAGTACCAGGAGTGGAGATTGAAAAGACATTAACTCTTCATTTTGTTCGTCCACTTGTCCAGAGTGAAATAAGGAGAATAATCCTAGAGACAGTCGAATTCCCATGTTGCTGCAAGGAATGCCCAATACTTGAGGGAATGTTTCTTCGAATGGACATTTATGAAGACGTAGTGTCACTCCTTGCAACATTCATAGATTCTGATTGATAAAAGACTTTTGAAAAGGACTTTGTAAAATATTGCTGCAAGATAACCTAGCGCCGAGTGGAAGAAGAAACTGACAGGGTCTCCCTTTTAGAGGATGGAGAAGGGCTAGGGTTGTCTATTTCCTACAGGACTTTTAAATTGTTTTGCGGAGCAAATTGTCAGCTTCTAAGTGTTCAAAAGAGAGACATTGTTTGAAAGAAAGTTTTTGTTCGGAGAGAAGGAGAAGTTGATGCTGGAAGAACATCCAAAGCTACACTGTTTGAGATCATGGAGGCTGGCAACCCGAACCGCAGGGCAAAATGTATAGTTGGCACACTTTTAGGGGTGGTGATTTCACTTATAGTTTTAGTGGTTACTGTGTCATACATAGTGGGACATGAGAGAGATGCAACTGAAGTCAAGGAAGTTAAGGGAGTGCCAACACAGAGAACAATCACTGTTAATAGTAAGGGAAACATCAATGATAAAGACAAAGTGTTGTTAGATGCGGAAATAAAAAGATTACACACAGACGAATCACAGGGAAACTTCAGGTCAAATGCTTATGCCAAATTGCTTTACGAATACATTGATGTCATGGAGGCGAAGAATTGCTACGTTTGTATGCAATTACCAGCTTCGGTGGAGGAGGGTATCAGATACCATCATCTTCCATTGACATATGGAATTACATGTAGTTTATTGTTAAGCATATTCTATGGACGAGAGGGGTTCGAGTATTATTTCTCGAACTTTGACTCGACATTGCCAGAGGTCCCAAATTACAAGCATCTGAACAAGTGGGACTATTACAAGAGCGAAGACAGATTACACAAATGGTTCATTCCATGGAAAACGTTAGATACTTCACATGCCCGAAGAAATAATTTGACTTGTCAAGTGTCAGAAATTGAGAAAAAGTTTATAGGGCAGGTGGATACTAGATACAGGAGGCAGAAGATTCTAAAGGCTTCATGGCAATGGGAAACAGATTGGACCAAGGAAGAAAGGATACACCAAAAAAAGGGTAGCTTTGGTCCAATTGCTTTAGACAAGGAGAAATGGGGGAAACTGTGCATTCACAGGAGTTACTCATATTATGAGAATCTGTATGTAGGTCAAGTCAGTTGTGAACATGCTTTTCAATTGGAGTACTACTCCAAAGACTTTCTGAAAGAGATGCAAGCAATTCCAAATGTATATTTTGTATGTGGAAGAAATGCCTATGTGAAGCTACCAGATAATTGGTACGGATCATGCTATCTGGCAATTGTCTTCCCCAAAATATATCATGTTGAGAATTTAGAAACGACAAAGAAAGGAATACCAACTAGAGGGAAGAGAGGGCTAGGCGCAGCAGAAGTAATTGGGGATGTATTCGGTGCTGCATTCCCTATCTTGGGAGTGATACTGAATGACATCAAAATTAGGAGATTAGCTACAGTCGTAGATAGGTTATCTGCCAGTACTGCTAGATCATTAATGCTGGTGGAGGGTGAGATGCAATCGATAAGGGCAATGGTTCTTCAGAACCGACTTGCTCTAGACGTTCTGTTAGCCAAAGAGGGCGGAGTCTGTAAGGCTTTGAAGGTCCAGGAATGCTGCACTTACATTCCGGACAATTCAAAACCTCTAGAAAAATACATACGAAACATCACTGCGATACACCACGAAATTGAGGATCTGACAAAGATAAACGTGTGGGAAAAAGTAGGTCATGGAATGGGTAAAGTTGGAGGTTGGTTTGCCAACCTAGGAAAGGGTATCGTTTGGTACATACTGAAACCCATCATCATAATTGTGATTTGTGTAATCACTTTGTGGGGATTGGTGCGTTTGTATCAGTGGTATAAAGCAAACAGATTGCAGAGATCTATGAGAGAACCGGAGAAAAGGTTGACAGCGATGCAAGATACACAATATAAGAGTCTGAAGGCATTGGAGACAATGAAAAGAAGTGGTACTGCCACGACTTCACTTTGAAGAGTCCTACATTTTTGTGATGGTGTTTTGATGGTGATGACCCCTGAAGGTCATCAAAGGGGGGACTGAGAGAGCACTAGTCTGAGAAAAAAATGTATAAGTGCACCATATTTACAAGCACGTAGTTAGTTTAAATATACTTTGCACAAGAGTGTCTTATATTTAGTAGTGAAATGTATAGAGTGTTCAAGTAGGGTAACAATAATCATAACAGTGTGAGACTAATGTAGAAATGTTGGAATGAATATGAAAACCTCACGTTCTCATGTTAAAGGAATCATGTAAGAGTTAAGTGGAACCTTGCAAACCAGTTAAATTGTGTAGGCCTCATGGCAATTCACAGAAAATCTAAACGTGCTGCTAAAATAATGTGAGGTGGGGTTAACGTGGTTCTTCCAAAATGTATTATCGAATTTAGTTTTGAAATATATGCTTTATAGATGTGTACTTTAAGAAACGTATGTTAGTTAAGAATGCTGTTTAAATCAAGTTAAATGTTTTCAGAGTGCAGGGACCCGCTTCATGTAAATCAAGTAGGCTCGAACTGATAATGATGTTCCTTTGATCTGAAATGTGCTTGTTAGAGAAGAAGTCGAGAGGCGCCAAGTACTGTGCTTTCCATATGCTTTACGACCTATAGATATGGGGGAGCCTGGAATTTGAGGCCCACTGTAGGATGGCCTGTATGCAGGTGCGAGAGGTCCTAATCAGTCGAAATGAATGGAGCTTTGTTCAGTTGGGCTTGGCGCAGGCCTGTAGGAGTCTTCAGGAATTTCAGGGGGTATCGGCGCACTGGAGAAGAAGCCTGGGAACCAAGGTCAACTTTAACGAGGGTCTTGAAGAGTACCATCATGGAGTTTACCGCGCAAAGATGTACCACGTGAGGGGCGTCCCAAGGGGCGTTCCTATCGGAAATGTGATTTTGTATTAGGGAAAGCGACCCGGGAGGAGAGTAGAGCAGATGATTTTGGGAGCCTAAGGAAGCGGATGGGTAGGCAGATAGGCTGATCAGGAGAGACCCATTATCAGAGAAGAGACAAAGAGAAGTGCGTGATCTTCTTAGGAAGTCACCACGGCTGACACCTTTTGGGGTAAAGATCTTGTTAAGTAGGGATGTCACTTAGTCTAGTGTAGGGACAGACTAACCTGAATTTTCTTTTCTGTAATGACTCTTAGGTTGCAACTTATATCGATCCTTGCAAACCTAATGATCTTTGAACTTGTACTCATTATTCTGTTTTGTAGACTCAGATTATTCAAAGAATTCATGTTCATTGTGATACCAGTATATCTCTTGAATCTCATCTTGAGAAGTTTGTATCTTCAGTTATCTTTGGTTTTATATTACATTTTCAAAACTTAATCCTGGTCAGTGGTCATTTAGAGTGGTGTAAGTTCTTAATTGATTGACCTAGTGTTTGATTGCCTTTTACTCAATGACAGGTACCAATGATCCAGTCGACTTGGTTTAGGATCTGGTAAGGTAACTAGTAACCAGTAATCCCGCGTTAACACCTGTATGCTGTTTTAGATTTGCCTATCCGCTCATGTCCGTGTCATGTTCTTTCTGAGGGCTCAGAACTCGTGACTGGACTTTTTAGTCAGCCACCATCTTTTCCCCTTTGTGTTTTTTAAATTATTACAGTCCTGCCAATCCAGTCCTTTGCCCTTGAAAGGTGATTTTGGCTGTGCTGATCCATCAAAACCGCTATGCATCTGCGACTTTGCACCGATTGGAACCAAAGCATTGCCCTTCAATGCAGTAGCTGATTAACAACATGATTTTGACAGAAATCGTGGCTCGACAATGACAGTCTGACTTTATCGTAAAGGGGTTCATCAACTAAACCTTCATTGACTGGGCGGATCAAAACCTACGCATCACCTCCATCCACTAGAACAATGACAATGCATCACCGCCCCTGCTCCTCGCATCGAGTTTTTTGCATCAACTCTTCCTCAATCTTTTCAGCATCATATGCGCGAGTCCTGTAGCCACACACAGGAAAGCTTGATTCCAGTGGCACAGTGTGCCCAGGACCCACGTCTGGGCATACCTGGCGCACTTGGGGCGAGAAAGCAAAAGACACACAAGAGGGGTGAAACCCCGAAACCGGTCCTAGGATGCTTGTTTCCGGTCCAGGGAGGACCTGGCTTGGCTGTTCGGGCTGGACTGTACCCATGAGGCGCAGGGTCAAGACTAATTTGCATATGGCCAGAATCTAAACTGGGGTGGCATGGTGAGCAAAAGAATGATGAATTTAACCCAGGTCTCTTGACTGGGGGTGAATGTTTTGATTTGTTCTGAATTATGTCCATCAATTGTGTGTCTTTTTCTTTCTCACCCTAAGTGCGTCAGGAATGCCCAGACATGGGTCCTGGGCTCACTGTGCCACTGGAATCAAGCTATCCTGGCAGAAGAGGGGTGAAACCCCAAAACAGGTCCTATGATGCTTGTTTCCTGTCGAGGGAGGACCTGGCTTGGCAGTTCGGGCTGGACTGTTCCCATGAGGCACAGGGTCAAGACTGATTTGCATATAGCCAGGTCTAAACTGGGGTGGCATGGTGAGCAAAAGAATGATGGTTTAAACCCTATCTCTTGACTGGGGGTGAATGTTTTTATTTGTTCTGCATTCTGTTCATCAATTGTGTGTCTTTTGCTTTCTCGCCCTAAGTGCGCAAGGCATGCCCAGGCATGGGTCCCGCGCTCACTGTGCCACTGGAATCCATCCCTCGGAGCGGCACAAGGGTAGCACTAAGGTATTGCTCCATGAAGCGGTAACTATACCGCTGGGAACACCCTTCGCTTGCCAGCTCATGAGGCACGATAGATGTGTCTTATCAAGACCAGATTAGGTCAGATTTTTTCGCGCTTCCCATTGGGCCCACTCAAGCCCGGAAGCTTAACTTGGTAGCCGATTTTTGCTACTTAGTTATAGGACTACAGACATATATTCTTTAGAATTCAAAATTGAGTATTTTTTTCTGTAGGGACCATCAGAGGTCCTGATGAATAAGTAGTAGAGGACTACTTTCAAAACATGTTGACCAGGTAGTAAGCAATTTGGTCTACCAACAAAACCCCCCTTTTTAACGTTCCCAGCCAGAGAAGATAATAAATTTCATTTTTTTCTACTAGCCAGGGAATTTTTAAAACTTTGCATTCACATATACAGGTCCCTACACTTCACTGATATCACCTACACTGCACCAAACATAGCCTATCATCACACCAACTAGTGCTCCCACGTAGTTAGTAGGTCGCAGCACGCCCGCCCCGTAGAGGGACGGGAAGACCCCTATGATGAAGCATGACTCTAAGGGGTTCTTAGTGTGTGAGGGGTATTTTAAAAGCACATAGTGCCCTCATCTTGTCAGTACAAGAGAGGGCCACGTCTCACATTTTAGATCGTAATCTCTATTATTTAAAAATATTCACCTACACATTGATAGAATCTTGTTGTTTATACAGATCAGTAAGGAGGGTGATTCTATCATTACCTTTATACGTCCTCTACTGTTGTTTTGGATTTGCATATGGCCAGGTCTGAACTGGGGTGGCATGGTGAGCAAAAGGATGATGGATTTAACCCAGATCTCTTGACTGGTGGTGAATGTTTTGATTTGTTCTGCATTCCGTCCATCAATTGTGTGTCTTTAACCTACAATTGGAGACATTGACATCTGATGATCAAGATTCCGAAAATGACACATCACCAAATAATACAAAAGACCGAGCTCGACTTAGCTGACTCGAAAACCCAAATATATCATCTAGAAACCAACCAGAATGGAACCATTTGGAAAGGGTCACACCCATCAATAACAATACAGCAGCGGTTTTTACTGCTCCAATGTTTTCCACACATCATAACAACACAAAAATACATGAAAGTATAATTACATCTAGGGCAGACAGGACCATTGTGATTACATTCCCCTTATCAGAAAACAATACTGTTAATAAGCAATACTGTGAAAGGGACATTGTTTCGGCTCCCATTGATGACAAAGAATTTAGAAATGATAATGCAAATAATGATAATGCAAAAAATAAAAGGAAAATTCAGGACTATCTAAGTGAAACATTGTACGATCGCATCTTATCTTCCACAGCCAAGGATAGTGACCGGTGGGGGGGAGCTAGAGGGCGCACGAGCAGCATGGCCGCACTTGTGCGAGGCTCCTGCAGCCTGTGCCGATATCCTGCTATAATCCTTTCTTTACCACCTCCGACGCCGATAAAATTTGGTGGGATTGCTGAGAACCGGTGAACTGACGCTCGGTGAAATTTTGGAGTGAAACGGATCCGTGCTTGCAGAGATATCACAGCGGGAGTGCCCGACCGACTGCTGCGGTGGAGCCTGCGCTGCGTGAGGCTGGGCGCCACAACTACGCAATACCGGAGGAGCCCACGTGGTCTGTAGGCCCCGTCCTACGGGAGGCTGTGCGAGCGTCCCCAATTGCAGATCGGGACACTGGGGTGTATTGCGGAACACGCTGCTATCCAACCTGGCGGAACAAGACAGGTCGGAGACAAAACTGTGCTGACTGCCTGGCGCTCGAAATATTCACGGGCAGGACTTAGGCGCCTGAGAGTCACCGAGCTGGTGGTGAGTGCGGGAAGGGGGGCACTTCGCCATCTGCCTTGCCGGCCTATTTCCTCCTACCTGCCACTTGATCCCCCGCTGGAGGGAGCGAGGCGGGCTGCTCCACAGAGTACTGTTCGGGGCAGTACTGCTGAAGACACATTGGCGCCGAAAATAGGTCGGAACACGCAGTGGGAGAGAGCGGCCGTTGGATCCCCCGACGTGGCTGGGGCACTGTGGCCATGATCTGAGTGACGGATATTTTTGCTGGTGGGCTGGGAGCAAGAACTATACTGACGGAGACAAGCAGTGCGGAAAGTGCAGATCGTGATACTTTGGTGTATACCTGCTCAGTGGACCGATACTGCTGGACTAGCGGTGAGACACACCACGTGCCAATCAATGAGGAACAGTGACTAATAATCGCATGGTACACTATTCATTGCAATATCGTGGAACTAGGCACGGAGACGGTGCTCCCCCTACTGCTGCACGGAGTGGAATGCCTATGCTGGTGAGGTCCTTGCAGGGGAGATTGTAGACGAGAGGGTGAAAGCTGGAGCCTATTTGAGAACCGCTTGCCACTGCACTACGCTAGCCGCGGCGAAGGTGGCTGAGTGATTCCGAGGGACTGATCCCTGGCCCTTTGTGCTGGGACTTTTCGAGACTTGGCCAGTTCTACCCTGCATGCTGGTTGCATCATAGCGTGCCGAGACATACAAGTGGGAAAAAAAGAGCAATTTACCGACTACAAATTATTTTGAACCCACTATTCAGGGGAAAACAAACCAAGTGATACTCCTAGGTAGTTGGGGTATATATCATTCGTACCCTTTTAATTTATTTTTTGAAATGTGAGCGTCTCATAAGAAAAGGACACTTTATGTTCTCTCACAATTGCCAATTTTTCATCATATTTACAAATATACAATACATTTAAACGATACAACACTTACATATACAAACTTTCTTTTAAATATATACAGACTATTATTTCTCAAAAAAAGACAAGAGTCAAGCTTTCGACTCACAAAATGATTCAACTACAAACAAATGCAGCCAATGTTTTTCAAACAATTAATACACCATAAATTAATTCTGTGGTCTATTAAGCAACTAATAGCTAATCTTTTTCCTGTGTGCCGACGCGTTTTGAACTCGATGTATTCAATTGTCGAGTTCTCCTCAGGGCTCGGTCTCTTGGATTTTTCTAGAAATGTATAAAACAAAGTGTTTTTACTTTTTAATCCATAAACCGTCTGCTTTTCAGCTAAGTACTCTAGTGTCACCATTTTTACCTTTGTCCCAGCAGCCGCCGGTCCGCAGGTACTTTGTTTACATTCAACTGGGGTTAATTGGACCTGTAAATGAGTGAGGACAAGATGTAACTTCCTCCTCAGTTTGAATACAAACGAAAAAGCACGTATTTTAACTAGGCATACCTCAAAGTGTAGGCAGGGATCTTGTGTGGACCCTCAGAATGACTTTATCTGTTTTTCACGGTATTTTGGCTGCCTAGAAATGACAATGCATTACTTGAAAATTTGTGTCCGATAAAATGTGGACTAGAGAAGGAGTTCAAAACTGGAAGAGGCATACCTGGCGTTGTCGCCGGTTTCCACTTAGGCTGCAGCATCTCTCTGTGTGTTCTGCGTGACAGCCTGAAAGTAACAATAAAGTACTAAAAAATATTGTCCGATTCAAATTAGACTTACAAGGGCGTTCAACACTCGGCGAGGCATACCTGGCGTTCACGCCGATTTCGACTTGGGCTGCAGCGTCTCTCTATGTTTTCTGCTCGTATTTCAATATTCTAATCTTCAATCGGGATACCCGCTACTCTCCTGTATGTATAAAAATTAATTTAGACTCTGGACGCCAAGGTGGAGTCATTGCTTGAAGCTACATCTTGGGTGACACTTACTTTCAACCGCGGCAATCCGGCGACTTCCTTAGTAAGTCTGTGGATGCGGCGGCCATCTTCTAAGGGCTTTTTAAACATAAGCGTTACTGGGTGACAAATCCTGTTTCCTGTGGCTGCCATCTTTAAGAGGGTTTCTAGTATTGGAAAGGAATGTGTGAAATCTGATTGGAATATGGAGGTTCATTGGCCTGATGAATTTTTAGTGTGTATATCATTATTCATCATACAATTCTTCTTTCTGGCCCCATATTTAAAATTCAATATTGATTTATCGCGTCTGGTATATTACAACCTTGCAATTTCTATTCTTATCAGTCTTTTTTCTGTACAAGGAAGAAATTAACTGTCCTTCAGTACATGTGATCTCCACATCGTTATCAATAATCCATACAGTGGAAATATCAAACAATGGTTTCGTTATATCGAGGACGTGTGGCTCCTGTGGCAGGGGAGCCACACCGAATTGACTCAGTTCCATGCATGGTTAAATGCCAAACATTTGGATATAAAATTTTCAATGGAACATAGCGATAGGCGAATGACTTTTCTAGATGTGGAGATCACATGTACTGAAGGACGGTTAATTTCTTCCTTGTACAGAAAAAAGACTGATAAGAACACCATGTTACATCATCAAAGTGCCCACCCTAGAAACCTGAAGTCCAATCTACCTTATGGTCAAATGCTTCGAATTAGGAGAAATTGTACAGTGCCTGCAGACTATGAAAGACATGCGAGCCGATTTTGCTAGGAATTAACAGAGCGAGGATACCCAAAAAAGCTGTTGAGGCATTCATTCAAGAGGGCACGGTATACACCCCTAGAATGTCTGCTTCAGACTAGAATTAAACCTGAATTGGACCGATTGGTCTGTGTAACAACCTTTGGGTCCGATGCCAACAAATTGAGACAGGTGGTCTTACAAAACTGGTACCTCTTGGAAAATTTGGACTGCCCTTTTCCACGTCCGCTTTTTGCATACCGCAAAAATAGAAGTATCAGGCAACAATTAGTGAGGGCAGATATTGCACTACCTAAGCCTAAAAGTGACTTGTTGTCCAAATGGGGGATGAAACCAGTGGAGGGACACCACAAATGTGGTTCCTGTGTGGCATGTGGAAACACATTGGAAGGGAAGGAATTCCAACATGGAAGTGTTAGATGGAAACATTTGCATTTTTCTAACTGTAGAACACGCAATGTCGTGTACGTCATTGTGTGTCCATGCCAAAAGCTTTATATTGGCAAGACAACACAGCAAGTGAATACAAGGATGACGCAGCATAAATCAAGGTTAAAAAATAAAATGTTAACCGCCCGATGGTCGAACATTTCATCGAGAAGAACCACACTGAAAACGACTTCAAGTGGTCTGTCTTGTATGTTCTGCAACAAATCTGGCCCATGGATCCAGACGAAATACTGTTGCAAAAGGAGGCATATTAAATACTTAAATTCAATACCGCGCTACATGGTATGAATTCGCTATCAGAAATTGCAAGGTTGTAATATACCAGACGCGATAAATCAATATTGAATTTTAAATATGGGGCCAGAAAGAAGAATTGTATGATGAATAATGATATACACACTAAAAATTCATCAGGCCAATGAACCTCCATATTCCAATCAGATTTCACACATTCCTTTCCAATACTAGAAACCCTCTTAAAGATGGCCGCCACAGGAAACAGGATTTGCCACCCAGTAACGCTTATGTTTAAAAAGCCTTAGAAGATGGCCGCCGCATCCACAGACTTACTAAGGAAGTCGCCGGATTGCCGCGGTTGAAAGTAAGTGTCACCCAAGATGTAGCTTCAAGCAATGACTCCACCTTGGCGTCCAGAGTCTAAATTAATTTGTATACATACAGGAGAGTAGCGGGTATCCGATTAAAGATTACAATATTGAAATACGAGCAGAACACATAGAGAGACGCTGCAGGCCAAGTCGAAATCGGCGTGAACGCTAGGTATGCCTCGCCGAGTGTTGAACGCCCTTGTAAGTCTAAATTGAATCGGACAATATTTTTTAGTACTTTATTGTTACTTTCAGGCTGTCACGCAGAACACACAGAGAGACGCTGCAGCCTAAGTGGAAACCGGCGACAACGCCAGGTATGCCTCTTCCAGTTTTGAACTCCTTCTCTAGTCCACATTTTATCGGACACAAATTTTCAAGTAATGCATTGTCATTTCTAGGCAGCCAAAATACTGTGAAGAACAGATAAAGTCATTCTGAGGGTCCAGACAAGATCCCTGCCTACACTTTGAGGTATGCCTAGTTAAAATATGTGCTTTTTCATTTGTATTCAAACTGAGGAGGAAGTTACATCTTGTCCTCACTCATTTACAGGTCCAATTAACCCCAGTTGAATGTAAACAAAGTATCTGCGGACCGGCGGCTGCTTGGACAAAGGTAAAAATGGTGACACTAGAGTACTTAGCTGAAAAGCAGACGGATTATGGATTAATAAGTAAAAACACTTTGTTTTATACATTTCTAGAAAAATCCAAGAGACCGAGCCCTGAGGAGAACTCGACAATTGAATATATCGAGTTCGAAACGCGTCGGCACACAGAAAAAGATTAGCTATTAGTTGCTTAATAGACCACAGAATTAATTTATGGTGTATTAATTGTTTAAAAAACATTGGCTGCATTTGTTTGTAGTTGAATCATTTTGTGAGTCAAAAGCTTGACTCTTGTCTTTTTTTGAGAAATAATAGTCTGTATATATTTAAAAGAAAGTTTGTATATGTAAGTGTTGTATCGTTTAAATGTATTGTATATTTGTATATATGATGAAAAATTGGTAATTGTGAGAGAACATAAAGTGTCCTTTTCATATGAGACGCTCACATTTCAAAAAATAAATTAAAAGGGTACGAATGATATATACCCCAACTACCTGGGGGTATCACTTGGTTTGTTTTCCCCTGAATAGTGGGTTCAAAATAATTTGTAGTCGGTAAATTGCTCTTTTTTTCCCAATTATAAATGGTCCAACTGACTACAATTCCCAGGACCTAACTCCCCTTGCTTCCCGACACATACAAGTGAGCATAGAGATCTGCGTGCACGTGTGCTGATGCCAGTGAAGCGCTTTTGAGGGGCCACAGCTACGCTTAACGGACTCGGTGCTGGCTTGGTGGATCGTTAACGGTCTGTTTTTGCACTAGTTCATGACGGAGGCCTCTGGATCGCCCAGTGGCGGAGGGGGTAAGGGGACCTCTGTCACCAGAGTTCGATCAGCTAATGGCGCTCAAATGGGGCGGCAGGACACCAGGCAGGCGAAAATATCCTTTGACTCGGCTCAACCGCCGAAGAAAAACGCGAGAGTGGAGTCGGACTCTGGAGGGCCTCACAGCGCTTCCACAGCCGGGCCTAGTCGTGACACGGATATGCCGGTTATGCACCTTCTGCTGCAGGAGATGAAGCAAGGGTTCGCGACGGTGGTGGACAAGGTAAATCGTCTATCCTCCAGAATGGACGCTATTGTACAAAAGATGGACGTGCACGAAGAACGCATTACGCAGGCGGAGAGGAGAATCTCGGAAAATGATGATACCACGGCGTCGCATGCTACGCGGCTGACGAGAATGGACAACATCCTCTGGGTAATAGCGGCAAAGAACGAAGAGTTGGAAGCACGCAGCCGTCGCAATAATGTACGCGTGGTTGGTGTGCCGGAATCGACAAACACAGGGCGGATGGAGGACTATGTGGAGCGGATTCTAAAGACGGCGGTGGGGGAGGAAGCCTATTCACAGCAATTCATCGTCGAGAGGGCACATCGCTCTCTGGGTCTTCAACCACAACCAGGTGCACCGCCCAGACCGATCATAGCACGGCTACTGAATTATAGAGACCGAGATACAGCGCTGCGAGCTGCAAGGAACACAAAACAGCTGACATGTGATGGAGTGAATTTTTCCTTATACCCAGATTTCATACCAATGGTGCAAGACCAGCGACGGAAGTTTCTGGATGTGAAAAAGAAACTTAGAGCCCTACAAATTGACTATGCATTACTATACCCTGCAAAACTAATCGTCACTCATCAGGCGAAACAACACTTCTTTCTGAATCCACAACAGGCTGAGGACTTCCTGAAACGGCTGAGAAGTGAGCGAGGACAACGTCGAGCAGAAGAGGAAGCGGAGGAGGAAGGAGACTAACATTTCAGTGATCATTGTTGACCTTTATTGCTGCCTGAAGGGTGACAAGTCTGGGTCATTTTGAATACCATCCGCTGGGCTGCCGAAATGGGGACTCTGCAAGGACACTGCTACTGTGCATACAAGATGATGCTGAAATCGGCGTTTGGACTAATGGTGGTAATGTATGCCAGGCGACACCCCCTTCCCTCGATGAACCCTCCGTGGGGAGGTTCGGATCAAAGGGCGGGGCAAAGGGGGTGGTGAAGTGCGTACTTTAGATGACCCCACTAGGGAGTACCCCATTGACACTGTTTTTTGCACTGCAGCTAATTGGGGGTTTGCTGGCGGTGATGAGGGAGGTGGGGGGGAGGTTTGCTGGAGAGTTGGGATTGCTTCAGTGGGAGGGGGGTGGGCTAAGGATGCACACAATATGTATGTTTAGAATAGTTTTCGGGAGGTTAAGGATTGAAAATGCTAGGATAGTGCATGGTTGGGGAAGGAGGATGTTCGATCGGATGTTTGGAATGGGTGGGGGGAGGTAGGGGATGAGGGGTGTGGTTGTGGAGGTTGGTTACTACGGGCAATGGTTACACAGGAAATTGCATGTCCATTGGAGAGATTGCTGTGAGATGGTTGGCGGGTGGTTAGAACGGGTGGGGATGTGTGTCGTTTTATCTGTCG
This sequence comes from Lissotriton helveticus, assembly GCF_964261635.1. Classification (NCBI taxonomy): domain Eukaryota; kingdom Metazoa; phylum Chordata; class Amphibia; order Caudata; family Salamandridae; genus Lissotriton; species Lissotriton helveticus. Next base: position 387,974,342 of record NC_136058.1, on the reverse strand, counting down.
CACATGCTCATGGCTGATAAGTCTGGGACTACACTATCGATATTGTCGTGGAATGTGCGGGGCATTATTGATGCTAGGAAAGGCAGGAATATACTTGCTTATCTGGATAGACATAATGTGCACATAGCACTGTTGCAGGAGACACATTTTAGGCCGTGTTTGGACCCCACATTTGCTAGAAAGTGGGCTATGATCAGGAAATTTTCATCATATTCCTCCTACTCACGGGGAACTGCGGTGTTGATCAAAAAAAACATTCCGTTTCAACTGATGGGTGAGATCCTGGACCCTAATGGTCGCTTTGTGCTATTGTGGGGGAGGCTGGGCACGGATACTGTTGTGATTGTGAGCTCTTATGCTCCTAATGTTGACACTCCGGATTTCTTTACGACACTTTGGGGACACATATTGGGGGTGGGTGCCACTCATGTCATTTGGGGGGGATTTTAATTTTACATTGATTCCTGGTATGGATAGGTCAGACGGTTGCGTGCAATATAACAGACAAGAACGAGATGTGCTGATGGGCCTTATAGAGGAGGCTGGGCTGGTGGATAGTTGGAGACACACGCATCATACAAAGAGGGAGGGCACGCACTTTACTTCACACACTAATACATGGGCCAGATTGGACTACTGCTTTGTGACGAGAGGACTTTGTGAAGGGATGGGGAAGGTGTTGCACTTGCCCAGAACTTACTCTGATCACTGCCCGGTGTTGCTGTCCCTCGCTATACCTGGTCATGATCGACAGAGGCCCCCCTGGAGAATGCTTCCATCCATACTACTAGATACGGTATTTAAGACTGAGTTGGGGGTTGAAATTGAGGAATTCTTTCCCAGGAACAAAGATTCGGTGGATAGTGTTGAAACGGTGTGGGAGGCATTCAAAGTCACGATCAGAGGGGTTTGCATATCCAAAGGCGGGGGGGTGCTGAGAGATATACAGAGGACACTGAATAGATTAGAGCACGAGCTGAGAGGATTAGAACTTGATATGGCGACGAGGCCGGACGCGGGATTGCATAGAACATTTAGAGATAAGCTAACCGAATATGAGGCAGAGGCGGCAAGGGAAGTCAACTTCAGGGGGAAATATTGGACTGCGCGTATATATTGCGAGGGTGAACGACCGGGCAAAGTATTGGCTGAGATGACGAGAAAACCACGCTTTAGCTCCAATGTATTAGAGATTGTCACGCAGGAAGGGGAAAGGTTTCGAGACACTGAGACGATTCAGAGGGAGTTTCTGCTGCATTATGGTCACCTTTATACTTCGCGACAGACACATGCAGAGGGCATGGGACACTTCCTTGATGACATTGCACTGTGCTGGCTCAGCGATGTGCATAGAACATTCCTTAGCGCGCGCCACTGGAGCTTGATGAGATCCGCGACGCGATTATGTCGATGGCTAATGGCAAAGCGACGGGACTGGACGGACTCCCTGCGGAGTTCTATAAATGTTACATAGAGATAATGGCACCGGTCCTTAGGGAAGTCTATGTAGAATCTTTGGAAGCTGGGACATTGCCGGGATCGATGAGGGAGGTGGTCATTACCTCTCTGTTGAAACCGGGGAAGGACCCGACAGACGCGGACTCCTATCGGCTGCTGTCGCTTATCAACTGCGATGCAAAAATTCTAGCCAAAGTCCTCGCAACGCGCCTCTCGCTGATTATGTCTAAATTGGTGTTGCCGGATCAGGCTGGCTTTGTGCCAGGCCGTGCTACCTCACATAATCTCAGGACGTTGTTCTCCTTAATACAGATGATTGCCCCGATATCCCAGTCGCTGCAATATTTTTAGATGCCACGAAGGCATTCGACTCGGTTGAGTGGCCGTATCTATTTAATATATTGCATAAAATGGGGTTTCCGAAAATATTTGTCAGCTGGGTGGAGCTCCTGTATACAGCACCGACGGCCAGAGTGGTAATTAATGGATTGCTGTCTGCCCCGATACCGATAACCAGAGGAACTAGAGAGGGATGTCCTCTCTCCCCACTGCTTTTCGCTATAGCGATACCGCCACTGGCATGTCGTATCCGACAATTGCACAGAGACAGTGCTTTTCGCTGCAATCAACGCCAGATTGGTGTGTCTTTGTATGCGGACAACATCACGATTTATGTTAAAGATCCGCAAACTAATCTTAACCCTATTTTGCGTGAGTTTCTAGTTTTTGGACGACTGTCAGTGGTGCACATAAATTGGAAAAAGTCTCAATTCTTCCCGCTCACGGGCGCTGTTCAGAAATTCCAATTGGACTACCCACTAGAATGGTGTGATTCAGACCTTAAATATCTGGGAATAGTGATATCCCTGGATAAGGAGGAGACGCTGAGGTTGACGGGGTAGCCATATCGAAACTGGCGGATAATGTTATGCGGTGGAAAGCACTGACGTTATCGATGGCAGGGCGCGCGTCGCTGATAAAGATGGTGGTATTGCCACAGTTTTTATACCTATTCCAGAACATACCCTATTTCCCTGGCACATTCTTTTTTAAACAGCTGAGGTCGGAACTTCTTAGTCTTTTCTGGGGAGCAAACAGCCACGGCTGCGTTGAAGCATTCTAACCCAGCCTTATGAGAATGGGGGTTTTGACGTGCCTGATTTCGATACCTATTATATTGCTGCCCAGGCACAATACGCCTATCACTGGATTAACCCCACGCCTTTTATGCAGCAAATTGCTGCAGAGGACTGGATCGCACATCCTCTCCCACTCAACAGCCTGATACAAGGCTCAGTGCGGGACATAGACACGCCGTTCACCACGGTGACTTGCACCATAGACGCTTGGACTCGAATTGCGAGGCTTCTTAATACCACGCACCTGTACTCACCTGTTCTGCCCCTTACGTATCACCCTGGTATATCGCTCCTACAGGAGGCGGGCTTTCAGTTAATGTGTAAACGCTTGCAGATTGCCACGTGGGGGAACCTATTCCTCAACGGACAATTCTGTACCAAGGAACAAATGTTTCAGGGTGTTATGCCTACTCCTTTGGAGGTCTTCTATTACGTCAGGCTTCGACAAGGGTTGAGAGCAGTCTTGCCTAACTTCCCGAAGGAACCTGATGCGGTTTTGCCACTGCATGCCTTGCTGACGTCCGATGGCCGCCATCTTGTATCCAGGTTGTATAACAATATCAGATTGCACCGCCAAGGGACTGAGAGCTCAGCTCGTAGACATTGGAGTGAGGATCTGGGCAAAGTTATAACTGACGATCAATGGCAATATTGTTGTGCCATTACTGCTAAAATTGGTAGCAGGTTGAAGGTTATTCATTTCAAGTTTTTACAACGATTTTATTATACACCTGCTAGAAAGCTACGCTATCGCTTAGCAGACAATGATAGATGTGACCGCTGCAGGGTGGAAGGGGCGGGATTCGTTCACCTGGCGTGGGAATGTCCTGGTGTGTACGACTATTGGCTGCAGGTACAGGAAGCCTTACAGACTATGACTGGAGAGGTAATCGATAAAGATCCGTTGATAATGCTGTTGGGATACACAAGGGATATACCTAAGACTGTTCGCAGGTTTATGGATGTTGCACTGCTACTGGCCAAGAGACGTGTTGCGTGCCGCTGGGGTAGAGGGAGGGCCCCAAAGTTTAAGGACTGGATTGCTATGATTTATTGCCAGGATCAAAACAATGTGTATAGTGACCGGATAGTGACCGGTGGCAAATAACATTAATACCCCAATACAACTCAAGAGGCAAGAAGGATATTCTAAATAGAGGAAATATCTTGAGGCTGTTACCCAAAATACGACCATTACGCTATATTAAATCGACAGACCTACTACTGATTATGTTTTTACCTAATGTAGACAACAACCACTCTGAGATAACAGTAACATCATGGAAGTCGGAGGAAGTAGTCAATCCAATTTTTAGTGCTAAAAAGCAATTTGAATTATGGGGCATATTGATTATGAAACACAAACCACAGCATTACCCAGCACCACTGGATCATCAGGAACATAGGCAGAGTATTTACACCCCTGTATACTCAAATACTCAATTTTGCAGAGTGCCCAAGGAACAACGGGCACAGATACTACGTATACAGCTACACTAATGGGAAAAAGCCAGAGCCAAAGGCGCTGGTCAGCGTCTGCATCAAAAACCTAAAAAATCCAATGACCAATGATTGAAACAACAGGTGCCTTGAAATCCGCTAAGCTAAACATATATTCCTGGAACATTGCGGGTGCAAAATCCAAACTCACAGATAGTACCATATTAGAAATCTGGCCTACATATGACATCATAGTACTACAAGAGACCTGGCTGTCAGGTCCATTCCAACTGCCAGGTTAAACATTACATCCGGTGGATGCTGATAAAACAAGTTGCTTTGGAAGGCTGAAAGACAGTCCATCGGTCTATATATCAAACAACCTCAAAGTAGAATCAGAACAGCTGTCGGTGACTACTACAAACATACTGGTAATGAAACTTAATTTTGGCAGAGATCATTGGACAACTTCGATAATCTTGTTCAACATCTATGCTCATCCAAATTCCCAAGAAAAATAGCTAACATTAACAAACTAATATACGAAATAGCTGAAGTAAGATAAAACACCCAAACTGGTAAATATTCATTCCAGGCGACTTTAATACACATCTTATTTACACACCAGATGGCGATGACCAGATAGCATCGGAAAATTAAATCTGGCTAGTAAATCACCAAGCAAGCCATCCTAGGAGTAAAACCAACAAAGTGGGTAAATCACTGGTCACCACCCTAGAATATTTTGGTTTGAGAGTAATCAATGGAAGAACACGGGTCGATAATACTCCAAATGTTATATATTACTGACTGATGTCTGGGTCAATAATTGACGACACTATTCTTTCCTTACCATTGCTACAACAATTAAGCATGTTTAAAATCAAATGTTCAATAAACAGCGACCACTCAATCCAGCAAATAGCTATAAACATAAACCCAGACAGATATCAGTTTGCACCAATAATCAGTGAAGGAAGTGAAGAAACAACTAAAAAACTACTGAATTGGTCATCTCACCTACTTCCAAAACTCGCAGATAAAGCAAAAAAGATCACGGAGGCTAGTACAGCGTTATCGCCAGCAGCATTAAAAGCCTGGACTGAATTTGTCATACAATTGACAAAACAAACCCCAACTTTAACATTAAGAGGGTTCAAAAACTACGCTTGTCCATTATCACAGAAGACCAGAGAATTGAGAATAGAAATGAGGAAGGCCAAAAAAACTCAGTGCACAAACAACTATATGGAAAAAACTAAAACAATTGAAGAAGAAATATAGAAACATGTCTGTCAGGAGAAGAAAAGATGACAGAAGAGTTTTGTATTAAGCTACTCTACAATTACAAATGACCAAACATCTAAGCCTTTTGGAAAATAATAAAGGGCTTAGACAAGGAAGTTAAAGTAACAACCTCATCAAATGTCACAGAAAAAGATTGGCCAGCTTATCTGACAAAATACTATTCTAATGAAGAACAGCTACAATTCAACAAAACCAACAAAGTCATTCAGTCACATATAACAAATAGCACCGAAACATCACCTCGTCTTGAGTACTTAATCTTCTCAGATCATACATATTGTACTCAATCAAGAGTGGAAAAAGTTATTAAAGGGGGCAGAGGTGACAGTGCCCAAACGGTATTCCACAAACAATATACAAATGGGATCCAAAATATTGGGCTAATCCGATAACAGAAGTGTTTAAAGAGGTGGAAAATATGGGTGTGGTCCCAGACATTTGGAGGGGATCAATAATAAATCCAATTTTTAAGGGCGGCAACAGAACAAAGCCAGCAAATTACAGACTAAGAGCACGTATTTACTCGGAAGCTAAATACTATGCTTCATTCATATTGGAAGATTTAATTGAATGGTCAAATACCAAGAATCTGATTCCATCCCAACAGAGAGGCTTCTGGAAAGGGTACGGTATCACAATTAATATGCTAACAGTTACAACAATTGCGGAAAAGGACAATTGTCTAAAGAAAAAACTGCAACTCTTCTTTATCGGTCTGAAAGCAGCTTTCGATCGGGTGTCCAGACCCCTCTCATGGGCAAAATTAAGACAAGGAGGCATTCAAGAAAAATCCTTAAGAGCAATTGAAATGTTATATACTGACACACAGATTCAAATTAAGGTGGGATATGGTACAAGAATAGCCAGAAATATACCAACTGCAAAGGGTCTAAAGCAAGGGTGCGTGCTAGCACCACACCTGTTTAATCTCTTTACTGCTGATTTATCCACCCACCTGGATCAAGTAAACTGCACCCTCCAAGACTAGGTCCATTAACGATATCTTATCTGTCGTACGCTGAGGATATTGTGTTGCTGAGTCACACGAAAGGAAGTGGGACTTCAAATATTAATTAAAGAAATTGTGGCTTTCACAAAACTCATCAATTTGTAAATGATCACAAAGACAAAAATCATGTCAATTGGAAATAATCCTGATGCTTCATTGAAAATAAAACTGGGTAACGGAACCATAGAAGAAGTCAGCACTTACAAATATCTAGGCTTCTACTTTGACAAGAACTTTCAGACACACGAGCGGTATATAATTAGAAAAAACACAACCCTATTACATGCCTTGCGCACTTGTAAAGAAACTGGATGGTCCTTCCTTCCAACCATTGCTCATTGTCATCAAAGCAAAATTGCTTCCCACTTTAACTTATGAGATTATGGCGATGCACGGTGAAGATTCTAATTTGCTGGACAGATTACGAATCAAAATATATAATTGTGTTTTTGGTCTTCCTTGTAATGCTTCACCTGCTCAAATCTGTTTGGAATTTGGATTGATCCAGCAAAATATAACAAGAAGATACCACTCAATCAAATCCTGGCATAAAATACAAAATAATCAGTCCAGATCTTTAATCAGCAATTTATGGCAACCACTGATTAACCATACAAACTCAAACTACAATAAATACTTGTTATCATCATTAGAAATAACCAATACGGGTGAAACACTTCACAAAAATGGCAGAAGGGGAAGAATGCGCAAATTAGTGTATGAGTTTTTTTCAATATTCCAAGCTAGCATATGCTCAAAGGTGAGAATACAACCACTGCCAAGAGTTGTAAAAACAGATAGGCATAAGTCTATCCTAAGGCACAAACACAATTTCCAACCTGAGCAATGCTAGCATATGTAAGTGTCCATATCAATAACACTCTTTTCCCAGTTGTAAAGTTTTTGTTTCTTCTTTATTGTTCCAAATTCATGTTTTCTTCATAATCTATCTTTTAACAGTTTCATCCAGCCACAGGGTAACCAAATCATAGAAAGTTATAAATAATAAACTAATATGGGTGATTTATGTGATTTAAATTTGATACATTCTACTTTTTGACATGCAATCAACAAAGCAGGAAAAACTCATTCACTAGTCAAAGATAAAAACATGTTCTCGATGCGATCCCATGCCTGGATGACAATTCAAACATACGTCGTCTTGCAACCGGCAGCATACCTACATTTAACGTATCCGGCCTATCTCAAGAAAAAGTTACTGGCTATACGCTTAGGAGAACTGCCATCATTAGCTGATAAACCCCCAAGGAAATACAACGGCCCAAAAACTTGCAGGTTATGTGGCACCCCATAAGAGGATTTTTTTGCATTTGGTTTGCATATGTCCCATACTAAATAATGCACGCCTTATACTCCTAAGGTGCTTATTTAACAAGAGGTGGATTCGTACCTGCAGAACAGCTATCATGAGGAGCCTTGACTCCACAGATCCTCATCTAAATTGCAAACTTTTCAAGTTTTTACAGTCACATGATAAAACAATCAAACAGAATTCCAAGGAGTTTGCACCAGTATAAGGAACTCTGCCTAAATAAATAGCTGATTGTGAGTAAAATACAACAATACAACAACCCCATAAGTATGAAACGCTGATACCTTGAATAAATTAAAACTAGTATTTAATTTTATACTGATGCATATGCCACTTTACAACAATCTAGATGAATACGAATGGCTACAATTGAAGGAAATGTAATAACAACATGCTGCGACGAAGAACGCTTTATTATCCTCTATTCTAGTAGTATCAACTAGCGCATTTTAGAAAACTGATTAATTTTAAAAGCAAAGTATTTCTTAATTACAAAATAATGTGCAGGGATCATGTAAAAAGGCGATGTATTTTATTGCAAACACATTTTATCTTGTATCAACTGTAAAATATTGTGATGTTTTTTATTAACTTATAAAAATAATAGTAACACTGGTTCCCTGATGAGCCAGACACTAGTTTCCAGTCTGGGTGAACTTCGAAAAATCACTACTAGATAGCAAACTTGTTTGACCATATCTAACGATGGAAAACTTTGATCTCCCTCACTCTAAATACATCATCAAAAATTTTCAAAAATGCAATTCGGAGACACCACAACTCCAACCTAGCATCCATTTGGCTCAACCCTATGTAGTGTAGTTCCTATATTCCCAATAGGCTCTGCGCATTGGAATAACAAACGATAGTTTAGACGTAGGACTGAGGTCAACTAGGTCTTTATTGAATATGTTAGACTTAATTATGAATGCCAGCTAGCTCAGAGGTCACTAGAAACTTTCTCGAATTCACAAGAAGGGATTAGTTTCTGACAACCACATAAACATGACAACTTTGCTCCCTCCAGAATAAGGAGTATACCTCCAGATTCACGGAAACAATAGATAGCTATTTTACTCAGTCAATCAAAAGACAGCGTCTCTCTCAGTGCGTCAATGGGAGGGTCGGCTTCCTTCGGCACTCGCTACAGCAGGGCGTCGGGCATGTAGATAGCCGATCTGCTCCAAACCACTGTGTGTTTTGCTAGGGCAGATGCTGGTATATTTATACCTGGAAGGTGCCAAGTTTGACGTAAGGTTGGACATAAGACGTCACTAAGAACTCGCAGTTCTTTCAGGACTCCAGGAGTTCTAGGACAAATCAATACAGAAGCAGGGGGAATTACCGGGCTGCTGGAGGCTTGCTTTGTTTAAGAACGCGTTGTGCTTTCTAGGAGTCTATGGGAGTAGCCTTGCCGTATTTGGACTGCATTGGCTATTACTTAATATGGGTATGATTCTTATGCCTTTATAAGGATATGATTTGATATAACCACATAAGGGCATAAATCGGGAATATTTAGATAGGGTCCAAGATTCGTCTACAACACACACTCCACGTATGATGTCCATCATTACTAAATACTAAGCAATCTGAAACATTTCTATGCATGTGTTTTCCAGCCTACCCCAAAATACATAAAATGCATTTGAAATGGTATATACACGAAAAATGAGTATTATAATGTACGTTTTCAAGCAGTGGTATCATTCACATAATATTTTTTGTACACTGGAATCTTGACTGAATGAATCATGATATTTACATTTATGAAATGGCTCTTAATACAGAAGAGAAGGTCGAGACAATTTCATCGCACATTTATACACGACTGTACATGTGCTAGAGGCTAAATCAAAATATTGTCTCTAGAGTTTCTAAACATAGAAATCTTGTCCTCTAAGAATAGTTCTACTTTAAGCAGAGTATCATGTGCCAAAAAGGTAAATATTTTGGGAACGTGGAAAAAATATAATTTCGCTTTCAGGGAAAAACATATAGTTCCAGTGTTTTTTAGATGTTCTGTTTATCAAAACTGAAGGCCGAATTCAGAGTTCAGGGAACGCTGTGTGCTCATGTTTTCAAAAGTTATTCTCGTTGTTAGGTGAGAACATTAACTCAGATAGGCTGGCAAAGAATTTGTCTACAACAGTAGGTGAAAGTTGGACCATGTCCGAAAAAGTAGAAATAGTGCATATGTGAGAAGCATTGCCGTCATCGGTGTCTAGATCAGCAATGGTCATAGAAGGTTGTACCTGTGTGCCGCTTTCATCTCGTACCTCACCGCCACCTAATCGTAATGGTGAGGTCTCAACGAATGCCGTCATCAGAATAGGTAGCCGCTGGGGACAACACGTTGCATGAGCCGTTACCGAACCAAGCAAATCCATAGGCACTGCTGATGGGAGTGTGAGACAAACGTCTAACACGCATTATTCTCCGCAGAGCAGGCATCGTAGAACAGGTAGGATGCAATCTTGCCAGATTAGTCTGAATAAAAGAAACCAGGTAGTATTCAGATCTCTTAGCCGAGCCAAGCCGAGGACTTTAGTAATCCGCTCTCGGTATCGCATTGCTAGGATCGTTTCTTCCATTGTAGCCTGAGTTTTGTCTGTGACTTGACTTGCCATATCGGAGCAGTAGGAAGAAAAATAAGATTCCTGCTGCGAGTCCCAAGATGAGAGGCAGGCCGCCGAACACAGAGTGCACGAAATTTGGGAAGATGCTCAGGACTGCTCCAAAGGGTGCTAACAGTCCCGAAAAAATTGTCTTAAATACATGTGCGATGCCACTGGTATCTGACATGTTTAAGATTTGACTTAACATTTCTACGAAATGCATGGGGCTATTTGTCGATAATAATGCATGTATCTCTGCTGCTGTCCTTGCAACTTGCAGATCATACGTTTCTCTAGACGAGGTTAAAGGCACAGTTGTTTGTAAAAGAATGGACTTCATTCTGCTTAAAGTATCAATTCGAATAGAAGAGATATACAACGAAGGCCATATTGCTGCCTCCTTGTCTGGTTTGCTGGTTGGATACAATACTTGCATACAGCAAGTGCCCCTGGATGTAACACTCACGAGATAGGCCGTTCCTGGCACCATGCCACAACAGCTGCGGTCACTTAACATAACGTAACTGCCGTTGGAAAGTTGTCTGAAAAAAGGCTCTATTTGTGTAGCAGGGGTGCGATGCAGGTGGTATAAAAGGTTATTTGATTAACCTTCGCAGGCTCCATGCAAGTTAATGCCTTGGCACAGAAGTGTACGGCTAAGTGAATTTTTACAGTTGTTACCACTAAGAAATACCTCTTTTTTCCCCTCACTGTAACATCTATGTGTGTAAGGTAAAGTTCAGGTTGACTTGATGTACCCTTTACCCAACCTTTCATACAGGCCCGCTGGCGTATGCTTTTGGCAATATTGAAACTGAAAAGTCGTTATCGGAATTGTAATTGTGCCATGTATTATCTATTCAATGACAGGTTTTTCGGAGACTGTCAATGGCACTCTTTCTAGTTTTCCAATGCTCAGCACCGTATAGTCTGCTCCTCTTTGTGCCAAAGAGATTTGTTTATCTGTAAAGTTAAAGATAGAAAATAATGACGTTGTGTTGATTAGACGCCTTGGCACATAGCCTGAACGGAGATTTTGTAATGTCCAGCCTAACTGTACAATAGAACGTAATTGGGACTGACCATGTTGTAACATTAGTATATCCTGTTCTATTATATCAATAGCAGATGAAACTATGCTGTCCAGTCAGTGTTTTTTCCAAATGAATAAGATCAATTTCTCGTATTTTTTCAGCAGTTTCAATTTGGTTTACTTTCCAAGCTTAGTTTTAGGCCGCATATATACCGGCGTATATGAAACGTTTTTGACGCTGTTTGCGAGGTCCCAATAAGAAATCTCGCAAGTCAGCACCTTCTTTAAGTGTAGTCAAGTGTTGCTTAATTTCAGGTAGTGTGGATTTCTGTAGCCATTCAAGGCATAGTTTTCCTACACTGTATGTTGTTATTATCCCTGGATGTTGTCTCTGGGAATATCTTGGGTCTGGCCTGTTCTGTTTGAACCCCTGTGTTTTGTTCAGGAATCTATCTTGACAGTTGTTAGTGTCTGTGGGCCAGATCAACCATTTTTTCCAGTCAGGATTAGTTCTGTTTTGGTGTAAAATATGGGATAAGTCTATCTCCACATCTGTAGTGCTATTATTATCAGGTATGGGCTTTGGTATAGACGGTTTGTTTAAGTCCTTTATCCTGGCTAGGCCAAGACAGGTTGTTTGTTGAATGGTGTAATTCTGGAACATTATTTGTTCTGGGATCATGCAGGCTCTGAATAATGATTCTAAACCTTGAACCTGCCAGTCTTTTGTACCCCAGACAGTTTTTTTCTCAATGTTGTTTTTCCAAAATTCAAAACCAAATGTAGACAATTTTTCATAAAATTTGCAGAATAAATCAGTTTAGTATTTATCAACATGTTTTTCATTCCTGTCTTATTCATCATTTTAAAATTAAACGTTTCTGGATCAGTGTTATCAAACCCTGAGAAATATGGGAATTTCTCATAAAATGTTTTTGAGCTGCCTTTTGGCGGTGTTGGACAATGATCCCATTGATGATAAGTAAAAACATTTCTAGGATTAGCAGATTTATGCAAATAGTGATGCCCATAATGTTTAAAGCAATACATTTCTTCATAAACTGATGAACCATCTAAATAATCATGTTCTGTAAATTGTGCTGACATTTCTTTTTTTTTTTTTTGGTTAAAAACTTTTATTGAGCAACAAAATCACGTTTACAGAAATGGGCCTACAACCGCACGGGCTGGCCGCTAAGATCGGAGCATAATGTGATAGAAAACAATGGTCGCCACTCCGGCGGTCAGGCACAAACCGGATACAAAATGTCGCCCACAGTATGGAACAAGATAAGGCAATTTTCTTATTTTAAATCACACCAAAAACAACAAACATCAAAAACAAGGCGAAGGAGTAATAAACAGAGTCAGCCCTGGAGGGGGGGGAAACCCACTAATCAGGAATACGAAGGCACAATCAGTAGGATAAGGCAAGGCGGGGGGGCAGCGGGGAGGTCAATCAAGCCAAAGAACAGTATACGAAATTTCAGGAACGCCAGCCTAGGGAGATAAGGGAACATCAGGGGCCTCCACCAGGGGAGGAGCACAAATATCTCCGCGATAGGCGTTCCACTGACACCAGATCTTCGTCCATGCCCTAGGTCTGCCCCTGGCTGTGTAGACAGTCTTTTCGCGGAACATAGACCAGTCCATGTTTTCTTCCCACACAGAGACAGTGGGGGGCCTGTGCGAGCCCCAAAGTTGCGCTATGTCCCGCTTCGCAACCATATACCCCAGGGTCGCCCATCTGGTTTGGGCCACCGAATAGTCGGTAGGTTCCCACACGTTCAACAAGCATCTCCGGGCCTCCGGCACCAGGGCAATTCCAGTCACATCAGCCATCACCGCAAGCACCTCAGTCCAATAGGCAGCCACCCTCGGACACTCCCAAATAATGTGAAGAAACGTAGCACTCATCCCACACCCACGCTTGCATAGGCCATCCGGGGAAAAACCCATCGCAACCAAACGAGGACCAGTAACATACACCCGGTGGAGGATCTTGAGCTGACGGAGACGGGCAGGAATGGCGACCTCTTTCGGAGAAGATAGCACCGACTGCCAATCCTCGTCATCCAATTCCAGCCCGTCGCCGACCCACGCCTCTCTAAGTCGAACCAGCAAGTCAGCGCGATTGTGAATCAGCTTCTTATAAATCAAGGAGATAGTGCTATCAGGGAGATGACCATCCAGGATACGATCTTCGAGGGGGAGGACTCGGGGATGGCGGTACCGGAAGCCAGAACAGAAGTGAGGGCATGACGGACCTGTAAATATCTAAAAAATTCCCTATCACTCAGGTCATAATCATTCCGAAGGGCCTCGAAGGACTTCACCACTCCATTCGCACACACGTCACCCACTCTACAGATTCCAATCATGTCCCAGCGGTCAAACCCCTTCGTTGTCCAAAGACATCCCAGACGCTCAGATGCATAAAGCGGAGTCGCCAGCGTCACTCGGTCATCCCACCCCAAGCTCACATTCGCAGCGCGCCACACACTAACCGCAATCCTAGTCGGTCCCGTAAGGTGGCGCCCAGCCGACTTAGAGTAAAGCGCTCTATTAAAGTCACCACCCGGCAGTTGGAGTCTGTCCATTTCAAAGGCCGGATCCGGACCCGGGGAATACATCGAGTGGTTAATGGCAGACAGTTGGGTAGCCCAATAATATCTCCTGATATCAGGAAGTGCTATGCCCCCGTCATACCAAGGGATGGTGAGCTTCGCAAGGGCAATACGTGGACGCCCGTCCCAAATCAGTTGCCTTTGTAGACTCTCCACCTCTCGGAAATAAGTAGCGGGGATATCATCATAGGAATTCTGGAGTGCGTAAAGGAATCGCGGTAAGGACATCATCTTGAAAAGGGCGGCCCTGCCCAGCGGCGACAAGGGTAATTTACGCCAGCGAGCCACGTCCAGCCTCAGTCTATGAAGCGGGGAAGGAGATTACGTTCAAACCGGAGCGACGAATCCCGTGTAATAAAAACCCCCAGATATTTGAAACCGGACTGAACAACCTGGATGGGAAATCTATTCGGCAACGGGGGCAGATCACCCGAAATAACATAGACACAGGATTTAGCCCAGTTTATAATCAAACCAGAATTCTTGCCAAACGAGGTGAGAACGTCAAATAAGACATTTAAAGATTTACGCGGGGAAGTAAGGTAAAGAAGAATGTCGTCCGCGTAAGCGAAACACGGTCCTCAAAATCTGGGGACCAACGTATACCCTTGAGAGAAGGCTCCCAGCGAAGCCACGCAGCTAGCGGCTCTAATGCAAGAGCAAAAAGCAGTGGAGACAAGGGGCACCCCTGTCTGGTCCCCCTACCAAGGGAAAAGGGAGCCGAAACTCGACCGTTGACCACGACCTGTGCCAGGGGGTCGGTATACAGCAGCTTCACCCATCCGATAAACCCCGGGCCAAAACCAAACTTCTCAAGAGCCGCCCAAAGGTAGGGCCACTCTATCGTGTCGAAGGCCATCGAGGCGTCCAACGAAGCCAAAATGGCCGGCTCCGTCAGAAGCCCCGCCCTCGCGATGGCTCCATGAAGGCGACGCAGATTAAGAGCTGTGTTACGGTGCGGGATAAATCCGGATTGGTCCGGATGAATCAAATCACTAATGACCGTTAGGAGGCGAGTAGCCAAGATCTTGGCAAGAACCTTAGGCTCAACATTTAACAGGGAGATGGGTCTATATGACGAACAAAGATCCCGGGGCTTACCATCTTTAGGAATTACTACAATCGTAGCCAGGCGCTGGTCATAAGGGAGAGCACCCCGCTCACGGGACTCCGAAAACATTGTCCGAAGATAGGGTGCAATCTTATCAGGACGCAGTTTGTATAACTCGATTGGCAAACCGTTCGGGCCCAAAGCCTTGCCCGAACGGAGAGAGCGAATTGCAGTCGCTATTTCGTGCGTAGAGAACGGGGCCTCCATAGAGACCCGCTCCAAATCAGAGAGGCAGGGCAAAACTATGTCGCGCAGCAAGAGGCGAGAGTCGTCTTCATCCCTTTCCGACACTGGGGAGTAAACCGCACGAAAATAGTCCGCAAAACATTCCACTATGTCAACCGGGTCCGTCACTCTCACACCATTCAAAGTCTGAATCACAGGCACTACTCGATTCGCCCTCTCCTTCTTGTCCAACCAGGCAAGCAATTTACCCGCTTTGTCCCCAACATCATACAGACGACCCTGTTGCTCTCTAAACATCATTTTGGCCGCATCTGTGACCAGAGACTTATAGGCAAATTGCTTCAGACCCAGGGCATGGAGTTTGTCACGAGTGACACTCGATTCCAGGTCAGCCTCCATCTCAAGTATTTCCATCTCAAGATCCACCACCTCCCGATTCCTCGCCTTTTTGGTTTCAGCAATAAGAGACAGGGCCTGCCCACGAATTACTGTCTTAAAAGCCTCCCATAGGGACACCGCAGAAGAGACAGACCCCTCGTTTTCCAGAAAGTAGTTGTCCAGGGACTTAATCAATTGACCACGGGTCTCAGGGGAGGTCAGGTACCAAGGGTTGATAGGAGCCACCCGGCCCGCCGCCTCCACCCCCACATCAAAACAGAGCCAGAGCGGAGAATGGTCCGAGATGCCCCGGGGGAGGTGTCTAATCTCCCGGACAGCCGATGACTGTTCAGCTGGCATGAGGAAGTAATCTAGTCTAGACAAACTCCCATGGGCCCCAGAGTGGAAAGTATACTGAAGTTGAGTGGGGTGCATAAGTCTCCAGCAGTCCACCAAACCAAAAGTATCCAGTGCTGACATTTCTAAATCTGACATCATATTATCAATATTTTCAAAGTCCCAATCATAAGAGAAAGTACTAGGTGATACAAAGTCACTTAAAGAAACCTTGAACTGATGTGGATATTTCAAGAGTTCAACCGGGCCATAGATGTCATAATCAGTAGCGTCCCATGCTGTACCAAAAGGTATAGGAATGGCTGTGATGTTTACTGATGATAGATCTCTTTTTTCTATGTGAGAAGATCTGTGAGTCTTTAGGACCAAGTTGATGTTCTGACTTGCTGTGTCCATTGTACTGTATTTTCCATCAATCATTCTTCCCAAGCTTAAAACCAAAATGAGCCAGAGCAGGAGGAAAAGTACACCTAACACAATCCACAATTTAATCCATGGTGAAATCAGATATGTTTCTCCAAGTTGATGAAAGAGTTCTTTAATTTTTTCTTTGAAAGTTTTGTTTGCTGGCTTGTCTTCATGTTCACTTGGATCATCAGAAAAGTCATCGAAATTGATAAAGTAGCCATATGCAGTTCTGTCAATTGTTGGAATGCTTCCGGATTTTCATTAATCTTTGAATCTTCCTTTGTCATATTAGTATAGTCAGAGGCTACATCATTGTAGACAGGTGTTTCTTGACGAACTGTTGCAATTTGGGTTTCAAGAGGCACAAGTTCCATGGCTCTGTTGCATAGTCCTTTTTTATTCACTGCAGGTTTATCAAATGTGATTAGTCTCTCAGTTTGAACCTCTTGAATTGTAGCAAGGTTTGGTCGTCTGCTACTTCTTTGGAGTCCACTGGGCCTACTACTTATTATTGGCCACATGATTGTGGTTTTACCAGGTCGATTGATACAACTCTGTTCTCCTTTTTACCAGCAAGGGGCGCTAGTACTACTGATCTTGTTCCGCTGATTGCTAAGACAGGTACTGCTTTTTTGTAAGAAGGCCCAAATTCCTTCTTCACCGCGATATTTTCTCGGACCAGATCCCCAATCTTTGGAATCCAGACAGGTCTTGCTGGGACAGGAGGTTTTTCTTCACTGGCCGTTGACTTTAGCTTTGTGTTGCTTAGACTTCTTCTTGTTTCATTTAAGTCCTGTAAAACAGCCAAACGATCTTTGATATCAAAGGTTTTTTGTTCCACCACTGAAGCCTGACTATCAAGGTCTTCGATTATCATTCTTGTAGCAAACAAAAGTTCATACGGATTGATTCCCATCAGAGAATTTCTTGGCAGATTATTAAGACTACGTTGGACACTTATTAGATGTTTGACCCACCCATCACCCAAACCTAATACCCTCGCTGTTATAGATTGCTTTATGTCACGGTTTTTTCTCTCCACTACCGCATTTCCCTCAGGATGGAATGGACTAGAGTACCGCAATGCAATGCACAAGCTGGCCATGGCCTCCTTGTAAGCTCGAGAGCTAAACGCAGGACCCTGGTCAGAATGTAGCATGCCAATTGCGTATGTGCCGATAAAGACTCGCAAATCTTTTACAACAGTTCTGGCGTCAGCCGAGCGCTGGGGCCACATCCAAATAAATCTCGTCTTACTATTTATGGGATCGCTTCTTTCCGTGTGGATGTCTGCGTGTAGATAGCCTAATTCTATCTAATAGAGGTGTCTGGGCTGGTATCTGGTCCGGTTCACAACTGCGATTTCTGTTGCAGTCCTGACAATCTAATGCAAAGTTATAAACATTCACGCTCATCCCCGGCCACCAGTATTTTGATTGTAATTCTATTAGAGATTTCAAGATCTCTTGGTGCCTCAGACTCATTCCCATGTGTGCTTCTTGAATCAAGTAAGCCCTCCGGTTCGTGTTTGGAATTACTCTGTCCCCCACTCCAGGGATTCGAGCAAAAGGAACGGAGTTCGCATCAATTATGTATGTATTATTGAGTGGATAATTTTTAGGTAATGCCGCATAGTCGCCTTTTGATGAGACTTTTACTGCCAGCATGGTTTCTCAATCTATTTGTTTTTTAGAACGCTTTTTTGTAGCTACGGAAGCCGGTTGAACAGCCGCCACTGTGGCTTTGTTAGCCAATGAATTTCCTGCAACGTGAACGCCATCACGTCGAAGACTCTGCGTATGTATCACGTGAGTCTTTCGTAGTTCTTTCTGTAAAAGAACTACTTGTTCCCATAGTTTTTTATGCTTTATTGTGCCACCTGTCTCATCTTTGTAACCGTTTTCAATCCAGGTCTGTATGCAATTATTGTAAGACTGGACGCAGTAATGCGAATCGCACACTATTAGTGTGGGGAATTCACGATCGGCATTCTCAAGCAACATCTTTAAAGTTTTTAGTTCAGCTCGCTGAGCTGTACAGTTTCTGAGTGATTCAGTTTTAGTGACCATTGGTCTAAATTTACCTAAGCGCCAACGACCTTGAACAATCGCGCACGCTGCATTGTAAACCAGTTTGTCCACAACGTAGTGTTGTGCAGATACATCTGTGTAGATTACACAGGTGTACTGTTCGAGAGGCTGAATTTCGATCGACAGAGGACATTCATGTTCGTATTCTAGATGTTCTAGTTTTTTCGTTTCAGGATCAAATGCGTGTATCACGTTTGATGCAGCAAGAGAATCAACCCATTGTATACAATTTGGATCTAATGCCATAGCATTTTGAATACTAGGTCTTGTTACCACCTCAAGGGCTGATATTGCTGTTAAAACAGATATGTTCGTCCCTTGGGCTAGGGCTCTTTCTTTTGCTACAGCAGTTTGGACCGCAGTCAGAATTTTTTCAGTTACAACTGAATGTTATTTCAGCTTTTGTGTGCAAGTGTGATTTATAAGCTATTGGTACCGTTTCTCCCTCATTAGACGTCAGGTATGTGAATACGCATCTTACTGGGATGACTCAGATTACAAGGTTGCATACGTTTGCTCGTGTTTGCAGTTTTGTTTTAGTATACTTGTCTGTTTGTATTGATCGTAAAATTTCTGTGAGTTTCTGAGTCCAATTAATTGGTTTGAAATCAGGTTTTATTAATTCGTAGAGCGGTTTAACCCTCTCTGCGTAGTTTAGAATGTAAGTTCTTCCAAAATTTAGGAAACCTAGAATTGATTGTAAGTTTTTCAGCGTTTTTGGAGCTTGGAGTACTGTACACTTCTCTAAGAAGTTGTCTGCTCGGCTTTTGCCTTCTCTTGATATTTCATATCCTAAAAATAGGACTGCGAGGTGGGCAATTCGTGATTTTTTAAAGTTGAATTTTATGATGAGGAGAATCCTCATCCCATCCTACATGATTTTTATATAATGCAGGGGCTTGGGCCACTACCCATTTCCTAGCATATGTGTATTTTTTATGATTTGGAATGTGATTAGAGAAGGCAGGCATAATCATTTCTTCGCCATGTGGGCACTCCCTGACAAACTCTGGTGGCCAGTCTTTCTCTGCTAGAAGGATATCATAGCCTTTAGATAGATTCTCCCAAAAGAGGCCTCTTATTTTCCTAGTTTTGTCCACCTCTATACGTAATGTTATTTCATATCATTTGTGGGGTACACTAACTCTGGTGTCTGCAGTTTCCACTTGAATGTATTCATTCGTGTCCACTGTCTCCAGAAGATTCATCAGGATCTTGCGAGTTATGGTCACTTCTGCTGCGCTGTCTAGCATTGGATGGGCCCATTCTCCGTTTTTGAGTTGTGTCCTCAGAATCCTCGGCAGGTTTTATTTTAATACTAGCTACCTTCTTTTTGGGAAATTGTAGTTTTTTACTTTGATGAGCAGGTTGCTTGTCTTTGGACTTCTTTCCGATTTCTGTGAGGAAGTCTGAAAAGATCGAGAGGGACGTTTATCATTATCTTGATATCTGTCAGGTTTTCTCAAATTGTCCCTGTTTCTAAGGTTGTATTTTTTTTTTCCAGAGGCCTCCTGTTCTGGAGACCTGTCTCCCTGTCCTGGAGATCTATTTCTCCGTTGGGGAGACCTTCCTCTGGTCTGAAACTGTTTTTCTCGGGGAGTAATTTGTTTATTAACATCATACTTCTTTTTTGGAGTAATGAGATTATTCTTAATAAATGTTTTTTCAGGATTTTCAGTTAGTTGTGGTTTTAGTGGTTTCCCACCCAAACTATCGCTACCTAATTCTTCATAGGATTTTTCAATTATTCTGGAAAGTTCAAAAGGTTGTTCTGCTATATCTGTTTCTTTTAATTTTTGGCGGATCGCCACAGATGCTGCTTCTCCTTTTATGTTGGCTAGTAGTATAGCCGAGACTTGCTTAAAGTCTTTCAGTAATTTCATACCTAGATTTAAAGCAGGTTCTGGACCGTATTTGTGAGAAGTTGGCCTGATAGGTGATGTTTCCAATTCTGGAACCACCTGATATCAGACCAAACAATCCCTTATGGTGTCTGGTTGTAAGTCAACCTTGTTAGACAAGCTATCCTAGGGGTAGCATGGACTAAGCAGCCTAAAGGCTTAACTTAAGAGGTCGTGTTAAGCGAGCTGTTTTACCACATACAATCCTGTAATACCAAATGAAAGGACACCACACAAGTATATATTATAAAAATATATCTATTTATTACTAAACAATCCCCAGTATTCTTTATGAATAAAGGGGCACAAGCGTTAAATCAAAAGCACAGTATAACATATGAAAGTTGCACAAATATGGATGAGGGCGAGGGGCCACTCAGACCATATACTAAACAAGTGGTATAAGAGATACCAATCGAACAGTGGTTAGGCCTAGGGCCTAGGGAATCGCTGGGAGCAGTCGGGACAAGCAATGCTGAAGTCGGGAAAGGCCCACGGGATTCGGGTGCAGTGCGGAAAGCGCACGCATGCACCAATGTTAACCAATGGTGCGTAAAAGTTGTAAAGTTAAAGTTTAAGGACACTTCCGCTGAACCTAGAGGAACAAAACTTAAGACACAGACCCTAGAGATGTGTACCAGTGTGGGAACACCGGCGGAGCAAAGTTACCTCACCCACAGGAAGCGGGTGCACAGGGTCGAAGTTGAGTCGGGTTTCGTCACGCAGGCTCTTGGTGCTTGGAGCTGAAAGGGCTGCAGGCGGGGTGAAAGAGAAGTGTCCGGTGGAGTCCAAGGGTGGACTCGAGTCGAAAAGTACCTGAAAGCAGAGGGGACAGAGTCTGGGTCACTCAGCAGTGACCAGGGTGGAACCAGGACGGAACCAGGCAATGTCGGGCGCAATCAGGTGGTCGTCGAGGAGCTTCTCTCCGCTGTCACGTGGGCTCTGGGGCATCTGCGACGTCCAGGAGCGGGTCACGATCTGTCCCACGCAGGCTCTCGCCGTAGGCGCTGTCGGCTTTGGGATTGGAGCAAACAACACTTGGCAAAAGCAATCCACGCGGAACCGGGAGATTGCTTCTCACTCGAACCAGGAGGGTGAGAGTGGGGGCTCCTTTTCAGGGGAGCTGGTGCAAATCTGGAGCAACCAGAATCGCAGGTCGATTTTCAAAGTTCGTCAGCACAGGGGCCACTAGCCGGCTGGCAAGTGACCGGGCCAACGCGTTGAGCCAAAAGTAGCAGAAGGGCCCCACGCAGCACTCGGTGAGTGTAGAGGGGTGAGCTTCGGTGCAAGAGTGGCTCAGGGTGGGGGCTTCTCAAACCCCGGTGTACAGCTTCGAGGGTCACTCGTGGGCTGCACGGTCAGCATCTCGTGGTCTTTCCAAGATGGCGTGCCCCACGCTTCCGGTTGCCTCCACGGGTCTCAGCTCTGCAGGGACTGTGGATCGGGCTGTTGGAAGGCAGGCAAGCTTGATCTCGTCGATCTCTGTCGCTCGAGTTCCGGCGGGAACTGCAACAAAGCAGACGTCGATGGCTGGATGGTGCCTGTTTGCACAGGGTGGTCACTCCTTGACCACAAGGGAGATTCTTCGGGATTCTACGTCGAGTAGGATGTCGAAGGGTCCAGAATTTCGTTTCTTGTGTTTCTTCAGGATAATCTGAAGTGCATTGGCACTGCTCCCAGTCTTATACTAATTTTGGGGGCTGGATTACCTGCTAGGTCCCCTCCTATGGGTGGGACCCAGGAAGTGGGTGGATACACCCCCTTCCTTTGATCCTGGCCGCCCTGGCACGAGGGCTGGAGTGCCCCAGAACCGGTTTGGCCGGATTATGCAAGGGGCAGCCTTGTGCGCCCCAAGCAGTGTCTGGTTTCTTTCAAACCTCCCTGCTACAATCCACTATCTCCTGTCTGGGGGGTGGTAACACCTCCCTGCGACAGGAAACCCTTTGTCCAGGCCCCTTTGGCTGAGTTTCGGTCAGCTTCAGGGGGTCAGACTCTTGTCTGTGGCAGAGGCATCCATTTTGTGGATCTAAGGTCCTTTTAGAAATTAACCGCATTTAAGTAAAGTAACATGTCTTACCCCTCTAGAGGGGTGGAATGCTATCCCCGTCGCCAGAACTGGCGAGGGGATAGTATTCCAAATCGTATGACACCTTACACGACATGTTTTGATAAAGCCAAACCAGAGTTGCTATATAACCGCGAGGATTATAAGGCACTTAAGAGTATATGGTATGGCATTATCCTGAAACAGCTTAGGGAGTTGTTCCCGACAGCTGCAGACAGGCTCAGCTCATGCTAGAGCTCCATCTCACATTAAACCACGCACTCTGCCACCAGGATTGATGAGGCCTTCCATAGGAGTGGCTCACAGGTTTATATGTGTCCAGATATAGGTTTAGATATAGGTATACTATATCTAAGTAAGGGGTGATTACACCACCTTACCCCAGCTGAGTGATCAGCCAGTTGTGTCAATTTAAGAACCAGCCAGGGGTGGCAAAAGATATGCTGCAGCCCCTGGTAGGCCTTGGTGGCTCCTATGCCCTGGGCACCTATAGTGCATTATACAGGGGCTGACAAGGAGTCCATTTCCAATTGTGGTATGTACCTAGGGTACATGGAATCCATTTTACAGAGAGAGCAGATGGCCTGGGGCCCTGATTAGCAGGGAACCAGGTCAACTAAGTCAAAAACCAGCTAAACACCAGGCAAAAAATCTGGGGTAACCATAGTCAGGTAGCCACCTTCCTACAGTATTCATTTTGAATCTGTCTTAGTACGTCTGGTATAACCCCCATAGATGGAACACCATGTGTTTTTGTGTAGATTGAAGGAAAGACTGTTCCCCAAGTGTCACAGTCCTCCACATGTGGTGCGATCCCCATTGGTAGACAGATTGTCATAATTCTGTGTTTTTCATGAGGTGTACTATCAGGAAATGCTGCCTCTATTTGAGTAATTTTTGGAGCTAACCAGAACGGAATTTGTTCCCGTTTCGCGGGTAATTTGCCAATGACTGATTGTATAGTCTGTGGTGTAATTTTACTTGTGTTCCCCTGGTGAGGGGTGTGCTGTGGAATTTTTATTGCTGGTTGGACTGTTAAAGTCCGCATGACATATTGGACCAATTGTCTATGTATTTTAATTAATTGTTTTAGCTGAACTAAAAGTTCTTGGTTTGAGATTTCTTCAATGTCAGGATGTGGTGCATAGCTGGCTAGGACCGGCCATGTGGCTTCTGGTCTACCTAGTGGACCGAGCCTGGTGATGTGATTTTGATGTTTTAGGGCGACTTTAAACCAGAGCTCATGCTCCTGGTAAGTTAGTAGAATTTCAATGTTCTCAAAAGGAACGTATTCGAGGAGGAGCTACGCTCGTAACCAAGATGGCCGCATAAGCTCCCGGCTCCGTCGACCTCCGAAAGAAGCTCATAAATCCTGAACTTTATCCTGAACTCCCGCCGGACTCCCGTGCTGGTGAACAGCATCTGATTCGAAAAGTGCAACCCCGAAATCTCTGGCGGCCCGGACGGCGAAGTTATGCCGTGCGCCATTCTTGGCCTGCCTCCGATCAGACACCGGGGCCTCGAGTTTCAACTTGGCCAGGTTGGAGTCGAACAACATCGGCTGTGAAAAGTGGGTGGATCCGGTCTCCCGAAGCGGCTTTTTTGTTTCTCCCTTATTGGATGGTGCTCCGGTGTCGGCTTTACCCTGCAACTACAGTGGCCCGTGTATATCGTCTACTTGTTCGGGGATCCGCTCCCCGGAGACCCCATTGAGCTCCCGGTGGTTCTCTGGGCTCGGTTCCTCGTTGGCGGCGACGGTGCATCTACTGTGCTGTGGACGTGCTTTATAGTGGTTTCTACAACGATTCTTCCCCGTGCCCCGGAGAAGTCGACCTCTGGGGTTCGGATACCCGCCCGGTTGCTCATTGAGGGGCGATGGGGCGGCCTGAAACTACACCGTCGCTGCGCACTCTAATGGCCGCCATCTTGCAGCTTCATGAACGGTTCACCGCCATCATCCAAGGGATGGTCGTAACTGCAGACCGTATTAGCTCGAGACCGGATTCTGACCCTTTGTTGTTAGACAGACGAGATACTCCACCCAAGGATACCGCCTTTATTGGCACCGAGGTCCCCGTGCAGAATATTGATTTGGACCCTCCCAGCAACCCTAAGATGGCGGCTATCGAAGCCGAGAGGTCTGGATGTGAGTTCAGCCCTACATTGAAGCCGCCCAAGTTGGATGTGACTGCCATTATGGAACACTGTGCCTTCTACTACGACAGCCAACTTCGACCTTCGCCTCTTTCTGTAATCGATCGTCACCGCCTTGCTGCTTTCTCTCCGGTGGATAGTGGACTTGCTCTGACTTTTGGACTTTGCGTACGTTTATCCTGCTTTTCCTCTACTTGCATTGACTCTGACACTCTACTGTTTTCTGGCATTCCTGTTGTGATGGCGGTTCGAATGGATGTACTCAACGTGAAGAATCATGGCGATCTATGTGTGCTGGAGGGGCTTTTCGTGATGGATCGTGAGGGTTTGGGCTGAACTTGATTACGCTTCAATGTAATGTCTCCCTTTGTTTTTGTAATGTAATGTAATGTAAAATGTAATGTAAAAATTACTTATAAAGCGCGGCATACACCGGACGGTTTCTTGGCGCTGTTCACTTATTCGGTGAAAGGCATAAAGGGGAGAAGAGGAAAACTTATGTGTAAGTGCTACGGAAAAGGTGGGTTTTTAGGAGAGACCTAAAGTGAGAATGGGAAGGAGAGAGTCTAAGTTCCAGAGGCAGAGAGTTCCAGAACGAGGGGGCCAAAAAGGAGAATCTGAGACCTCTGTGTTTTTTACGCCTGACTCTAGGTGTCTGGAGAAGCGCATGGTGGGATGAGCGGAGATGCCTGGAACGAGCATAAGGGTGCAGAAGAGAGGAGATAAAGGAGGGACCGATGCCGGCCAGGGATTTATGGGTCAAGCAGCCTAGTTTAAACTTGCAGCGCTCCGATACTGGAAGCCAGTGAAGGGCTTTGAGGAGAGGGCGGACATGGTAATGTTTTGGTTGACGGTGAATCAGGCGAGCTGCCTGATTCTGTATCAGCTGCAATCTATTGATTTGGTATTGTGGAATGCCAACGTACAAGGCGTTGGCATAGTCGATCCGGGAGATGACTAATGCCAGCAGTGCTAGGGTGAGGGCTTCAGTGGTCAGGAAATGGGCTATTTTCCGAATCTTCCTAAGCTGGAAAAAACAGGAAGACACAGTAGCACTAACCTGGTGCTTCATTGAGAGGTCGTGGGAGATATAAACCCCCAGGCTTTTCACTTTGTCGGCAGGGCGAGGGGAGGGGCCAAGGGAAAGGGGCCAAAAGGTGGAATTCCAGGGGTTGGATGGGCCTCCGACAAGAACGAGCTCCGTCTTGTCGGGATTAAGTTTGAGATGGTGAGCGCCCATCCAATTACTGATATGGCAGAGGGTAGACTGGAAGTCTAGGGCCGCTTCGTACGTGGAGTCGAGATTGAAGACGAGCTGAATGTCATCTGCATAATTGAATGCAGTGACATTCCTACCACGGAGGGAGCGGATCAGGGGGGTGAGGTACAAGTTAAAAAGAAGTGGTGACAGGGATGAGCCCTGCGGGACACCGCAGGTGGCCATCATCCTGTCTGATGAAAACTGGGAGAGTTGGACCGATTGGTGGCGGTCCGACCAAAAAAGAGCGGATCCATTTGAGGGCCGTTCCACTGATGCCCGCCTCCTTGACACGGTCGATCAAAATGGTATGATCGACCGTGTCAAAGGCGGCTGACAGATCCAGAAGAACCAAGGCTTGGCTGAAGTTGGAGTCGGCGCCTGTACGGAGTTCCTCCATGACAGAGAGGATAACCGCCTCTGTCGAATGGGCAGGTCTAAACCCGGCTTGCTGGGAGTCTAGGAAGTTGGAGTGTTCAATAAAGGAACTGAGGGCGCTGGTCATGTGTGTCTCAAGTACCTTGCTCAAGTAGGGAAGAAGGGAGATGGGACGGAAATTGCCCGTAACCGTGGGGTCGGCGGTGTTTTTTTTTAGTATAGGAACCACTTCAGCGTTCTTGAACTGGCTGGGAACCTCACCGAGCAAGAGAGAATTGTTCAGGAGGGCCAGCGGAGGGGCAGGGCAAGCTGAAAAGGCGGCCCGGAGAATCATAGGAGGGCAGCAGTCTGTAGGGGAACCAGATGAGACTTTGTTAAGTAGGGAGAGGAAATCTTCTTCAAGTATAGGGGGAAGCTGGGTCAGGGAGTGGGGGTTAACAGAGGGGGTGGCCTCCAAGGAGGACGTCGCCGGGGTTCCAGAGGAGATACTGTTTTTGATTTTACGAATTTTGTCTATAAAAAAACAGTTAAGGGAGTCACACAGTTCCTGAGAAGGGAGGGGTTTGATGGTCACCCTGTCCGGGTGTGTGAGCTCCTCCACAATGGCGAAGATTTCTTTAGACTTTTGCGCAGAATTAAGAATTTTAGTGGAGAAGTGGGCAGTTTTGGCAGCTGAAATTGCCTGTTTGTATTCTTCGGATAGTTTTAGGAAGTGTGATTTTTCTGCGGGATCATAATTTCTGCGCCAGCGACGCTCGGCTTGGCGGAGTCCCAATTTTAAGGTTTTAAGGCTGTTTGAGAACCAGCGATGTGCGTCGTGAGGACGCTTAGTTCTTATTGATTTAAAGGGGGCGACCTTGTCGCTGGGGGACTGTAGCCATTTGACAAGTGCGGCTTCTTGGGAGTCTATAGGGCCTGAGCTGGGCGGAGCCGAAGATGTTAAGGAGGTAGAAAAAAGGTCGAGGTCTGCTTTATTCCAGTTACGGGCCAGAAAGCTAGGGCCTCGGCTGCGGGGGGGCGGTGGGGGGACCAGGAGAAGAAAGGAAATTAAGAAGTGGTCCGACCAATGGCAAGGTGAGATCAAGAGCGACGTGATTTCAAGGTTATAGGTCCATACCTGATCTAGGGTATGTCCTTTAAAGTGAGTGGCTGTATGGACGTGTTGAAGGCCATTGAGCCCGCTTAATAAGTCGGTGAAGGCCAAAGAATGGGAGCTTTCATGTACATCTGACGGCCAGTAATTGAGATCTCCTAGAACGAAGAGTTTGGAGTTATTGATTGTGAGCTGAGAAAGCAGGTCGCCAAAGAGAGAGGGGAAATTGGGCATGGGTTGGGGGGGGGCGGTATACCAAAACACAGGTAAGAGGAGACACCGTGGATTCGAGTCTGATTGCCAGGCAGTCGACCTGGGGAATGGTGAGTAGAGAGAGGGAAGTGAACCTGATGGAAAGTTTAATAATGGCGGCCACGCCACGTCCAGGTTTACCAGCTGGTCGATTAGCAAGGAGAATGTAATACCCCGGAGGAATGGCTGCCAAGATGTCAGGGGAGAAATCCTCATTCAGCCAGGTCTCCGTTAAGAATAGAATATCAGGTCGGTCTGAGTCCAGGAGGTGGCATATGTCATGTTGGTGGCTGACTAACGACCGGGTGTTGAGGTATATGATTGCTAATTCCATATTAGCAGGTGCCTGAACGGACCGGGCTGTAGGCAGAAGAGAAGTGATTGTGTGCTCGGGAGTGAAGGAGGATGGGAGGGCCCTAAGCTCTGGAAAAGCTCTACGAGCTTGGAAAATGCCGAGTTGTTGTAGTTTTAGGTAGCTAGTGGATTCTAGCGGCCAGAGTAAGTGTAAGGCGATCAAATCCCTAGGGGCATAAGATGTGAGTTGGGCAGAGTGACGGGCCCTGGGCCCCGGCAGGCCGCGGACGGGCGCAGACGGGCTTGCCTTAGGCGCGCTTTCGGCACGCAATCGTTGTGCCCGCTGCGCCCGTCCGCTGCGCTTCCGGGGGGGACACATATTATATATCAGTGAAAGTGGGTTGGGAGGGGCATGGCCTGCGCAAGTGGGCGTGGCTTGCTGCTCGTGGCGAATGGCGGCTGCAAGGTCCAAACACCTCGCCCGCTACAGCGCTAACTCCGCTGTGCTGGGGGTGTCGGTGCCAAGATGTAGTGAATAGCCCAGAGGTAAGTGGCGTGGTGAAGGTTAAAAACACACAAGAAAACAATTTTAAAAAGATTAGACAGGGCTCTGCTCCCGGTTGTGCCTCAGGAGGAATTAGTGATCTGAAACGGCGCCTGTATTCAGCGCTTAAATATGATCCTGGCGGAGGGGGCGTGACCTGCGCAAGTGGGCGTGGCTTGCTGTTCGTGGCGAATGGCGGCTGCAAGGTCCAAACACCTCGCCCGCTACAGCGCTAACTCCGCTGTGCTGGGGGTGTCGGTGCCAAGATGTAGTGAATAGCCCAGAGGTAAGTGGCGTGGTGAAGGTTAAAAACACACAAGAAAACAATTTTAAAAAGATTAGACAGGGCTCTGCTCCTGGCTGTGCCTCAGGAGGAATTAGTGATCTGAAACGGCGCTCGTATTCAGCGCTTAAATATGATCCTGGCGTAGGGGGCGTGGCCTGCGCAAGTGGGTGTGGCTTGCTGCTCGTGGCGAATGGCGGCTGCAAGGTCCAAATACCTCGCCCGCTACAGCGCTAACTCCGCTGTGCTGGGGGTGTCGGTGCCAAGATGTAGTGAATAGCCCAGAGGTAAGTGACGTGGTGAAGGCTAAAAACACACAAGAAAACAATTTTAAAAAGATTAGACAGGGCTCTGCTCCCGGCTGTGCCTCAGGAGGAATTTTGCTGGGTTGTATCTGTACGTTTGATTAGCTTGGTGACTGTTTTTCTGATGTGTCTGGATGGGGTTTGCTATTTCTGTTGAGCCGGGGTCGAACGGGATGTTCTCTTCTTCTTTGTTTGCGGCTCCCCTACGGACTATCTCTTGATTTGCAGCGATTTGCTATCTGCCGGTAGGGGGTGTCTGCTTTTGGCGGGGGAATGGGAGTCCGGGAGCTCGTATCGTACTGTAATATTCTCCTCCTCCACCTTTTTCCCCATCCTTGGGGTGTAGTTTAGGGGGCGACAGGCACACTGCTAGTGGGGTTGGGTCGTAGCCATAAGCAGGGGTGTAGGGTGGTGGGTTGCGGGTTTTTTTTAAATTTTTCCTTGGTTATTTTCTATGACCTTTCTATTTCCCCTTTTCCTCTCCGCAAGAGCTGTGGCTTATTCTCCTGTTTTCCTAGCATATCTGGGTGTTGCGTGTATCCATCGTATATCCTGTATTTTTGGTGGGTGGATGATGTTGATTTTTCTCCGGCTCATGACTGTATAGTGTTTCATGGCTTCGTTTGCACATCCACAGCTGCGCTGTGTTTCGATTGGTGGCGCCCGATATGTGTATTATTTCTCTTGTGTTAAAATAATAAAAATATATATGAAAAAAAAAAAGGAAAAGGAAAAAAAAAGGAACGTATTCCGTTGGAGGTTCCTCTGTTTTGTAGTAGTGGAACTCACATGCCACAGCATTTGCTGCTGGAAAAGTTATCCATGAGTAGAATACCTCTGTCTGCCGATATTCATGTGCCTCTACCACAAATATTACTGTACCACCTCTTGATGATACTCCAATTTCTATACGTTTTATAGTTATGGTTTTCAGCGTCTCTCTCAGTGCGTCAATGGGAGGGTCGGCTTCCTTCGCCACTCGCTACAGCAGGGCGTCGGGCAAGCAGATAGCCGATCTGCTCCAAACCACTGTGTGTTTTGATAGGGCAGATGCTGGTATATTTATACCTGGAAGGTGCAGAGTTTGACATAAGGTTGGACATTAGACGTCACTAAGAACTCGCAGTTCTTTCAGGACTCCAGGAGTTCTAGGACAAATCAATACAGAAGCAGGGGGTATTCCCGGGCTGCTGGAGGCTTGGTTTGTTTAAGAATGCGTTGTGCTTTCTAGGAGTCTATGTGAGTAGCCTTGTCGTATTTGGACTGCATTGGCTATTACTTAATATGGGTATGCTTCTTATGCCTTTATAAGGATATGATTTGATATAACCACATAAGGGCATAAATCGGGAATATTTAGATCGGGTCCTAATTTCATCTACAACACCCAAAAGTAGGATTGATAGATATTAAACAATGGGACCCAACTGGTCAGACGAAGGAATTAACCTAAACACTTATTCGATGTAACTTTCCCACTACCATTCTGAAATTTGCACACACCCTACAAGTTGGATGTCCTCAAATGTTACAAATTCCTAAGGCTCAAGGTTCAGCTTTCTAAAAACTCAGTGCTGAATATAGACCCATCACTACCTAAGTTCATTAAAAACTTTAGCAAAATGGAGGCAGAAACATGCAAAAGTAATATAAAATATGAATGGAAACATATCCATAAATCCTCTTTCACTAATAAGATATCATCAATGCTTGCCCAAACTGAATCCAAGTTTACTCACAGATCTTACTGGACCCATGAAAACCTTAAAAAACTGTAACATTATACAATAACCTACCTGATAGAACTGTGGCGATCATACAGGTGACCTGGCGCACAAGCACTTTCATTATCCCTTACTGCTAAATAACGGGGATTAAATTTTTCAATTCATTAAAATTACCCTGGGCATTAATCCTGTTCATGAATGTGCCTACATTTTGCTTGGACAAATTGATCCACAAATTAAAAATTAAGCAGATGAATTTCTTCTAGACTTAAATGCTGACTCTAGCCTGAAAATTGGTTCTCGACAATTGAAAGAACTCCAGTATAGTATCCTTTCATTTGTGGCGTGAATGGTTTACTTTTCTCAGAGGACCAGATATTACCTCACTACAACTTATACCATGTTGTTCATCCAACAGACCTCTGTGGGGTTTACTTGATTCTGCTACCTTATCATTGAAACCATCATAGGCTGATGGGCCTCCCTCTATGGTCTGAATGATTTAACAAGCACTCCACCTTGGTTATTTATTAATTACTTCCAGTAATGCAACTTTTAATGAATTCAAAATCAGCTCACTCATGCTCATGCACTCAGTGTGTCAATCAATTGTTTACTGTATTTCCTACTGTGCGTTCATAGACGACAATAGCTGTTCTAGGGATTATGCACATATACAGAACTATGCACAAGAAAACAGGACCTCAGTGAATAGGGGGTTTACCACCCTACCACATTAGTACCCAAAATCCCAAACCGACTAGCTATAGTGTCTCATTCGTTCTCCATCTACAGTGAAGCTACCAATGATTAAACAACCCAGACCATGTCACTTTATCTAGGGAATCGACACTCTTTCGCTCTTCACTCGTACTTGTCCACAATGTGAATAATCAGAGTCGCTGTATAGTTTAAAATGCCTATTTCAACTAATGCGCTCTATGGTGCAGAACACAAGCCAATACAAGCAGCTAAATGCATGAACACAAGAAGGTGAGCATTGTTACAATACCATAGAATACAAACGGGGATATCATGTTATACAAAACAGTGGAAGAGGATTCAACAAGCTAACCACTCTCCCTGTGACAAGAGATAGTTATTTTATAAAAAGAAGACTTCTGGGATTTGTAAGCAGACCCCCATACCTCAAGGCCTAAATGCAATGTTCACATAAAAGGACAAGCACAGCTCTTCTAGGAGGAAAGGTGTCTCTCCAAGTATGTCAAAACATATTGTGTTTGCCATAATAAAGTACAAGATTTCCAGTAGTGTAGCTGAGTGTAGCATGTTATGTCTATGTGCGAGGGACTGACAGGAACACAGTAATAATGAGCAATGTTGTTCGACCTTGAACATAGTGTGCAGATCAAACCTCAGAGCACAGCACAGAACATGCAAGGTAGACAGTTCTAATGTGAAAGGGGCACAAACAGTGTCTTACGAAATATATGCATGCAGTGTTGAGCGCAAAAGAAGTCTCTTGTCAGCAAAGCTCATGCCAGCTTAGCAAAGACGACAATGGACCCATAAGCCCTATTACATAGCAAAATGTAGTTACTGCATAGCTTTAACCTCCCTCCTTTTACCATATGTTCCTCTTTCCTGTTTTGCTTGTGCTTGACATGTTCTGTGATACAATTGTAATATGGATTCCACTGAATGGCAAATTATGTTTCTTATTTATTTGCTTTACCATAGTCTTATTATGTTTGTTTATACTCTTTCAAAATTAATAAAGATTATTTGAACACAAAAAAGGGTTGGACCTATAGTTTTCATGTTTTAAGGTCCCATCAGTGAAAACTAAAACTCTTGTTTTATCTGTTGAAAAGATATTAAACCCAGTGGTGAGTGTAGGTTTATATGCTGACATTTCAGCCATGCTAGCTTTCAAATTTGTTACTACAAGGTATCTAATGAATCAATGCATTAGATCCAATGTATTCTTTACTTTGAAATGAATGCCATTATTGGGCAAAGTGGAACTTTAGCAAGTTGCTACTTTGTTGCCCAAGGTATTCCAGTTTCTGTTTTACGGTTGCACACATAGGACTGTCCTCAAGTCAGCCTCCTGGAGAAAGGTGAACGCCTCCCAGGAAAGCATGCAAACCGCCTGCCAGGGGAAGAGATGTTATCTCCTCCTGGCAAGAAAAAACTACAAGGTGTGATCCAAAAGGCAAGTTTCAAAAGGGAAGCCACCTGTGAAGGACCAGCATACCTGAAGAGGGACTTCTCCATTGATGATAGGAGGGAGTCTGGGACAGAGAAGGAAGAACAGTGGCTACATTTGTTTTCCTTTGGGTGTGTATTCCACAAGTAGCCACACGCCTGGAGTGGGCTACCAAGCTTCCTGGGCCAAAAGAGGGGTTCTGGCATCTTGAGAGTGGGCAGAACATGGCATTGTGGGATAGCTAGATGCCACACTTCACAGGAAGTTGTCATTAGGCAGGAGGGACCTAAAAAGCCCATTCACTAGTGATCTCTGTATTTTGGGCGTAACTGTGGCACCCCTGGCCACCAGACGTGTATGTGTGTACTTGTGCTTGCATTATTAATGAATTTATTAGGCGCACAGCTACCTCAACGGGGTGTCCCGGCGCTTTAGCAGACAGTGACTAATCATGGTGGCTAAATAGCCAGGTTTTGAGAGACTTGCGGAACTTGAGTTCTGACTGAATCAAGCGCAAATGAAGGGGTAGTTTGTTCCAACATCGAGTGATGCCCACCTCGAAAGATATCCCTCCTGACCTAGCTTTTAGGAACCTGGGGGTAGCAAGCAGATGTTTATTGTTGGACCGTAATGATCTGGATTGACAATAAGAACGAAGTCTCATCCTGAGGTAGACTGGCCCTAGTCCTTTGCCTGCCCCAAAAGCAAATGTGAGAGACTTTTTTTTTGTGCAGAGTTTTATATAGCGCGAACTAGACCCGAACCGAATCAGGTATCAGAGTGCTTTACATATTTTTCCAGTTACGTTACATGAGGACACACTTTCATTTTAGGCACGGGGAGATTAAGTGATTTTCCCAGAATCACAAGAGGTTTTGGCGTCGTTACCGAGACTCGAACCGAGATCCCCAGGTCCGAGGTCGAGTGCCCTAGCCGTTAGGCCAACTCCGCCTTAAATTCTATTAGTTTAGCAATAGGTAGCCAGTGTAGTCGTCGTAGAAAAGGGGAGCTATGGTATCGAAGCGGAACGCCGCAAACTAAACGGGCCACAGCGTTTTGTACAGTCTGAAGTCTGCGGAGAAAGCCTAAAGAAAGATCCAAGTGTAAGCCATTCGCATAATCTAGATGAGAAGTAATCAGCGCAATGACCACAGTTTTTCCAGTAACGTTGGGCAGATAGTTAATGAATTTTCTGATGATTTTAGTTTTGCCAAAGCAGGCGGCAGAGAACATTTGAACCTGCGTAGAGAGGGATAGATGTTTGTCCCATCTAACGACCAAATTCTTAACTGAGTCCTTGGGTACTGGGGCAATGCCTAGTTCCTCAGGCCACCACAGATTAGAGGAGAGAGGAGAAGGTTGGTTAAAAAATAAGATCTGAGTCTTGTCCGCATTGAGTTTCAAGAAATTGTGGTCCATCGAGGCCGTAGTATTCTTAAGACGCTCTTTTAGGAGATCAAAAGTGGTGGCAGATACAGCATTAAAGGTGAACAGTAGCTGGGTATCATCATCATCTGATATGATTTTGACCCTAGTTTTAGAGATCATCTTTGCCAATGGGGTTATGTAAACATTAAATAGAAGTGGGCTCAGGGCAGAGCCCTACGGCACACCCCATTTGAGTGGTTTAGCAGGAGAAATGAACGGGTGCGTCCGTACCTGTTGTTTGTGGTCAGATAGAAAAGATGATAGCCAGTTCAGCACTGTACCCTGAACGCCAATGGACTTTAGTCGATTCAAGAGGATGGGATGGGAGACGGTGTTAAATGCTGCAGACAAATCTAACAGCACTAACACCGACTTTGAACTTCCTTCGACCAACCAGCGTATTGAGTCCGCCATTTCAATTAAGGATGATTCCGTACTATAATCAGAACATAAACCGGATTGAGAGTCATGGAGAAGGCCATTAGTCTCAATGAAATGGGCCAGTTGCTGATAAACTAACTTCTCTAAGACCTTAGCAGGAGGGGGTAATAGAGAAATAGGAATATAGTTGCAAGGGGATTCTAGATCTGCATTGGCTTTTTTTAGAATGGGCATGAGAAAGGCATGTTTTGAAGCTGCCGGGTAAATACCGACTCTAAGCGATGAATTCCAGAGAGGGTTTAAGTAAGGGTTGAGGAATACAGCAAGGGCGTTATATTGTTTGGCTGGCCAAAGGTCACTCGGGGAACCAGATTTGTACTTCTGCAATTCCAGGAGTGAGGCTTCTTCCGATATTTCGACAAACTCTGAGAGCACAATACTAGGAGCCTGCTCCAGATATTGGTCCTCAGAAGTCCGAGATACTTCATGTGGCTCAGGGAAGGAGGCATAGATCTGTGCGATTTTGCCCTCAAAGAACTCAGAGAGTTTATTGCATAGGATCTGTGAGGGGGAGTGGGTGTGAGTAAATGCTAGAGGGTCAGTAAAAGATTTAACAATTTTTAAAGTCTCCCTGGAAGAGTTTTTAGCATTATCAATTCTGTTGGCTAAAAAATCTTTTATTTTCAATAAGAAATCTGCAGTATTCTTTAAGAGCTGCATGATAACCTAACTTACTTTCCGCAGAATAAGTAAGTCTCCAGCTAGGTTCACGTTTTTTACATTCTGACTTTTTTAGTTTAAGCTCTGAATGCCACAGTGAGGAAGGGAATGATCTAGGAGATTTTACTACTTTCAGGGGAGCCAGGGAATCAAGCGCGCCGCTGATCCACTTATTCAAGTTTGAGATGCTGACCTCAAGATCGTTGGAGGGAGTGGGATAGGAGTCCTTCAGATGTTGCGTTAGAGAATCCGAAGTGACTTTCCTCCAATTCCTTCTAAATTCTTTAGGGATAGAAGTGGCTTTATCTGAGCTGGTCAGGTGAAGTTGAAAAGGGATCAGGAAGGATCTGACCATGTTACTGGCAGTGGTGTGTAGACTGTAATATCGGGGAGGTTGGAACAGATCAGGTCCAGAGTGTGGCCTGCCTTGTGAGTTGGAAGGGAAACATATTGTGTTAGGTTGCAACCAGCTAATGTGGAAATAAAGTTAGAGCTCTGCGGACAGGAGATATCCTCCACATGAAGACTCAAGTCACCTAACATTGTGAAATTAGAGTAGCGTATGCTAACTTGGGAAATGTAGTCAGCAAGAGTGGAGATGTGATTAAAACTGGAGTTCGGGGGTGTGGCTAGCAGCCGCCGAGAATGGCCACTGCCTAAGTAAGATCCCGCTGCCCCGACTTTTATCCTGCCCTATCCTGTGCCATCCACGGCTAAAAATCAAGCTATGAGTGCCGTGTCTCATTCCCTACCCCTCTGGGTGATATTGGCGACAGCTGCCGTCTAAAGGTTGATTCCGCTTACCTTTCTCAGTGCCCCCGTCGGAGCGGCGACCGCGTCTCCCTGATGCCGTGTGGTAGAGGTGGCGGCCTCTGGGATAGAACGGTGCTTGGACCCAGTGACTTAGTGGGGGTGCCCCTCACATAAAGGGAAGAGACTCGGTGAGTGATGCGGCTACTGGAGGCACCGGCGGAGCAGCCTGGGCATTTCAGCGTGCCGCAACAGCGATTAACGGCCCGGCGTTTATAGGGCTGCAGAGACCTTCGTGGGCAAGCCGATCGAGAGCTGGGGAGCAGTGGGGTCTCGGCTCTGCGGATCAGTCGCTTCCTGCTGCCAAAACCAGTGCCGGAGGCCTAACGACACACGGGGTGTGGAGGCCCTGTATCTGGCATCTACAGCACACTGTCCCTAGTTGAGGCCCCGGCCCGGCTGCCTGGTAGGAGAAGTGTACAGCGAACAGCGCCAGTGAGGGTACGGTAGCTAGCAGAGCGGTGGCCCTGCAATTTGACAAGGGGCGCTTGGGGATGGCTGGCGCTTGCTGCAGGAATCCAAGGAGCAGCGGTTGGGCCATTCCGTGGTCAACGGTGGACATCTTGCAGCGCTTGCCGCCCTAAGTGTCGGCTGAGGTAGGAGAAGCGGGCTTCCCTGATTGAGCCGCGAGCATGAGTATTTGGCTGGGCCCTGCATGGTTGTTTAGTGACTGGAAATTACTTCTAGATTGGGCCTTGCAGGAGGGGCCCGGTGCACAGAATTGGCTGATAGTGCCGGGAGTGCGCAAGCCTGGCCTGTGCATTGGCAGCAGGCGCTTTGATACAGCGCAGCCACCTGGAGCAGTGAGGGATGATCTCGGTTTGTGGTGTGTTGCCCCACCGGCCTACCAAACTGAAACTGAAGTGGCTCTGAGGGTCGCAACTGTGTCCCGCACGTTTGAAGCGCTGGTTCGCCTGCACCTAAATTTTGGGTGCGAATTAGGGCTTTGTGAGTCCTGAGATTCCGCAATTGGTCACGGACTGGCTTGTGCTGTTGGTGCTGGAGCTGCGGCCTGGGGGACATACAGGACCTGGGGTTGACCCGTGCATTGGGCGTGCTGTGGAACCCAGCCCCGGAGGAGACAGTATACCCTAGATGCACAGACAGAGGACGAGGGCGCCACCTGAAAGGGGTTGACACTGAAGCTGCAACGTGACAGCGGAGAGGTTCGACCAGTGGAGGGGTCAAGCCTTGAGAACCGGAGCCCAAGGTCGTAATGGACAGATTGCATTTCAAGGGGAGACACTTGGGAGTCTGGAAATTCCCACTAACGATTTGGAGATACCCCTTTTGTTGCCCCTTATACTCACCTGGCGAGTCAACTAAAGGCCTGCATACATGG
Source organism: Lissotriton helveticus (assembly GCF_964261635.1). Lineage (NCBI taxonomy): Eukaryota > Metazoa > Chordata > Amphibia > Caudata > Salamandridae > Lissotriton > Lissotriton helveticus. The sequence continues at coordinate 387,936,739 of NC_136058.1, read as the reverse complement.
CAATTGGCGGGAAGGGTCCTAAGGCCAATGCCCAAAAGCAGCTAGCCAAATTTGCCTGGTCCAAGGCAAGAGACAAAAGTGAACCGCTGCAGAAGGAAAAAGACGGAGGGCTGCTGCCTCCAAGCAAGGAACAGAGCCAACCTTACACGATGTCATGGCGGCGATCAATGGGGTGCGCACTTTGCTGGACTCAGTTACGGTAGTGGTCTCTCTTATCAGAGCTGACTTCCGGAAGATGGATGAGAAAGTTAAAGAGCTCAAAACTGTCACCAGGGCCCTGCAGACGGATACATCAGAACTTCAAATGCAGGTGCTCGAATTGCAGAAGAAGCAGGAGCATATGTCACAGCAGCTCAACGACTATGAAGGCCAGGCACGCTGTAATATTATCTGCATCTTAAATGTAATGTAAATGTAGTATACTTGTAAAGCGCACAGCTGCCCCAGCAACGGGGCGTCCCGGCGCTGTATAACTCTGGGGAACCCGTCCTGGCTTTCCCTGTGGGATGGTCCCTTCTGGGAGTCATACAAAAACAATGGAGAGAGCAAGGGTTATGTTCACCAGAGTGAACGGGGAGTACTCCTGTACCCCTGGATACAATAATAGAAAAAACAAAAATGAAGGAGTACCACCAGTGGGAATTCACAAGTCACTGTGTTGGTGGATGGTTTTCACAAAATAGAGGAAAACTCTTTTTCTTAAAAACCCCTCACTCATCACCTAGTGATGACATGCTTCATCATCGGGGTCCACCCTAATGACCTAGCGTCATCAGGGTGTGCTTCAACACCTGATTACAGTGGAGCAGGTTTGTGAGTGGTGGTGTGTGAAAAATGAAAAAAATCAGTGAGTTAAAAATTGTCCTGGTTTGAACTTGTAAAATAAAGATTTTTTATTGGCAAGCAACTGGACAATATTAAAATAGTGGCGAGATAAAAATAGGGCAACAATGAACCCGTGTATCTCTATAATTAATAGGGTCTAAGTGTTAGGTCTACATGTTTCAACCTTATTGGTTAAGGTTAACCAGGTTTTCGTCAGGACCATACAACCACGTGGTGGACGGTCTGCGTCCCCTAAAAGACGCACCCAATCCTACCACATGGGACCACTGGATGGCGAAAATGCGCCCGTGGTGTAAGCTCGCTCCACACTGGGTGAGCTAAAAAATCTAAAAACCTGTAAAAGAAAATACCGACATTTGTCAAAGTATTGAACATATTTACAAGCCTGTAACGTAGTGCAGTGCTTCAACGTTGTGTCAGCATGCTGTCACACCCAGTTACATGGTGAATTCAGTGGTAGCATCCAGCGTCTAGCGTTACCAGTGTTGGGCTCTACTCCAGCATACTTCTAGAGGAGGGAAGTGCAGGTGCGATATGTGGGACAGTGTAGATTACCCACAACTTTCACACAGAGGGAATATCGTAATTTTCTCTATTCACAACTCACACGTGGTTCATAAAATGGTCACCGCGTGTTACATCCTCGCATACCGACTAGTTTGGTGCGAGACTATATCCAATTCGATCGTGCATGCATTGTCAAAGAGAAACTGTACAACACAAAGTGAGACACACACAACAAAGACACACGACAGACAGAAAGTATATATAACCAAGGCTCACTCTCAATGGAGTGTTCAGGGACTTCATGGGACGGGGGAGGTTACCCTCTTTAAAACGTATTCTGAAAGAGAGTGATATTTTTTAAGAGGTAGATAAATGCGGGTAAAGAATATCTTCCAACTCGTGTCCTGGGCGCGTTCGTTTTTGGCGCTTGTTGAAAAAAGACACGCCCGCAGTGAAACGGGTACTTTTACTTACAGTTAGTTGCCGAGGTATTCAGTTTGTAACCTACTGCCTGCACCGCCCCGCTAGTACTGGGCTGGGTGAAGGCGCGAGTGAAATAGAGTGTTGGCGCTTCCGTGATGGGCGTGGTTGAGCCGCAATCACGTGGGCGGAAGGCCGACAGGGATGCAAGGACGGTGGCCGCATAGCCTCAAATGGTAGCAGTGAATGTCAGAGATCGAATCTCGTGTAGGGTAGTAGGGTAAAGCCCAGGCTAGGAGGTACAATATTTCAAATTACAAAATTGTAAAATACTTAAGAGGTCATGAGGAGTATTTCAGATAATATATACAAAGACCTGAAAGGCTGATGGAATATTGGTGATCGCATCCTATATAGCCATATCAAAGGGGGGTTCTGAGATAGAACTGGGGTGTATATTACCAGAGGACCCCGACAGGAGACCAATGTTATGATTTTAGGCGTGGTCATACTAACCAGAACGGACCATGACTTGATAAATTACAAAAGTGCTACAGTCATGTTTATGGACAACTCATTAGATGGTTAGGAGTAGGCTGAATATTACTCAAAGGGTAGGCTTACAGTATTGAGGCCCAAGGGACATTATCATTCAGGCCCGTGATATGAGTGGAAAGTCGGTACACCCAACGTTGTTCCTTCTCATGTAGGGTCTTGTGAGAGTTGGGTCCATTTGGAATCTGCTCAATGACAGTCCATCTCATGTCATTAGGAGTGTGATTAGCATCAAGGAAATGGTCAGTCAACTTGGTGGCATTTTTTCTGCAGCGTATTGTGCTACGATGTTCGCAGATACGTTGTTTGACCTTTCTGGTCGTCATACCAACGTAGTTCTTTCCGCAGATGCATGTGATCATGTACACAACGTTGGTGCTATTACAATTCGTGTGTTTACGTTGTTCCCACACTCTGCCTTCTTCAAGATTCAGTGTTTTAGTGTTCTCTGTCAGATGGCACACACTGCACTCCCCACATTTGTAGTGCCCAACAATTGGTGGCAAGTTCCACATTTCTGTAATGCTAGGGTTTGAGATGATCGTTGCATTCTTTGGTCTTGTGTTGACAAGGCTGTCTTTTAGACTTGGTGCTTTTTTATAAGAGAAGAGTGGTTTGTCCCATTTCAATGCGCCTGTGCTGAGGATCTGCCAATGTTTTTTGATGCTCTTGCTCACATTGTTAGAAACGGAATTGTACGTTGTAACACAAGTGAGGGGAATAGAATCATTCCGGGACATGTTTTCTTCAAGTAGAGAATCACGAGGCTGATTCCTGGCTCTTTTTTGGCACTTCTCAATTATTCTGTTTGGATACCCACGTTGTTTCAGTTTGCACGTGAGGTCTTTAGCTTGAAGTTTATAATCTGATAGTTTGCTGCAATTTCGCCGTAGTCTCAGATATTGGCCATAAGGCAGGTTTTCTCTGAGTGGACGGGGATGGAAACTCTCGTACCTCAGTAGATTGTTCTTGGCAGTGGGCTTAAAATGTGTTTTGGTTGTTAATTCCTGCCCCTCTTTCTTAATTTCTATGTCCAGAAAGACCATCTGTCGTTTGTCAAACGTGTGGGTGAACTTGAGGTGTGGATCTCGAGTATTGATCCAGATGGTAAACTCTCTGAGTGATTCCTCAGGTCCTTGCCAGATTACCATGACGTCGTCGATATAACGACACCAAAACTTGATGTGATCTCTGTAGGGGTTCTCTTGTGTAAGGATGTGCCTTTCCTCAAAGTTATGGACATATAGCCCGGCTATACTAGGAGCAAAGACACTGCCCATAGACGTCCCACCGATTTGGAGGTACAGGGAGCCTTCGTACTCAAAATAGTTCCTTTTGAGTGCGAGCATGGCACATTGTAGGATGAACGCCTTTGGTGTTTGATGTTCCCAACTGTTATTTTCCAGAATGCTTCTAAGGACATCCAGGGTGGCATCTTGAGGAATACTCGTATAAAGGCTCTCGATGTCAAAACTGAGTAGGATGGTTTCATCGTCTACTTGTACATTGTTCAGGAGTGTCAGCAGGTTTTTTGTATCTCTGAGGTAAGTTGGGGTAGTTTGTACAATCGGTTTCAGAAAAAAGTCGCAAAACCGAGAGAGGGGTTCCAAGAGTGAGCCGATCCCTGACACGATCGGTCTTCCTGGCGGTGGGATTTTACCTTTGTGCATCTTTGGCAAGGTATAGAAATACGGGATCTTCCCTTCCGTTTTACAGAGGTAGTCCGCTTCCTGTTTAGAGATTGCACCAGAGGCCTCAGTTGTCTCAACGAGTTCCAAAATTTCTGCTCTCAATTCCTCGGTCGGATCTCTTGATAGGGGTTGATAGCTCTTGATGTCACTGAGTAGCCTCCTGCATTCAGTGTCATAATCACTCTTATTCATGACAACAAGGCCACCGCCCTTGTCAGCTGGTTTTATTATGACTGAGGCGTCATTCTTCAATTGCAAGATTGCGTCACATTCTGCCCTGCTATTGTTTTCAAATTGTCTGGGTTCCCTCATTTCTTCAATGTCTTTGAACACGGCCTGTTCAAATGTGTGGATTTCCACAGGGATAGTGTGTGGAGGTGGTGTGAACTTTGACTTAATTTTAAGGCCTGTTTCGTTGGGTGTTTCGTCATTTTCACTGCTAGGGTGTTTTTCAAAGAATGCTTTGAGTTTTAATTTCCGAAAGAAATTGGCCAGTTCGCAATGTAGTTTGAATTTGTCCAAATGTCTCGTGGGTACAAAACCCAGGCCCTTGTTCAGCACTTTAGTTTCAGTTGTAGTGAGACTCCTTGAGGAAAGGTTGGTGACTAGTTCGTCTTGTTGCTTGGTCCTGGTTTGCTCACTCCTGCTCTGCTCCTCGTGTTGTTGCCCACTGGGTCCTCGTCTTCCCACTGTACATTGTTTCCGGTTCTCTTCCGACCTCTGCCGCGCCTGCCTCTGTTCTGAAAAGGAGGGCGGTACTGGCTGGGTGGAAAGAAGTGCGGTTGGAATGGTGGTTGCCATCCATACATAGGGAATGATTGATCTGGCATGAATGGTGTCGGGAAAGGAGGTTGATTGTATTGTGGCCATTGATAATGTCCTCTAAATCCTCCTCTTTGTCTTTGTCTTTGGTTTCCATTCCCTGAACTACCACTATTGCTGGAGCTGTTGGACGTGTTGCTGGATGCATCAGAGTCTTGATCTGGTCCTGTGGAAGCTTTGTAGTCAGCATCAGAATAGGGATAGGCCTTTACAAAGGAAAAGCGTTTAAGATCCTTCTGGAACTTCTGTACCTTTTGTTGGGTAAGGTTGTCCCTATATTCATTCATCTCTTTATTGAGATCATCTAGTTTCTTTTTATATCCCGTGATGCTAGTTTTTATTTGTGCTTCAGTCACCTGTATCTCGATCTGGATTTTTTCAGAGAGGCGTAGGGCAGTCTTGAGGATCAGCATGATCCAATCATGGGTACAGTGCCATGCTATACGTGCCCAGTCCCTTCGGAACTCTTGATCGTCCAGAAAGATACGAGGGGCATTAGACACTAGTAAGCCTTTAGGTGCCATTTGGTTTGTCACATATTCCTTTAATATAGTGCCGTGTAGAATAGTTCTTATTCTGTTCTTTTTCATTTCCGTCAATTTGTCCCAGTCTGATGTCTGGGATATTGTACTGCTTATGTTTGCATCCGCAAACGCCGCAAGGTTGCCCATGATAGAGTCAATTTCATCAGTCGAGAATGTTAAGCCTTGAGTGTCTGCCATGGTCAATAGTTGTGTAGCCCTCTCCGTATAGACAGTCAAAAGGACAGTGCTGCTGTTTAATAACTCTCACAGCTGTGCGCTGCCAAGATATACAAAAACAATGGAGAGAGCAAGGGTTATGTTCACCAGAGTGAACGGGGAGTACTCCTGTACCCCTGGATACAATAATAGAAAAAACAAAAATGAAGGAGTACCACCAGTGGGAATTCACAAGTCACTGTGTTGGTGGATGGTTTTCACAAAATAGAGGAAAACTCTTTTTCTTAAAAACCCCTCACTCATCACCTAGTGATGACATGCTTCATCATCGGGGTCCACCCTAATGACCTAGCGTCATCAGGGTGTGCTTCAACACCTGATTACAGTGGAGCAGGTTTGTGAGTGGTGGTGTGTGAAAAATGAAAAAAATCAGTGAGTTAAAAATTGTCCTGGTTTGAACTTGTAAAATAAAGATTTTTTATTGGCAAGCAACTGGACAATATTAAAATAGTGGCGAGATAAAAATAGGGCAACAATGAACCCGTGTATCTCTATAATTAATAGGGTCTAAGTGTTAGGTCTACATGTTTCAACCTTATTGGTTAAGGTTAACCAGGTTTTCGTCAGGACCATACAACCACGTGGTGGACGGTCTGCGTCCCCTAAAAGACGCACCCAATCCTACCACATGGGACCACTGGATGGCGAAAATGCGCCCGTGGTGTAAGCTCGCTCCACACTGGGTGAGCTAAAAAATCAAAAAACCTGTAAAAGAAAATACCGACATTTGTCAAAGTATTGAACATATTTACAAGCCTGTAACGTAGTGCAGTGCTTCAACGTTGTGTCAGCATGCTGTCACACCCAGTTACATGGTGAATTCAGTGGTAGCATCCAGCGTCTAGCGTTACCAGTGTTGGGCTCTACTCCAGCATACTTCTAGAGGAGGGAAGTGCAGGTGCGATATGTGGGACAGTGTAGATTACCCACAACTTTCACACAGAGGGAATATCGTAATTTTCTCTATTCACAACTCACACGTGGTTCATAAAATGGTCACCGCGTGTTACATCCTCGCATACCGACTAGTTTGGTGCGAGACTATATCCAATTCGATCGTGCATGCATTGTCAAAGAGAAACTGTACAACACAAAGTGAGACACACACAACAAAGACACACGACAGACAGAAAGTATATATAACCAAGGCTCACTCTCAATGGAGTGTTCAGGGACTTCATGGGACGGGGGAGGTTACCCTCTTTAAAACGTATTCTGAAAGAGAGTGATATTTTTTAAGAGGTAGATAAATGCGGGTAAAGAATATCTTCCAACTCGTGTCCTGGGCGCGTTCGTTTTTGGCGCTTGTTGAAAAAAGACACGCCCGCAGTGAAACGGGTACTTTTACTTACAGTTAGTTGCCGAGGTATTCAGTTTGTAACCTACTGCCTGCACCGCCCCGCCCCTTCTGCCTGCACCGCCCCGCCCCTTCTGGGAGTCCCCAAGGTGGAGCCAGGCATCCCCGGAATTGGTGGGGCCGTTGTGGAGATTAGGCAAACTAATGCCCAGAGTTGCCGAGTGGAACCCCTGATTAGAGTAAGCACCGAAGCGAGAATTATCGAGTCCGCTGACCAAGGTCCACGACCCTGCCGCGTCGGGAATTGAACCCTGGTCCCGGGCTGACTTCTGCTCTCAGGCCTGCTGCCTCTAACCAGTGAGCCACACTACTCCACTGGAGTAGTGTGCAGTAGGAGTTAAGATTTGACCAAATCAACAGCTGCCACCAGAAACACCTACCCATCACTGGATCTGTGCAACAATAACCCAAACTTTGTTTGTAGAAATATCACTACAAAATATAGCAATTTATCCCTGCAACTGGAACACTGAACCTCTCCAGAAGTCTCCCAATGATAAAGGAAGTCAACAAAATCACCACATGGGACACTACTACACAGAGGAAAGCAAAACAACCATGAAGACCTTTCTCCCTAGAGTCCCGGAAGACCCTTGCCCCCACTGCACCTTTGACAAACAAGCTTTCTCTATAAGACACCTCTCCTCTACAACTCCATCAGTACAGCCACCTACTTCGAATCTTAGAAACACACAGCTGTCAATGCCCCCCTAAAGAAACCCTAGGCCAACCTGAAAAAACTCACCAATTTACCAAACCATATCTCTCCTTCCTACCCAGCCAAAGTCTGAAGAAAAGCCATCAACAGGCATCTTTGTGACTACCTCATCAAACACCACCTTCTCCATGCCACACAATCAGGATTTAGCATGGAAAGACCATTATAGCAGCAACGAATGACATCCAATAGGAGCGAAACCACAGCCATAATCCTTCCAGACCTATCAGCAGCTTCAACACACGTCCTCGTCCCATTCTTATTTGACGACTCCACGACTCCACGAGTCAGGCATCCAGGAACATGCCCTTTAATGAATTGCTCCTCCCACATCCCAAAGAGCCCAAACTGTCAACATGCCCCCCTATCCTTCTGAAGCACAAGTTCTTATTTTTAGACCTCCAAAGGGCTCATCGCTCAGCCCAACACTCTTCAACTTCCACATGAACCTGCTGGCTGATGTTGTACGAACTAACAACATAAACAGCCTCACCTAAACAGAAAACACACAACTGATACTGTCCCTCAGAAGCAAATTTACCACATACATGACAGATTTCTTCCAAGTGACCACTTCTAATTGCCTCAAATTAATCTGAGACAAGGCTGAAGTGGTTGTCTTCGGGAAAAACATTTCGCCATGGCACTCCACCTGGTGCCCCACAGATTTTGGACTCACCCCCATGCTCTGCTCACAAGCAAGAAACCTTGGATTCATTCATAGAAAACAAACAAGACAAAGACTGCCCAAGTTAACCCAATGGCCTCAGCCTACTACAACGCCCTAAGGATGCTGAAAAAATCTTTATATGGCTACCAGACAACACCAGAAAAATGGCCCTCATCACAAGTAGACTAGACTACATGACATTCAAAACTCAGCAGCCAACCTAGTCCTCAAGCTCCCAAGCCTAGGTCACACCACACCTTAAAGAACGCCACTGGCCCCCGATACACAAGCTTGCACACTTCAAACTCCTCACCTCCAACCACAAAGAACTCCACAACACTGGCTCTGCCCTGCCAACCTGAACAGCTGCATTCAGGTCCATCAACTTTCCTGACACTTCTGCTCTGCTGGTCACATGCACATTCCCCACCCATACAAGAAAGCAAAGAGGGGTACGCACCTTCTCAAACCTAACCCTTAAAACCTGGAATGACCTCCCATAGCACATCTGTTGGACTTGGCCCTTTTTGAAGGGTCATCCCTGAACTTTTTGCCTTCCTCCTATATTTTTTATTACTCTGGGCACTTTACCACTGCTGATCAGTGCTAAAGTGCATATGCTCTCCCTACTGTGAATTGATGTATTAATTAGTGGTTCCTTGATTGGATATTTGGTTTACTGTCAGACCCTAGTACAGTGCACTTGGTGTTCCCAGGGTGTGTAAATCCAAATCCTGCTAGTGGGCTTGCAGCACTGGTTGTGCCACCCACATAAGCAGCCTTGTAAAATGTGTCTAAGGTCTGCCATTGCAGAGCCTGCCTGCACTCTGGTACTGTCATGCTGACTGGGCAAGTGCACCCACTTGCCAGTCCCTAAACCTTCCCTTGACTTCATATTAGTCACCCCTATGGTAAGCCCAAGGGCAGGGTGCATTGTAAGTATAAGGTAGGACGAGCCCTGATGTGTATGGCATGTCCTAATAGTGAATTACAGCCATTTTCGTTTTTCACTATTGCAAGGCTACCTGTTCTCCATAGGACAGAATGGGCTGTTAGAATTGTTACATTCTATAATCCTAACAGACTCAGAGAACATGGTAGAGATTCGAGTTTAGTATGCCTGGACTCAGAATAATAAAATACATCTTTTAGTAAAGTTTATTTTAACATACTGTGTTTGCAACTACCACTTTTGCAAAGTAGGTATTTGCTTGCCTAACCATTTGAGCCCGCCTCTGCTACGTTGTGTATACCTTCTCTGGGTTTGTGTGTGACAGGACGGGAATTCCAGAAGACAGGCTGGGGCAGCCCGGTGGTGAATAGAGAGATCTGCATCTAGATGGGAGGGAGGAGTTGCACATGGGACCTGAATAGGACTGTGCCTGCCCCCCACAGTGCTGGCTCCACCCCCTGTGGTGTGTCTGATGTCTCTGCCCTGCACACTGAAAAAAGAGAAGGAAGACTGTCACCAAGTGCTCCAGGGCTGTACTTGCCTTCCACAATGCTGGCTCCACCTCCTGTGGGGTGTCTGATGTTGCTGCCCTGCACTGTGAAATGAAAGGAGAGGTCTGGTAAACAGAGTGCTTCAGAACTGGTTTGGACTGGGCACAGGCCCCTCTCCCCTCAGAGAACAAAGGATTTTGGGGTGTAAGTATTGGGATCCTGTTCCCATGTAATTAGATCACTCCTGGACTTACAAGACGAAACCTCTGCTGAGGAGTAGGAATCTGAAGAAACTGAGGAGAGACTATTCCCAAGCTGAAGTGCTGCTTGGGGGATTGGCCTGCAGTGGTTGCCTGACTGCCAAAGAGAGGAGAAAGACTTTTTGTGGACTTTTCTTTTCAACTGGTGCAAAGATCTCCAAGGGCTTGGAAGAGAGCTTGCCCTCTGACTGAAGTCCCAGGACCAGTGGACTTCATCAGCCTTAGTGAATTGCTGCTGGAAACAAGTGGCTACAGAGGCAGGGAGCTGTGACCGACTCTCACGACCGGCCCGGTGTCCTGTAGGCACCGCACCAAGCAACGTCCGCCTCGAACAACGCATGCTCTGCGCTCACCGACTCCGTCCGGACTCCGTCAATGAGCCATAGCCTGCACCGCGACTGGAAGGACACCGCGACGTGCAACGTCTCGCTACACCAAATCGAACTGGTCTGACCGATGCGGTCACTGCTGCTGACTTCGAGTCCTGTGACAAACCGGAGTAGGGCACCGCCTCGCATGCTTTGCGACGCACTGCCCGACTCACACCGCTATCCGGACTGATCGACCCCAGCTCCCGAACTCTGGCTCGTTCGCCGCACCGTAAAGCTGGAAACACCGCAACGAGCAACGTCCGCTTCGAACAACCCAAGCTCTGAGCTCACCGACTCCGTCAACGAGCCATAGCCTGCACCGCGACTGGATGGACACCGTGACCTGGAACGCTTTCTTTTTCTATACCGCGACGAACCCTGGAACCGACTCGCACATCGGTGCCGGCCGCCTCAAGGAAAAGGTACTGTGACTGAGTCTGTCGACATTTGAGTGGGCCTGGACCGACGTGGCCTGCTGGATTTCTTAGACTCTATGTTCTTTTCAGCAACGATGTAGCTGGACAAGGCTACCGACTCGCACAGAACCTTGAACTAAGCATTTTAAACCTGAACTCTTGGAATTTGATAGTACTGTGGATTATTTTTGTTGTTTATTGGTCTTGTGGTAACTCTGTATAAAGTATAACTTATTTTTGGTACAAAACCTTGTGTGGTGTCCATTTGTAGTGTTGTCACTGGAAATGAAATGAAATGAAAAATTGCACTTGCATAGCGCGTAACTACCCGGAGACCTCGCAGCGCTTGTGACTGATCGCTTAGCGCGGGCTCAGGGTAGTTCAGTAGGCTTTAGCAAACAAGTGCGTTTTCAAAGCTTTCCTAAAGGACATATAATTGCTGTTTACTCGGATAGGGAAAGGGAGGGAGTTCCAGAGTCTGGCCGCAGAATGGGAGAAAGAGCGGCTGCCCCAACGGGCTCTGTTGACTTTAAAGGAGGTTGCCAACTGGAGGGTGCCAGAGCGAAGGGGGCGAGATGGAACATAAGGCGTGACTATGGAATGTAGGATTGCCGGGCCTGCTCGGTGAAAAGATTTGTGCAGAATGCACATGGCTTTGAATTGCACTCTTGCGGCCATTGGGAGCCAATGGAGTTCCCTTAGGGCCTTCTTTGCTGATTGCCAGCGAGGCAGGTTGTAAAGTAGGCGGACCGCACTATTTTGGGTAACCTGAAGCTTCTGTATAACAGAAGCCGGGGCTCCCATATAGAGAGCGTTCCCATAATCCAGGCGGGAGAGTATCAGGGCCTGGACCATGACCCTCCTCGCCGGGAATGGGAGCAGAGGGAGCACCTTGCGGAGCATCCTCATTAGCCCAAAACAGGTGGCGGCAGTCTTGGTGGCTTGGACCGAAAAGTCGAGTGATTTGTCGAGCCAAATCCCAAGGCTCTTTATCTGGGACTTAGCGACAGGGGGCAGGCCCAAACATGGTGGCCAGATGGATGCAAGGGTAGACGGGGGGGATTACCCAGTAGAATGATGTCTGTCTTCTCCCCGTTGAGTTTCAAACAGGAAGATTGCATCCAACTGGCGACAGCCTCTAGACAGGGACCTAGGGTGTTAGACGATCCCTCTGAGTGGTCTAAAGAGACCACCAGTTGGGTATCGTCCGCGTAGGTGACAATACGCACACCAAAGGGATGGACTATCCTGTCTAGGGGTTCCATGTAGGCATTAAAAAGGGTAGGACGTAGGGAGGAGCCCTGAGGGACCCCGCACCTAAGTGGGTGTTTGGGAGAAGCCACCTCGCCCTCGAAGACCTGAAAGAATCGTTCGTTCAGGAAGGATGTCAGCCATTCCAGGGCCGCGCCCGACACGCCCATGCCCGCCAGTCGTTGTAGTAGCGTGGCATGGTTAACCGTGTCGAACGTGGCGCTGAGGTCCAATAAGATAATGGTGACCTTTCCTCCCCGATCCAACACGGCTCTTGCTTCTTCCGTTTCCGCTAGAAGGGCGGTTTCGGTTCCGTGCTGAGGACGAAATCCTGTCTGGGAGGCACGCAACAGACTATTGGATTCCAAATAGTCTGTTAAGGTGTTATTAACGTGCCTCTCAAGCAGTTTACTCAGCCACGGAAGTAAAGAAATAGGGCGGTAATTGGCCAGGTTGCTCTGGTCCAGGGTGGGCTTTTTCAGCAATGCCTTCACCATTGCACACTTCCATGAAGGTGGGACAGATTTAGAAATGATGGAAGTATTGAGAACGTCTAAGATGACCGGACAAATAACGTCCAAGACCTTGATAAGGGTCTGAGGGGGTGCTGGGTCGTTGGGCGATCCAGAGGTGATCTTAGGAATTAATCTGTCTAGACCATATGCATCAAGAAGTGGAATTGTGTCAAGCCCACAAGGGACCAAGGAATCAGGGGTGGTGGGAGCGGTGGGTCTCATATCGTCCTTAGGATTGCTGAATGAGGAGTATATGGTCTGGATTTTTTGGGAGAAAAAAACGGCCAGATCATTACACCGGTTTTGAGCGCCTTCAGCAGAAGGACACTCAGCAGGAGGTGAGATAAGGGACTTTGCTATTTTTAAAATTTCCTTAGGGGCGTTAGCAGCTGCGTTAATTTTCCCTTCATAAAAAAGAACTTGTGCCGCCTTGATCTCTATCTTATAAAGCTTTATAGCAGCCCTATATTCAACCTTTCTAAGCTGGGAGTGGTCCTTCCTCCAGGCTCTCTCAAGTTTACGACACTCTAGTTTCCTAGATCTAATGGCAGGTGTATACCATGGGGCAACTTTGAGTCTTCTTATAGAATTACGGGGGCATTTAGGAAGAACCTGATCGAGGGTACTAGAGATCCAGTTGTCAAAATTATTGGTGGCCATGAGGGAATTAGTTTCCTTCCTAGGTGGATCTCGGGCAAGAACAGCTACCCAGTCGGGGAGGGAAAGTGAGGGCCATTTCCTTCCCAGGTGCTTGGCAACATTTTGAGAGGAAGAGGGGGAATTGGTGAGCCAGGTGAAGGGTATCAAAAAATGGTCGGTCCAGGGTAGTGGGATAGGAGTCTCCACGATAAGATCGTCTATATTGCTGTAGATGAGATCAAGAAGATGTCCCCTATTATGGGTTGCCTGGTGGCCCCTTTGGCAAAGATCAATGGCTTGCAAGTTGGAACGGAGGTTGTTGGCTGACGTATCGAGGGGGTCATCAAGATGTAGGTTAAAGTCCCCGAACAAAGTAAAATTGGGCGAGGTCAGCACAACACTTGCAGTGAGATCTGTTATCTTAGTAATAAAGTTATTAAGGGTGCCAGGAGGGCGGTAGACCAGGATACCCGAGAAAGTGGTGGTGGGAGAAAATTCTAACGAGAAGTGCAGGCTCTCGCAGGCTGGTGAGGTGGTTGGAGTAACACGGCACCCAAAACTGTCTCTATATATTATAGCCAATCCACCACCTCTCCCGGTCTGACGATCAAGTCGTTTGAGGGTATATCCTTGAGGGGTGACCCACGCTATAGTCGGGTCATTATCTATCTGGAGCCAGGTTTCTGTTAAGAAAAGAGCATCGGGATTGAGCTCTTCAATCAACATATGCAGCTCAGTATGATGTTTCGGTAGAGACCGACAATTAAGGAGATACATCCTCCATTTCTGTACAGGGGGAGAGTGGCAGCTATGTGAAGAAGAAGTGCACCAGTCGCAATATTTACAATAGTACTTTGTGTTGGTAGGAGGAATCGAGTGACGGCAAGAAGGATTGGTGGGAGGTCGTAGGGCAAATAGTCACTGGGTTATTATATGTAGTCACAAATGCTTAACTTACATCGCCTCTGAACTAGCCTTAACTGCCCGCGCCAAGCCGCCGAGAGGGTGAGCAGGGGTTATTTTAAGAGGGTAATTCCCTTGCCCTGACCAGAGGAGAGGGTCCCTGCTTGGCACAAGTACCTATCTGTCCATTGTTCCAGATATCAAGCTGTCATGACAACACATGATATCACACCTATGGTTCTGTACAGCCTTGGTTTCATAGAACTTTGGAATGTGTTATTTCAAATGAGTGGGGAGCAGTGTCCTTGTCAGGCTGTGGCATGGATGCGTCTTCTTTTTCCTTGGAATAAACCTAAGAACTCTACAACTCATGCCTGTGTTCTGCGTGGTCCTTTCAGCTGCATGAGGATCTTACACTGGTGTGGTCGGCACCTGAAAGGAAGAGGGACCCAACAGCCTCAACTTTCTGAAATATTCTGAACTGAACTTTGTGCTACTGTCAAGGTACTATATCTTTAATTCATTCAAGGGTTTGGGAGTCTCTTCCTGCTGTCAATTGTCGTGGGCTCATTCCAGGAATTATCAACACTTATACTTCTACTTCAAAGTCCACCCGTGCACCGCCCGAATAATTTGCCCTATTTTGGATTAGTGATGACTAATAGTCCACTGCCATCTCAGTATATTACTTTTCCCTTATTTCAGCCTATTTGTAGGGTTTTGCCTATTGGCTTTGGCATATCATCTCAGTATATTGCTATGAATCCTCTATTTTAGCCTATTTGTAGGTTTGCCTATTGGCTTTAGCATGATTCTGTGCCCTTTTCCCCTTAGTTAGGCCTGAAGGCCCGAAAACCATAGGATAGCCATCTTGTATGGCTGTCTCATCCATTTTAGATAGTTGCCTCTTCTTATGAGACGCTTGCAGAGCAGAGGTGATATTTACAGTTAAGCCTGTTGTGTGCTAGAGAAAAACCGGTTGAGACCGGCCCTTATCGAAAGAATGTATTTTGCTCTCTGGTAGAAGACGCAACATGCAGATGGCCACTGCGGACGGCGTGAGAAGCCAGAGGCTGGTACAGGAATTTGGTGGGGGTTGGCCTAAGACTGGAAATTTCCATGAGTAGAGAGCACTCTATATTATCAAAGTGCAGAGAGGCGGAGTTGTCAGATGGATCTTGGAAGGGAAGAGAACGGTCAGATGGATCTTGGAAGAGAAGAGAACGGTCAGATGGATTCTGGGAGTGAAGAGAACAGTTAGATGGATCTTGGAAGAGAAGAGAACAGTTAAATGATTTACAGCAGTGGAGAAGTCAGAATGTGTTGAAGCATTTGCCAGTTAGATGGAAGAGTTGGAGAGCTTTTGGAGTAATTGAACCAGTGGAGTGAAGTTAGCACGTTGGTGATGGTGCAGAAGGAGAGAGCCTTGATTCCACCAGAGAGAGAAACAGACAGCAGCCGTTGGTGGTGATGCCATGGTGATGGACAGAGTCCTAAGTTCCACCAGAGAAGGACAGAGAGTTGGACCCTTCTTGATAGGGTGAGGTGTTCTTAAAATGTTTCTATTGTATACCATTAATAATCACTTTCCTTTTAGCTATGTGTATGCCATGATTCTATATAGAGCATTATTCATGTAGATCTCCACCTGCAGTAATAATTTCCTACTGTATTGCTCATACATATATCATTGTTATAATGTTTTGTTATTCTATTCTAATGTCAAATAAAGGGACCCCAGTTGCATATTTGAGTGTTGTTTCCATGACAGGACTAACCTTTCTTTTCAACCAGATACTGGCAGGTTAGCAGGTGAGTGGACTCTTCTAGCAGGTAACTGAGAAATGGAAGATTGTGTAGCCAAAGGCTGGAAGGAACTCCCAAATGTTCTAATCAGACAGCTCCTATCTGAATTAAGACTAGTAAATATCGTCGGTGCACCTTAAGTGTACCGCCAACCCCCATAGAACGCCCTGCCAGGAGACACAAGGTATACAGTCAGGAAGTATAGATAGAATTGGTCCCAAGAGTTAGGGAACAGTCTGGCGACTTTAAATCAGGTACGTAACCGTCTGGCGACGTTAAATCAGGTAAGTAAACAGTCTGGCGACTTTAAATCAGGTAAGTAAACAGTCTGGCGACTTTAAATCAGGTAAGTAACCGTCTGGCGACGTTAAATCAGGTAAGTAAACAGTCTGGCGACTTTAAATCAGGTAAGTAAACAGTCTGGCGACTATAAATCAGGTGAGTAAATATAAGATAGGGAATCCCTTAGATGTTAGTTATATTCCTACTTGTACAGGCTTGTAAATAGCTAATAATCGCCTTCTCAGGTGAGTCCTCTAATTATCTTGTAAATAGTGGCCTGAGAAGAGTGTGTTTGCGTGACGGTTGAGGTGGCCAATATTGATGAGCCACCTATTCTAAAAAACCCAGTTGTTACATTTGGCGTTGTCGACAGTTCGGATAAGTTGCAGGGAGTGCCCTAATTGATAGTTACTGGCTTCTCTTGAACGGTTACAGTCTTGATTAATGTGCGAGGGAGTCGTCATGACTTGGCTCAGTGCACAGGGAAATGGTATATATCTTGGCAATGTCACAGTTGTTAGGCTGCAAGGGTGGACTGTATTCTAGAGAGAAATGTCCGTGAAAGACCTGCATGAGAGAGGATTCTTTGTATTATTATAAAATGTATTCTGTATAAAAATCTTGTACATAGCTTGCTGCGTGGCTTATGCATTATTGAGTGTGAAATGTATTCTGTAATATAACTTGTTGAGTTCCTTGTACATAGCGCCTTATAAATAAGGCTTATGAATTACTTGCTGAGTTCCTTGTAAATAGCGCCTTGTGAATAAGGCTTATGAATAACTTGTTGGGTTCCTTGTAAATAGCGCCTTGTGATTAAGGCTTGTGAACCTTGTGAATAGCATCTTCTGAATCAGATTGGTGAACCTTGTGAATAGCGCTTTGTGATTAAGGTTTGTGAGTAGTTTGTTGAATTACTTGTGAATAGCGCCTTGTGATTAAGGCTTGTGAGAAGTTTGTTGAATTTTCTTATGAATAGTGCCTTGTAAATATGGCTTATGTATGACTTGTTCCGATGAGCAGGGAAGGGCTGGATCCTTTCCGTCTGTTCGGGGAAAAAATGTGTTTTAAAAATAAAAAAAATAATGTGTGCTCGAGTACGTGAAAGATGAGCTTTTGGATTCCCCATGTGTCTGCAGCTATTGGGGTGGAATGGTGTTTGAGCTGCCTACAGGGTTAATACCTTGAATTGGAATGGCAGTGTTTGTTTTAATATGCCGTTTAAATATGCATGTTTCCATGAGCTGACACCAAAAGTCAGTGAATGTTTGGATTAAAGATGATTTGATTTGCTTTTTAATTAGTTACCAGATTTCTCTTTCATTTTGGTGTTCGTGTATAAAGTCAAGGGTGGACATTGGGTTCTATTTTGGTTAGTGATGACTTTGATACACTACCATCCCTTATATTAGTTTAAATTTGCATTTAGTGCAGGGTTTGCCTATGTGCTTTGACAGGCTGCTGATAGAAAGGTAACATCTTGCACGGAGAAAAAAAACAGTGTTCATTAAACATGCTGCTTGATATACGTACACCTGCCTTTGAAAAAAGGATTTATTATGCCTGACTCAGAGGTCAGTTAGGCTGCAGAAGGCTCACACGAATAGTTTCAGAGTAACATTTAATGAAGGAATTTTAATTGGTACGTGCAGGAAAATATTAAACTCAAATTCTTTTTCAAATGCAAAATGCATGGCCTTGTGAGCAGCAGCAATTAATTGGGTGTGACTAGCTGTGTGAATTCATAAAAAAAAAAGAAATGTATTATATGTTTTACCATGAAGTAAATTGCCCTTTTGTGTGTTAATTTGCATGCTAAAGAAATGCCCATGTTTCTGTCACTGAAAATGCAGAATGCCTTCTTCATAAACAGAAGTTAATTTGGTAACCCCAATTACGAAATATTTCTTCCCTTTCTCAAATTGATGTTGTGTTAAACATGTAATTTTTGACTGTTACTAATTGTTTTGCTTTTCAGCTAACAAGTATTCAGTTTAAATGTCTTGCCCTCTAGCTGTTAATAATGTTAGAATATTAAGTTAATTTTTCATAAGGCTATAGAAAAATAATAGCTTGTAACTTGCTTAAATTAGTTAGAGAAAAACTGTGCTTGTCTAAGACGAAAAGAATATAACAGTTGCATGAAGTTTCATTTAAAAATGTGTGAGAAACTCCAGAGCAGTGAATAGCTGGACGAACGTGTTGTTTTAACCTTGAAAAGATAACTCAGGCCTGTTCCCAGAGCATTTTGTGAAGGAGGGGGGCCTTGGAGCGAGTAGAGGCTTCCTTGGCCATGATTCAATTTTTGTCCGTGGAGCTTTGTTTATGATTGAAACTGAGCCAGCCCCGGGACGCAGACGGCTCTGAAGGGAGGGGTAGGTGAGCAAGGAGTGAGACCGTAGCGAAGTTATCTCCCCAGCCCCTCTGACTTGTGTAAGAAAAATTAGATTTTGCCCAAACAAATTTAGAGACTATAATGTAGGTAGTTTTCTTAAACTATTCCACAAACTCATAGTAGGATTATATAAATTACAGGGTTCTTAGAGGGACATATAAAAAACAAATTGTGATTTTGAATTGAAGTTTTTTTTTCCCTTTTATGAGATGAGTGATGCTTGTCTCGCGTTTCAGGTTGCTGGGTTGTGCTGTGGTGCGATTGATGGTGCCCTTCCTTGCCCCACCCTGTTTGTTGTTTTGTCTTTCTTATTTTCAATTTCTTATGTTAGTTTGTTATTTTCTGAAATGCGGAACCAGCTTGGACCCAGACTACACCGGAGCTGATGGCGAGAAGCGGTGTCTTACGGCGGATGGCTGATGTTCCATGGATGACAAGATCAGATGGGATTCCTCCCTGGCAAAGAAATAAATAACTTTAGAGCGGTGTGTCTTGCACACTAGAGAACTGTTGGAACTGCTTTAATTTTTTTCCTTTTTCTACAAAAGAAGAGAACTTTCTTTTTGATAGAGACACTTTTAATAAAATCCTTTTTAGGTTCAAAATTAAAATCTTCAGTTGACTGCCTTGGCAGTTAAATTTGCAATTTTAATGATCTGAAATTCGACATATTTGATTTGCTTCATAATGATCATTTTTCCCCATTCATGTAGTGAAGTCCTGAAATGAACCATCATTTAAAAATGTTATGTTTTACATTTCATCACATAAGTAATCTGCAATGTGGATTTTCCCTTCATTAATATGGTTTTCAGTTTGGCCTGCAATCTTGTGCCCATGATTTTGCCTTTCAGCGAATGTTCAATGGACTTTGGACTTTATTAAGATGATGATTCAACAGATACAGGGCCCCAATGATAAATTTCCTTTTTCTGCCCTGTTGTTTGACTATGAATCCAGTTACAAATTTAAAGATGCAGTGCCTTTTTGATGGTTGAGCCTTTTTGATTCACAAATGTTTTTGTATTAATGTTTGAGAGTCATGGGGTGTAATATAATTAGTAAGCTGCTTTTGAAATCTAATGCCCTGTGATATACATCAATTACCATCATGATGTCCTGATTTTAGTATGCTTCGCTATTTTATCATTGATATATATTGACTTTGCATTTATCTATCTCTCACTTATTTGTATAACAGTTTTGCTAAAGAATAGAAAGCAGTGTTGTGAATGATGGTGCACACATGTCCTCTACAGATTGATATGGAGGGATTAGGTGCAAACTGTTCCTTGAGTTAAATGAATTATGACTGCTGCCTATTGTCTTTGGCGTGGTCTACTATTACTTTGTTTTCTGAATTCAAATCTATTATTTTAGCTATTTTAGCTACAGGGATTTCTGGACAGCTGATTCATGTCTGGTTTATCTCGTAGAAGAATATATACACCGCATTTAGATAATTTTCTTAGATTTTTTTGCTTGATATGCATAGTACTACACCAGCTATTTTGTAGGCATGGGGTTATTCTTGTTTTCCTACTATTCAATTGTTGTTTTGATCAATGGACCCTGGATAGAGGTCAGTGAGATTAGTTTCTAGGGTGGTTACCTGATGCTTTGATTTATTTTAGATGATGTATCTTTATAATTTCCCTATATTCTTCAATGTTAGTGGACTATGAGTCAGGGTGGAATGTACCGCCCAGATAATTTGCCCTATTTTGGATTAGTGATGACTAATAGTCCACTGCCATCTCAGTATATTACTTTTCCCTTATTTCAGCTTATTTGTAAGGTTTTGCCTATTGGCTTTGGCATGTCATCTCAGTATATTGCTATGAATCCTCTATTTTAGCCTATTTGTAGGTTTGCCTATTGGCTTTAGCATGATTCTGTGCCCTTTTCCCCTTAGTTAGGCCTGAAGGCCCGAAAACCATAGGACAGCCATCTTGTATGGCTGTCTCATCCATTTTAGATAGTTGCCTCTGCTTATGAGACGCTTGCAGAGCAGAGGTGATATTTACAGTTAAGCCTGTTGTGTGCTAGAGGAAAACCGGTTGAGACCGGCCCTTATCGAAAGAATGTATTTTGCTCTCTGGTAGAAGACGCAACATGCAGATGGCCACTGCGGGCGGCGTGAGAAGCCAGAGGCTGGTACAGGAATTTGGTGGGGGTTGGCCTAAGACTGGAAATTTCCATGAGTAGAGAGCACTCTATATTATCAAAGTGCAGAAAGGCGGAGTTGTCAGATGGATCTTGGAAGGGAAGAGAACGGTCAGATGGATCTTGGAAGAGAAGAGAACGGTCAGATGGATTCTGGGAGTGAAGAGAACAGTTAGATGGATCTTGGAAGAGAAGAGAACAGTTAAATGATTTACAGCAGTGGAGAAGTCAGAATGTGTTGAAGCAGTTGCCAGTTAGATGGAAGAGTTGGAGAGCTTTTGGAGTAATTGAACCAGTGGAGTGAAGTTAGCACGTTGGTGATGGTGCAGAAGGAGAGAGCCTTGATTCCACCAGAGAGAGAAACAGACAGCAGCCGTTGGTGGTGATGCCATGGTGATGGACAGAGTCCTAAGTTCCACCAGAGAAGGACAGAGAGTTGGACCCTTCTTGATAGGGTGAGGTGTTCTTAAAATGTTTCTAATATATACCATTAATAATCACTTTCCTTTTAGCTATGTGTATGCCATGATTCTATATAGAGCATTCTTCATGTAGATCTCCACCTGCAGTAATAATTTCCTACTGTATTGCTCATACATATATCATTGTTATAATGTTTTGTTATTCTATTCTAATGTCAAATAAAGGGACCCCAGTTGCATATTTGAGTGTTGTTTCCATGACAGGACTAACCTTTCTTTTCAACCAGATACTGGCAGGTTAGCAGGTGAGTGGACCCTTCTAGCAGGTTACTGAGAAATGGAAGATTGTGTAGCCTATGGCTGGAAGGAACTCCCAAATGTTCTAATCAGACAGCTCCTATCTGAATTAAGACTAGTAAATATCGTCGGTGCACCTTAAGTGTACCGCCGACCCCCATAGAACGCCTTGCCGGGAGACACAAGGTATACCGTCAGGAAGTATAGATAGAATTGGTCCCAAGAGTTAGGGAACAGTCTGGCGACTTTAAATCAGGTAAGTAACCGTCTGGCGACGTTAAATCAGGTAAGTAAACAGTCTGGCGACTTTAAATCAGGTAAGTAAACAGTCTGGCGACTCTAAATCAGGTAAGTAACCGTCTGGCGACGTTAAATCAGGTAAGTAAACAGTCTGGCGACTTTAAATCAGGTAAGTAAACAGTCTGGCGACTATAAATCAGGTGAGTAAATATAAAATAGGGAATCCCTTAGATGTTAGTTATATTCCTACTTGTACAGGCTTGTAAATAGCTAATAATCGCCTTCTCAGGTGAGTCCTCTAAATATCTTGTAAATAGTGGCCTGAGAAGAGTGTGTTTGCGTGACGGCTGAGGTGGCCATTATTGATGAGCCACCTATTCTAAAAAACCCAGTCTCTACAGACACAAGGAAACTTTGTGACAAGGATATTTAATTTTATGGTAACACCGTGTTTTTTGGCAACTTTTTTATTTGCGTCATCCTTGACAGTTCTTAATGTTAATTATTTTCAGGACTAGGAGCTTCGCCAAACACTCGCCCTGCCTTCTTGTGTCTTTGTGGGGTTGGGAGGCTGTTCGAGACTCCTTTCTTCTTGACTTTCACAAAAAGCTGAAGGCCTGGCTTTTTGAGTAAGCCACTCACACATCTGCTTCAGAGTCCCTGGATACCCTTACATATGATTAGGGTTCTATAAAAACACTGTTAACATAAGAGGATTAGTACTAATTACAATATCAGACCACTTTATTAATAACAACCCCACCAGGCAGGGTTAGCAACAGTGAAAATGTCAGACCATTGTGAAGATAACAACCTAATGGGTAACAATGGCCATCGTACAAGATCAGCTAAAATTCTTATTCTAAACACACTAATATTCTAAGGGTTCTCATTCTGGTACATGCATAAAAAAAGACTCAAATACCATAATCCCACGTGGATGATCCTCACCCATAAACTGAAATTAACCCACACATACACACAGTTGAACACACAAAACCAAGAGCATAGACATCCAGAGTTACACAGACAGCTACGTGTGCATACATGCACATACACAAAAATACCAAACCCGCTAACACATAACCCTCCCATCCACACACACCCTAACACACTGTTAAACCTACCATCTCTTGGTGTGTTTCCCCTGTCTTTTTGCTTTCTGCCCTATGGTTTTTAATGGTACGCTGGACTTTGTTTTGCTGGTTTAGAGCCTCTATGCACTTTCTCACTACTATTCGGTGTTAAAGTGCAAGTGCTCCTACTGTAAATTGTGGTTATGGATTGGTGATTCCATGTTTTGCTTATTTGATTTACTACTTAGTCCCTATTATAGTACACTGTGAGTGCCCAGGGTCTGTAAATCAAATGTGGCTGGTGGGCCTGCAACACTGATTGTGCCACCCACACAAGCAGCCCTTCAAAGGTGTCTCAAACATAATACTGCTGGTGTCTGTGTGCAGTGTTTACTGTCATGTCGACCTGGCATTAGCCTCCACATGCATGGCTCTAACCTTCCCTTTTCCTACATGTAAGACACCCCTCAGGTAGGCCCAAGGTACCACCCCCTAGGCAGGGTACAGTTCATGTGACAGGTAGGACATGTTCTGGTATGTATGACATGTCCTGATAGTGAAATACTGCCAATTTCATGTTTCACTATTGCGAGGCTATCTGTCCCATAGGCTAACATGGGAGTTGCTTTGTGACATCTTACAAGTATAACTTTCCATTGGGACAAGATAGCAAAATGGAGTTTAGGCTCTCTGAATTTAATAACACATCTTTTTAGAAATATGCTTTTTAAATTGTGTGGTTGAAAATGCCACTTTTAGAAAGTAGGCATTTTCTTGTTAACCGTTCTGTGTGCCTCTTCTGGTTTGTGTATTGACTGTCTGGTTTGGAGTAACAGGGGCTGGGGATGTGCATTCACTATAGACACTCGCATGGCGTTTGGGAAGTGTCCTGTCTTTCCTGGGTGATTCGTAGTTGGGCTGAATAGGCATGCTCTGCATTTAGAGTGGTGGAAGTAGTTTTCACACGCACCTCCTGGTTCCACCTCCTGGCTCCACCTCCTGAGTTGAAGCAGGGCCAGAAAGGGTAGAACTGGTTTGGACTGGGATCAGAGACCTTTGCCACAAAGAGGAGAAAACAAAATGTGGTATAAATATTGGGGCCCTGACCCCAGGACTTTAGAACTCGTTTGGATCAAGGAACCTGCCAAGAAGAAGAGATGGAGAAGCTGTGAAGAGGAACTTTCACTTTGCTGTTTACTTTTCTGGGTTGGCCTACAGTGGCCGCATCTGTCTTGGGCAGAGAAAGGACTGGGCTGAACTTTCTGCAAATTATTTGTTTGAGTTTCTCCATTTGCTTGAGATAGAGCTTGCCTCCTGTTCAAGAATTCTCAGGAACAGCAAAGACTTCATGTTCATCTGCCACCAGCACTAGGAACAGTGTGTTTTGTGCTGTAACAGAAGAAAAAGCAACCTGACGCCATCAATGATGCAGCTGCCGGCTCAGTGTCCCAAAGGCACCACAGAGGGCAATGCTGCACTTTGCACCGGAACCCTGGTCTCACCAAGAATGATGCCCGACGCAACCACAGAGCCGCTGCTTACACCGTGACCTGTGGGCCCCGCACTTTGCACTGCCTTGCTTCACACTGCATCTTTGGAATCCCAGACGGAGACATTCCATGCAAACAACGACGCTGCTGCTTGAAACGTGCCTGGATGGCACTGCCCGTAAGTTACACAACGCACCGCCGTGACCCATACCGCAACCTTGAACTACCAGCACCATTGACTCCAGTTTGTCAGCAATGACGACGGCACTGCTTGCACCGTGACCTGCCAGCACAGCGACGAGCACAGCACAACTTCGTACTGCAGGATGATCTCACCGATGCCTATGGACAACTGGCCAAACCGTTGCTTGCACCGTGACCTGAGTACACCTAGCGACACTTCTGACTTCAACCACACAGAGCTGGATCCGCAAAACGTGTGATTTCAAAGGCCAGATGACTTATGCATCAATCTCCGGAACAGTCGCCAGCCAAAGCCGGCACTTCATAGCTCCCCGCGAGGTTCCTGCCACCCTGCATGTCTAAAGGTACTTTTTTGTGGATCTTCCCGACACTGTAGCTGGCTCATGACGCCGCGTTCAAGCAGAACTGTTTGGATTTGTTGTTCACGACGCTGTGATACCCCTAGATGGAGCTATCAACTTCAAGGAACTGTATTTTAAGTCTATCTTTTGCTTATCAATATTTCTAAGAACAGCATGGGGTCCTTTTGTAGTGTTTTTACTGTATTCCTGCTGGGTAAGTGCAACTGATTTACACACTGCCTCTGAGTTAAGCCTGAATTTTCGTGCCAAGCTACCAAGGGGGTGAGCAGAGGTTATTTTAGAAGTGTATCCCCTTTATCCTCACTAGGAAGAAGGGTCCCTACTTGGACAAGGTAACAACCTGCCAACTAGAGACCCCTATTTCTAACACTGGTTGTCAGCTGTGAGGATAGGACTTGCGTTTTTGCTTGACCTATGAAATGAATGAAATTAAAGGAATCTTATATTGCGCGACTAAGCCCGAGGGCATCAAGGCGCCTACCACCAAAATCATAAAGAAAATTATTAAGTAACTACGGGTACGCCCTAGCGAACAGCCACGTTTTCAAGGCTTTTCGAAAAAGCAGAGCAGAGGGCTTAGATTTGATTTCGCAGGGAAGAGTATTCCATAGCCTAGGAGCGATTACAGAAAAGGCCCTCCCACCCCACCTATTCCTGCGGAAGCGAGGTACCACAAGCAAGTTCTTTGCAGAGGAGCGTAAGTCTCTACCCGATGTATATGGTAGTAACAACTTCTTAACACCCCCGGCACCCTTACCAGAAAGGGCCTTATAGGTGAGGCAGAGAGTCTTAAATGTAATCCTCGATTCAATAGGAAGCCAGTGTAAGGCCTTCCTGGGTGCTGTTGCTGACACTAGTCTAGGAGCATCCAAGACAAATTTGGCGGCCGCATTTTGGGCCGTCTGGAGACGTTGTAGCATGCTCTTATTCATGCCGGTGTATAAGGCGTTGCAATAATCAAGTCGCGAAGCGACAAGGGCTACACCCACTTGTTTCCGCGCCTGAGGAGACAGATAATGTTTTATTTTTTGTAGAATTTTAATAATACCCCAACAGGTGGCAACCGTTCTGTTTACCTGCAGGGTCATGGAGAGAGCGGGGTCAATCAGCACTCCCAAGTTCCGCGCTGATTCCGAAGACGCGGGGCAGGCTCCCAGAGAGGACCAAGGCGACCAGATGTTATGGTTAGGGCCAAACACCAAGATCTCAGTCTTCTCGCCGTTCAGCTTTAGAGAGTTGTTCATCATCCACAAGGAAACTGCTTCCATGCAGTTCCTAAAGCTGAACGACGGCAAGTTACCCAGATGGGAAAGGGACACCAAGATCTGTGTGTCATCAGCATAGGAGACTACCTCCATCCCGAAAGATCTAACAAGCCTGGCAAGCGGGGTCACATAGATGTTAAACAGGGTCGGACTTAATGCCGACCCCTGTGGGACCCCGCATTGCACCGGAAGGGATGGAGTTAGAAATTCTCCCAGCTTGACCCTCTGCTCTCTCTGGTCCAGAAAGGAGGCCAGCAGACTCAGAGACGACCCTTCCACCCCTATCTCCCTCAGGCGAAATGCTAAAACCGAAGGAGACAGGGTATCGAAAGCAGCTGTCAGGTCCAAAAGTACCAGGATGGTGGTGTGTCCCTGGTCTACCTCCATGCGGATGTTATTCAAAACAACCGTAAGGGCAGACTCTGTACTATGGTGCCTCCTGAAGCCATGTTGGGATTGATCAAGGAGACCCGAGGAGTCCAGGAAAGCCGCCAGGTGTTGATTGAGATAGGTCTCCATCATCTTTGCCGGAGCTGGAAGCAGAGAGATGGGGCAATAATTCCTAAGCACCTCGGGATCCAGCATAGGCTTCTTTAGAAGGGGCTTGACCACCGCATTCTTCCTTTGGGATGGAAAAATGCCCTCTCTCCTAGCCCTATTCATGATATCCAGCAACAAGGGCAATAAACAGTCTCTGCACACCTTCAGGACTTTAAGAGGACATGGGTCAAGTGGAGACCCCAACTTTATCCTATTCAAGAGCAGATCAAGCTCCTGATAGGTTATAGGCAGAAACTCCATCAGCGTCACTGAGTTGGTAGGTACAGCTTCTTTCTCAGGTAGGACGGTGGGGCCGGGCAGAAGAGAAATAGCGGATCTTTGTGATTCAAGATCCGACTAGATGTCCGCGATCTTTGAGTGAAAGAAACCTTCGATTTTATCGCAGAATTCCTGGGAACTTACTACGGGATCAGGCATCTGTAACGTACAGAGCGTGTCCACTATTTTAAAAAGATCCCTGGGGGAGACGAGAGCGACTGTCAGGTTTGCAAAGTAATCTTGCTTCACTCTGACAATCTCCCTCTTATACACCTTTGGGAGTTTCTTATGTTTTTCCCTCTCCTTGACAGTCCAGCTCTTCCGCCAGACCCTTTCTTGCTACCTGCACCCCTGTCTCATGAGCCTAAGAGGCTCCGAGAACCAGGGTGCCGAGGGGTTTTTTCTCGCCGAATAGCAAGAAGACAGAGGAGCCAGCACGTCCACTGCTGCACTAATGGCTGAGGACAGTTCCGAAGCATCCAAATTAACATCCTCAGAAAGGTCCGCTTTAAAATCCTGCACCAGCGGAGCCATCAAGGCGTTCGTAATATTTCTGAGGTTCCTCCTGAATAGAGTATGACTGGGGGCACTAATCTTTGCCGGTGTCGGAGCAATCTGAGAAGTGGAGAAGTGTGGCTCACTGGTTAGAGGAGGCAGACCCTGAAGCAGAGGTCAGACCCGGGACCAGGGTTCAATTCCCGACGCGGCAGGGTCTTGAGCCCAAATATCCACGGACTCGATAATTCTCGTTTCGGTGCCTACTCGAATCACGGGTTCACACTCTGCAGCTCTGGGCATCAGCCTGCTTAATCTCCACTACGGCCCCCCCGCGGCGGGATGCCTGGCTTTCACCTTGGGGATGCCCAGTACGGGTATCTCACAGGGAAAAAAGCCAGGACGGGTTCCCAAGGCAAGCGCCAAGATGCCTACGGGTAATCGAGCGCTATATAAGAACGCATAATAATAATAATAATAATCTGCAACTCCAAGGGAATGGCAAAGTGGTCGGACCAGGCCAATGGCACAGGTACCTCTGTTGTGAGCCTGTCGTCATTAGAGAATACCGCACCCAAAATATGACCCGCCTGATGAGTGGGATGTTTGACTAATTGCACTAGATCACATGCTGACAGTGAGTCCAAAAGGGCCTGAGAGTCTTTAGAATCAGGGTTATCTAGATGGAAATTTAGATCACCCAGGACAGTCAGATTAGCAGCTCCAAAGTAGGGCTCTAAGATGTTGAGAAGAGACTTACAAAAGTCTGTCCTGGGCCCCGGGGGTCTATACACCAGGATGCCAACAAAAGAAGCGGCATCGGAGATTTTATAAGGTAGTGGAGGGCTTGAAAAGAATCGGAAGGCCTGGAGAGTTGGACAGTGTGACAGATATGAGATGTCTTGTAAAGAATACCCAGGCCGCCTCCTCTACGGCCCACTCTGTCCAATCTAACTAAGGAGTACCCGTCAGGCACAGCCTCTACCAAGTCCGGTCCCGAAGACTCAGTGGCCCAAGTTTCGGTGAGAAACACCCATGTGGGCTTTCTCGCCGAAACAAAATCCCGAAAGGCGATGTTATTCTTCACCAAAGATCTAGTGTTGATCAAGAATCCAAATTCCTTCCGAGGAGACAGCATAGGGGAGACAGCAGAAAGAGGAGGTCTAAGGGAGCAAGCAATCGAAGACTTACCATGCGTGCTAAAACAGTTACAGTAAAAAGCATCAGGTAGATTATACAGTAAAAAGCATCAGGTAGATTATCCCGTGAGCAGGAGAAATGGCATGGAAGCCGAGCAGGTCTCAAAAGAATAAGATCCTGATAAGAATATAAAGGACCCCCCTGGGAAGCATATCAATTGCACCTAAAGTCCAGAGTCTCCCGCCCCTTAGCCCGTCCCTAGCGCGGACGGGCGCAGACGGGCTGGACTCTGGCATGACTCCGGCGGCACTACGGCGCTCAACGCTGCGCGTAGAATGGCTGCTTTATATGCAGGTCAGCGTGTCCTTGTGACAGCTGGTCTGCTAACCCAAATGGCGCCGCCGGCTTCCAAATCTCCTCCCAAGATGGCGGCCAAAACGAGAGCCTACAGTAATTGGTGTACACTACTAGCATATCACAGACCAATATGTACCACATATTGTTTTCTTTTTGGTCTGTTTTTGTGTTGCTATCTTTTTTAACTTAACCTCCTACTGCATCATGCCCGATCCAGCAGCAGCATCAGTTGCACCCTAGAAGTAGCCTTTGATGAGGAAAGGTTGGAAACATACAATGCAAAGGAGTTGAAGGCTATTTGCAAAAACCTAAGAGTCCAAATTAGAGGCTTTACCAGGAAAGAAGAGCTACAAAGGGTGCTGAGGACCTAGTTAGCAGCCAGACATGTCAGTGGGCAGTTTGGAGACCTCTGTGTGTGATGGTGGAGGAGCCTATTCCTATGGTGGATGTGCTGTTGGGGCGAGTGATCCTCCGGGCCAGGCAGCAGTGGTTGTCCCTAGAGGAGCTGGAGGACAGGAGGGAAGCTAGGAGGTATGAAAGAGAGCTTGAGAGGCTCAAGATGGAATCACACTCATGGTTTTAGACCATGAGTGTGGACTGAAGGAGCTGAAGTTAAAAAGTAAATCCAGTACAGATGGTGGCAGCAATTCCTTAGTGCTCTCAGATAGAATAGCACACATTCCCAAAAATGTAGTAAAGGAATTTAAGAAGGGTGATGACATACAAAGGTGTTTTCAGGGCTATGAGGCATCTATCCACATGAATGGGTCCCTGAAAGGAATTGGGGAGCAGGATTGTGGCCTCATTTCATAGAGAAAGGGAGAGACACCTTGTTGGCTTTGGGTAAGGGGTACAATCTCACCAACACTGACATAAAGGAGGCCCTTCTCACTAGGTATGGTCTTACTCCTGAAAAATACAGGGATCAATTTAGATCCAGTAAGAAAACTGATTCCCAGACATGGTTGGAATGTGCAGATTCTTTCGGCAGGTCACTGGATGGTTGGTTGAAGGGCAGCAATGTACAGATGTTCAGGGTCTGTACAATTTGGTTGTATGGGAGCACTTATCTACTCTATGTCCTGCAGAGCTGCGCCAGCACTTGACTGATAGTAAGCTGACTGACCCTAGGAATTGCTATGGAGGCAGATTCCTGGGTGAGTAACAGAGTCCATAAGAAGGTTTATGGTGGAGACGCCACCAAAGGTGGGCAGGGTCCCCAGCAGAAGAGTCGGGTGACATGGGTAAAGGAATGGAGTTCTCTAAAGGTCCTGCCCCAAACTAGTGTCCAGGGTAAGGAGTCCCATCTCCCAGGAGATTAAGAAACCATGGGTCTCTTCAGGGAAGTCTGCAGAGAAGGGACCCAGAAAGTGCTTTGCCTATGAGCAGGTGGGTCACTTGAAGGGGGATCCCAAGAGCCCCAAAAGGGCACAGCCACCCACCGGTGGAAAGTCCAAGATGTTGGATAGTGTGGCGCTCAAGGAGGATGGGGATCCCGCAGAAATGACCATTGTATCTCAAGGGGACAGTGAGATGGTCCCAGGAAACCGGGTGCCTGTAAACACTAAGAAGTCCAGCGCCTGGGTGGCCATCAATGGGAGAAGGGTAGAGGCTCCCAGAGATACTAGAGCCAGTGTGACCTCAGTCCAGAGTCACCCGGTCTCTAAGGAGCATGTCGTCTCTGGGGCATTCCACCAAGTAGTTGCTGTGAACAACTCAGAGCACCAGTGTAAGGTGGCCCAGGTTTCATTTGAATGGGGGGGTCTCAGGTGCCTTGATGGTGGTTGTTAGCCCTACCATGCCTGTAGATTGTCTGCTAGGTAACGACATGGAACAGCCCTTATGGAAGTATATGGAGTCCAGTTCTCAATTGGAGATGCTTGGGTTGCCAGAGTGGCAAAGTGTGACCACTCGGTCCATTGCAGCCAGTAAGGATAATCAAAAGGACCTGGAGCCTGAAACACCGGCTCAGGTGCCTGCCAAGAGAAAGGGCAAGGGGTGCGGGAAACCTACAGCTGAGGTTCCATGGTCCGGGAGGAGGCTCACCTTGAGGGGGAGGTCCTGGCACCTACAGGGGAGCAAGTGGCTGAACTCTGCGACCTATCTGAGCTGACCCATTGGCAGCAGGATGGGGGTCCTACCAAGGAAGAGTTCTGCAGGGAACAGAAAGAAACCTTTCTGTAGAGGGTTTGTGGCAGCAGGATGCAAACCAGGCAGCTGGTTAACAGTTTGAATCATATTGAATCTACTGGGAGAATAGTGTCCTATACAGCGAACCTAAGGACACTAAGCCTGGGTCAGCCCATGTGCTGTGGTACCCCAGCACTTCGGGACCTTCCTATTGGATCCTACTCACAACTTGCCTTTGGCAGGACATTTGGGGCAGGACAAGAACTTCAACAGATTTGTCCCCCACTTCTTCCGGCCAGAATGCAAAGGGATTCTGATGTTTAGGTTGTGCCAATCTTTCCAGGCAAGTGGTAAGAGTGGGAAAAAGTGAAAGGCTCTCCCTTAACATTTTCCAGTTGTTGGCGCCCCTTTTGAGCGGGTGGGGACATTGTGGAGCCCCTGGACCCCAAGAAAGCCAAAGGCAACATGTACATTTTGGTCTTGGTGGACCATGCAATCCGGTACCCGGTGGCCATCTCTCTCAGGACAATGACAGCACCAGTGGTAGGAAAGGCGTTACTGGGGATTTTTTTCCCATGTGGGGTTCCCTAGAGAGGTGGTATCTGACCGGGGTACCAATTTCAAAGTGAAGTATATGCCATCCCTGTGGGAGGAGTGTGGAATCCCCTACAAGTTCACTTCTCCTTACCACCTCCAAAGTAATAGTTTGGTGGAGAGATTCAACTAAATCTTGACAGGCATGATCAAGGTTCTAACTGAACTTATGTGGCGTAAGTAAGACATCCCCTTACCATGTCTTCGGTTATCTTGCAGTGGCTGTCGAGAATAATTACCTTTCAGTAATATGACAAATGCAACTTTGTGTGCATGTGAAAATTATGGCCGACACTGGGCATGTTGTAATGAGAGAGTGGCACATAGAGCTGACAAACGGTGCACTTCCAAATTCGAGGAAGCAGGAAGGCCAACAAAGCAATTAGTGCTGGGCCCAATAAAAACAGATCGGTCACTGCACCCCCCCTCCCCACACAGCCTTGCTCCTGTACCTTCACCCAGCTCCACAGAGACCCATGTCCAGACAGTGCCATGTCCAAAGTGCCCCCATCCTGCCCTGCACCAAACTCAACTGTTACACCCAACTCAAAGGAAAACCAGACACTCAACCCTGGCAGCTTCCCACGACAGGCGCACACACTCTACAAAGGATATATAAACACCAAAGCACAAAGTTATCCTTTATGTAATCTGTCCCTCTACCACAAACACCTGTTCCAAAAATTCCATTCAACACCCTGTCATACCCTGCAACGACGCAACTAGATGGTGGAGCAGGTGGGATTTAAAAATAAATGACATAGGAAACGCCCAGCAGAGCTTTTCAGAAGTATGGGAAACACACTCTAGCAGAGAATCCCCCTCGCGGCACAAGTGCAACCTTCACACCGTAATCGCTAACACCAAAATGCATAAAGCAGATAGAAGCAACCGCAATGATTTAAAATAGAGTTCAAACATAGCAAACATACTACATTGAAACATCAAAGCTTCGAAATGTGGAATTAAAGGAGCGCACCCTCTATTTGTCTCCTGACATCCAGTGAAAATGGATGATATTTAGCAAGGAGAAACATTTACTTCTTGCAGGTGCAGGTCAGACATCCATCATTAACAGGCTTTTCTTTACTTGTTTTTTGGGTCATTCTCTCTGCGATGTAAGGAGAAAGGTAATCATTGTTTAGTGGCTCAGGCTGAGAGCGCATTTTGTTGTAAGAGGATTGGTTTCTTCAGTGGAATGGAGGGAAGAGCTGTGAAAAATACAGAGTCAATGAACTGTGTTTCTGGGCGTCCTGGTGAAACTTGGAGGAAGCGCCCAGCCATCATCCGTTCACCAGTCTGAACACCCGCTGCAGTCAATAACCCAACTATTGACGCTAACACCCCACCGGCTTTCCACACAGCCCTATACCTCCGGAAAACTCCAAAGAGAAAGACGTATTTTTGGACCTAGATAAAAGCAGACTTTTTGCCCAATCCTTTCACTGACCCATTCCAGTCCCCGCGCAACGCCTTGTCAACAGAACTCATCACTGGATATGTTCATCAACAGACCCCGTGTTTCCTCCCCCACACATACCCTGCTCTAGTATACCAACCTGCCTGTGTGCCCAGGCATCTGCCCTCGTGTCCAGCACGTGCCTACTGCTGGGCCCCGTTCCCACAACACAGGCCGGACACGTATGTCCCAACTGCAAACAGCCCCCCGTGCACACCAATGGCTGAGATCAAAAGAGAGCAATGAATTCAGCATCCAGACCACCGAGGAAGACCATGAAGGTGCACAAAATATACACCAAGGCCTGCTCATGCCACCACGCTAGGCCCTGGTGAACAACAACAAGGCGACCTTCGACCTAGGCAACAAATATCACAGTGCCACAAGGTAGCGCAGCCGTGGCTTGCATGCCAGAGGGAGGG
Source organism: Lissotriton helveticus (assembly GCF_964261635.1). Lineage (NCBI taxonomy): Eukaryota > Metazoa > Chordata > Amphibia > Caudata > Salamandridae > Lissotriton > Lissotriton helveticus. Next base: position 387,903,173 of record NC_136058.1, on the reverse strand, counting down.
AGGGGGGCCGCAGGAACGCTTGTGATTGGTGTGGCGCATCAGAGAGCGCCCCAGCCAGGACATTTTCTCTATGTAGGCTGCATGTAGCAGCCTTCATAGAGAAAACAGGGGAGTGCGCATGACTGCTTTGTTCGGCCCTGGGGCCGAGCAAACAGTCAGTACCCACAACAGTGGGCAAAGCCACTCCCCCCCACCCTCGCAAAGGAACGACACCCGCCCGTCCACAACCAGGCACTAGGCACTTCTGCTTTCTCGCAGTGCGAGAGGCAGAAACATAAAATGGTAATTGTACCATTTTATGGTACTGCCTTCTCGCACTGCGAGAAAGCAGGGGGGCGACACCCCCATGTAGGAGCCACCACTGGTAAATGGAGATCAGTGGTCGAAGTGGGGGGGGGGGAGTAGGGGAACTGTGGGCGGAGACTCCGAGGGCGGGGATAACCCATGGATTGGATCAGTGGGCGGAGTCAGAGGTGTGGCCAGAATGTGTCAAACATCCCCATTTTAGTATTTGTTTGGCATTTCACCAACCAGTTACAGCTTATTGTGTTATTTAATACAACCAATGGATCCCCTGATTATTTAAGGTTTAATAGGAGTTATTGGCATTTAAATACATTCAAAAAGTGGGATATATTTCCAATCACTCAATATCCCAAATTCGCTTAAAATTGGAATCACAAGCCATTTGTCTCCAATCCATGCAGTTTCTCTCATTAGCACTTCTCCTCCCTTCTTCCACAAGAGCAGTTCAAACATGAATGGCAAAATATCCTAGTTTGCAAATGTTTTCTAGATAATTTTGACTCTGCCATATTTGTCACATAATACATCATCCACTGCATAATCTTACAGTTTTAACTAATCATTTTTGTAGGTCAAACAGATAAAAAGTTACTAAAAAACATGACTTGAGATGCTGCAAAGTGGACGGCCCTTTGCAAAGGTTGACTGATCACCTTTCGTACTGCTGCATTTGTATGTTATACTGATACTAATGAGGCAGAATCTTTGCAGGAACTTAACATGTGTAAAAATGTCTAAATAATAAAGTATAAGAAAATATATTGCATTATGCTGAAGCATTTTTTTGTTGCATAATTTAGTCATCACGGCGGCATCATTATGTCCCCCATTACTTCATAATTCCAGTGGCTCCAGAGCAGGTAGCACATGTTAAAAGTGCTTGTGCATGGAGCAGAGAGACTGTGAAGTTTGCCAATCCTCGGTGAATTGCAGCTTCTACTGCTGAAACAAGGCCAATGGAGGTACCAATGGGTGAGGCGGACTGGCCTCGATGGCAGGGCCGGCTTTAGTACTGGTAGCACCCTGTGCAACATTGTTTGTTGGTGTCCCCAATGACCACCTATGCCTCTGACTCCCTCACTACCACCCTTTAACAGTCCCCCTCAAGTCTCCATAACCACACTCTTTCTCAGATGCATTTAATTTGATTTACAGCACCACTCACACCAGTGTATGGTGTCAGAGCACTTTACATCACACACACTACACAGAGACAATCAGTTATATGTGTGTAAATCACTGTATAGGAAATGTTACATAAGACAAAGGACTACAAGGTGTAGAAGCCACATGACAACCATACTACTAGGCAGTATAGTTTAATAGCTCACTGTTCTATGTTAGGATTTTAACTTATAAACAGCAAGTAACAAAAATATCTCTCTGACAAAAGCAGTAACCTACTAACCTAGTTAACATTTTATGAACTTTGTGATCTGCATGGTACAAGTTCTTTGCAGCAGGCACATTAAATCTGTGCTACCTTTCCAGGAGTCAACCCTATCACTAGACAAAACTCTGATCTCTCTCTAGGAAGAACATTAATCACTGAAGTTATCATGACATTTTTATTGTTGCTGAAAATTGCTGGAGGCCAGGAAGGAGGCAGAAAGTTTTTATAAACCATAATATACTTGCAAAAAACTATGCACCCACCCGAAATAGGTACTGAGTGCGGCCACTCCGTTCGCACCGCCCTAACCTGCTCAAGGTTCATGTGACCTCAGTGACAGAGTCACAGTGACTGGATCACTGTTGCTCTAGGGTGTGCTGCTTTGAAGTCCTGCCCCCAAGACTGGAGATGAACTTCAGTTTGGATTGTTGTGGATAGGTCTTCAAGCTTAGCCCACACTTGACACCACTAGGGTACACCTGCTTGTGCTAAGACATCATGCCTTCTAAGGTCTAGTGGGGCTTTCTAAGGTCTAGCATGGGAATATGCTTCCTCAGTAGAGTGGTCTGGTGGACTTGTCATGAAGGGTGAATCCGGTTCCCCAGTTCCAAATTTGACAGCTCTAGCCATAGTGCCACATCCTCTCCCCCACTGAACACCATACTGCCCCACTGAGAGAAACCTGCACTGCCTTCAGCTACAACCTAATTGTGCGTGCTATAAATACTTAATGGCTCAATTCAAATTATGCACTTGATAAAAGTAATATGCTGCCTAAATAAAATGTATAAGCAAACACTCATAGGGAATGCAAGATTAAGTATAGTATGTGAAATGTAAGCATAAACAACATGGTTACCTTAACGATCTCTCACTCACTATTCAGAAATCAGTGAGTGGTTTTACCTGAAAAGTTAGGACATGACTAGAGGGCCCTGAAGGGAACCATTTAAACATCCATTGCTTTTATCCTTACAAAACGTATGGTTTAAAAAGACCACAGCCATAAACACAGAGCCATGGTACACATTTTGTTTTCCAAACCACCCATCTACCAGGTATTGCAATATCTCCAGGAATGGTGCAATTCCCCACCTAGGAACAACAATGCTGTTCAAAGAAAGATGAGAAAACAAAAGTAGCGCTTCACTGCAAAGTCTGTAAAGTGAGGCTGATGTGTTTGGATGTGAATAAAACCAATCTGGTCACTTTCCAACCACTCTGTCTTGCTTTATTTAGGTATGCATTTATTTTTCATATTTAAAACCTTTTATTTCTCACCATCCCAAGGCTGCACTTTGGAATAGAAATTTTTTCAGAAAAAGGGCATTTCCCGCAAAAAAAAATTTCTTTTTTGGATCCATTTCACAGGGAGGAAACTAAATGAAAGAAGGAAATAGAGGTTATGAACCGTTTCTTCAAGTCACGGTTTTCAGTAAGCGAGGAGCTACACAGAAAGAGAGGGAATAATAGGAAGAGAGGGGGAGGGGGGACAGCTGCCAGCACAGAAAAGAAGTGGACATCGTCCTGTCTTCTCTGGACAGTAAGGAAGCGACAGAGTCCTTTTCCTTCTTTACCCGTCCCCAAACATCCACGAAAGCAAGCCGAGCCTTATCTGAAGGCCTTGGCTATCTCTGCCATCCTGTGAAACAGTTTTGAAAAGAAAAAGTAAGGGAACAGAATCTTTTTAATAAAAGAAGTAGGGGCACACCGTGCCCTGCCGATTCCCGCCCACTTCAACCACTGACGGAGATGGTCTCATAGCACTGTAGGCTTGGGCTGCTTCGGAGAGCACTACGCAATGGTGGGGAGCTGCAGCAGACAGGCTGATCAGGTGCTATTTCTCTGTGTGCTCTTTCGTTGAATTGTATTCCTTCTTTTTATAAAGGCCACGGGCAGTGTATTCTTGAATTGTTAATGCTGGGGATGGGTATTTCGTATGTTGAGAGCAACACTGAAGACAGTGAAGTGGCTGAGGGCCTTGATGACTGGCATAGACCTTCTTCTCCAACATTATAATGTTTGTCTTTTGGTGTCTCCCTATTCATTTATCTTTAGTGAGTGGGGTGTTTTAATAGCTGTAAAGCCCCTATGTTTCGACTGTCCAGCTTCAAGAGCAATTCGGCAGATACAGCCTGCAACCTTGCTCTACTTACTGTAGGATTTCAACATCCATAAAAAAGACTGAGTAAATGGCTAACATTTTTGACAGGGTGACCTTTATGGTGTTTCCAACTTGTGCTCCATCACAGTCAGCTTGATATTAGGCCTAGGTCCCGGTCAACGGTGAACAAATATTTCAGCTTCGGGCTTTACCTTTTCTTCATACTTTTTGTCTTCAAACTTTAAAAAAATCACATATCTAGTCTCCCTACTGGATTGTTGCCATTTTGTTGTCATTTTTCTTAATATATTTTTCTTATGTTCTAGAAATTAGTTGTGTTATTTTTCTTAAGTTGTTTTTTTTCCCCAGACGTTTTTAGTGTTTTAGTGTTTTTAAATACATTGCACAGTTTACTAAGTTGAGCCTGTTTGCTATGTGCCATAGCTTCCAAGGTCGAGCTCAGGTTTGAATTATTTGAATTACTGAAACTATGGATGACCTTACAGGATTTTTGGACTAATTACTTGGATAGGACTTGCACCCCTCCCCCCAACTGAGAGCCCATTTTCTTGCAATGGATATCTGTTAGACCTGGCACCTTGGCGTGAGTTTCCCTTGAATGATGCATCAGGCTGTGCTCTGCCTCCACAATGCTGGCTCCGCCCTCCTGGGGAGCGACTGATGACTCAGCCTGCACCTGGCCCAGGAAGGACCGAAGCTTGTCAACAAAGTGCTCAGGCTACTCCTGTCCTCACAATGCCGGCTCCGCCCCCCTGGGGAGCGGCTGATGTGCCTGCCCTCACACTGCACGCAGAAGCCACAAGTACCCACAACAAGTGCTCAGAGACTGGAGCAGTTATGCAGAGGCCCCCCTGGCTTGCTAGAACAAAAGAAACTGGGTATAAAAGAAGGAGCCCTGCTCCTTGTAAATTAGATCCTGTTTGTGCTACAGAAGAAACTCTGCCCGAAGAGAAGGACCTGGAAGGACTACAAGGAGGAGTACTGACTCTGGCCTGTGTCTGGTGCCTTGCTGCCAAAGGAGAGGAAAGAAAAGACTACAAGAGACTTTTGCTTTATTGAAACTTTGTGCCAAACTCTGCTGAAAGATCTCCAAGGGCTTGCCTGTGAACTTGCCCCCTGACCAGCGCCCCAGGAACAGTGGGCGCTACCCCTCTGAAGAAAAGCTGCTGCTGGCGTGTGCTGTGTGTCTTTACAGCGCCAAGGAAAGGAGAGTTGAGAGCGCTGTGCCTGCCGCCACGCTCTCTGACAATTTGTGCAGCTGTGCCCCTTCCCCGACCACCGTGACTGTGGCCTGTTCGTGTGCCAGCCGCAAAGTAAGGATCAGCCCCGCGCTGGTTCGAGCGCCGTGACTGTCCGCGCTGAGCCGCCCTTGCAACGGAAAGGGAGGACCTGCCCGGTCTGAGCATCGCCGCCTGTGTGACCCCCGAGGTACAGGCTGCTCCGCAAAGACCGGCACTGCCAAGATTGTGCCCCTCGTGACTTGGGCGCTGAGACCCCCTTGGCCCCCGCAGCTGGAAGTGACTCGCTGCTGAGCCGTGCCTGAATTGTGCCCCGCGCTCCGTGGAGCGCACCCCCCTCAGCCCCGCCTGCCTGCAGCTTTCCCCTTCAGTGTGAGCGAACCTGACCCCGGAGAATCCGGCCCCGCATCTGCACCGTCATCCCGGGTGCCCTGTGACCTGCGCTGAGACTCGCAGGCCGCCGCACCCTCCAGGAAGACAACGCGACGTGGGACAGCTCCCCGGACAGCCGTCCGCTCCAAGATCTGCGAGAGATTCAAGGTACTGTGTTCTTTGCCCTTGCGGTGCGAGCGTCCTACGACCTGAGCTCGCACCGCGCTGCCTGCTTCACAGCGCGAGCCGCCTCTGAAACCGAGGCTCGCACTGCTCCTGGTCCGCGAGGCCCACGCGGGAAGCGTGAGCTTTGGCCGGCCGGGCCCGTTCTCCTCTCGGAAGCGAGCGGAGACAGCGGAACGCGCATTGAGGCGCTACAAGACACTGAACCTTGCTGAAACCTGGGCAGAAGGCCCAAAAGATTGCTTATTACTAAGAAAGAACTGTGGCAACGTGAAACTAAGTAAACTGGAACCGCTATTGAAAGTTTGAAGACTGTATTTACAAGCCTGCTTGAAATCTATATAAAGAACATATATTTTTACAAATACAGTTTGGTGTCATTGTGTGGTGGGTTGGTTGTGATGGTGTAATATTGCAAATGTTTAACCCTAGATGCCCCAGAGATTAGCCTAAGACTGCTTAAGCCACACTACCTAGAGGGTAAGCAGAGGTTGTCTTGAAGGTAACCCTCAGCCCTGACGGGGAAGAGAGAGCCCCTGCTTGTCGCCAGTGCTGCACTGCGCCAACTAGAGACTCCCCCTTCCTACAATATCACTCAGAGATAGTACTACGCCAGTTCCCCTACTTACTTTCTGGTCAGCAACCCATCAAACCAGTAATATCAACCCAGCCCCAGTGGACTACAGGATTCCTCGCAGGTCCAGCCTCAAACCCACCTTTCAAATTCCTACAGTAGAGGTCAGTAAAATACCAGAATCACTTTAGCATTCCCTATTTTCCAGGCCATAGAAACCTGTCTTCTACGAGCACCCATGGACAATAATATTTTTTTCACATCTTGTATTTTCAGTGATATGACCACATACGGCCCCGATTTTATATTAAAAACAGAGCTTTGGACTATACCATTTCCCACTGAAAGTTAATATTTCTCTCCATGTGTTCTCGTTGCTGGAGTGTTCGGCAGTTTGTTGCTTACTTTTCCTCCATGTTAAAGAACAGTAGATGTTTCAGCACCAAGTCTGATTTGCTGCATAGCTAAATACATAAAAGGTCCAATAGGCGAGACTGGTAGCATAGTAAATGCTTGTTATTGACAATGGGCCTGATGCAGAGAGGCACACAAGTGGGTTTTAAGCGCCTTCTTAAACTTGACTTCAGAAGTCTCCATCCGAAGATTTAGAGGGAGTTTGTTCCAATTCAGAGCTGCCAAGAACCGGAGGGATCTACCTCCCTTTCTGGCCTTCTTCACCTTAGGCACTAACAACAGGCCAGTCCCACTAGATCTCAGGGACCTTCCAGGCAAATAGCTTGTGACAAAGTTCTTCAGATACGGAGGACCCTTGTCCTGGGTGATGCGATGGCATGTACATAATGCTTTAAACATCACTCGCTTCCTAACTGGTAGGCAATGCAAAGTATCCAAGGCTCTTTCAGAGGCTGCCCTCCTAGGCTGCGCAAGCACCAGCTGCGCCACGGCATTCTGCACAACCTGCAGTCTTCCAAGGCATTTAGCAGTGACGCCCAGATAGAGAATATTGCCATAGTCTAGGAGAGATGCAATGAGGGTACGCAACAACGTCTTCCTAGCCTCTATAGGTAGGAGATTTATTGTTTTCCATATATTTGTGAGGACTCCAAAACATTTCCCCACTACAAGTCTAGTGTGTATTTCATAGGAGAGAGTGGGGTCCAACAAGACTCCAAGATTTTTTGCCAGGGAACACGGTGCCGGAGTGGGGCCCAGACTCGAAAGCCACCATGCCGGCATCCATCCTGAAGCGTTACCCCCCACCACAAGCACCTCGGTCTTGTTGCCATTTAACTTCAGGCAGTTTTTAGCCATCCAGGAGGCAAGCTTCTGCATGCATGCCCTGAAATTAGAGGCTGCAACATCCGGTGCCCGAGATAGGGAGATCACTAACTGGGTATTGTCGGCATATGAGACAACCCCCACTCCAAAGTCCTGCGCTATCTCTGCCAAAGGAGTAACACAAAGGTTAAACAGTGTAGGGCTCAAAGCAGAGCCCTGAGGCACACCCTGTTCCAGCTTGCTATCCTTGGAATAATGTGCCCCCTGTCTGACCCAAAAGCTTCGCTCTACCAGGAATGATTTCAGCCATTTCAGAGCTGAGCCAGAGACACCGCCTTTATTCAGACACTGCAGCAAGGTGTAATGTGCCACAGTGTCGAAGGCAGCGCTTAGGTCCAGCATAACCAGGGCCATAGTATGCCCGGCGTCTGCTCCCTGTCTAATGGCTTCCATCGCCAGGAGTAATGCGGACTCCGTAGAATGAAAAGCCCGGAAGCCCGATTGGGATGCGTGCAGAAGGCTAGAGTCCTCAACAAAGGTTATCAGCTGTTGATTGACCACCTTCCCTGCTACCTTAGCCAGGTATGGTAGAAGCGAGATAGGTCGCAGATTTTCCAATATGTCTGGGCTAATGTTCGGCTTCTTCTGGAGTGGGAGAACAATGGCTCTTTTCCACCTGCCTGGTACCGTATGAGAACTAAATGAGACCTCCAAAACATGCCTAATATAAGGTTCAAGAATATCCATTCTCTCGCCCAACAGCTTGGGTGAGGCGGGGTGGGGTCTCTGGGTGAACCAGACTTAATGCTGAGACAGATTTTAATGAGAAGCTCGGGGAAAGGAATAGTGAAAATATTCAACCTCTGACCCACCTCAGCTTCCCCAGTCTTTTCCTCGAAATCCACACCCCTCAATCCAATTCCTGGAAAAGAGGAGTACATTTTCTACACTTTCTCCGAGCAATAGTTCGCAGTCCGGTTGCATGACTCAGCCGAGCCAGCTATTGGCACGGCGGTAGCTGCGAGAGAAGAGACCTCCATATAGATTTTAAAGAGTTCTTCGGTAGAATTTTTCGCAGTCCCAATTCTAGCCTGATAGTGAGTGGCTTTAGCCCGCCTAATAAGACCATAATATTTTTTCCGTTTCTCAGTATACTTCACTTTATCATGGCTCAGAAATCTCTTTCTCCACTGCCTCTCCAGGTGTTTACATTCAGCTTTTGCAAGATGCAGAGCTGGTGTGAACCAAGGTGCAGATTTCTGAGCCCTGCCCATAGATTTATTAGAGAGCATCGGGCCACCTTATTAAGAGCACTGTCTATGCGCCTCTCCAGGTTCAAACAGGCTGTATCGTCCTGACTCCATCAGAAGCGGTCGCTCCCACGCTCCATGGCCTCCTTGTGGTATCGTTACTGACTTCGTTTGCATTGCTCTGTGCCCTTTAAACTCGGTGCCTGCTAGGATCTCATAGCGCTCATAGCGCTCTATTTGCCCATTAGCGCCGCCTGATTTCAAAGCGCTTTAGTGCCTCTTATGCTGCCTTGACTTATTTGCGCTGTGTGGGGAAATTGTGCATTTGCTCTTTTGCTCTGCTGGTCCCGTGGCGCTCGCATTGCCTGTTACCTAATATTCTCTGTGCCTGATTGTTGCCGGTGCGTTACCTCACTCTGTGCCCCTGCCTCACTCGGCTTTGCTTCGCTTCCATTTTGTTTGTTGTGCCTTCGGAGCCCGTCCTCCCCACCCCGCTCCCGCCTCCCAGCTGCCCCTCCCACCCACTGAACCATACGGCTGACTCCGTCCACAGTAGAGCTGTGACCGTCCTGACTCCATCAAAAGCGGTCGCTCCCACGCTCCATGGTCTCCTTGTGGTATCGTTACTGACTTCGTTTGCATTGCTCTGTGCCCTTTAAACTCGGTGCCTGCTAGGATCTCATAACGCTCATAGCGCTCTATTTGCCCATTAGCGCCGCCTGATTTCAAAGCGCTTTAGTGCCTCTTATGCTGCCTTGACTTATTTGCGCTGTGTGGGGAAATTGTGCATTTGCTCTTTTGCTCTGCTGGTCCCGTGGCGCTCGCATTGCCTGTTACCTAATATTCTCTGTGCCTGATTGTTGCCGGTGCGTTACCTCACTCTGTGCCACAGCCTCACTCGGCTTTGCTTCGCTTCCATTTTGTTTGTTGGGCCTTCGGAGCCCGTCCTCCCCACCCCGCTCCCGCCTCCCAGCTGCCCCTCCCACGCCCCTCCCCTTCCACTATCCACATATGAGAGCTGTCTTTGCGCGCAGCGGTCGCGCCCCATGCGCGCTGAAGGTGCGCCAAAGGTAAGCCCGTCTACGCCCGTCTGCGCCTGGACCACGCCCAGCGCCAGACCCCCTGGCCCCCGCAAACCGCCCTCCCCCCGCACAACGTATGCCGCCACCACCATCCTAGCCCTCAACCCCAGACGCACCCCACAATGTTGCGTAGCTGCCCCAGGACACACCCACGGACCCTTCGCCTGCCACTCCTGCAAGTTCGCCTGCATCAGGTCCCTCACCAAACCCACTAACCCCAAACACAGCTCCGACTCTAACCACCTGAAGTGCATCTTGCTGAACACCCGCTCGGTCCACAGACACGCCACTGAACTCTGGGACCTACTCGACACTGCTTCACCGGACATCGCCTTCCTTACTGAAACCTGGATGAACGCATCATCAGCACCCGACATCGCCATATCCATCCCGGACACTTACAAAATCATCCGAAAAGACCGCACCAACCAAACAGGAGGAGGCATTGCCATCGTCCATAAGAACACCATCAGAATCACAACCAGCTCCGACGATAACCTTGCACCCGCCGAACACCTCCACTTCCAGATCCACACCGACCCCAGGACCACACTTAGAGGCACCCTCATCTACAGGCCACCAGGAACCCGCAATCAATTCAGCGAAGACATCACTGACTTCATCAGCCCACATGCCCTCGCCTCCGAGAACTACATTCTACTGGGATACCACAACTTCCATCTGGAAAAGATAAACGACAGCAACACCACCACCCTTCTGGACAACATGGCCAATCTCGGACTCAAACAACTTGTCGACACCCCCACTCATGTAGCCGGACATACGCTCGACTCTGTCTTCACCTCCTACAAACACATCTCCTTCGATCACACCACAGCTCTCCATTGGACGGACCACAGCTGTGTTCACTTCAGCTATAAAACTACCACGATCCACAAACCCCCACAACCTATTCCTCGTAGAAACTGGAACAAATTCACCACCGACCAACTCCTCACATCGCTCAACCAAAACCCTCCCGCCCTCTCATCGGACCCAAACGAGGCTGCCACCAAACTCAAACAATGGATCACTCACAGCGTTCACGAATTAGCACCCTTGAAAAACAACCAGATCAAACAAGGCAGCAAAAAGGCCCCCTGGTTCAACGATGACCTTAAAAAATCCAAGAAACTATGCCGTACTCTCGAAAAAACATGGAGAAAAAACCCAACCACTGACAACCTGACCACCTTCAAGGCAGCCACCCGCAAGCACCACCAATTGATCCGAACCACCAAGAAATCAGCATTCAAGGATCAACTCGACAACAACGCCCATAACAGCAAGGAACTATTCAACATCGTCAAAGAATTTACCAACCCCATCGCAGCCTCAAACGACATCACTCCCTCCCAAGACCTCTGCGATTCGTTATCCTCCTTCTTCTACAACAAAATCGCCGACATACATAACAGCTTTGAGAACACTCCCAAAGAACAGTCCACTCCACCCACCTACGAACCTAAACCGCCCTTTAACAACCTTAACGCCTGGAACCCAATCACCACTGAAGACACCATCCGCCTTATGAACTCCATCCATTCTGGCTCGCCAACCGACCCCTGTCCCCACCACATTTTCAACAAAGCAGACTCCATCATCTCACCCCTTCTCCGTGATGTCATCAACTGCTCCTTCAACTCCGCTACCTTCCCAGATAGCTGGAAACTCGCCGAACTCAACGCCCTCCGGAAGAAACCCACAGCAGACCCCTCTGAACTTAAGAACTACCGCCCCATCTCCCTCCTCCCATTCCCTGCCAAAGTCATCGAGAAAGCCGTCAATAGCCAGCTCGCCGCCTTCCTTGAATCCAACAACTCCCCCGACTCCTCTCAATCTGGCTTTCGAGCCAAACACAGCACCGAAACCGCCCTCATTGCAGCGACAGACGACATCCGAACACTACTGGACAACGGAGAAACAGTTGCCCTCATCCTACTCGACCTCTCCGCCGCCTTCGACACAGTCTGTCATAGCACCCTCATACAACGCCTCAGTAATATCGGCATACAAGGAAAAGCCTTGGACTGGATCATCTCGTTCCTCGCCGGAAGAACCCAGAGAGTCCGACTTCCCCCATTCAAATCAGAGGCCACCGAAGTCATCTGCGGAGTTCCACAAGGTTCATCACTCAGTCCCACCCTCTTCAACGTTTACATGAGTCCACTCGCATCCATCGCGCGACAACACAACCTTAACATCATCTCTTACGCTGACGACACCCAGCTGATCCTTTCCCTCACCAAAGACCCTAACACCGCCAAAACCAACCTTCACGAAGGCATGAAAGAAGTAGCCGAATGGATGAAAACAGCCGACTAAAACTTAACTCAGACAAAACAGAAGTCCTCATCCTAGGACCATCTCCCACTGCCTGGGACGACTCATGGTGGCCATCGGCCCTGGGCACAGCACCCATACCCACAGACCACGCACGTAACCTAGGCTTCATCCTAGACTCCTCACTCTCGATGACCAGACAAGTCAACGCCGTCTCATCCTCTTGCTTCAACGTACTTCGTATGCTCAAAAAAATCTTCAGTTGGATCCCCTCCGAGACTAGAAAGACTGTCACCCACGCACTGGTCACTAGCCAACTGGACTATGGAAACACCCTCTACGCCGGAATCACAGCCAAATTACAGAAAAAACTCCAACGCATCCAAAACGCATCAGCCAGACTCATTTTGGACATCCCTCGCCAAGATCACATTACCGGTCACCTGAAAGACCTCCACTGGCTCCCCGTCAACAAGAGAATAACATTCCGTCTCCTCACCCACGCACCCAAGGCCCTCTACAAACTAGGACCCGAATGCCTCAACACACGACTGTCCTTCTACACACCCACCCGCCAACTAAGATCCTCCAATCAAGCCCTCGCCGTAGTTCCGCGCATCCATAGATCCACCATGGGAGGAAGATCCTTCTCCTACCTGGCGGCCAAGACCTGGAATTCTCTCCCCACCCACCTCCGCCTTTCACAGAACCACATTTCCTTCAGAAAGGAACTTAAAACATGGCTATTCGATAAATAATACACCTTCTCCCACAAGCGCCTTGAGACCCTCTGGGTGAATAGTGCGCTATACAAATTCCTGAACTTGAACTTATCGCTATCTTTGCCCCCTGGGGGCCCGCCCATAGTCAGTGCTCTGTTAAAATCACCCCGCACAAAATATTTCCATTTTCTGCGTGGGTGATTGCATGGCGCTTTTTCCAGACCTCCGATCTCTAGCACCCTCACCTGAAAGTGGATTAAGCAATGGTCTGACCAAGGAACCGGGAGGGGGGAGGTAACTCCTACATCCTCACAGCTACCAAACACAGGATCTAGAAGGTGTCCGTGCTGATGTGTAGGGGCCCAGGATTTTAGGCTCAAATGGAGCGATAGAAGGTCCTGTCGTAGGTTAAAGGCCTCCTTATTCAAAGGATCCTCCAAATGAAGGTTCAAGTCACCCAGTACCAGGAGCTTATGATATCTTAAGGCCAAATGGGCGATACCCTTGACCAGGCTCGGAGGAAACGTGTTGGAGGGCCAGGAGGTCTATAGACCAAAAGCCCTTTCACCGTAAAATTGGCATTAATTTTAAGCGTAAAAGAACCCGCCTCACTCTCACTAACCTCAGATGGTTCGAGAAGGCACTCAGGGGGGGTTTAAAGATGACTGCTATCCCTCCTCCTCTGCCTGTCACCCTATATATTCTGGCTATAGTATAGCCTGGGGGAAGTGCCTCTAGGATATCCGGCTCAGAATCATTGTGCAGCCAGGTCTCCGTAAGAAACAAGACATCAAGCTTTTTCTCAGAGAGCAGGTCATAAATTTCAATAGTATGTTTACATAAAGATCTGCAATTCAATAGTGTAAAGGTAGATTTGTTTCTTGTTGGTAATAAATATCAAGAAACGATGTTGAAGCTGTTAGGTAAGATTTATTACCATAATTAAAGAGCACACCACAGGAGCACATCCGTACGCAGCAAACTCCAACTGAAGAAGTCGCAGACTCACAGTTGAAGTCCACAGGTAAGGAGTGTCACGAGGAATGCGTCTCTTGAAAGAAAACACTCTTCAAGAGACGCGCGTGAAGAAACACATAACATTAGAATATAGTACACGTGAACATTGAGAATACTTACGAAACTCTAAGAACTCTACATCTCCTCCCTCCTCACCAAATAAAAGAACAGAAAGAAAACTTAACTATAATAAATAAAACCTAATTAAATTAATAATCTCTAAAACGAGTGGGAAAGGAGCAGTTTCTATGAGTTCTAGAAGTACTATTAGAAACATGAGTAACGGTGGATGAACAAGTAGTTTCATCATTCTCAACATTGTTAGGAATAGGAAGTGAAACTTCCAGCGAAGGTGAAACTTCTTCATTTGAAATTTGAGTGACTTGAGAAGAAGAAGTAGCATCATTAGAAGTTGGAAGTTCCAACTGTGGCAAATCAAGAAAAGAACAAGAATGAATACCATTCTCACTTTTGGTTCTGAGGATGCTCTTAGCTTGTTCAGAAGTTAGCTTAACAAGTGAACGTTTATTTCGCCATCCTCTTTTATCCAAAAATAAAGAACCTTTTGACACTTTAAGTACCTGGGTAGGAAGTGAAAACTTAGATAGGCCTTTCTTAACTCTATCCATGGACTTAAACATGACCCAATCACCTACTATAAATATTTCAGGGGTAGAAATAACTTTGGCATTAAAATTTCGTCTTTGTACAGCTTGTTGTTTCTCAACATTACTCTTAAGAATTAATTTGTCAGAACAGGCTAGACAACTAGAATTTTCTGAAATCATATTTTTGATCCAGGAGGGACAAACAGTACCATGTGGGTTCCTTTTTTTAAGTAATCTGAAAGGTGATATGCCAGTGGTGGAGTGTGGGGTAACTAAGTATGCCCAAACCTTTTCTCTTAGGAAAACCTCAACATTTTCTTTACAAGAATGAGCAGTCTGAATGCCCTCTTTTAAAAATCGGTTCATGCGTTCAATTAAACCATTTGACATGGGGGAATAAAGGGCTACTCTCAAGTGTTTGACATCAAACTTCTTCAAGAATTCCTCCATAACATTAGAGCAAAAATGCGAACCATTGTCACTGACAATTTCCTTGGGGGGTCCTTCCATTCTAAAAATCCTCTGTAAGAATCTCATGGCTGAAATAGAATCTGGGTTGGTACAAAAATCAAAGTCAAACCACTTGGAGTAATAGTCTACAACAGAGACAATGTAGCGTTGAGATTGAGGAAGAATCTCAAAGGGTCCGGAAAAATCAATGGACAATTTGACCCAAGGTTCATCAGGAATGGGAACATTATGTAATGATAAATTCTGCAATTTCCAATGTTTATCAGAAGCTAGGCAAGTGCTACATGCATCAATCCAATCATTAACATTCCTTTCCATGGCTGGCCACCAAAAATGTTCTTTTAATTTGCGTGAGGTCCCGCCTACACCCAAATGACCTTGATGTGCTGTAATAAAAAAAAAATTGCGTAAAATTAAAGGTGGAACACATCGATCGCCCCTAAAAATGATCCCATTGACAATTGTTAATTCTTCAGAAACTTGTGCAAAGGACTTCAAAGAAGCAGGAAGCCTGAAATTATTAAATTCTTCACCGCTATAAGAGTTTCATCCTCAGCATAATATTTGAACCAATCCTCCTCGGAAATAGAGAGAGGGGAGAGAATTAAATCCTCCAAGGAAGCAACAACGCACTCAACGTCATCTCCAAGAACATCATTATTATTTTCTAAAGGTAACCTTGAAAGAGCATCGGCTCTCATGTTTTTGCCTCCAGCAATGTGGTGAATACTGAAATTGAAGTCATGTAATTTGGAAAGGATTCTCACTAACCTCGAAGAGGCTTTACCAGTGCCATTTCCATTTAAGAGATGTATTAAAGGTTTATGATCAGTGTATAACAAAAAATGAGAACCCCAAATGTAGACTTTAAATTTTTCTACAGCCCAAACACAACCTAGGGCTTCCTTTTCAATGGTGCTGTAATTATGTTCAGCATTGCTGAGTGATTTTGATGCAAAACCAATGGTATGCTCTACAGAACCATTCCATTGACAAAGAACAGCACCTAGACCTTTCTGACTAGCGTCCACGTAAATGCCACATTTAAGGCCTGGTGTAAAGGATGATAGAGCTGGAGAATTTATAATGACTTTCTTAATGTTATTGAAAGCTAAATCTGCCTCATCATTCCACAAAAATGAGATATCTTTTTTTTATTAAAATCCTAAGGGGTTGAACTAATTGAGAATAATTCATGACAAATCTTGAGTAATATTCGGTGAGACCAAGAAATGATCTCAAAGTATCTTTGTTGTTTGGAATGGGTACATTTTGAATGGCCTGAGTGAGGGAAAGTTTGGGTTTGATACCCATGGTGGAAATGGAATGACCTAAGTAGTCTAATTCTTCTACAAAGAACTTGCACTTATTTTTACCAAGAGTGATCCCAACTTCACTGAAGCGAGATAGTACAATGCGTACATCCTTAATATGTTCATTAATGTTCTTGGAATGGATTAAAACATCATCTTGATATGCTTGTACACCCTTAATATTACATAAAACGCTGTCCATACATTTTTGAAAAACACTTGCGGCACTTGCTAAACCAAAAGGGAGTCTCAGATATTTAAAGGCCCCAAACGGAGTAATAAATGTGGTGAGTTCGGATGAACATTTGGTCAGGGGAATTTGGTGGTATGCACTCCTTAAATCTAAGAGCGTAAACAATTTGGACTCAGCAATTCCGGTGAGAAGTTCTTGAATTCTGGGTAAGGGGTAACAGTTGATTAAAATATTCTGATTTAATGATCGAAGGTCGGCACACAAACGGATGCTAGAATCTTTTTTTTTAACGACCACGATAGGGCTGACCCATAAAGATGAATCAACAGCTTCAATTATCTTCTCATCTACCATTTTCAATAGTATCTTTTTTAAATCATCTCTTACATTGAGAGGAACATTTCTCAATTTGTGAATTACTGGGATAGCATTGGGTTTGAGTCGAATGCGATGCTCATAGTTCTTGATCATACCGACAGAATCATTAAAGACTTCAGGGAAATCTGAAATGATTTTGTTAACTATTCCTACATCAATGAAATTAACAAAGGACACATCACATTGTTCATTTATCTGAACAGGACAATCAGATCCAGGGACAAGTTTGAGACCCATTTTGGCAAGATCTTGCCACCCAATAATGCATTTCTCATCAGTCGCAACATAGACTTTTGTATGGATACATCTGCCCAAACAAGTTACACTAGTAATAAAGAAACTCCACATTTCAATGCTTTTCCCAGCATATGCTTTTGGTATGATATCCAATGGTTCAAGAGTAATTTTGGAGGACCAATGAGTATTGAACAGTAGTTCAGATATAATGGTAACGGGGGCACCTGAATCCGCCATCATGTTGATTGTTAAATGATCAACAATTACCTGGCAAGTCGGATCTTTTGCGTGTCCTGAACCATTGGAATTAACCATACATATAGAAATTGAATGAATAGAAAGAATTTCTTTTTCAATCAAATTTCTATTAGGAGTAACGATTTCAATAGTATTAATAGTAGTATTTTTCATTTCAGAGTCAATAAATTGAATGTCATCAGAGTTTTCACCTGTAAAGCAAGATATGTTATTAATTTGAGAACTTTTTCGGTTACGACAAACAGATTGAAAATGTCCAATTTTTTGACAAAAAGTGCACTTTTTTCCTTGAGCTGGACAAATTGGGCTGTTACTTAAGTGTGCTTTAGAACCACAACGAAAACAAAAGGTATTTGTTCTCCTTTGAAATGGTTTCTGAAAAGGCTTATTTCTAGTATAAACAGCATTAATATTTAAATCAGGTTGAGGAAATGAATTGGCTTCAGTAATACATTTGGAAGATACAATTGATCTTTCGATACCCTTAGCTATTTCTAAAACTTCAGATAAAGTAGGGTCTCTGCAACTTAATATTCTCTCTTGAATCTTCTTGTGACAGCAATTATATACAAACTGGTCTCTTAAAGCAGTTTCTAGATAAGTTCCAAAACTGCACTCAGCAGCGAGGTTTCTCAAAGCAGAAATAAATTCTTCAATAGATTCATCCTGTTCTTGACGTCTTTTCATGAAATTAAAGCGTTCAAGTATAACACTAGGTTGTTCAAGGAATTTCCTTTTCAATTTTAAATTTGCAGCTGAGTATTCATTAATATCACCTCCACCAGTAGAAGATGGAAGAGGATTGGGTAAATTGTTAAAAATGTGTCTGCCTTCTTTACCCAAATTGCTATAAAGTATTGCCAGTTTCCTCTTAGGAGAGTATTCGTCAGCTCCTATGGCGATTAAATAACTTTCAAAGTTTTGAAACCAATGTCTCCAAGGTTCTTTAGGCTTTCCAGGTACTGGTAGAAAATAATTTAAAGTAACTATCTGCTGGTTCGTGGCCATGTTGTTTATAATTAAGTACCAATGAAGAAATGTAAAGTCAGGTTTGTAAAATTTTAAATTTGTTGAAAAACTGTTTGACTATTCCTTTAAAAACTCTTTATAAGGCATAAAATTCAATGTAATTCTTTCAAAACCGCTCACCGTAAGTCTTTTATAAGGTTAATTGAGGTTGTTTCCTTTCCGACTCTTACGGTCGGTAATTCGTTGTTATGGTAACCAGAAAACAATCCAATATGGCCTCCAAGCGTAGCTACGCTCCTGCACGCATGCGCGATGACGTATGCTCGAGACGAGATGACAATCTCGCTCACGTCATGAGTGACGCGCAACGGGGTCCGTCAGGAATTGAAGAAAGGCATAAAATTATGCAAAATCCTGATGAGACGACCAAAAAGCGGCTGATTTTTTCGTAGTGGAGCTTGAAGAGGTCTTGAAGAGGGCGGTGAGGTTTAGGCGGGATCGTGCAAGGTAGGTGATGTGCTCTTTTTGACCAAAATTGTCCTCGTCGCCAAATGTAAAGGTAGATTTGTTTCTTGTTGGTAATAAATATCAAGAAACGATGTTGAAGCTGTTAGGTAAGATTTATTACCATAATTAAAGAGCACACCACAGGAGCACATCCGTACGCAGCAAACTCCAACTGAAGAAGTCGCAGACTCACAGTTGAAGTCCACAGGTAAGGAGTGTCACGAGGAATGCGTCTCTTGAAAGAAAACACTCTTCAAGAGACGTGCGTGAAGAAACACATAACATTAGAATATAGTACACGTGAACATTGAGAATACTTACGAAACTCTAAGAACTCTACAAATAGCCCACAGCAGAGGACGGCACTCCCTGACTGCCTTATGTGATCCATAGGCATCTTGAGTAACCGTCATGTTGTGCCTAAAGCCGCTAGTCAAAATCGGGCACAATGCCTGGAGCTCTGTCGAGGTATATTGAATTCTTACCGATGTAAGAGAAGGGTTTCTGTCCCCGGTCCCCGTATGGCCGCGAACAGGCGCAGACGTGCTTGACTTTGGCGCGCCCCCTGAGCGCGGCCGCTGCACGGCCGCTTTAGCATGTGGCCTTTATCCCCGCTCTCCTACACACACTAGACCGCTAACTGGCCCACCGGAAGTGTCTTGTCTCTCCCTTCCTTGCCCTCTGCGCAACGGCGCTAATAGCCGTGTCGGACCGGGGCAGGAAGGATGAAAGACTGAGCCCGGGCACAGAATAAGCCCTTGAGCCCCTCAACCTCAGGACAAGCTGAAACTTAGGCCCCAAGGTAGGTTTCTTTGTTTTTTTTAAAACCCCAGTTACATTTCCCTTAGATTTAAAAGAGCAGATTCATACATAAAAATGCAGATTAAAAGCAACAGTTCTGCCAGACAAGCGAAGCGCCAGCAGTTCACGGGCTCTGCCACCGCCCACTCACCATGCAATTTGCATGCAGCTCCTAGACGCCAGTCAATAACTCACTGAGCTATATCAGAAGGATTTTAACTTGTGACCTGCAGGTTAACACACAAATCTTGGCAGTTAGGCAGTAACCCACTGGGCTGACCACATAAAGTACAAATTTATGACCTGAATGCAGTGCTTAATTTGTAAAATAATACGTGCAATTTAATACTGGCACAACAAATATCAAGGCTGCGTAGTCTTGAATCCACCTCCTGTCAGTTTAATCCACTGCCAGACAAGCCCCATTATTCCACTCATGCAGGAAAAGTGGCGGTTTTTATGTCTTTCCCTTTTGTGTCTGTTTTCTCTCTTGTTCTTAGTTAATGTCTAATGCAGAAAAATGAGTGCCAGTGGCCAACACCGGCAACCGCTGGCTCAAATTAAGCACGGCCTCAATGCTACACACTGTACTTCGCCGCAGGCACACTAACCCTCTTTGCAGTGACATCCGGCACGAGCATTTTTCCAGCAAGTGCATTAACCACCAGAGTTCTCTCAGATGCTTTAAACAATAACATATTTTAAAATGCAGTCTATTTGGGTCTAACTAAATAATCCAGAATCGATTTACGGTCACATTTGCCCTTGCAGCCCATTTCTTTTGGGGATGAACTTTAAAAAATGTGTACATTGACTTCCAGACTCCCCTCCCCGTGACTCTGTCCTTCAAGGCCCCCGTCTTTTCTCGCTGGCCCCCACTGACCCCCATTGATGGCAGGCTGGACTAGTTTTCAGCGAGGGGTGAGAGGCCGGAAGAGCTGGGGTTGGCTGCAGGGCTGAAGAGGATGGATCCCAAAACTGCCCCCAGGTGTCTCTGGCCAGCTCCAAGCTGCACCAACCCTGACAAGAGATCCGCTGCGGGAGGAGAGGGGGGGGGGGGTGGTTGTAGGAGGGTCTGTTCTCTGAAGAAAATATAGAAAATAGTGCCACCCACCCCCAAGTGCGCATTCTACAATCCAGCCTCCCAGATGCTCTGAAACGTGTTTCCATCCGCGGCATTCAGCCTGGCTCGTGCATCTACCTGAGGCAGGTATGCCCCCCCCAGCCCCCGCCCGCTCTCACGGAGGCAGGTGTGCCCCCCCCCCCCAGCCCGCTCTCACGGAGGCAGGTGTGTCCCCCCCCAGCCCGCTCTCACGGAGGCAGGTGTGCCCCCCCCAGCCCCCGCCCGCTCTCACGGAGGCAGGTGTGTCCCCCCCCAGCCCGCTCTCACGGAGGCAGGTGTGCCCCCCCCCAGCCCCCGCCCGCTCTCACGGAGGCAGGTGTGCCCCCCCCCAGCCCCCGCCCGCTCTGACGGAGGCAGGTGTGCCCCCCCCCAGCCCCCGACCCCGCTCGGACGGAAGCAGGCGTGGCCCCCCAGCCCGCTCTGACGGAGGCAGGTGTGCCCCCCCCCAGCCCCCGCCCGCTCTCACGGAGGCAGGTGTGCCCCCCCCAGCCCGCTCTAACGGAGGCAGGTGTGCCCCCCCAGCCCCCGACCCCGCTCGGACGGAAGCAGGCGTGGCCCCCCAGCCCGCTCTGACGGAGGCAGGTGTGCCCCCCCCCAGCCCCCACCCGCTCTCACGGAGGCAGGTGTGCCCCCCCAGCCCGCTCTAACGGAGGCAGGTGTGCCCCCCCAGCCCCCGACCCCGCTCGGACGGAAGCAGGCGTGGCCCCCCAGCCCGCTCTCACGGAGGCAGGTGTGCCCCCCCCCCCAGCCCCCGCCCGCTCTGACTCAGAGGGGTCCTGGCCCCAGGTTCCCTCAGTTCACTGCTCATCCTGAACGTCCCTCTTCGGTCAGACTCTCACACGCACAGACCCTCATTAGGAAAGCGCCAAGTGACCACAAGAAGACATTATAGCGCTATATGAAGACCTCAAATATGTATGTAGACAACAAACAGACGTTGATTTTAACGAATTACAGATAGGTAACGGAAATAGACTCACCTCTGATAATCAACTGGGACGGGTTTACTTTTAAAAGTAGGAACTCTCCGGGTATAGGTATTTCCAAGCTGCATCACTGCTCCCAGGATCAGGTCTCCCTCTAATTCGTTTGCCCACGACATGGGGATGTTTAAAGCACAGCCGGGGCCCGGGGCCCCCGGGGCCGCGGATGCTGCAGTAGAAAGGAGCAGCAGGCCGGCCATGCCCAAGAGCACACGTGCGCCGGGGGTCACACGGAGCGCCAGCAGGCACCCGGCAGGCGCTGGCTGCACCCCTGCCATCCTGCTCACCCCCGCAGAGCGTCCATCACTGGAAGAGACACAGCACAGTGACCACTCACCCCTGGGCAGCGCCCACCCAAGACAGCCACAGTATAGCGAACACTCACCTGAGACAGCCACAGTACAGCGCCCACCCGAGACAGCCACAGTACAGCGCCCACTCACCCGAGACAGCCACAGTACAGCGCCCACCCGAGACAGCCACAGTACAGCGCCCACCCAAGACAGCCACAGTACAGCGCCCACTCACCCGAGACAGCCACAGTACAGCGCCCACTCACCCAAGACAGCCACAGTACAGCACCCACCCAAGACAACCACAGTACAGCGCCCACCCGAGACAGCCACAGTACAGCGCCCACTCACCCGTACAGGGCCCACTCACCCCTGCAGAGCGACCATCACTTGAAGAGACACAGAACAGAGCCACAGTACAGCGCCCACTCACCCGAGACAGCCACAGTACAGCGCCCACTCACCCAAGACAGCCACAGTACAGCGCCCACCCAAGACAGCCACAGTACAGCGCCCACCCAAGACAGCCACAGTACAGCGCCCACCCAAGACAGCCACAGTACAGCGCCCACCCAAGACAGCAACAGTACAGCGCCCACTCACCCAAGACAGCCACAGTACAGCGCCCACCCAAGACAGCCACAGTACAGCACCCACCCAAGACAGCAACAGTACAGCGCCCACTCACCCGAGACAGCCACAGTACAGCGCCCATTCACCGTACAGCGCCCACTCACCCCTGCAGAACGTCCATCACTGGAAGAGACACAGAACAGAGCCACAGTTCAACACCCACTCACTCCTGCAGAGCACCCACCCACGACAGCCACACAGCGCCCACTCAACCGTACAGCGCCCACTCATCCCTGCAGAGCGTCCATCACTGGAAGAGACACAGAGTCACCACTCACCCCTGCAGAGCGTCCATCACTGGAAGAGACACAGAACAGAGCCGCAGTACAGCGCCCACTCACTCCTGCGGAGCGCCCACCCACGACAGCCACAGTACAGCGCCCACTCAACCGTACAGCGCCCATTCATCCCTGCAGAGCGTCCCATCACTGGAAGAGACACGGAGTCACCACTCACCCCTGCAGAGCGTCCATCACTGGAAGAGACACAGAACTGAGCCGCAGTACAGCGCCCACTCACTCCTGCGGAGCGCCCACCCACGACAGCCACAGTACAGCGCCCACTCAACCGTACAGCGCCCACTCATCCCTGCAGAGCGTCCATCACTGGAAGAGACACGGAGTCACCACTCACCCCTGCAGAGCGTCCATCACTGGAAGAGACACAGAACTGAGCCGCAGTACAGCGCCCACTCACTCCTGCGGAGCGCCCACCCACGACAGCCACAGTACAGCGCCCACTCATCCGTACAGCGCCCACTCACCCCTGCAGAGCGTCCATCACTGGAAGAGACACAGAACAGAGCCACAGTTCAGCACCCACTCACTCCTGCGGAGCGCCCACCCACGACAGCCACAGTACAGCGCCCACTCATCCGTACAGCCCCCAATCACCCCTGCAGAGTGTCCATCATTGGAAGAGACACAGTACAGTGACCACTCACCCCTGGGCAGCGCCCACCTGAGACAGCCAGAGTACAACGCCCACTCACCCCTGCAAAGCGTCCATCACTAGAAGAGACGCAGTACAGTGACCACTCACCCCTGGGCAGCGCCCACCACAGACAGCCAGAGTACAACGCCCACTCACCCCTGCAAAGCGTCCATCACTAGAAGAGACGCAGTACAGTGACCACTCACCCCTGGGCAGCACCCACCTGAGACAGCCACAGTACAGTGCCCACTCACCCGTGCAGCACCCACTCACCCCTGTAGAGTGCCCATCACTGGAAGAGCACCCACTCAAGCACCCATCAGAGACACAGCCACAGTACAACACTCATTCACCTCTGAAGAGCACTCAGAGACAGAGCAATGGTTGCAAGCCTCAGTATAGCAACCACTCAACCACTCAACCACACAAAGCACCCATCAGAGACACAGCCACAGTACAACACTCACTCACCCTCGTATCGCACCCATCAGCGACAGTGCTACAGTACAACACTCACTCCTGAAGGGCAGCCATTGTAGACAGAGCCACAGTACAACACTCACTCACCCCTACAGAGCACCCATCAGAGACATGCAAACAGTGCAGCACCCACTCACCCACTAAGGGTCCTCATCACAGGCAGAGCTCCGGTACAGCACTGGTTGAGGGGTGATCCATGGGGCGCAGCTTCTACCCCTGCTTTATAACTCTTCCTCAGCACATGTCTCAGTGCCTGTTTTCAGTTTCCATTAGTTTTGCTGAAGGAATAACAAGACACTTTGCTATTTTACTCATCCTTAGGAGATTCATGCCCTGGTGAGAATGCCATCATTTCTGGAGTTGATTTTAAAAATGTTTTTACAAGTGACTTGCCACCTAGTAACCACCGCCTCCGCTCTCTCCTCTTCTCCATAGGGAGCAAGGGCTTGTCATGCTTACAGCTGCCTCACCCTTTGGAATGGGGTGAACCTGTCATGGCTAAAATTGGAAAGATCAGACAAGCCACTGTCAAAAACATCTTCAGGACTGATGTTTACCAACGACACTGAGCAAGAATTAATGGGAGCACCTGAATGTCCTCGTCCTTGCAATCGAACATGTACTTTGGTATGTAATAGGACATGCCATTTCCAGTGGAATAACCTTACCAGAATAGGGATCATGGTAGAGGTTACAATCCAAATATTCAACCAGTGCGCCAATGTCAGCTCTCTGTTCGTGTCTTCTTTTTTAACCCCTTCGGTGCTGATGACGGAACCGCTCCGTCATCAGCATCGGTTGAGCTGTGCTGATGACGGAGCGGTTCCGTCATGGCCCGCCCAGCTCGATAGAACGCTCATGCGCGGCGCGAATTCCGCGCCTGCGCTGAGCGTTCTATTGAGCGGGGCGGGCCGTGACGGAACCGCTCCGTCACGCGCACAGCTCAACCGACGCTGGTGACGGAGCGGTTCCGTCACCAGCATGCGGCCGCCGCGCGGCCGCCTCAAACCCGTAGCACTGCGGCGGATTAGCCGCCGCAGTGAAGGTGTTAAAAAAAAAACATTTTTATTATTTTTAGCATGAGAAAACATGTACAGAACAAGCATGTCACTGTCAAGCAAACAGCCTCCCGCCCCTCCCCACACCTCCCCCCACATATTCTGACACAATTCAGGTTCCACTCAATAATAGACAAATACATTTGTATTACTATTCGATTCTTACTCTCGCAATGTACAGTCTCTTGAGCTCGGACGGCTCTTCCTCGAGTGGGTATCATAATTACATATCGACGGCCTGTCTCATATTCCTCCATCCAGACCATAGTAGTGTCTCCATTTACCCCATACTTTACGGAATTTCTTC
Organism: Lissotriton helveticus; assembly: GCF_964261635.1. Lineage (NCBI taxonomy): Eukaryota > Metazoa > Chordata > Amphibia > Caudata > Salamandridae > Lissotriton > Lissotriton helveticus. The sequence goes on along the minus strand of NC_136058.1, from coordinate 387,877,844 downwards.
GGACATCCTCTCGCCCTATACTTGACCCTTTCGGCCGCCATGTACAAATCCATTGCCCTCTTCCACTCCCTAACAGAGGTACATCCGGTGCTCCCCATTTCCTGGCTATGTCCCTTTTAGCTACCACCAACGCTAGGGCTAAAAAGATCAGCTGTGGGCGGGCCAGATCCACATCATTTGACATCCCTAGGAGGATAAGTTTAGGGTCTAGCGGGATATCAATCTCTAGCACCTTGCCCAATTCAGTGATGACCTCTCCCCAATAAGTTTGTATATGTGAGCATGACCAAACTATGTGTAAGAAATCTCCAATTGCAGCTCCACATCGCAGACAACTAGGGTCAGACACTCTCCCCATCTTAAAGAGCCGTACTCTGTCAAAGTATACCTGTGCAGGATCTTAAATTGTATCAGGCGGAGTCGCGACGTAACCGCTACCACCCTAGGGTGCATCAATACTCCCTCAGTCTACATCATCCATCTCTCCTATTTCTTTCTCCCATATGGCCCGCAGGCCCTGCAGCCTGTCCGGTTTATTATTCATGATTGATTTATATGTCAGGGATACAGCCTTTTCAGTGATATTTTCCTGCAGCAGGCGGCCTTCCAGAGGGGCATATTCAGGGAGCGCCTCCTGTAATGTCTATTCCGCCCGCCAAGCATGTCTGAGTTGTATGTATTTGAAAAACTGCGAGCGGTGTAGCCCAAATTCTGCCTGTAATGTCTGGAATGACTTCAAGGTCCCGCTCTTGGCTACATCACCTAGTGATGAAATTCCTACGTCATCCCAGCCCCGGAAGCCCCTTAGTTTACGAAGTTCTGTCAGCCATGCGCAGTCCCACAGTGGGGTCTGTCTCGAGGGTTTATGTGTCCAACCCGTAGCTTTCGAGGCCCTCTGCCATGCTCCCACTGTAAGTCTAGTGGCCGGTAACAGTCTGGCTCGTCCCTTCCCCTCATATATGTAGTACAAGCAATTGCGCATGCCCATTGTGTGCCTTTCTAATGCATAGGTGGGGTGTGTGGCTGGTGCATGCACCCATTCATTGATGGGAGCCAGGTGTTCCGCCCAGTAATAGGCCTCCACGTCCGGAAGCGAAATCCCCCATCGTACTGGTGTCTCTGTAGGGTCGCCAGCGCAAACCTGGGGTGCTTCCCTAGCCACAGATATGACCTCAGTTCCGCATGAATTTCTTGAAAAGTCTTGGGCTGCAGCGGTAAATATTCATTTTGAAAGGCGTACAGAAATCTTGGTAATGAGATCATTTTAAACATGGCTACCCGCCCGAGAATTGTCAGGGGGAGCAATTGCCATCTACTTGCGTCCATTTTAAAGTTACTAATAATACGGTTGATATTGCGGTCGTATGAGATGTTTCTGTCTGTCGTTATAAATATCCCTAAGTATAGGAATCCCTCACTGGTCATCTGCAGTCTTTCTGGCAACTCCGGCCAGTCAGTCCGCCCTCTGGGATCGTTAAGTGTCGATTTGTGCCAATTGATTTGATATCCTGATCTGGCCCCGTAGCGGTCTAGTTCACTGAAGAGCGCCGGTATAGTAGTCTCCGGCTTCGTCACATATAACAATACATCATCTGCATACATGGACAGTTTCTCCTCCTGTATCCCTGCCTGCCCTACCTGAAAGCCCGTCACCCTATGGTTCTGCCTGATCGCGCACGCCACGATTTTGATAGACAAGGCAAACAGAAGGGGGGATAAGGGGCAGCCCTGTCGGGTTCCCCTTTGTATTGGAAAGGACCTGGACAGTGCACCATTCACCTTGACTAGAGCGCTAGGGCCTGTGTATAGGAGGCGGACTTTGCGTCTAAACTGGGGCCCAAAGCCCATATGTTCCAGGACCCCCTCCAAAAAGGGCCAGTGCACTGCGTCAAACGCCTTTTCAGCATCTAGTGACAGTAACCAATGAGGCTCTGTTCTACCTTCCACTTCACAGAGCCAATTATGTGTCCTACGGAGATTATACCTAGTTGCCCTTTCCGGGATAAATCCTGTCTGGTCCATATGCACCAGGTGGGGTATAAAACGTCGCAGGCGTAGCGCCAGAACTGTTGCATAGAGTTTTGCTTTGACATTCAGCCAAGAGATGGGACGGTAAGACATGCAGTCCTCTGCGGGCTTACCCGCCTTATAGATTGGGATAATCGTGGCCTGTCGGAGGTTACAAAGGGAATTGCCCCTCCTTTTCGGCATCTCGGAACAGGCCTACAAGGTGTCTAGTCAAAAGGTCGTCCGTCTTCTTGAAGAATTCCGCAGGGAATCCATTGGGGCCTGGGGCTTTACCTGCCCGAAGTTTCGTCAGTGCTATTCTAACCTCTTCCTCCGTAATATCGGCCTCTAAGTCTTCTGCGTCTGCCTCTTCGAGCTTCGGAATGTCAAAGGTCGATATGTAGTTCAACGCGCCCTCCGTGGACCCCAGGTCTTGGGCCTCATAAAAGGCCCCATAGTGGTCGGCAAAAGCGTCCGCTATCTCAGCATCAGTACATGCCCACGTATCCAGACCAACCCTCACTTTTTCCACCCACATCTCATCTTTCTCTTTTCTACTTAACCATGCTAGAAGCTTTCCGGACTTATCGCCCACATCGTAGATGCGGTGCAGGGTGGCCAGTGCCTGTGTCTTAGCCTCCCCCGTCACTAACTGCCTATACTGGGCTTGTACATCAACCAATTGTCGCAAAGTCCCTGAGTTTTTAGTTCGGTGATTTTCTGCCTCCAAATGCAATATCTGCGCCTCCAGTGCTAGAATCTCCACCTGTTCCTTTTTCCGTGTTTCAGTTAACCTACTGTGCGCCCTGTCTCTAAGCACCACTTTAAGAGCTTCCCATAGGACAATCTTGGAGTCTACTGGCCCCACGTTCTCTGCCAGGTACACCTTAACATCGGCTCGCAGACCCCTCAGGAGCTCGGGACTCTGTAGGTTCCATGCTGAGAGCCGAAGAACACCAGGTCCGACTCGTCTTTTCCTGCGCACGTCTAATATCAGCGGCGAGTGGTCCGACACCCCTCGAGCACAATACTCCGCTGAATCTGTCATTTGGAGCGTCTGTCTCGCCATGAAGATATAGTCCAGGCGTGAGTATACTTTATGCGCTCCAGAGAAGTAGGAGAACTTCTGATCAGTCGGGTATAACCATCTCCACACGTCTAGGAGGCCAAGGGTAGTCATGGTCTTGGAGAGCGGCGTCACGGTCGTGGGCCTATCTCGATCTCCCGTTCTATCAATTGATGGGTTCATTACATCATTAAAGTCCCCCCCAAGGATCTGCACCGTATCAGGTGTGTTAATAATAATGTCTGATATGCTTTTTAGTGTATCCGCCTGCAATTTGGGTGGAGCATAGACTGAGATAAATGTGTATTCCTTCCTTCCCCATACCCCGCGTACTCCTACATATGTGCCCCTTGGGTCGGTCCAGACTTGTTCTATTCTCATTGGCGGGCATTTTTTTATCAGTATCGCGACCCCCCTGGATCCTGTGGTAAACCCAGCATGGGCCAGGACTTTATATTGCCCTCTCGCCAGGAAGGCACATTTTGTACCCTTCAGATGTGTTTCCTGTAGTAGTACCACATCTGCTCCCGACCGCTTTATATAGTTGTTAACCAGACCTCTTTTGATTCTACAGCCAAGTCCATTAACGTTCCAAGTCAGTACCTTAAAGCCCTCCCCATGTGATGTGTCTCTGTCAGTAGCCCCCATAGCCATCATTGTGTAATCTCAGCAAACGACCCTTGACGCCTCTCGCCAGTATATCGCGTGAGGTGTACACGTGATGCCAATCCTGCATGTTAAGGAACTTCCAGTGGTATCCCCAGAATCACGTCTGTGTGTGGTGTATAGTGTATTCACCTGTTAAACAAGTGCATGCATTGTTCATGTTGTGTACCCCTCTCCCCCCTCCCTCCCAACTCCCCCTTTCCACTAGCCCCTCCCCCCACTACCCCAACTAGCCCGTCCATCCAACTTCAACAGAACTGAACTCCCCCCACGCCCCCCACCCCACCTCCCTCACCCTTCAGTCCCATCCCTCTGCAAGGCGGAACTGTCAGTAGGAGAGGGTCTGTCGCCTGCCCAGAGACCTCCCTCCCTTTCAACCTACGCTGCCCAACTTATTGTAGCACATGCAATACATTCCCAACTGTTCAGTATCAAAGTCAGAGTCAAGGAATTTGCACAAATAAGAACAATAAACAAATGCAAACAATAGGTATAAGAAGGGTGTGTCAACTTGCGTGTCCCCTTAATGACGAGCTGCAATCTCAGCTGCCCATTTTGCCCCTATTCAAGAGTGTGAGTCCTGGGTGTCCGGTTGCGGGTCTGATGTGTGCCCGGAGGCGTCAAGCTCCAGATCTCGGATCACCTCCTCCAGTGGGTGGACAGAGCGTGCCCCCCCGCCTTCACCTTCCGAGGAGTGGCCCTCCGAGTCTTCTCTCTCTTCGCCTTCCGACCGGGCAGTTCTTTCCAGGCAACTGAATCTGGATCCCCTCGTGTCTCCCCTTCCAGGCGAAGCTGATTGTCCTTGTCTTTTGCTCACCTGGGCACGTCCCGGATAAGGCGTAGTCGGCTTCTGTCTCTTATTTCTTTGTGTCCTCAATCTCTGGGCCCTCAGCAGTTCCCATTGGGTTCTGTTGGGAGTTGGCCTATCTGGCGCTCCCCGTCCAGTGTTCTCCTGTCTGTGGAATATGGGTCTTTCCTCTAACCATTGCCAGGCGTCTTCCGGGTGATTAAAGAAGTGTGTTTTGTCCTTATATATCACCTTTAGCTTTGCCGGGAAAAGCAGCATGTAGGTAATGTTCATGTCTCGTAGTTTCGCTTTAACCGCATCAAAGGAGCGACGTTGTTTTTGCACTTCCTTGCTATAGTCTGAGAATATCATAATGTTCGTGTTTTCCATGCGGATCTCCCCCTGTTTTCTGGATTCTCGCAAAATCAAGTCCCGGTCCCCAAAGTAAAGGAAGCGCGCAATCACAGGTCGGGGTCTCGCTCCTTCTGGTGGTCTTACCATGAGGACCCTGTGTGCCCTTTCAATGATGAAGCAAGTCGAGAATTGCGCCTTCGGGAAAGTTTTTGTTAGCCAGGAGTGAAGGAAAGCTGCCATGTCTGTCCCTTCGATTCCTTCTCTAAAGCCTACAAAGCGCAGGTTGTTGCGTTGGGCCCTGTTTTCTGCATCGTCCACCTTCCACAACAGTTGGCGATGGGAGGCCTGGAGCTCCGCCATGTCTTTTCTCAGAGTGGACATGGAGTCCTCTGCCTCGCCTATTAGTGTCTCCGCTGTAGTTACTCTGTCCGTTAGCTTCCGGAAGTCTTGCCTCAATAGCGTCACCTCCGAGCCCACCTCGCCGATTTTGACTTCCAGGGCTGCCCGGGACTCTTGGATGTCGGCCCTTGAAGCTTGGATGGCACCCATCAGCAAGTCAGTGTCCGAGCGCATGCCGGGCGCCGCAGGCGCGACCTCAGTAGATGGCCGCGGAGCGGCGAAATTATCCATGGGGCCCTGTTTAGTGGGCCTGGGTGCTATGTCCCTCTTCCCCATGGCTGACGATGCAATGTAGTCACTCTCACGGGGCACTCACACTTCTCGTCGGTCTTACTGGTAGGCCCCGGCTTAGAATCTACGCTCTTCCGGTCCTACCACCAGAGCCGGAGGAAGTTGGCCACCTCACAAACTGCTCAATGCCCGCCATCAGCCAGAGAGTCCAGCGACCACTGAGCACGGCCTCACTTTGCAGGACTAGTGTAGATGGCTGTGTCCGCAAACAGCCGCTGGCTGATTTGTATTCCTTGTCCCCCCCGTCCACCACCTCCTTACCAGTCCAAGCGCTAGGGCCTATTGACGTGGCATACGCGGCAGCGCTGACCTCGGGGTCGCTTCTAGGTTGCTGTGTCGTCCGGTGTCCTGGACCACGGCCCTCCACCTCTGTCACCCCGGTTGTGCGACACCGCCGGTTACAGGTCCTGGCGGTGCCCCTCGCTGGTCGCGCAGTCTTATCTCAGCAGGGCAGGGGCTGGGGGGTCAGATCACCACAGGCCACCAGAGACAAGAGAGCTCCACAGGATCCCTCGCACCGAGTGTGCTTTCGCTGGTCAATTCCCTAATCGGGTCGGATGGCTCACCTCTCTTCTCCTTTCCCAGTGATATGGCCGTCCGGGGGGTCGCAGCGCCAAATGCAGCAGGCAGACTCCCCCCGTCCCAGTGGATGCCGCAGTCGCTTGCCTCTCAGTCCCGTCTCAGCACTTTCCTCTCCGGCTATGGCGCCGCCTACCAGGCAGCGCAGGGGTGGTTCAGAGGTCCCGCCGGAACCCGCCTCGGCACGTCTCAGGCCCCCGGAGCACCACGCTCCCCAGCACGGGCCGTCACCACTGAGTCGCAAGGCACTGACAGTTAGCTGCAGGCATCCGGCAGCGGCCTCGGCCTTTCTCCCGCTAAGATGTCCCGGCCGCCGTCCTCTCACTAGACGAGTCCCTTCGGATCAGCGCAATGCCGCCATCTTTGTTTCCGCGGCCGGGCTCGCTCCGATTCCCACTCCGCTGATTTTATACGATCTCTGCCGCGTGGATGTGTGATTGAGGCTCGGAAGGGATGGGAGTACCTTTACAGTTTTTTTAATGCCGAAACGGGGCTTTTGACATGAGTATGAAGTCGAATTTAGTGCAGCTCGTCCGGAGCTATGAAGGAACATGTCCTAGCCGGCCATGCTGTTGGCCACGCCTGTTCGTGTCTTCTTGATACCTTATTGCAGGAGCAGGAACAAATGCAACACTCAAACTCCTTACACAAGTTATAGGCAAGAGATTCAAATGGAAAGTTCTTCACATAACTCCAAACACTTCCACAGCTAACGGGGTGACTCTGCAGCTCACTCCCAGAGTTTCCACCCACCCCCTCTCCTAGATGCAGCTCATGAATATAATAAACTAGTTCAACCCCACTGGTCAAAAAAGCAGGTGAGACTCATCAAGGAACAAGCCAACCCATTCCAGGCTTCCAGGAGCGAAACCTACATTTCAGACCAAGGCCCTGTTTGAGAGCTTGGCAGACAGGGTACTCAGTCGCAAATGCAATAGAGGTCAGTGCCCACCGATGCCTCGGTCCACCAGCCTCATTTAGAGATAGACAGACCTTAAGAATTCCATCAATGGAGCACTGTTTGCTCCCTCAATCGAATATGTCCTTTGATTGCCTGACGGAGTAGGGGGTCGCTAGAGGAAGGACATTATACTGTCTGTACTAGTTAGGGTGGACAGTGTAATGTCTGTTTTTCCTGTTGTCACCGCCAAGAAAAACCCGACAATGGGAGACAAGAAATAAAACAACAACTCCCACACCCTGGGAGAAAGTATCCAGATTGTGGGGGGTGATAAAAAGATGCAACCCATAAGGTCTTTTCAGGTTCAGATTTATTTGGTACAAACACCGACAAGTCCAACTCTCCAACTGTTTCTTTTCCAGCTGGAATGCCACACGACAATCTATGATGTCATGCACTCCATGTTCCACAAGCAAGTAAGCTAATTATAACACATCCCCCTTACAAGATCAATTAACAAAATAGAGAATAAAAGTATAACAAGATAAGATCAAACATAAGAAAACTGAATTATATGGTGTCAAGTGAACTAAACAGAACAAGGAAAATAAGATGCTAAGTGAACTAAACAGAACAAGGAAAAGGCTTCAATACAGAACATAATCTTTGAATTACTCTGACATATGTCTGTTCCTGGCCAAATGACCAGTCTTATATTCTTGATTACAGGAACAAAACCAGGAGTAACAGTTGAGCTGTCACTTGACCCCGTGAACTTTGTCAATCTGGACATGCTCCAGGTACAACCATTGTCCAAAGTCACAACATTTTTTCTAAATTGCAGTAATGATGATAGGATCACAGAAATTAGAGGAATCTTTTTGACCATGCTTGGGCCTCTTCACCAATACGCGATCACCCAAATTCCAATTTTTCACTCTGACTGCCATCCTGACATCATACCGTTGTTTATACTTTTGCGATATTCAGCAAGCTTATTTTTCCTTTTTAACTCATCAGTCACACCATAGTCATTATTCCCTACAGGAAGCCAAACTGGATTGAGTTTAGAATACGCCACTCTACCCCTCAAAGCCTTAAAAGGAGATTACTGCTAAATAGCATTAGGAACAGTTCGATGTTCCCACCAAGTTTCTCTCAACACACTACTGAAAGAAGTCCTTGAGTCTAATGCTCGCTGGGCACAGCTCTTTACAACTCTGTTCATCCTCTCCATGAGACCATTGGCCTGTGGAGAACACAGAGCCGTCTTTTGGTGAACAATCCCAAGATCTTTAAGAAAAATATCCATCTCATGAGAGCTAAATTGTACCCCATTGCTTGTGAATAAATATTTAGGATTTCCTTCTGAAACAAATACATTCTTTAAGAACTCAATCACAGACCTTGAGTTGACAACACCGGATCACTGACATAATATCGATAACACAAATATCGATGTAGCAAAATATCGAGTAAAAAATATAGAATACAAAAATATCGAACTCCTATCTCCAAACAGGTAAGTGCAAAAATATCAAATCAAAAATATTGTTGTAAAAAATATAGATAGTCAAAATATCGAATTTTTTAAATGTCTTAAAAGTAATTGAAAAATAATAAAATATTAAATATAATAAACTTAAACATACTTAAAATACTTAAATAACCTTAAAATTAATAAATATTTAATTTAAGTTAAAAATAAATAAACATACAATTTAATTTTTAAATACATACATATATATAAACATAATATTAATAACAAATATACAATATTTTTACCGTAGGTTAGTGGGACAGGAAAATTTACTATTACCACTCCACTGAGTTCAACAGTAGAGAAAGCGTTGGATAGCATAGGGGTAAAAATTACTATGCCCACTCCAGTGAGTGCAACAGTAGGGAAAGCGTTGGATAGCGGGAGGGAAAAAATTACTATTCCCACTTCAGAGAGTGCAACAGTAGGGAAAGAGTTGGATAGCGTAGGGGTAAAAATTACTATTCCCACTCCAGAGAGTGCAACAGTAGGGAAAGCGTTGGATAGCGTAGGGGTAAAAATTACTATTCCCACTCCAGTGAGTGCAACAGTAGGGAAAGCGTTGGATAGCAGGAGGGTAAAAATTACTATTCCCACTCCAGACAGTGCAACAGTAGGGGAAGCGTTGGATAGCGTAGGGGTAAAAATTACTATTTCCACTCCAGCGAGTGCAACAGTAAGGAAAGCATTGGATAGCATAGGGGTAAAATTACTGTTTCCACTCCTGGGAGGGCACCAGAAGGGAAAGCGTTGGGTATTGGGAGTGTAAAAATTACTATTCCCACTCCAAAGAGTGCAACCGTAGGGAAAGCGTTGGATAGCATAGGGGTAAACATTACTATACCCACTCCAGTGAGTGCAACAGTACGAAAAGCATTGGATAGTGAGAAGGTAAAAATTACTATTCCCACTCCAGAGAGTGCAACAGTACAGAAAGGATTGGATAGCGTAGGGGAAAAAATTACTATTCCCACTCCAGAGATTGCACCAGTAGGGGAAATCATTGGATAGTGGGAGGGTAAACATTACTATTCCCACTCCAGAGAGTGCAACAGTAGGGAAAGCATTGGATAGCGTAGGGGTAAAAATTACTATTCCCACTCCAGAGAGTGCAACAGTAGGAAATGCGTTGGATAGCGTAGGGGTAAAAATTACTATTCCCACTCCAGGGAGTGCAACAGTAGGGTAAGTGTTGAATAGCGTAGGGGTAAAAATTACTATTTCCACTCCAGGGAGTGCAACAATAGGGAAAGCGTTGGATAGCGTAGGGATAAAAACTTATTATTCCCACTCCAGAGAGGGCAACAGTAAGGAAAGCATTGGATAGCAGGAAGGTTAAAAATTACTATTCCCACTCCAAAGAGTGCAACAGTAGGGTAAGCATTGGATAGCGTATGGGTAAAAATTACTATTCCTACTCCAGTGAGTGCAACAGTAGGGAAAGCGTTGGATAGCATAGGGGTAAAAATTACTATTCCCACTCCAGGGAGGGCAACAGTAGGGAAAGCATTGCATAGCAAGAGGGTAAAAATTACTATTACCACTCCAAGGAGAGCAACAGTAGGGAAAGTAAACAAATCATACATAATTAGAAATAAATTAAATATAAATACCAATTACAAATTAATTAAAATCAATTGCCAATTTAATATATTATAATAATTAATCAATTAAAAAAAAAACGACTAAAAAATAATTACCTATTAATACAAATTAATTACCAATTACAATTAATTAATTAATAATTGAAAACTAATTAACAATTATTTAAAAAAATACCAATTAATAAATAAAAAATGTAATTAATTACAATTAAATTATTTCCCACCCAATTCCCCTATAAACCCACAACCCGCTACAGAAAACAAATAAAGAACATTAACATAATTATCAATTAATTCATTAATAAAAATTAATTGCCAATTATATTTTAAGTAATTACCAATTAAAAATTAATTAACAAATAATTCAAAATAAATACCAATAAATAAAATAAAATATTTAATTAATTATAATTAAATTACTTCCCACCCAATACCCCAATAAACCCACAACCCGCTACAGAAAATAAATAAATAAAATTAACACAATTCTCAATTAATCAATTAATACAAATGAATTACCAATTATATTTTAATTAATTACCAATTAAAAATTAATTAACAATTAATTCAGAATAAATACCAATAAATAAATAAAAATATTTAATTAATTATATTTAAATTACTTCCCACCCTATTCCCCTATAAACCCACAACCCACTCCAGAATTACGCAAAAATTAAATACCATAAAATTAATTAATTAAAATAAGTTATAAAATAAAAATACACTTTTAACACATATACTAACATAAAAAACACGTACATATTATTAAAAATATAAATATTAACTTACTTACCTAAAATTCAATATTTTTGTTCTCTATATTCTGTCCATCGATATTTTTGTTGTCTATATTCTGTCCATTTGATATTTTCTCCATTCTATATTTTGGATTCAAAATTACTGCTATTCTATTTGATATTTTTGTAGTCTATATTCTGTCCATTTGATATTTTGACCATTCTATATTTTTAACTCAATATTTTGCCCATTCTATATCTTTTACTCGATATTATGACTGTATACCGACAACACCCATGCATTTCAATACCACCCATTTTGAAGTGTAATCAACTAAAAGGACCACGAATATCTCATGAGAAGGTATCAGCTAAAAAGGGCAAACTATAGTCAAACCAAGTTTAGTCCAAACAGCATCAGGAACCTCCACAGGTGAATGGGGAGAATGACTAGTGGTACGAGATTGATTGACGGCAGCCTCCAACTACAGATTCTACCATCCAGTCCATACTAGGCCACCAGTAGTTTTCCCTGACTAGTGCTTTGGTGAGGCTTCTTCCCAAACCCCCCTCATGAGCCAAGTTGACTAACCTTATCTCTTAACTCACTGGGTGGAACTATCCTGTCACCTCTCATGAGGTTATCCTGACAAAAGGTGAGATAATCTCTCACTGTCCAGAACGGCTTCAGATCACAATCAAGATCTTTGTAAACCCTTAGAGATGACCATTTTAAGTGACGAAAACACTTTGTCATTGTTAACGCACAATAACCGTTCCTCCTTAGACAGAGAAGGCTCCATGACCCAACTCACACTTTCAACATCTTCTTGCTTTTGTTCGTCTCAATGGCCAGTCGTGATAAACAATCTGCAGACTTATTATTCTGACCTGGAATGTCCTGCATAGAAAAATTGAACTCCTGCAAGCTCCCACTCCATCTTTTTAGTTTAGGAGTCATGTGGTCACTGTGATGACATGAAAAGATTTGTACAAGGGGGATGATGATCAGACTTCACTATGAATGGAATCCCCCATAAATAAAACTTAAAATGATGTACCACCCAAAACAGTCCCAGTGCTTCCCTCTCAATGCAAGAACAATTAACTTCAGCTTCTCTAAGAGCCCTGAGGCAAAAGCCACAACTATCTCTTCTTCATTCACCACTTGAGAAAGGACAGCCCCAAGTCCTCTGAGGCTGACGTCACTTGTCAAGATTGTCCTCAACTTTGAGTCAAAGTGACCCAAGGTTGGCATTTTTCCAATTTCCAACTTTATTGCATTAAAAGCTCCTTCACATTCAGTTGACCATGCAAACAGTCCTCCCTTCCTCAACAGAACTCTAATGGGTTCAGAAAATCTTGCAAAACCTTTGACAAACTTAGAGTAGAACTCTGCCATACCCAAGAAGGATCTGACTTGCTCTTTGTCTTTCGGTGCAGGACCTTTGACAATACTCTCCACAAGCTCCATTTTTGGTTGATAACCATCCCCAGAAATTACATGGCCAAGATAAGTAACAGATTCTAGAGAAATTCGGCATTTTTGTCTCTTGACAGTGAGTCCACTCTCCCCCAATTTGCTCAACACAGATCTCTGAACAACCTCATGCTCATACTCATCCTTACCATACACAAGGATGTCATCCTGAAAAAACATAACGTTCCGTAAACTTCCAAGAACTATCTTCATCACTCTTTGAAAGCAGGCTGCTGCTAAGGCTAACACGAAAGGCATCCTCAGGAACCGATACGCCCCAAAGGAGTACTAAAGGATGATAAATGCCTGGAGTCTTTATGAAGGGTGACCTGATGATACGCGGACGATAGGTCCAACACACTAAAAATGTTAACTCCCTTCAGCAAACTAATGGACTCAGATAAGTTGGGGAGAGGCTGACGGTCTACCCAGATCCACTCGATCAATTTGTGCACGTCCACACACATTCTCACAGCTTTACCACCATCCTTGTGTGCCAAACCCACCTGAGCTAACCGTTATGAAGCCTCAATCTCTTCAAGCACACCCAACTTTAACAATCTCTCAAGCTCAAGCCTGAATGGTTCAACCTTCAAATTTGGCACTCTGCACTTTGTGGACACAGGGTTTTGATGATTTCTTAAGGATAATTAAGTGCTCAAAACCTTTAAGACAACTAAGAGCATCTTAAAACACTTCAGGATAGACTTTAAAATACTTGCTCATGTTACTCACAGCATCAACCGATACAAGTTGAGAATTATCTAACAAGTCATCCATCAACATAACTTGTTCTTGAGGATTCTTAGCACCAGGATTCAGAATTATCCCTAAATCGCGTGGGTGTCTCCAACCAAGGAGATTATCTCCCCTCACAGCTACATATACTTTTCCAATCGTCTCCCTTCCTTTGAATGTAATCTTTGCCACCACATACCCCAGGACATCAATTTGAGATCCACCGTAACTTACAGGAGCAATGTCGGGGGTAAAAGTGTCACATTTTCCAATCCCACAACCTCATCCCAAATTTTGTTACCTATTGAGGCGAATGGGGATCCATAATCTGCCATGACTTTAAACTCATTACTACCCACACCAATGTTAAAAAAAGGCATTATAATCCTCTCAGAATCATTCATGCCATCACTCACAGATATATTAAACACCACTACAGTGCGAATGACGTTGGAAACATCTTCACTCACATCCTTTTTCTTGGACGACTTACAAACACGAGCATAATGTCCTTTGATCCCACAATTGTTGCATATACTTTATTTGGTATAACAGTTGGGAAAATTAGAGGAATGAGAAAAACTACCACATCTATAGCATCTCATCTTTTGATAATCATTAATTTTGTCATGATCAGATGACCGTCGCTGACGAGCATCACGTTCATTTGATGGTGGGACATCTCTGCTAGTTGGAAAACGAGATTGAAAGCTCTTTGATGCATTCTTATTCTTGACACTCGCATAAACTTTAGCAACATTATCAGGAAACTCCTCAATAAAGTCACCATCACACAATGTACGTACACCATCTTGAGCTTTCTTTGGATATTCACTAGAAGTTTGATTACCACTCTCTCAATTTTTTCTTATTTCCTTAACCCAAGAGGAAGTATTTTCTACATCTTCCACGATGGCAACTGCTTCAGATAATGTGGGATTCTTGGACAAGTGCTTTTCCTGAACTCTTGAACTGTTCGTCGTACATCTTACGAGTTGATCCCTCACTAGGGAATCAGATAGTTCTCCAAACTCACAAGTATGTGCTAAGGTTTTGAGAAAAGCAACATAAGTTCCCACACACTCAGCAGGACCTTGCACTCGTGTGAAAAACAAGTTCAAGTTCAAGTTCAAGAATTTGTATAGCGCGCTACTCACCTAGAGGGTCTCAAGGCGCTTGACGGAGGGTGGGTGCATTACTTATCGAAAAGCCATGTTTTTAGCTGCTTTCTGAAGGAGAGGTGGTTCTGTGTAAGGCGGAGGTGAGTGGGGAGAGAATTCCAGGTTTTGGCCGCTAAGTAGGAGAAGGATCGTCCTCCCATGGTGGATCTATGGATGCACGGAATTGCGGCGAGGGCTTGATTGGATGATCGTAGTTGGCGGGTGGGTGTGTAGAAGGACAGTCGTGTGTTGAGGCATTCGGGTCCTAGGTCGTGAAGGGCCTTGTGTGCGTAGGTGAGGAGACGGAACGTTATTCTTTTGTTGATGGGGAGCCAGTGGAGGTCTTTCAGGTGACCGGAAATGTGAGCTTGGCGGGGGATGTCCAGAATGAGTCTGACTGAGGCGTTTTGGATGCGTTGGAGTTTTTTCTGTAAATGGCTGTGGTTCCGGCGTAAAGGGTATTTCCATAATCCAGTCGGCTAGTGACCAGTGCGTGGGTGACTGTCTTTCTTGTTTCGGTGGGGATCCAACGGAAGATTTTTTTGAGCATGCGTAAGATGTTGAAGCATGAAGATGAGACGGCGTTGACTTGCCTGGTCATCGAGAGGGAGGAGTCTAGGATGAAGCCCAGGTTACGTGCATGATCTGTAGGTATGGGTGCTGTACCCAGGGCTGGTGGCCACCATGAGTCGTCCCAGGCAGAGGGGGATGATCCTAGGATGAGGACTTCCGTTTTGTCCGAATTTAGTTTTAAACGGCTGTTCTTCATCCATTCGGCTACTTCTTTCATTCCTTCGTGTAGATTGGTTTTGGCGGTGTTTGGGTCTTTGGTGAGGGAGAGGATCAGCTGGGTGTCGTCTGCATAGGAGATGATGTTGAGGTTGTGTTGTCGCACGATGGATGCGAGGGGACTCATGTAAACGTTGAAGAGGGTGGGACTGAGTGATGAACCTTGTGGAACTCCGCAGATGACTTCGGTGGCCTCTGATTTGAATGGGGGAAGTCGGACTCTCTGGGTTCTTCCGGGCCTAAATCCATCGTTTTTTTGCACTCCACACCACCCTAGGTCAGACAATGGCTATATGCAAATCAGCCTTGACCCTGTGCCTCATGGGAACAGTCCAGCCCGAACTACCAAGCCATGTCTTTCCTAGACCGGAATCAAGCATCCAAGGACCGGTTTCTGGCTATCAGCCTTCTTCAGCCTGGATAGCTTGACTCCAGTGACGTGGAGAGCCTGGGACTCACGTCTGAGCATACCCAGCCCACTCGGGGTGAAAATTGCAAAAACCACAGTTGATGGACAGAATGTAGAACAATGTCTTACATTCACCCCAGTACAAAGATCTGGGCCTTAATCCATCGTGGGACGGGTATGCTCAGACGTGAGTCCCGTGCTCTCCATGCCACTGGAATCAAGCTATCCAGGCTGATGAGCCCGAAACCGGTCCTTGGATGCTTGTTTCCAGTCCAGCGAGGACCGGGCTTAGCAGTTCGGGCTGGACTGTTCCCATGGGACAGGCATGGTGAGCAAAAAAACGATGGATTTAGGCCCAGATCTCTGTACTAGGGTGAATGTATGACATTGTTCTGCATTCGGTCCATCATCCAGGCTGATCAGGGCTGAAAGCCCGAATCCGATCCTTGGATGCTTGTTTCCAGTCCAGGGAGGACCTGGCTTAGCAGTTCGTGCTGGACTGTTCCCATGGGGAACAGGGTCAAGACTGATTTGCATATGGCTAGGTTCAAACTGGAAAGGCATGGTGAGCAAAAAAACGATGGATTTAGGCCCAGATCTCTGTACTGGGGTGAATGTATTACATTGTTCTGCATTCTGTCCATCACCTGTTGTTTTGAATTTGTCACCCCGAGTGGGACGGGAATGCTCAGACGTGAGTCCCGTGCTCTCCATGCCACTGGAATCAAGCTATCCAGGCTGATGAGGGCTGAAAGCCTGAAACTGGTCTTTGGATGCTTGTTTCCAGTCCAGGGAGGACCTGGCTTAGCAGTTCGGGCTGGACTGTTCCCATGGGGCACAGGGTCAAGACTGATTTGCATATGGCTGGGTTCAAACTGGAAAGGCGTGGTGAGCAAAAAAACGATGGATTTAGGCCCAGATCTCTGTACTGGGGTGAATGTATGACATTGTTCTGCATTCTGTCCATCACCTGTTGTTTTGCATTTGTCACCCCGAGTGGGACGGGTATGCTCAGACGTGAGTCCCATGCTCTCCATGCCACTGGAATCAAGCTATCCAGGCTGATGAGGGCTGAAAGCCCGAAACCGGTCCTTGGATGCTTGTTTCCAGTTCAGGAAGGACCTGGCTTAGCAGTTCGGGCTGGAATGTTCCCATGGGGCACAGGGTCAAGACTGATTTGCATATGGCTGGGTTCAAACTTAAAAGGCATGGTGAGCAAAAAAACAATGGATTTAGGCCCAGATCTCTGTACCGGGGTGAATGTATATAATTGTTCTGCATTCTGTCCATCACCTGTTGTTTTGCATTTGTCACCCCGAGTGGGACGGGTATGCTCAGACGTGAGTCCCGTGCTCTCCATGCCACTGGAATCAAGCTATCCAGGCTGATGAGGGCTGAAAGCCCGAAACCGGTCCTTGGATGCTTGTTTCCAGTCCAGGGAGGACCTGGCTTAGCAGTTCGGGCTGGACTGTTCCCATGGGGCACAAGGTCAAGACTGATTTGCATATGGCTAGGTTCAAACTGGAAAGGCATGGTGAGCAAAAAAACGATGGACTTAGGCCCAGATCTCTGTACCGGGGTGAATGTATAACATTGTTCTGCATTCTGTCCATCACCTGTTGTTTTGCATTTGTCACCCCGAGTGGGACGGGTATGCTCAGACGTGAGTCCCGTGCTCTCCATGCCACTGGAATCAAGCTATCCAGGCTGATGAGGGCTGAAAGCCCGAATCCAATCCTTGGATGCTTGTTTCCAGTCCAGGGAGGACCTGGCTTAGCAGTTCGGGCTGGACTGTTCCCATGGGGCACAGGGTCAAGACTGATTTGCATATGGCTAGGTTCAAACTGGAAAGGCATGGTGAGCAAAAAAACTATGGATTTAGGCCCAGATCTCTGTACTGGGGTTAATGTATTACATTGCTCTGCATTCTGTCCATCACCTGTTGTTTTGCATTTGTCACCCCGAGTGGGACGGGTATGCTCAGACGTGAGTCCTGTGCTCTCCATGCCTCTGGAATCAAGCTATCCAGGCTGTTGAGGGCTGAAAGCCAGAAACTGGTCTTTGGATGCTTGTTTCCAGTCCAGGGAGGACCTGGCTTAGCAGTTCGGGCTGGACTGTTCCCATGGGGCACAGGGTCAAGACTGATTTGCATATGGCTGGGTTCAAAATGGAAAGGCATGGTGAGCAAAAAAACAATGGATTGAGGCCCAAATATATGTACTGGGGTGAATGTATGACATTGTTCTGCATTCTGTCCATCACCTGTTGTTTTGCATTTGTCACCCCAAGTGGGACGGGTATGCTCAGACGTGAGTCCCGTGCTCTCCATGCCACTGGGATCAAGCTATCCAGGCTGATGAGGGCTGAAAGCCCAAAACCGGTCCTTGGATGCTTGTTTCCAGTCCAGGGAGTGAAGGACTAGGCTATTTAAGGCCCAGAGGTGCCAGGGGACAACACCTAAAACCTTCGTGGGATACCTGTTCTGGCGCACTAAAGACAGAGACACGGGACACTTCCTTGGGCGTCAAAGATCAGCGTTTATTACTGCAGGGAGGCAAAAGTCACGAGAAGTACAACAGAGTGTAGGTTCTGAGAGTTTGCTTCCCCTTGCATATGTGAGTCGCTCTCTTTTATACAAGATTTTGTCATTGCACAACATGTGAACAAAAGGTTACGACTCAGTTCCCACAGTAAAACTCAAAAGGATCGCTTTCATGTATTCAGAACCCCGAAACATAATTACAGTAACATCGCCGGTTCCCAACTGTAAAAGCACATCTTCTCACCGTTAGGCACATTCCACTCTAGTTGTAAATGACCAAGAGAAAGAGACAAGAACAGCTGCAAGGAAGACAGACATTCGTAAGCAAAAGAAGGTGAGGGTAATATCGGAAGCATGATCCTAGGATCAAAGAGCTGGATCCCAGCACGTACTAGGCTGAAATAATAGACTGGCACGGCAAGATTACCCTCATGCGGAGCCATCTGCCTTTGCAGTGTCATTCCCCCGGTCATAAAGATGCATGAAAGGAATATGCGTCTTCCGTAAGGCTTCAGAACTAAAGGGTCATGTGGCGAACAGTTGCCTGCTCGCTGACTACGTGAGGGCAAGAAACAAAATGGATGCCGTTTCTAAAATGGAACCCGGAGGTTCAGATGAAGAAACCTGTAAATAATGCGAACCCTTCCACGCAGTGTAGCGACAACGTGTACACTTACTAAGCTCGTTAATTACGGTTCGTAGATACCAAGCTTTCCCATATTCGATCGTGCTCTGAGGTACCGTAAGAATTATTACGGAACCTCAGACGCTCCTTTTGCCCTCATGTAGGCAAGCACTAGTCGAACTCAGATTCGATTTCAATATTCATCAGATCATTCAGGTGTTGCTGGAACATTATCCTATCCATCAATGCCTCTTTGGTAACAGATGGCCTTCTTATACACGTTGTAGCACAAAGGCCACATAAGGCAGGACCACACTGCACACAAAGACAACACGTGAACAGGCACGTCACAACGATCCCTATAGTCATCAGAATCTTCCAACCCTAAGTCGACATCAGGCCCCAAAACCATCCTAGAAGCGTCCAATCTCCCTCGTCCACGTGTATGGACTCCGAGATTTTATGCAACTTTGAGATGGCTTGATAGACAGTTGGAGCATTATCTGGTATAAAAATGCAACAACTCGAATGGATGACCTTACACACACCACCTCTGTCTGCTAGAACGACGTCTAGAACCATACGGTTCTGTAACGTCATAAGTCTATCCGCTTGAAGCTCTGCTGTCAGGTTACCAAGGGCGCTCGCAGTGATGTTAGCGGTTGATTCTACTACACGGGTTAACTGTCTCAGATTCCTGCTATTGACCATAGGGCCCCAAAACGGTAGGAAACCTTTAAAGAAGTCTCCTGCTTCTTGACCGGTAGTATCTTCTTTACTAATAACGCCTCTCACAACTCTAGTCTTGTGATAGTCTGAGGCAACAGTGAAAGTCGGTGGTAGAAGATTCGCGATATAACAGGTGCCTGAGAAGTCACGGGGCAACCAAGTATAAGCACGATCATAACACACAAAATAAGTACCCTTGGCAGTCAAAAGGACAGGGGAAGAAAGCATCGGTAAGACATATGTCTCAGTACAAGCACTCTTCCCAAACTGAGCTCTCGGATTTTGACCAAGACCTTGCAGACAGAAGTGACCAAGGTGAGGCACGATCCAAATTGGAGACGAGCTCTTAAGCTGTCTATCACCCACTGATACACTATACTCAGTCTTACTCAGTTCCTTATATGCTCGCACCTCCTCCTCTGGGATAAGCGATGCATCAAAAATATCTCTATCTAAATCAGTAATGGCTATCGCCAGGGACTTGTGGTAAGGGCCAGGACCAATGTTTACTGAGCGTGGCTCTCGATGGGGGTAGGAATCTAGTGCACTGCGGAACATAGTTTGGAATGCTCGAGCGGACCCTTGGGAACTATAAGGAAGGACCAAATACGGAATCCCTCTATCCATGGTATGTGGCATTAGCCCGCACACCCAACAATTGGTAATATTTACCACCAACTGATGCTGATGCAGAAGTTGAACGAAGGAATTGTTTCTGAATTCTGCACGTCTGATTTGTTCATGTTGGGGCAGTAGATGAAAAGAATGTGGAGAAACAGTAGAGACGAAATTTAAATTATGAGAAGGAGGAGTAGGTGAAGTAGAAGGCAACAATGATTGAAAACCAAAATACACCCCACCTACTAGCAGCATAGACACAGTCAGGAACAACATGAGAACCTGTAACAAAAAACCTTTTGTTCGAAAAGTTTTGTATAATTTAGATCTTTGTACCGCCTTTTTCTCCATTTTCGACAGCTTAGAGAACTCCATCCTCTAACGACCGTCCGCAACGTTCTTGACGCACTTCTGTAGGAGAGTAGGGTCTGCAATCCTATGATCACCCAGATTTTTGCTTTTTGCTGCACTGGTTTACGACTTTCCCTGGCTGTGGGCCTGCTAATCAGACCCACAGCCTAGCTGTTCTCTCTATCCAAATTGTACTCAGGTACTGAATTGGCACTGGGCCCTCTCCAAGTCCCTGTACCCAGGGCTGAGGTGTACCCAGAAGTCTCCCAGGGGCTGAAGCATGTATTATGCCACCCCTGGGCTGACTAACTAAACTGACACAACTGGCTGCACGACAGCTGGGGCAAGGTGGTGTACTCACCCTTTGCTTTAGATATAGTATACCTATATCTAACCCTAAAATGGACACACAGATCTCCTATCAGTCACTCCTATGGCAGGCCTTAACAATCCTGAAGGCAGAGTGCTTGGAATCGTGTGAGATGGTGCTCTGGCATGAGCTGAGCCTGTCTGCGGCTTTCGGGATCCCTCCCTTAGCCGTTTCCATGATATCGCATACCATATACTCTTAAGTGCCTTATAATCCTCGCGGTTATATGCCAACTCTGGTATCGCTTTATCAAAACATGTCGAGTAAGGTGTCATACGAATTGGAATACTAACCCCTCGCCAATTCTGGCGACGGGGTTAGCATTCCACCCTTCTAGAGGGACACGACATGTATGTAACCTGTAACCCCGGTTAAAATCAGACAGAGCCTTAGCATCCACAAAATGGATGCTGCCACCGAGACACAAGTCTGCCCTCCTGCTGCTGGGAGTCCTCCCAGAGCAGGAGGCAAGGACAAAGGGTTTCCTGCCAGGGGCGGTGCCAGCACCGTCCCAGACAGGGTTTTGTGTATTCCAGGTAGGCAGGGCTACAGAGGAAGGTGACTGCCAGTGGCACCCCGGTGCTCACTGTGCATAGGCCGGCTGAAACCAGTTCCAGGGGCACTCCAGCCCCTGGCCTGGGGAAAGCCCACCAAAGGAGAGGGGTGTAACCACCCCCCTCCTGGTCCCACCCATAGGGCAGGACTTAGTCGCGTGCCAGCCCCCTTTTCCCAGATAAAGGTAGGAGCAGGCCCCCTTCCAAATTAGATCATCTTTGGAATCAAGACACGACTTTCTGCGAAAGGACTTCAAGATTTCTTCTTCAAGATTCTCCCTTGTGACTAAGGAGTAGTCACCCTGCATCCGCAGGCACCATCCTAAGAACACTGCGGTCTGCTGTAAGTCCTTCCTCCGGAATCCGACTGCCCAGCTCAACAAGACCCGGCTTCCCTGGCACCTCCGACCTCTACTCACCTCTACAGCCAAGCTGAGAACCGTGAGTGCGACGAGACCTCAAGGGACAGACTATTGCCAAGACTGCACGACTTCTTCACAGCAAGCCCGCCGAGTAATCTCCTGGCGAGTGCTTTGGGGTCCGAGAAGCCCCAACCCTGAGCAGCTCCAGCACCGAAGAGCAGCCCCCCAGCATCTCCACGATCGGCGTGGGGCCCTTCTGCTTTTTGCTGCTCACCGCGTTGTTTGGCTACTAGCCCGCTGGCTTGTGGCCTTCTGAACGACGCCCGACGACATCACTGCTGCTGGTCTGGTTGCTCCAGACTGGCTCTTGCTCCCTTCCCGAAGAGGAGCACCCCGGACCCTCCTGGTCCACTCAAGACGCCATTTTGAGTCCACCGCGTGGGCTTGAATTAGCCAAGGCTTTGTTGCCCAATCCTGGGTTCTTCGACGCCGACAGCTTCATCCATCGTGGGACAGCTCGCCCCTCCATCCTGGTCGCCGACAACGCCTCCTGGTCCGTGAGATCTGCAGAGCCCAGCGTCGCCCACTCACCTAGCCGAGGTGACTACCATCCGGTGCCCTCCTGGTGCCACCTGACTACTGGCTAGTAGTCACAAACTTGGTCCCCTCTGCTTTCAGGTGTCATCCATCTTCAAGATCCAGGCTTGGATCAACTCGAACTCTCTTCACTGGTCGCCTGCCAGCATCTTTCTTCCAGGCTCCTGGTTCGTCTACGAGGATTCCCGACGTCTTCTGAGACCTATGCAGCTGCAGCCCCTGGGCTAGGTAAGTTCGGCATTTCGGTGCCCCAGCATAGCCTCACCATCCAAGGGTCAGGATCCACTGTCGTTTTCTCCCTACCAGGTCGGGTTCGCCCGTGAACACTAACTTTAACTTTACTAGCTATCATAGACTTTGTCCCGCATCCCGCGTGAGAGTGCACACTCTGCACCCGAGTCCCCTGGGCCTCCTAGAAGTAATCTAACGATTCCCTAGTCAAGTCCTAGCGATTCCAAAGCCTATTAGTACTGTACTTACCTGCTAGTAATTTCGCATTCCACTTTTAGAGTATATGGTTTTCCGTGCCCCTCGGGCATTTGTATATACTGTGCTAACTTAAGTATTTTCGTAAGAGTTTTGTTGTGTGCCTAGCACCCTGTCCTCATAAAGAGTACAGGGCTGTTGTGATTCTAATAAATACACTGTTTATTTTCATAACACTTGTGTGGTGTCCTTTCACTGGGTGTTCAAGGGGTAATGTGATGGTAAAACAGCTGGCTTAACACGCCCTCTAGAGTCTTAGCCTTAGACTGCTCGTATCCATGCTACTAGGATAGCTGGTCTATAAGGTTGACTTACAAGCAATCATCAATAAGGGTTGTTTGGACTGATATATAGTGATCACTAGAATAGTGAGCACTGCACATCAGGCCAACTTCTCACAACTTCGTTCTGAGTAGCGATTGTCAATTCCCAGGAGTTCCCAGAAATCGACAAAAGGAATCGACCTAATGTCAATAACTGCTAAACAGAAGGAAGTACCCGCGCGGCCCTACGGCCAACCCAGATGATAGGTTTTACTCAGTTGAACAACCAATTTCATTTATGTCTCCTAGCTGTACTGGAAAAGATACATACATAATAAAATGTCCACAATATTCAAGGCAAATGTGAGGGGGCAATATGTAATCAAAAATAATAAAAATATTTTATTAGTCTTTATTGCGTGGACGAAGAAAGTGTCGGCTTCTTCCAGGGCGAGTCTGCTCTTCAAACAGTGGATTGGATGGCAAAAGAGTGTTTGATTGTTCAGGCAATTTTTCAAAACTTGAATTCTCCGATGTTGATGGTAACGATATTGTTTGAGAGGAATCAACAGGTGTGTCGGAATAAGCTGAAGTGTTCCCTATGGGCTGAGCTTCGCTAAACAGTGCGAAACGCAGAGGGGCGTCGGTTTCTGACGAGGCAATCCCTTTCCTCATCCATGTATCTGCTGGCAAAGGAAACGGAACCTTCTTGGTGTGGGTGGCATGCACCCAATGTTTCCTGCCTTCGAGTCGAACCGCTGTCCTCGTTGCCAGCAGCACCTGGAAGGGTCCCACGAATCTCGGCTCAAGATTCCGTTTTCGTCTGAAATTGCGGGTGAGGACCCAGTCTCCTGGTTGGAGCCGATGACCAGGACCCTCTGTTTGTGACGGTAGAGCCTCAAAGACCTGTTGATGAATCAAACTCAATTTAGCAGTCAGATCATAAAGATAGTCGATCAACATTGGATATTCAATTCTGTCAAATTCTTTAGGCCTCGGCACTCCCCAAATGTTCGCAGGACGGCCGAACACAATCTCATATGGGCTAAGCCCTACTCGAGAGTGTACAGTAGCCCTGGTCGATAAGAGAGCTAGAGGCAAAGCGTCAGGCCATGATAAACCAGTTGTTGCCTGAATTTTAGCAAGTTTTAGTTTCAGGGTGCCATTGTATCCTTCCACCAAACCCGCTGACTGAGGATGATTAGCGCTATGACATTTCTGATTTATGCCAAGACCACGACATACACTCTTCATCACACTTCCCACAAACTCACTTCCGTTGTCTGACCATACAATCCGAGGCATGCCGTACCTGGGGAAATACTCTTTGAGCAGAATTTTAGCTGTGGATAGGGCAGTATTATCCTTAAGAGGGTAAGCCTCAATCCATCTGGAGAACGCACAAACCACAACCAGAACATACTTTAAATTATTGCATCTCTCCATGTGGATGAAGTCCAGTTGGATAGCTTCGAAAGGACATGTAGGAGGGGCAAAATGACCAGTTGGAGTGGGGGTGCCCTTACCAGGATTGTACATCAAACACACCATACAATTCTTAACCACCCTTTCCGCGCACTTAGCAATCCCATTATTCTTCCATACCGGGGACAACAACTTGCATATGCCCTTCGAGCTAATATGTGCTGTGCCATGGGCCATTGTAACAACAGCAAGCACATATGCATCCGGTAACATCCATCTCTGTTTTTCTGACAAATCAACCCAACATCCATCCTCGTCTAATTTTCCCGTGCTTTCTTTCCACTTAGTCTTCTCCATCTCAGTGGCCTCATTCTGTATTTCCTTCACACTCTCAACTGTGTCCTCACACATACTAGTCTCTGCAGGCCATCTCACTGAACTCGTAACATACATTCGATTTGTCAGATCTTTAGCTGTCTCCTTAGCAGTCTCATCTGCAAACGCGTTACCACGACCAACATCATCTGTCACTTTTCGATGCGCACTACATTTAATTATGGCCACTTGCTTAGGACATGTAAGTGCATCTAAAAGGTCATTCACAAGCTGTCCATGCTGAATCTTTGTGCCATGCGACGTCAAGAATCCTCTTTCTCTCCACAATCGCCCAAAACTATGTGCCACACCAAAAGCATACTGGCTGTCTGTAAACACATTCACCCGCTTTCCTCTGGACAACACACACGCTCTCGTCAAGGCGATCAACTCAGCTGCCTGAGCCGAATTCTGAGTCAATCTCGTAGATTCCACAACCGTTCTCAACGTCACTACAGCATACGCAGTCGTCACATCACCGTTCGGTAACTTAAAACAGGAACCATCAACATACAAAGTACCATCGGGATCTACCAATGGAGTATATTTTAGGTCAATACGACCCTTCGTCTCTTCTTCGGTTCTCAGATAGCAGTCATGTGGTGCAACATCACTTGACTCCGTGTTGATCGGCAACAATGTTGCTGGATTCAACACATTACACCGTTTTATCCGTATGTGACTTGCCAGTAACGTCAACTCGTACCCAGATAACCTTGCGCTCGTCAAATGTTGGGTTTTCGTTCGGTTCAAGAGAGTGTCGACTGCATGCGGAACCATCACCGTGAGCATATTATCCATGACCAGACCTGCGGACTGTCGAATGGACGCCGCAGCTGCCGCTGTTGCCCTTAAACAACTCGGCCAATTCTAGCTACTGGGTCTAAGGTCGAAGAAAAATATGCGCATGGACGCTGTTTGTCGCCAAATTGTTGCGTCAGGACACTCAACGCACAACCATCCCTCTCGTGAACGTACAGTGTAAATGGCTTACTGTAATCAGGAGTACCTAACACAGGAGCCGAACACAACGCATCACGTAATTCAGAAAAACCTTTCTGACACTCTTCAGTCCATGGCAAAGGAGTCGGAACATCCTTGCACGTGAGAGCTAACAATGGTTTCGCCAATAGTGAAAAATTCGGAATCCATTGTCTGCTGTATGATGTAATACCTAGAAAGGCACGTACATCTCTCTGAGTTTTTGGCACAGTCATTCGGGTAATCGCTGCAATTCTCTCTGGGGTCAACCTTCTCCCTTCTTTTGACAATAAGTGACCTAAGTAGGTTACTTCTTGGCAACAATATTGCAGCTTGGAAGGTGACACCTTGTGATGCAAGTCATATAAATGCCGCAACAACGATACTGTAGCAGTTCTACAAATGTCTTCGGTATCAGCAGCTACCAACAGGTCGTCAACGTACTGAATCAAAGCTGCGCCTGCCGGTAATACAAATGAATCAAGTTGACTTTTAAGGGCTTGACTGTAGATCGACGGACTCTCACAATAGCCCTGTGGTGCGCGTTTCAGTCTAAAACTGCGACCACCTAATGAGAATCCGAATAGGTCTCTGCTTTCCTCAGCAATCGGGATACTAAAGAAAGCATTCTTTAGATCGATCACCGTGAACCAGGAGGCAGAAACTGGAATCAGGGTCAACAAAGTCGTGATATCAGGGACCACGGGAAACTGTGGGATCACGATTTTATTCACTTCTCTCAAATCGATTATGAAATGGTACAGAGGAGGTTTAGATGGATCAGTTCGTTTTAAAATTAGTAGTACAGGACTATTACACACATTTCCTCGAGTTTCTTCAATGACATCCTTTTTGATCAGGTCGTGCACGATCGCTAATAGCGCCCGTTCACCCTCAATGGAGATACGATACTGTGGTATACGTGGCAATCGCACATTTGGTTTCAGCTTGATCATATAAGGTGGGATGTCCAAGAGACCCACATCATTGGGACATGTGGCCCATAGAGACGCAGGAAGGGAGCTCAATTCCGGCGGGAATTTATCGATTGACAAGTACATAGGAGAGATTACTCTCCGACCTAATGTAAGCTCCACTCCTTCAGGAGAGCAATACAAAGTCGCATATAACTGTTTTAACAAATCCAAGCCCAGAAGATTCTCACCACAACCAGTAGATAGAATCAATGGAGCCTCCAGCTCACGAGGGCCAATTGTAAGGGGCAAAGTGCTAGAGACAGGATTGCTAACAGGGGCGCCAGAGAATCCAACGGAAACATTTGTTAAGCCGGACAAAGGTGCGCCAGGGAGTTTCGAATGCATGATGGAACTTTTCGTCGCACCAGTGTCTAACAGAAAAGGCTCGACTACGCCAGATGTAGCAACTGCGACGTGAGGCCCACTCTGATCAACCGGAACTGATACTACTCCCTCTCTCTGTCGGTGGCTGTCCTAGTAACGGTCGTTTACAACAGTCTCATGTTCAACGTAATAGTCGTCCGCATAGTACTGTGCTGATTTATCGGACCTTACATTTCGCTGGTCAAAACAATTATTCGCGTCCGAGGACGCATTAGGGCGCTCGGTCTGATTTTGGAAGGTACCGCGACCTCTACCTCGAGATGCTTGTTGAGGACCACCACGACCCCCTCGTGCCGATACACCATTAAGGCGGTCACGCAAAGCGGGACAATCATATTTTATATGTCCCTCTCTTCTACAATATGCACACTGATTATACCCAAGCATAGATCTAAAGTCAGGGGAGTCAGAACGTGACTGCATTCTGGAGGATTGCGATTGTGGTCTATATTGCTGTTGCGAATCAGTGTGATTCGAACGCGGAGGATACGCTTGCTGCAACAAAACCTTCGTTTTGAGCTCCTTCGTTTTCTTATCTACACGATCACTTTCTTCCTTTTCCCTATTCTCATAATATTGAGCCGTCGCTAATATCTGTGCAGTGGTCGAAACAGCCCATGCACTTTCTGAATTTTTCAATTTGTTGCATAGTTCAGGCAACAAATTCAACACAAATTTGTCAACAAACAACCGTTGACCTCCCTCAGTGCCCATATCCTGACCACTATGATCGACAAATGCCTCTTCGAATCTAGTAAAGAAATCGGAGACACTCTCATCCTTCTTCTGCTTACAAGCTGCTAATTTATCCCAGTTTACCCTCATCGCCGGCATGAGCGTTTTCATGAGCGTAATGATTTTCTGAGGCAGATCCAAAATTAACTGCTCAGGCTTAGCCCCACCAACTTGTAGTCCATTAGCCGCTATTAGTGCAGCCCAATCACCACCTAACTCATTCGCATGATTTTCCTGACGAATTTTCGCCCAAACTGGCTGTGGTACAACATTACCGAACAGCATGTCAATGTCGGCAAGGTTCATAATAGTAGCATCTACCAATTGAGACAACTCCTTATAGTAACCCGCCGGATTCTTGCGTGGATCAGGCAAGGACTGTTTGACCTGTAATACTTCTGATCGCTTCCATGGGAGGTGTATCCAAACCCTTTGGAAATACGGCGGGACCACAGGATTAGCATTAGGATCACCTGGCATCCAAACTGGCGGTACCTCTCTCATAGGATACTGACCAGGAGTCGCTTTCCAATTCTCAGAGTCGTCATCAAATGACACTCGAGAAGGCACTGTGGATCTATGGGCTAACAATCGCTCCAAAGCACGTCGTACATCTCCACCTACGATCATACCATTCGAAAATTGACCCTGAAGTTCAATCATATCGGGCGGTACGTTATCTAAATCGTCATTATACCATTGTTCCCTCAAAAAGTTACACATTTCTTCGAACACGAATCTCTGTGTAGGCTCATTAAACTGAGAAAACGTGTCGAAAACCATACGTGGAGTGTAGTTAGCAGGGTGTCTTATCCACCTATGTGCCATCGTCACTAACGTCTCTTTCTCCCTTCCACTAGGGATCTGACTCCGTCTTTGGGGAGTTTCAGAAGTACTGGATGATAGTATCGAACTGGACAGTGGGGAATAGAGTGTAGCAACAGTATTAGGGATACGGGTACGAACGGAAGGAGAAGAAGGAAAAAGAGCAGGAGTGATAATATGAGAAGCGAACGTAGGCACAGCGGAAACAGGCAAGACAGTCGGGGTAGCAGGGGCAAGAGGCTGAGAAGGTACCGGCAAAGGAGCAATAGGAATAGAAACAGGTGGTGGGACAAACGTAGGACCAACAACAGGCTGACCAGCAGCCGCCGGAACAACAGGAGGGACAACAGGAGGAACTACAGGCGGAACTACAGGGGCCGTAGCACCCTGTGCATAAGGAGGTGGCGATTTCATCAAAAACGCTAACAGGGGATCCTCCTTTGAATCCTCTTCTTTCTTATCTAGACTAGTTGGTAAAACCGGATAACATTTGTCTATCCTCATGTGATGTAGTCTAGTGGAAACTTCTATTTCTTTTTCTTCTTTATCTCGCTGACATTGTTGTACAACTTGCATTGTCGGAACGATACCTTCTCTTCGATTCTTTTTAAGCTGTTTGATTTCTTTCTGCTTGGCCTCCTTACGCCACAACCGAAAGGAATCAAACATAGCTGGCCTGGCTTTCTTTTTAAATAATTTAGCTTCAAGATTATCTAAAATCGTAGGGTCAAAACTTCCATGTGGTGGCCAACTAAGGACACCATCTTTTTTCGTATAACGGACCCAATATTCATTATATATAATAGGGCCCACACCATGTCGACTATAGAGCTCATATATCGGAGTTCCAACTGGAGGTATCGGACACGAGTCCTCCAACCGGGAATCCATATTGCAACACTTAAAGACACCAAGGAAACCACTATGGCTAGGCATCGTGCACACTAACCTAGTATCAAACTTCAAGGGTTACCGAAGTGCTAAAACTTCGTGAAAGCCAAAACCCTCGGTTTTTTGGCAATTGCAACTGTCAAATAACAACTAAGAACCAACAACTAAGGACCACAAATGCAATGGAACCATGCATACAACAAAGCTTCAACAAGCTGCAACAACAACTAAGGACTGGGAGCGGCCCACAAATACTTAACTGAGAGCTCAATGGCGTCACCAGGAAGGCCCGTCTATCGTCTCGCTTGTACGAAAGGTCTACGCCAGGCGTCGAAAACAGGTCGACAGTCAGGGCATCAGTCCGTCGCAGCCGTCAGGAGGCGGGAATCTTCGCGGGAAAAATCTTCGGACCACTTATTTCGACAACAGGATCGATGAAGCGGGGTGCACCTTTTCCTCGGAGATTTCACACGAAGTTCCTCACAATCATCAGGCTTTGGACCGGTACCACTGATGTCGCCCCGCGTTGGGCGCCAACTGAAGGACTAGGCTATTTAAGGCCCAGCGGTGCCAGGGGACAACACCTAAAACCTTCGTGGGATACCTGTTCTGGCGCACTAAAGACAGAGACACGGGACACTTCCTTGGGCGTCAAAGATCAGCGTTTATTACTGCAGGGAGGCAAAAGTCACGAGAAGTACAACAGAGTGTAGGTTCTGAGAGTCTGCTTCCCCTTGCATATGTGAGTCGCTCTCTTTTATACAAGATTTTGTCATTGCACAACATGTGAACAAAAGGTTACGACTCAGTTCCCACAGTAAAACTCAAAAGGATCGCTTTCATGTATTCAGAACCCCGAAACATAATTACAGTAGCATCGCCCGTTCCCAACTGTAAAAGCACATCTTCTCACCGTTAGGCACATTCCACTCTAGTTGTAAATGACCAAGAGAAAGAGACAAGAACAGCTGCAAGGAAGACAGACATTCGTAAGCAAAAGAAGATGAGGGTAATATCTGAAGCATGATCCTAGGATCAAAGAGCTGGATCCCAGCACGTACTAGGCTGAAATAATAGACCGGCACGGCAAGATTACCCTCATGCGGAGCCATCTGCCTTTGCAGTGTCATTCCCCCGGTCATAAAGACGCATGAAAGGAATATGCGTCTTCCGTAAGGCTTGGGAACTAAAGGGTCATGTGGTGAACAGTTGCCTGCTCGCTGACTACGTGAGGGCAAGAAACAAAATGGATGCCGTTTCTAAAATGGAACCCGGAGGTTCAGATGAAGAAACCTGTAAATAATGCGAACCCTTCCACGCAGTGTAGCGAAAACGTGTACACTTACTAAGCTCGTTATTTACGGTTCGTAGATACCAAGCTTTCCCATATTCGATCGTGCTCTGAGGTTCCGTAAGAATTATTATGGAACCTCAGGAGGACCTGATTTAGCAGTTCGGGCTGGACTGTTCCCATGGGGCACAGGGTCAAGACTGATTTGCATATGGCTGGGTTCAAACTGGAAAGGCATGGTGAGCAAAAAAACGATGGATTTAGGCCCAGATCTCTGTACTGGGGTGAATGTATGACATTGTTCTGCATTCTGTCCATCACCTGTTGTTTTGCATTTGTCACCCCGAGTGGGACGGGTATGCTCAGACGTGAGTCCCATGCTCTCCATGCCACTGGAATCAAGCTATCCAGGCTGATGAGGGCTGAAAGCCCGAAACCGGTCCTTGGATGCTTGTTTCCAGTCCAGGGAGGACCTGGCTTAGCAGTTAGGTCTGGACTGTTCCCATGGGGCACAGGGTCAAGACTGATTTGCAGATGGCTGGGTTCAAACTGGAAAGGTATGGTGAGCAAAAAAACGATGGATTTAGGCCCAGATCTCTGTACTGGGGTGAATGTCTGACATTGTTCTGCATTCTGTCCATCACCGGTTGTTTTGCATTTGCCACCCCGAGTGGGACGGGTATGCTCAGACGTGAGTCCCGTGCTCTCCATGCCACTGGAATCAAGCAATCCAGGCTGATGAGGGCTGAAAGACCGAAACCGGTCCTTGGATGCTTGTTTCCAGTCCAGGGAGGACCTGGCTTAACAGTTCGGGCTGGACTGTTTCTATGGGGCACAGGGTCAAGACTGATTTGCATATGGATGGGTTCAAACTGGAAAGACATGGTGAGCAAAAAAGATGGATTTAGGCCCAGATCCCTGTACTGGGGTGAATGTATGACATTGTTCTGCATTCTATCCATCACCTGTTGTTTTGCATTTGTCACCCCGAGTGGGAAGGGTATGCTCAGACGTGAGTCCTGTGCTCTCCATGCCACTGGAATCAAGCTATCCAGGCTGATGAGGGCTGAAAGCCCGAAACCGGTCCTCGAATGCTTGTTTCCAGTCCAGGGAGGACCTGGCTTAGCAGTTCGGGCTGGACTGTTCCCATGGGGCACAGGGTCAAGACTGATTTGCATATGGCTGGGTTCAAACTGGAAAGGCATGGTGAGCAAAAAAATGATGGATTTAGGCCCAGATCTCTGTACTGGGATGAATGTATGACATTGTTCTGCATTCTGTCCATCACCTGTTGTTTTGCATTTGTCACCCCGAGTGGGACGGGTATGCTCAGACCTGAGTCCCGTGCTCTCCATGCCACTGGAATCAAGCTATTGAAGGACTGGGCTATTTAAGGCCCAGCGGTGCCAGGGGACAACACCTAGAACCTTCGTGGGATACCTGTTCTGGCGCACTAAAGACAGAGACACGGGACACTTCCTTCGGCGTCAAAGATCAGCGTTTATTACTGCAGGGAGGCAAAAGTCACAAGAAGTACAACAGAGTGTAGGTTCTGAGAGTCTGCTCCCTTTGCATATGTGAGTCGCTCTCTTTTATACAGGATTTTGTCATTGCACAATATGTAAGCAAAAGGTTACAACTCATTTCCCACAGTAAAATTCAAAGGATCGCTTTCAAGTATTCAGAGCACCGGAACATAATTACATTAACATCACCAGTTCCAACTGTAAAAGCACATCTTCCCACCATTAGGTACATTCCACTTGAGTTGTAAATAAACAAGAGAAAGAGACAAGAACAGCTGCAAGGAAGTCAGACAACAGGGAAGAGGGAGTGTGAGGATAATATTGGATGCGTAATCGTAGCCTAAATGGACTTGATCCCAGCACGTGCGAGGCTGAAACAATAGACCGGCACGGCAGGATCACCTCCGAGCGGAGGCAACTGCTCTAGCAGTGTCCTCCCCCTACTCATAAAAGACGCATGAAAAGGCATATGCTTCTTCCGTGAAGCTTGGGAACAAAAGGGTCACGATGCGGACAGTTGCCTGTTCGCTGACTACGTGAGGGCAAGAAACAAAATGGATGCCGTATCTAAAATGGAACCCAAACGTCCATTGAAGAAACCTGTA
Source organism: Lissotriton helveticus (assembly GCF_964261635.1). Lineage (NCBI taxonomy): Eukaryota > Metazoa > Chordata > Amphibia > Caudata > Salamandridae > Lissotriton > Lissotriton helveticus. The sequence continues at coordinate 387,844,822 of NC_136058.1, read as the reverse complement.
AATGTGAGGAACTCTTCTGAGTAGTATGGCGAAAACGCGTACACTTACACAACTCGTCATTTACGGTTCATTGATACCACACTCGTCCATATCCGGCAGTGCCCAAAACGTCGTAACGATTTTTACGGAACCTCAGACGCTCCTTTTGCCCTCATGTAGGCAAGAACTAGTCGAACTAGTCGAAGTTGGAGTCGATCTCGATATTCATCAGATCATTCAGATGTTGTTGGAACATAATTCTATCCATCAATGTCTCCTTGGAAACAGGTGGCCTTCTTATACACGTTGTAGCACAAAGGCCACATAAGGCAGGACCACACTGTACACAAAGACAACACGTGAACAGAAATGTCACGACAACCCCTATAATAATCAGAATCTTCCAACCCCAAGTCGACATTAGACCCCAAAACCATCCTAGAAGCGTCCAATCTCCCTCGTCCTCGTGTATGGACTCCGAGATTTTGTGCAACTTGGAGATGGCTTGATAAACCGTTGGAGCGTTATCAGGTATGAATATGCAGCAGCTCGAATGGATGACCTTACACACACCACCTCTATCTGCTAGTACAACGTCTAGAACCATACGGTTCTGTAACGTCATAAGCCTATCCGCTTGAAGTTCTGCTGTCAGGTTACCAAGGGCACTCGCAGTTATGTTAGCAGTTGACTCTACTACACGAGTTAACTGTCTCAGATTTCTGCTATTGACCATGGGGCCCCAAAACGGTAGAAAACCCTTGAAGAAGTCTCCTGCTTCTTGACCGGAAGTATCCTCTTTACTAATGACACCTCTCACAACTCTGGTTTTGTGATAGTCGGCAGCAACAGTGAAAGTCGGGGGCAAGAGATTTGCAATATAGCAGGTACCTGAGAAGTCATGTGGTAACCACGTATATGCTCGGTCATAACATACAAAATAGGTACCCTTGGCAGTCAGAAAGACAGGGGAAGAGAGCATCGCTAGAACGTAAGTATCCACACAAGCACTCTTCCCAAGCTGGGCTCTTGGATTTCGGCCACGACCTTGCAGACAAAAGTGGCCTAGGTGAGGTACAATCCAGATTGGAGACGAGCTTTTAAGCTGCCTATCACCCACTGACATACTATACTCAGCCTCACTAAGGTACTTATAGGTTTGCACCTCCTCTTCTGGGATAAGTGACGTATCGAAGATATCTCTATCTAGATCGGCAATAGCTATCATTAGAGACTTGTGATACGGGCCAGGACCAAAGTTTGCTGAGCGTGGCTCTCGATGGGGGTAGGAATCTAGTGCACTACGGAGCATGGTTTGGAATGCCCGAGCTGACCCTTGGGGGCTGTACGGAAGGACCAAATATGGGATACCCCTGTCCATGGTTTGTGGCATTAGCCCACACACCCAACAGTTTGTAGTATTTACCACCAACTGATGCTGATGCAAAAGTTGCACAAAGGAATTGTTTCTAAATTCCGCACGTCTGACTTGTTCATGTTGAGGCAGTAGGTGAAAAGAATGTGGAGAAACAGTAGAGACGAAATTTAGATCATGAGAAGGAGAGGTGGGTAAGGCAGAAGGCAGCAATGATAGAAAACCAAAATATACTCCACCCACCAGCAGCATAGAAACAGTTAGGAACAACATGAAAACCTGTAATAAAAAACACTTTGTTCGAAATGTGCTGTACAATTTAGATCTTTGCACCGTCTTTTCCTCTATCTTCGTCAGCTTGGAGAACTCCATCCTCTAACAACCGTCCGCAACGTTCTTGACGCACTTCGTTCTGAGTAGCGATTATCAATTCCCAGGAGTTCCCAGAAATCGACAAAAGAAATTAACCTAATGTCAATAACTGCTAAACAGAAAGAAGTGCCCGTGCGGCCCTACGGCCAACCCAGATGGCAGGTTTTAATCAGTTAAATAATCAATTTCATATACGTCTCCTAGCTGTTCTGGAAAAGAAATACATACATAATAAAATGTCCACAATGGTCAAGGCAGAATGTGAGGGGGTATTTTGAAATCAAAATGATAACAATTCATTCATCCTTATTGCGTGTACGAAGAAAGTATCGGTTTCTTCCGGGTCGAGTCTGATCTTCAAACAGTGGATTGGATGGCGCAAGAGTGTTCGATTGTCCAGGCAATTGTTCAGTACTTGTATTCCCTAATGTTGAAGGAAGGAAAATTGTTTGGGAGGAATCAACAGGGGTGTCAGATAAAACTGAAGTGTTCCCTATGGTCTGAGCTTCGCTAAATGGGACAAAGCGCTGGGGAACGTCAGTTTCAGACGAGGAAAGACCTTTACGTATCCATGTGTCTGCCGGCAGAGGAAGCGGAATCTTCTTGGTGTGGGTGGCATGCACCCAGTGTTTCCGTCCCTCCAGCCGAACCGCCGTCCTCGATGCTAGTAGCACCTGGAAAGGTCCCACAAATCTCGGCTCAAGATGGCGTTTTCGTCCGAAATTTCGGGTGAGGACCCAGTCCCCTGGTTGAAGCCGATGACCAGGACCCTCTGTTTGTGACGGCAGAGCCTCAAAGACCTGTTGATGAATCAAACTCAATTTAGCAGTCAGATCATATAGATAATCAATTAACATTGGATATTCAAGTCTGTTTAATTCTTTAGGTCTTGGAACCCCCCAAATGTTCGCAGGGCGGCCGAACACAATCTCATATGGGCTAAGCCCTACTCGAGAGTGTACAGTAGCCCTGGTCGATAAGAGAGCTAGAGGCAAAGCGTCAGGCCATGATAAACCAGTTGTTGCCTGAATTTTAGCAAGTTTTAGTTTCAGGGTACCATTGTATCCTTCCACCAAACCCGCTGACTGAGGATGATTAGCACTATGAAATTTCTGGGATATTCCTAAACCACGGCACACACTCTTCATCACGCTTCCCACAAACTCACTTCCGTTGTCCGACCATACAATCCGAGGCATGCCGTACCTGGGGAAATACTCTTTGAGCAGAATTTTAGCTGTGGATAGGGCAGTATTATCCTTAAGAGGGTAAGCCTCAATCCATCTGGAGAACGCACAAACCACAACCAGCACATACTTTAAATTGTTGCATCTCTCCATGTGGATGAAGTCCAATTGGATAACTTCGAAAGGACATGTAGGAGGGGCAAAATGACCAGGTGGAGTGTGGGTGCCCTTACCGGGATTATGCATCAAACATACCATGCAATTCTTAACCACTCTCTCTGCACATTTAGTAATCCCATCATTCTTCCATACAGGAGACAACAACTTGCATATGCCCTTCGAGTTAATATGTGCTGTGCCATGGGCCATTGTAACAACAGCAAGCACATATGCATCCGGTAACATCCATCTCTGTTTCTCTGACAAATCAACCCAACATCCATCCCCATCTAATTTTCCCGTGCTTTCTTTCCACTTAGTCTTCTCTATTTCAGTGGCCTCATTCTGTATTTCCTTCACACTCTCCACTGTGTCCTCACACATACTAGTTTCCGCAGGCCATCTCACTGAACTTGTAACATACATTCGATTTGTCAGATCTTTCGCTGTCTCCTTAGCAGTCTCATCTGCAAACGCATTACCACGACCAACATCATCTGTCACTTTTCGATGCGCACTACATTTATTTATGGCCACCTGTTTAGGCAATGTGAGTGCATCTAAAAGGTCATTCACAAGCTGTCCATGCTGAATCTTTGTGCCATGCGACGTTAAGAATCCTCTTTCTTTCCACAATCGCCCAAAACTATGTGCCACACCAAAAGCATACTGGCTGTCTGTGAACACATTCACCCGCTTTCCTCTGGACAACACACACGCTCTCGTCAAGGCAACCAACTCAGCTGCCTGAGCCGAGTTCTGATTTAATCTCGTAGATTCCACACCCGTTCTCAACGTCACTACAGCATACGCAGTCGTCACATCACCATTCGGTAACTTAAAACAGGAATCATCAACATACAAAGTACCATCGGGATCTACCAACGGGGTATCTTTTAGGTCAATACGACCTTTCGTTTCCTCTTCGGTTCTCAGATAACAGTCATGTGGTGCTACATCACTTGACTCCGTATTGATCAGCAATAATGTTGCTGGGTTCAACACATTACACCGTTTTATCCGTATGTGACTAGCCAGTAACGTCAGCTCATACCCAGACAACCTTGCGCTCGTCAAATGTTGAGTTTTCGTTCGGTTCAAGAGAGTGTCAACTGCATGCGGAACCATCACCGTAAGCATATTATCCATGACCAGACCTGCGGACTGTCGAATGGACGCCGCAGCTGCCGCTGTTGCTCTTAAACAACTCGGCAAAGCTCTAGCTACTGGGTCTAAGGTCGAAGAAAAATATGCGCATGGGCGCTGTTTGTCACCAAATTGTTGCGCCAGAACACTCAACGCACAACCATCCCTCTCGTGAACGTACAGTGTAAACGGCTTACTGTAATCAGGAGTACCTAACACAGGAGCCGAACACAACGCATCACGTAATTCAGAAAAACCTTTTTGACACTCTTCAGTCCATGGCAAAGGAGTCGGAACATCCTTGCACGTGAGAGCTAACAATGGTTTCGCCAATAGTGAAAAATTTGGGATCCATTGTCTGCAGTATGACGTGATACCTAGAAAGGTAACTGGACATAATATCGACTACATAATATCGAATGGACAAAATATCGACGGAAAAATATCGACATTAACAAAATATCGACTATAGGAATATCGTTGAAAAAAATATCGACTGCAAAAATGACCCAAAAATATCGAATACAAAAATATCGACTTAAAAATATCGACTAGACAAAATATCGAAATATAGTGAAAGTAAAAAATATCGAGAAAATGTTAGAAAATATTGATTTTATAAAATAATATATATATAATATATAAATAAATAGTACCAAATGTTTAGGAGCGGGTTGTGGGTTTATAGGGGAATAGGGTGGGAAGTAATTTAATAATAATTAATTAGTTAATATATGTGTGGTAATTGTTTTAATTAGATTTTAATTGGTAATTAATTAAAATTAATTAGTTAATTGTTTAATTGATTAATTAGCATATAATTTAATTGATTAATTGATTAATTGATTATTAATAATTAATATTTTAAAAAAAAATTTGTATATGATTTTCATTGATACATTGGTTATTAATTAATAATAATTAGTGATTTATTGTATTAAGAATTAGTATATTATTTACATTTATTAATTGCTAACACATTAATTATAATTAGTTAATGATGTAATTAATATATTGCATATCATTTAAATAAATTAATTGGTAATTAATTTATAATAATGACTTAATTACATTAATTGTATACATTTAAATGTAATGTGTTAATTAATGTTGATGTTAATTAATTAATTGGAATTAAACAATATTAATTAATCTAAATTAATATTATAGCTAATGTGATAATATATTTTATAATAGTTTTTTGAAAAATATTTGTTTTTTTTATATATTTATGTTTAATGTTGTGTTCATTATTATTTATAGTGTTCTGGCTTAGTTTCATAGTTTTTGTTATAGGTTAATTGTTTAGGGTTCTGGGTAATTTTGGTAGTCGTGAGTGAAGTTGTATTTAGTGGGATTTGGGAAATTTTTAAGTTTGTGGGTAAATGGGTATTTTTGAGGTTGAGGGTCAGTTTTCTGTTCTTGTGTAAAGGGCTATTTGTAGAGTTCAGGGTCAGTTTTCAGTTTGTGGGTAAAGGGGTATTTGTAGGGGTCAGGGTCAGTTTTCAGTTTGTGGGTAAAGGAGTTTTTTGGAGGTTCAGGGTTAGTTTTCAGGTTGTGGGTGTAGGGGTATTTGTAGGGTTCAGGGTCAGTTTTCAGTTTGTGGGTAAAGGGGTATTTGTAGGGTTCAGGGTCAGTTTTCAGTTTGTGGGAAAAGGAGTATTTGTAGGGTTCAGGGTCAGTTTTCAGTTTGTGGGTGAAGGGCTATTTGTAGGGTTCAGGGTCAGTTTTCAGTTTGTGGGTAAAGGGGTATTTGTAGTGTTCAGGGTCAGTTTTCAGTTTGTGGGTAAAGGGGTATTTGTAGGGTTCAGGGTCAGTTTTCAGTTTGTTGGGAAAGGAGTATTTGTAGGGTTCAGGGTCAGTTTTCAGTTTGTGGGTGTAGGGGTATTTGTAGGGGTCAGGGTCAGTTTTCAGTTTGTTGGGAAAGGAGTATTTGTAGGGTTCAGGGTCAGTTTTCAGTTTGTGGGTGTAGGGGTATTTGTAGGGTTCAGGGTCAGTTTTCAGTTTGTGGGTAAAGGGGTATTTGTAGGGTTCAGGGTCAGTTTTCAGTTTGTGGGAAAAGGAGTATTTGTAGGGTTCAGGGTCAGTTTTCAGTTTGTGGGTGAAGGGCTATTTGTAGGGTTCAGGGTCAGTTTTCAGTTTGTGGGTAAAGGGGTATTTGTAGTGTTCAGGGTTAGTTTTCAGTTTGTGGGTAAAGGGGTATTTGTAGGGTTCTGGGTCAGTTTTCAGTTTGTTGGGAAAGGAGTATTTGTAGGGTTCAGGGTCAGTTTTCAGTTTGTGGGTGTAGGGGTATTTGTAGGGTTCAGGGTCAGTTTTCAGTTTGTTGGGAAAGGAGTATTTGTAGGGTTCAGGGTCAGTTTTCAGTTTGTGGTTGTAGGGGTATTTGTAGGGTTCAGGGTCAGTTTTCAGTTTGTGGGTAAAGGGGTATTTGTAGAGTTCAGGGTCAGTTTTCAGTTTGTTGGGAAAGGAGTATTTGTAGGGTTCAGGGTCAGTTTTCAGTTTGTTGGGAAAGGAGTATTTGTAGGGTTCAGGGTCAGTTTTTAGTTTGTGGGTAAAGGGGTATTTGTAGGGTTCAGGGTCAGTTTTCAGTTTGTGGGTAAAGGAGTATTTGTAGGGTTCTGGGTCAGTTTTTAGTTTGTGGGTAAAGGGGTATTTGTAGGGTTCAGGGTCAGTTTTCAGTTTGTGGGTAAAGGGGTATTTGTAGGGTTCAGGGTCAGTTTTCAGTTTGTGGGTAAAGGGGTATTTGTAGGGTTCAGGGTCAGTTTTCAGTTTGTTGATAAAGGGGTATTTGTAGTGTTCTGGGTCAGTTTTGGCCTTTAGGGTCAAGGGGTCTTTTTAGTGTTTTGGGACAGTTTTGGGTATTTTAGAGTGCTGATGTATAGTTTAACTTAACAGTGATACATTAAATTTATTACACGAAAATAGATATTATTATAACTTTACATTAGTACACTTTATTTAGATAAAAACTATTTATGTATTAGCATGTTTCCAGACAGTAGCTAGAGTGGAGTTGGAATTCTAATTATTAATTGGTTGGTGTCCAGCACCATCAGTAATATTACCAACACTGGAGTTGGATTAATAAAAATACATTGGTTAGTCTCCACCACATTTTATGGTATTACCTTGAGTGTAGTAGGAATAGTAAAATAATTTTTGCTAGTGTCCTGCAGCTTCTATGATTTTAGATTGACTGGAGTAGTAACAATACATATAAAATTGGTCAGTGTGCAGCACATTTGTATACATTTGTTCATTACTGTATTTTAATAATAAAAAATTATGCAACATAGATGTTTTCAAATTAGTTGATTAAACAATTTTTAATTTTTTTATTGTGTACTACAATAAAATCAAAAACAAATATAACATCACATTTTTTTTTACTTTTATTATTCACACAATAACATCTTTACATTTATATACATGTGGTCAATGTAAACAATATTTTGGATTACTAGATTCTTTCAGTAAATTTTACATATTCCCATCAGTCATTTACAATTTAAAGTATTTATATAGAAATACATTAAACAATGATTTGTTATATATTTCTTACATTAATATTTAATAATGTTAATATTAAATATTAATATAATAAAATATATAATACATATTTCTTTTTAACAAGTAACATGACTATTATTACATTTCTTAGGATAAATTGAAAAACCAAAATAAATTTTCTTGGTGTATATTTCACACAATGTTGTTTTTACATAAAACATATAAATCGCTTTGGTTGTAAAGTTTATAATTGTATAGGGAAACAATATGTTTAATTATAATATCTGGTATTTATCAAATATTAGTAAAGCAATTATATAATTTTGTTATAATTAGAAATAATTATATAATCTTTTTTTACTAATTAATAAAAATAATAATTATTTTAATAATTATTATTATTATTAATTAATAAACATAAACATTCATTGATTATTAACAAAAATATATATATTCACAGATAAAATAGAGACTTTTTTCAGGGCATTCTTTATATACTAAATGGTTCTACTTGTTATATTAATAACAATAAATAAGTTATATTATTTATCATTATTAATTATTCCCATAAACATTTATAATGTTTTATAAAAATTATACACAAAATTATTCATATAAATATACAGAATAACTAAATATTTACATCTTTTATTCAAAGTTTTACATAATTATTTTATATTATTAATATATAATACATATTATATATTAATTTATATTAAATATATTATTTTTTGTTAATAAAGGAAAATTGTCATGAGTATAGTGTATTAATTTGTTACATTATACATGTGTATGTATTATATATTTTTTATTTCACATTGTTTATTCTATTATCCTTTTACACAAATGGGTTAAGGGGACTACTTTTTTACCGCGTAAGGTTATTGCGCTCCATTCAGGACTGGAGAAGCTCGCGGTTGGGAGTTGCTTCGCGTGGAGAGAGGTAAGGTTATTTTTTAATACAAATTATAATTAAGTGGTCATGTTTGAGGGTGTAATCAAACTCTGTAGTGTTTTTTGGTGTATGTATTATTAGTTTAAGTAGCGTTTGGGTGAAAAGTCTGCGTTATAGATGTGTCGTGCTTTTTTTCCTTCAAGTCTAATTTTAAGTGTTCGGAAATGTCTTCTTACATGGTTAATGGTAATTGTTAGTATATTTACAAATGTGAAGGGGGTATTTGTGGGTGGCTTTCGTTATGTATGTTATTTTACAGGTTTCGGTTCCTCGCATGAAAACTACATGGAAGGAAGCGTGTTTTTTAACGGAGAAACAAATGTTTAAGTTATTATGCTTATATTTTGACTTTTATCTCCTATTTTTCGTGTTTGCCTGGAGCGGTTTTTTCACTTTTTAAACCTTTTTCGGGTTTTTTGGAGGGTTTCGAATCGGATTGATACTTTGATATGCGTGACCGTTTTTTTAAAATTGTGTGTATATAACTTTAAATCCTAACGTGTACACACTACTGTTTTCGGGATTTCCTGGAGCGTTTTTTTACGTTTTACAATTTATTTTCGGGTTTTTGAGGGTTTCCCATATTGGAATAGTAAGATATTGGATTGGATTGTATGGATTGATTTTTCCTTGATTGCGTCTCTCAATTCCTAAAATTTTAAGTATTTATTTTACAATTTTGATTGGGTGGGAAATGTCGATTTCTAATGTTATGTGTATGTTATAAAAAATTATAAACATTGCATATTTGTTACGAATTTTTTTACATATTTTTTAAAAGTTTGTCAAACAAATATGTTTTATTTATAATTCATTATATATGTTTATGACATGTGATTTTTATTAGTATTGTAAGAAGACATTCGTATATTTACTTGACATTTTTATAGAAGACTTTTTGCTATTATTGCCAGGTATTCTAAACCTCTAGTTGTAGGGTATAATGTGACTTGACTTTGAAGTAGTCGGAACATTTGTTGGGTTTGTTTAGTGAGTTTGGGCCCTATTTGTGACACTGATTGTTCCATTCTTAGTTCCTGATAGCTTTGTTCTTTTTTCAAAGCTTCAAGAAGGTTGTGGAATGTGGGTTTGCCTCTGTTTGTAGTTGCTTGGAAAGCATTATGCCACCCTTCAACACTGTTGTTGGTTTTCGCCTCTTGGTTTAAAGTACTGAGATAGACATTCCACCAAGGGATTTGGAATTTGGGCTGGCGTCGATGTCCTGATCTGTGCAACCTTCCCACCCAAGTGTCTTCAAAATAGTCTAGCAATGGTGTTAGCTTATCCTCATTCCTCTTATAATATGCGCTGTCAATTAATAAATTGTAATGTTCAGCAACATCTGTAACAGGGACGTAGGCCAGGGCTATTAACTTTTTAACTTGATAGGCAAAGGTGCTATCTGTAGAGTATAGTACACTTAAAGTAGATTTTTGGAGATGCCTCCATATACTCTGATTAAAATGATAATAGCAACCCTGGATTGCTGTGTGGGGAAATGTTCTCAAAATGCTATTTATCATAGCTAATTCGAAATCAATAATTATTTTTTCGGGAAAATAATTATTGATTTCCGTTTTGAGAACATTTAAAATTTCGGTGTAGGTTGTTTGCTGTTTGTTGGGTAGCAAACAGTAAATGAAAGGTATGTTAGAATGATGGTATAAACCGTGGATGGAATACAGTTGGTAAAAAGGTTTTGGGCAAGGTTTAAATGTTCCATCCATCATCCATTGGGGACACTGTTGGATTTTTCGTAAATTACTTGCAGTTGCAAACATAATTATTCTGTTTGTACTGCTTTCATTATCAAAAAGAATAAATTTATCTTTATTGTGTGTGATGGCCATTTCGGGTGAAATAATAATTTCTTCAAAACAAGTTGGGTTGGGTTGGGTTGTGCTAGTGAGTCGTTTGGTGCGTGCAATTGTGCGTTTCAGGGAATCAATAGAGGGTAGTTGCCCTGAAGCATGGTTAGGGATTTTTACCAGTTCTTCTTTAAGTATTTGGGTGGTGGGTTTGTCACTTTGTGTGCTAGCACTTTTAATACTTTCTAAGGCATCTCTAATTTCAATTTCGGTGACATTTGGGGGATGATTATGTTCTCTAGTAAATAGCACATTAGTTTCCTTGGTAGTGGCCCTCCCATAACATTTGTTGGAGTAATATTGTGTACACTTCCAAAAAACCTTTCTACCACTTTGTCTCTCCTGATTATACACATAACCCATGTAGCATAATAGCAATTTATTTTTCTGAGACATGACAAATTCTGCACCTTCAGTCATTTTGATTTACTTGTTCTAGGAAAGAGTAGAAAGAAACAAAATCAGTACACATTTTTTACTTATGTGGTGCTAACATCATTAGTGATGCATTTATACTTACAGTTAATCAAAGTAGTAGTCACAGAAGCAGAAATGTCTTTTGAATGATGTTCTTGTATGTATGTCTTTATTTGCTGTTGGTATGAAAATATAGAAAAACAACGTTAATGTTTATATATAACAAATGTATTTCCTACTCAAAAGCAGTTGTCATTTTTGTCTACTAGTGCATTTGATGTAAACATTACATATACTTACTTGTTTAAATAGTAGAATAGTAGTAATTGCTGGAGTTCATCAATTTAGTACAGGTATGATCTGTAGAGTAGATAGAAGAAATAAAAGCAAAATATTATAATTTTAATACTGAACCGTTTGGAAATGTAACAGATTTAAACGTATACTAACTTCTAAATATGTCGTTTTCTTTCTTGTAGGTAGAATAGCTGTATGATGTATTCAGAATATCTGTAGAGGAAATATAAAATAGATAAGATGTTGTTAAGAACATAGACTGTGTTATTTTCGGCAGTTTTAGAGAAATGATAAATATACTTACATTTTTTACAAGGCGATTCTTCTATATTGGTATATTTTGTGTAGGATGTTTTCATATGATATGTAGAATAGATGTATGATGTTTTCTGAATATCTGTAGAGGCAATTTAAAATAAATAACATGGTGTTAAGAATATAGTTAGCGTTTTTTGTGCCAACATTTTAGCAAATAACAATTATACTTACATTTTTCTGAAGGGTATTTTTGTGTTTTGCTATAGTTGATCTTGGATTTTTCAAATGATCTATAGGGAAGATGTAAAAAGCAAGATATGTTGTTTAAAAATGTGCATTAATGAAATTGGCCGTTTTATAACAAACACATCTATACTTACATGTGTAATTAGGTTAGTTTTATCGTTTTTGCTGTAGAAATAGCACCATTTCTGTATATCTGTAAATATAATGTCAATGAAAAATAAATACTCTTGTAAATTAGTGTTTAAACAAAGCAGTTGGTGTGTAACAGAGAATTATTATATACTTACTATCTGATTTTGCACATGAAGAAATATGACCATGTAATAGGAATTGTGTTGGAGTAGTTTCTATCAGAAAAGTAGGAAGACATGAAAATAAAATAAGTCTAAGAGTTAGGAGATGTAAGGAAAATAGTGCACTTCTAATGTAGTTTTCTACTAAAATGCTGTGTTACTTACTTGATTAATTAGCTAGTAAGCTGGATCTTTAAAGATGTTTATTCTGCAACAAAATCTTCAAAGTGTTGGCATCTACTTTCCAGATAGGTAGCAGCAACAAATGGTAGAATGCATGTAGCCCTTTTATAGTATATGTGTTATGTGTGCTTTGATTTGATTGGTTTTAGGATGTAAGGAAGCATAGTATAGGCTAGTTTGAATTTTTTTAAGTTAATTGGAGTGTTTGTTGATGTGAGAATGGTGGTATGTGGTTGTTCCCGCATTAAAGCAGGTTCGTGTTTAAATGAAATATATTTATATGTGAAAATAAGTAATGAAAATGTTAGTTAAATGCAAAGAATAATAGAAAATGATAAAATGCATGTAATAGAATGTATAGTAAATGTGGATTAATAGTAATTTTATGTAAGAAACAGGTATTATATGTGAAAAGTTTTTTTTACTGAGAAATGACTTTTATTGATGATAAAGATGGTATTTTAGAAAGAAAAGTGTGCAAACATGAACTCGATATTATTTTTTTAACGATATTGTGGTAGTCTATATTTTTGTAGTCGATATTTTTGTAGTGTTAGGGCTAATTTCATGTCCAACGATATAATTGTAGTCGATATTTTTTTAAGCGATATTTATGTATTCGATATAGTTAGTACTCGATATTTTTTACTCGATATTTTTGTAGTTTGTGTAATAAGTATAGTAAGTCGATATTTTTGTTGTCGATAATTTGTCAACGATATTTTGGTAAGTCGATAATGTGTCCGTCGATAATATTTCAGTGATCCACCTAGAAAGGCACGTACATCTCTCTGAGTTTTTGGCACAGTCATTCGGGTAATCGCTGCAATTCTCTCTGGGGTCAACCTTCTCCCTTCTTTTGACAATAAGTGACCTAGGTAGGTTACTTCTTGGCAACAATATTGCAGCTTGGAAGGTGACACCTTGTGATGTAAGTCACATAAATGCCGCAACAATGAGACTGTAGCAGTTCTACAAATATCTTCGGTATCAGCGGCGATCAACAGGTCGTCAACGTACTGAATCAAGGCTGCGCCTGCCGGTAATATAAATGAATCAAGTTGACTTTTAAGGGCTTGACTGTAGATCGACGGACTCTCACAATAGCCCTGTGGTGCGCGTTTCAGTCTAAAACTGCGACCACCTAATGAGAATCCGAATAGATCTCTGCTTTCCTCAGCAATCGGGATACTAAAAAAAGCATTCTTTAGGTCGATCACCGTGAACCAGGAGGCAGAAGCTGGAATCAGGGTCAACAAAGCCGTTATATCAGGGACCACGGGAAACTGTGGGATCACGATTTTATTCACTTCTCTCAAATCGATTATGAAACGGTACACAGGAGGTTTAGATGGATCAGTTCGTTTTAAAATGGGTAACACAGGACTATTACACACATTTCCCCGAGTTTCTTCAACGACATCCTTTTCGATCAGATCGTGTACAATCGTTAATAGCGCTCGTTCTCCCTCAATGGAGATACGATACTGTTGTATACGTGGCAATCGCACATTTGGTTTCAGCTTGATCATATAAGGTGGGATGTTCAAGAGACCCACGTCATTGGGACCTGTGGCCCATAGAGACGCAGGAAGGGAGCTCAATTCCGGCGGGAATTTATCGATCAACAAGTACATGGGAGAGACTACTCTCCGACCTAATGTAAGCTCCACTCCCTCGGGAGAGCAATACAAAGTCGCATATAACCGTTTTAACAAATCCAGACCCAAAAGATTCTCACCACAACCAGTAGATAGAATCAATGGAGCCTCCAGCTCACGAGGACCAATAGCAAGGGGCAAAGGGCTAGAAACAGGATTGCTAACAGGGGCGCCAGAGAATCCAACGGAAACATTCGTTAAGCCGGACAAAGGTGCGCCAGGGAGTTTCGAATGCATGATGGAACTTTTCGTCGCACCAGTGTCTAGCAGAAAATGCTCAACTACGCCAGATGTAGCAACTGCGACGTAAGGCCCACTCTGATCAACCGGAACTGATACTACTCCCTCTCTCTGTCGGTGGCTGTCCTAGTAACGATCGTTTACAACAGTCTCATGTTCAACGTAATAGTCGTCCGCGTAATACTGCGCTGATTTATCGGACCTTACATTTCTCTGGTCAAAACAATTATTCGCGTCCGAGGACGTACTAGGGCGCTCAGTCTAATTTTGAAAGGCACTGCGACCTCTACCTCGAGATGCTTGTTGAGGACCACCACGACCCCCTCGTGCCGACACACCATTAAGGCGGTCACGCAAAGTGGGACAATCATATTTTATATGTCCCTCTCTTCTACAATATGCACACTGGTTATACCCAAGCATAGTTCTAAAGTCAGAGGAGTCAGGACGTGACTGTATTCTGGAGGATTGTGATTGTGGTCTATATTGCTGTTGCAAATCAGTGTGATTTGAACGCGGAGGATACGCTTGCTGCAACAAAACCTTCGTTTTGAGCTCCTTCGTTTTCTTATCTACACGATCACTTTCTTCTTTTTCCCTATTCTCATAATATTGAGCCATTGCTAATATCTGTGCAGTGGTTGAAACAGCCCATGCACTTTCTGAATTTTTCAATTTGTTGCATAGTTCTGGCAACAAATTCAACACAAATTTATCAACAAACAACCGTTGACCTCCCTCAGTGCCCATATCCTGACCACTATGATCGACAAATGCCTCTTCGAATCTAGTAAAGAAATCGGAGACACTCTCATCCTTCTTTTGCTTACAAGCTGCTAATTTATCCCAGTTTACCCTCATCGCCGGCATAAGTGTTTTCATGAACGTAATTATTCTCTGGGGCAGATCCGAAATTACCTGCTCAGGCTTAGCCCCACCAACTTGTCGGCCATCAGCCGCTATTATTGCAGCCCAATCACCGCCTAACTCATTCGCATGATTTTCCTGACGAATTTTCGCCCAAACCGGCTGTGGTACAACATTACCGAACAGCATGTCGATGTCGGCAAGGTTCATAATAGTAGCATCTACCAATTGAGACAACTCCTTATAGTAACCCGCCGGATTCTTGCGTGGATCAGGCAAGGACTGTTTGACCTGCAATACTTCTGATCGCTTCCATGGGAGGTGTATCCAAACTCTCTGGAAATATGGAGGAACCACAGGATTAGCATTAGGATCACCTGGCATGTATACTGGCGGAACTTCTCTCATAGGATACTGACCAGGAGCCGCTTTCCTATTATCAGAGTTGTCATCAAACGACACTCGAGAATGCACTGTCGACCTATGGGCTAACAATCGCTCTAAGGCACGTCGTACATCTCTACCTACAATCATACCATTCGAAAATTGACCCTGAAGTTCAATCATATCGGGCGGTACGTTATCTAGATCGTCATTATACCATTGTTCCCTCAAACAGTTACACATTTCGTCGAACACGAGTCTCTGCGTAGGCTCATTAAACTGAGAAAACGTCTCGAAAACCATGCGTGGAGGGTAGTTGGCAGGATGTCGTATCCACCTATGTGCCATTGTCACTAACGTCTCTTTCTCCCTTCCACTAGGGATCTGACTCCGTCTTTGGGGAGTTTCAGAAGTATCGGATGGAAATAACTGACCAGAAAGCGGTGAATAAAGGGTAGCAACAGTGTTAGGGATACGATTACGAACAGAAGGAGAAAGGAGAACAGGAGCCACAACGTTTGAAGTGAAGGCAGACACAGCAGAAGCAGGCAAGATAGTCGGGGTGGCAGGGACAAGAGGCTGAGAAGATACAGGCAAAGGAGCAGTAGGAATATAGACAGGTGGTGGGACAAACGTAGGACCAACAACGGGCTGACCCGCAGCCGCTGGAGCAACAGGAGGGACAACAGGAGGAATTACAGGCGGAACCACAGGAGGAACTACAGGGGCTGTAGCACCCTGTGCATAAGGAGGTGGCGATTTCATCAAATATGCTAACAGGGGATCCTCCTTTGAATCCTCTTCCTTCTTATCTAGACTAGTTGGTAAAACCGGGTAACATTTGTCTATCCTCACGTGATGCAGTCTAGTGGAAACTTCTATTTCTTTTTCTTCTTTATCTCGCTGACATTGTTGTACAACTTGCATTATCGGAATGATACCTTCTCTTCGATCCCTTTTAAGCTGTTTGATTTCTTTCTGTTTGGCCTCTTTACGCCACAACCGGAAGGAATCAAACATAGCTGGCCTAGCTTTCTTCTTAAACAACTTAGCTTCTAGATTATCTAAGATCGTGAGGTCGAAACTTCTATGCGGTGGCCAACTAAGGACACCATCTTTTTTCGTGTAACGGACCCAATATTTATTATATATAATAGGGCCCACACCATGTCGACTATAGAGCTCATATATCGGAGTTCCAACTGGAGGTATCGGACACGAGTCCTCCAACCGGGAATCCTTGTTGCAACATTTAAAGAAACCGAGAAAACCACTATGGCTAGGCATCATGTACACTAATCTAGTATCAAACTTCAAGGGTTATCGAAGTGCTAATTCTTCGTGAAAGACAAAACCCTCGGTTTTTGGCAATTGCAATTGTCAAATAACAACTAAGAACCAACAACTAAGAACCACAAATGCAATGGAACCATGCAATACAACAAAGCTTTAATAAGCTGCAACAACCACTAAGGACTGGGAGCGACCCACAAATACTTAACTGAAAATACAATGGCGTCACCCGGAAGGCCCGTCTATCGTCTCGCTGTACGAAAGGTCTACGCCAGGCGTCGAAAACAGGTCGACAGTCAGGGCATCGGTCCGTCGCAGCCGTCAGGAGGCGGGAATCTTCGCGGGAAAAATCTTCGGACCACTTATTTCGACAACAGGATCGATGAAGCGGGGTGCACCTTTTCCTCGGAGATTTCACACGAAGTTCCTCACAATCGTCAGGCTTTGAACCGGTACCGCCGATGTCGCCCCGCGTTGGGCGCCAACTGAAGGACTGGGCTATTTAAGGCCCAGCGGTGCCAGGGGACAACACGTAGAACCTTCGTGGGATACCTGTTCTGGCGCACTAAAGACAGAGACACGGGACACTTCCTTCGGCGTCAAAGATCAGCGTTTATTACTGCAGGGAGGCAAAAGTCACAAGAAGTACAACAGAGTGTAGGTTCTGAGAGTCTGCTCCCTTTGCATATGTGAGTCGCTCTCTTTTATACAGGATTTTGTCATTGCACAATATGTAAGCAAAAGGTTACAACTCATTTCCCACAGTAAAATTCAAAGGATCGCTTTCATGTATTCAGAGCACCGGAACATAATTACATTAACATCACCAGTTCCAACTGTAAAAGCACATCTTCCCACCATTAGGTACATTCCACTTGAGTTGTAAATAAACAAGAGAAAGAGACAAGAACAGCTGCAAGGAAGTCAGACAACAGGGAAGAGGGAGTGTGAGGATAATATTGGATGCGTAATCGTAGCCTAAAAGGACTTGATCCCAGCACGTGCGAGGCTGAAACAATAGACCGGCACGGCAGGATCACCTCCGAGCGGAGGCAACTGCTTTAGCAGTGTCCTCCCCCTACTCATAAAAGACGCATGAAAAGGCATATGCTTCTTCCGTGAAGCTTGGGAACAAAAGGGTCACGATGCGGACAGTTGCCTGTTCGCTGACTACGTGAGGGCAAGAAACAAAATGGATGCCGTATCTAAAATGGAACCCGAGCGTCCATTGAAGAAACCTGTAAATGTGAGGAACTCTTCTGAGTAGTATGGCGAAAACGCGTACACTTACACAACTCGTCATTTACGGTTCATTGATACCACACTCGTCCATATCCGGCAGTGCCCAAAACGTCGTAACGATTTTTACGGAACCTCACTATCCAGGCTGATGAGGGCTGAAAGCCCAAAACCGGTCCTTGGATGCTTGTTTCCAGTCCAGGGAGGACCTGGCTTAGCAGTTCGGGCTGGACTGTTCCCATGGGGCACAGGGTCAAGAATGATTTGCATATGGCTGTGTTCAAACTGGAAAGGCATGGTGAGAAAAAAAACTATGGATTTAGGCCCAGATCTCTGTACTGGGGTGAATGTATGACATTGTTCTGCATTCTGTCCATCACCTGTTGTTTTGAAGTTCCTTCCAATGCACAGAAATGAATGTAGGGTCAACAAACCCATCTCTTCCCATCTGCTAATAGCTTGTGCCAGAGGCCTCTCATTATGTTCAAATTTTGATGAATGGACCAGAAATCTTTAGAGTTTCCACACACTGATTAGCACATATAATTCTACGGCACAGACATATAACTGGGTAGGAGTTTTGAAATGTCCCTAAAAAAACATCAGTACCAGTGAGCCAACCCAACTTGACTGGTACACAATTAAACTCACCTAGACAATCTGCTAGTAATAATTTTTTTCACAAATGTCTCCTCTCTGGTAATTCTCAAGGCAGCTCCTACTGGCCACTACTACAGGTTAAAAGGAAGGAAGTTGGAGAGTTATAGCAATTGTGAAAAGACTAAAAGTGTGGGTTGAATCTCTTCCACCAAATATGCGGAGAGATTATTTGCTACTCTGCTTTACCTTGCCCAGATTAATCATTGTTTCCATTTTACTTACTTCCTGCCTCCTCGGATACCATGAATACCATCATGTTCCCATATTCGTCCCTTAATTTCCTCCACCTTATACTACTAATTATCAGTGATTTTTTGTGATACATTTTTTATAGGGTTTTGAATGAGAAAAAACACAACAATACAATACAATGCTTCTGACAGTAGCCAGCAGGACACAATATACATATGTCAGATCCTCCATGTCGGATAGTCGAGTCCAGGTTGCTGACACCCAAACCATAGAAGCCTCATCATTTGCCCCATAATCTGGTGTGTGTCTGTGAGTATCCTCTGGTGTGGTAGATGGGTTCCTCCTGATGTATGCTGCAATCCATGCCTTTGTGCCATTCAGAGAAAATGGGGGGAGGGGTTGAGAGTTTCTTACTTTCTGACGATATCGCTTTTCGCCACTCACTCAAGTGACCATAACCACCATGGTCGGCTCGCCCTGGGTTCCACCTCGGACCTCAAATATATCTAACAATGACATTTGGGGAGTCAGATCATTCTATCAGTCAAGGACTCGGGCAAAGGTGGCACCAGTCTTGCGCCAATAGCCATGAATTTCAGGACATTGTCAGACCACAAGGAAGAAAGATGCATCAGGGCAGGCCGGTGTGGGGTGAGATATGTCACGTGCGGCAATTAAGTTGAATTGAATAAAGACGCAAGGAAATACCGAGCTCCCAAGTGGCCATGCGGGAATCCTGCTGCTCAACATCCTCCCGGGGTCCTACCCATCCCTCCCAATCTGTCTGAGGGTTGCGAGACAGTCTAGGGCATTGAGCATGAGCATGCAGTAGGAATGGGAGGGACCACCTCTCCTGATGGCACACATCTGGAGTTTGGCTTTGAGAGGGTTGTACTCTGGAAGGTCAGTGGATTGGATGTCAATCAATCAGTTATTTGTTAAGCGCACTACATACCCGCGAGGGTCTCAAGGCGCTGGGGAGGTAGATGGGGGCCGCTACTGATCGAACAGCCAGGTCTTTAGTATCCTCCTGAAGGTCAGCAGGTCTTGGGTCTGTCGTAGGCTCAGTGGGAGGATGTTCCATGTCTTGGCGGCGAGGTGGGAGAAGGATCTCCCGCCAGTGGTTGTTCTTCGGATGCGTGGGACGTTGGCAAGTGACAGGTCGACGTAGCGTAGCTGGTGTTTGGGGGTGTAGAAAAAGAGCCATCTGTTGAGGTAGGTGGGGCCGGTCTTGTGGAGTGCCTTGTGTGCGTGGATGAGGAGCTTGAAGGATATCCTCTTGTTGATGGGGAGCCAGTGTAGGTTTCACAGGTGAGGGGCGATGTGGCCGTGTTGTGGTACATTGAGGATCAGTTGTGCTGAGGCGTTTTGGATGCGTTGTAGTCGATTGATGAGCTTGGTCGGGGCTCCTGTGTGGAGGGCGTTTCCGTAGTCGAGTCTGCTGCTGATGAGGGCCTGGGTGACTGTCTTTCTTGTATCTGTCGGGATCCATCTGTAGATCTTGCGGAGCATGCGGAGGGTGTTGAAGCAGGAGGAGGCGACGGCGTTGACTTGCTTGGTCATTGAGAGAGTTGAGTCGAGGGTGATTCCCAGGTCGTGTGCGTGGTCGGAAGGGGTCGGGGCTGCCCCCAGTGCCGCTGGCCACCAGGAGTCGTCCCAGGCTGACGGGTTGGAGCCGAGGATGAGGACCTCCGTCTTGTCCGAGTTCAGCTTCAGACGGCTGATCTTTTTCCAGTCGGCAACGGCCTTCATTCCTTCATGGAGGTTGGCTTTGGCAGTGATGGGGTCCTTGGTGAAGGAGAGGATCAGTTGAGTGTCGTCGGCATAGGAGATTATATTGATGTCGTGACTCGAAAGGGCATGACAGAGTTGCAGGCACTTGTGGAACTGGATCTTGGACTGGTGGAGGTGAAGTTGCAGGTCCTGGAATGTATGCAGGTGATCTCTGTGCCACAACTCTCCCAAGGTAGCGTTAGCTGGAGGTTGATTAAATACAGAAGGAAGTTATCTGTTCATAGTGTAATGCGTTATTCCTCTCCAGTGCTTCATTGCCAGCCCTGGATCTGACCATCGCATCACACTAGCCTGGTGAGGGGTTCTATGGCCAGTGCGAAAATATTTGAGTGATAACTCATATGGCATTGGCAGACTTATAACTAATAATATTAGGCTGGTGCCAAGGGTATTGCAGCTGTGGCTGTTGTGTTACCCATGTAGAAGCATTCAACACTGACAAAGCCTTTTTTACATTACTGCTGGTCACCTTACTTGATAAGCTGAAATTATAACTGCTCGCCTCTATGCCAGAATCAACAAATATCTTCTCCACAAACTCCAGACCATCCAGAAAGCCACTGCCAGACTTGTCCTCAGCATCCCACGACCAGGTCACATCACCCAGCACCTATGAGACATCTACTGGTTCCCCATTAAAAAGAGAGTGACTTTCAAACTGCTCAATCAATCAATCAACCATGCCATTTGTATAGCGCACTACTCACCCGGGAGGGTCTCAAGGCGCTTGGGGGGAGGGGTATGCTACTGCTCGAACAGCCAGGTCTTGAGTTGTTTCCTGAAGGCGAGATGGTCCTGGGTCAGCCGAAGGTGGATGGGGAGGGAGTTCCAAGTCTTGGCAGCCAGGTAAGAGAAGGATCTTCCTCCGGCGGTGGCTCTTCGGATGCGTGGTACGGCTGCGAGGGCGAGGCTGGTGGACCGTAGCTGGCGGGTGGGCGTGTAGAAGGTCAGGCGGTCATTGAGGTACTTGGGGCCCAGGTCGTGGAGAGACTTGTGTGCTCACACATACCTACAAAGCCCTCCACAACACCGGACCCCAATACCTCAATGTAAGAATATCCTTCTATGCCCCCAAGAGGAACCTCCACTATGTCAACCTTTCCCTGGCCGAAATCCCACACATCTGCAAAGTTAGAACGGTAGGAAGATCCTTCTCCTATATCACGGCCAAGACCTGGAACAAACTCCCCCTCAGCATCAGACAAACCCTCACACTGCAAGTATTCAGGACGTGCCTCAAGACCTGGCTCATCAGATGGGCTGGAGCAGCCCGTAATCCCCCCTCCCCCAGTACCTTGAGACCCTCACGGGTGAGTAGTGCACTCTGCAAATCCCTAAGTGATTGATTGCATCTGGCAAATGGTCACCACTAATGAAATCTTGTTTGATGTGGACACTGTTAATACACTAATAATATTAGTAGCTTGGAATGATTTTCATTCACCACAAGTTGCTCTTATTACAAAAATGTTGGAGAGCCCTTGTACAGAGTTTTTGGAACAATGCTGGGGTGTTTACCATCCCTCAGTAGGGGTCGTATATCAATGTCAATCAGCTGGAATGTGTCGGTGGGAGCTAATAACAGGTGTTCCTGCAGGACATAAAACAATTTGAGCAGGGAGATCATTTTATACATGGCTGCTATTCTCATCAGTGTCCTCTCGACAACCACGCACCACCCTCCCAAGGTTTTGTTTATTACAGGATTCCTTTTATGATGTCATAAATAGGCCCAGGTATTTGAAACCAAGGGTAGTGAGAGTCAAGCGGTGTGGAAATGGAAGTATCTCCAGCTCACGCTGCAGGAGAAAAAGGACTGACTTATCCCAATTGATACTGTTTCCCGAATGGCTCCCACATTCCTAAAAAAAATGGAAATTTGAGGGAAGGGGCAATGGAAGGTTAGTGACATAAAGCAGAATATCGGTATACACTCAAAATATCGAGTTTTTAATATTGAGTTACATTAATATAGAGTTAAAAATATAGAATGGACAAAATATCGAATGGACAGAATATAGACTACAAAAATGTCGAATAGAATAGCATTAATATCGAATCAAAAATATAGAATGGACAAAATATCGAGTGGACAGAATATAGACAACAAAAATATAGATTGACAGAATATAGACAACAAAAATATAGAATGGACAGAATATAGACAACAAAAATATCGAATTTGGGGTAAGTAGGTAATATTATTTTTTTAAAGTATTATTTATGTTAGTATATGTGTGAAAAGTATATATTTATTTTATAATTTATTTTAATTAATTAATTGTATGGTATTTCATTTTTGCGTAATATAATTCTGTACCGGGTTGTGGGTTTATAGGGGAATAGGGTGGGAAGTAATTTAATTATAATTATTAAATATGTTAATTTATTTATTGGTATTTATTTCAAAATAATTGTTTATTAATAATGAATTGGTAATTAATTAAAATAAAATTGCTAATTAATTTTAATTAATTGATTAATTGATAATTATGTAAATGTTATTAATGTATTTTCTCGGTACGGGTTGTGGGTTTATAGGGCAATAGGGTGGGAAGTAATTTAATTATAATTAATGACATTTTTTTATTTATTTATTGGTATTTATTTGGAACTATTTCATATTTAAATTTGTAATTGGTAATTAATTAAAATATCATTGGTAATTAATTTTAATTAATAGTTTAATTGATAATTATGTTAATTTTATTAATTTATTTTCTGTAGAGGGTTGTGGGTTTATAGGGGAATAGGGTGGGAAGTAATTTAATTGTAAATAATTAAATATTGTTATATATTTATTGGTTTTGTTTTGTTATAATTTTTAATAATATTTTAATTGTTAATTAATTAATTGTTAATTGGTAAAAAATGTGTATTAATTGGTAATTATTTGTAATAATTCTTATTGTTTGTATTTTTAATTGATTAATTATTGTATTATATAACATTGTTAATTACTTTTAATTAATTTGTATTTGGGATTAATATTTAATAAATTTTTATTCATATATGAAGTATTTACTTTCCCTACTGTTGCACTCTCTGGAGTGTGAATAGTAATTTTTACCCCTACGCTATCCAACACTTTCCCTACTTTTGCACTCATTGGAGTGGGAATAGTAATTTTTACCCCTACGCTATCCAACACTTTCCCTACTGTTGCACTCTTTGGAGTGGGAATAGTAATTTTTACCCCTACGCTATCCAACGCTTTCCCTACTGTTGCACTCTTTGGAGTGGGAATAGTAATTTTTACCCCTATGCTATCCAACGCTTTCCCTACTGTTGCACTCTTTGGAGTGGGAACAGGATATTTTTACCCCTAAGCTACCCAACGCTTTCCCTACTGTTGCACTCTTTGGAGTGGGAATAGTCATTTTAACTCTCCTGCTATCCAACGCTTTCCCTACTGTTGCACTCTCTGGAGTGGGAATAGTAATTTTTACCCCTACGCTATCCAATGCTTTCTCTACTGTTGCACTTACTGGAGTGGGAATAGTAATTTTAATTCTCCCGCTATCCAACGCTTTCCCTACTGTTGCACTCTCTGTAGTGGGAATAGTACTTTTTACCCCTACGCTATCCAACGTTTCCCTACTGTTGCACTCACTGGAGCGGGAATAGTAATTTTGACCCCTACGCTATCCAACACTTTCCCTACTGTGTCACTCTCTGTAGTGGGAATAGTAATTTTAACCCTCCCGCTATCCAACGCTTTCCCTACTGTTGCACTTTCTGGAGTAGGAATAGTAATTTTTACCCCTATGCTATCCAATGCTTTCCCTAATGTGGCACTCTTTGGAGTGGGAATAGTAATTTTAACTCACCCGCTATCAATCGCTTTCCCTACTGTTGCACTCTCTGGAGTGGGAATAGTAATTTTTACCCCTACGCTATCCAATGCTTTCCCTACTGTTGCACTCACTGGAGTGGGAATAGAAATTTTTACCCCTACGCTATCCAACGCTTTCCCTACTGTTGCACTCTGGAGTGGGAATAGTAATTGTTACCCCTACGCTATCCAACACTTTCCCTACTGTTGCACTCACTGGAGTGGGAATAGTAATTTTTACCCCTACGCTATCAAACGCTTTCTCTACTGTTGCACTCCGTGGAGTTGGAATAGTAATTGTTACCCCTACGCTATCCAACGCTTTCCCTACTGTTGCACTCACTGGAGTGGTAATAGTACATTTTACACTTTCCGCTATCCTACGGTAAAAATATTGTAATTTATTTTAATATTACGTTTATATATGTATATGTATTAACAAATCAATTTGTATTATTATATTTTTTTACTTACTTAAATAACCTTAAAATTAATGAATAATTAATGTATGTTCGATATTTTGACTAACTATATTTTTTACATTGATATTTGTGATTCGATATTTTTGTACTTACCTGTGTGGAGATAGGAGGTCGATATTTTGGTATTCTATATTTTTACCTCGATATTTTTGTAACTCGATATTCTTGACGTCGATATTGTTTCAGTGATCCCAGAATATCATCCGCATGAAGTGAGATCTTTTCTTCAATCCAGGATTCTTCCTCAGTTGTGAAGCCTGAGATTCTAGGATGGCTACATACAGCACAGTCTAGGAACTCTATAGTGTGAGCGAAAAGAAGAGGAAACCGAGGGCATCCCAGTCAGGTTCCTCTACCGATAGGGAACTCTGTAGACAATACTGCATTAACTCGCACCATTGCCGTTGGGTCTTGATATAGTATCTTGATCAATCAAACCGAATTCAAGAAGGGTACCATCAAGAAAAGCCCAGTGTACCACATCAAACGCCTTTCCAGTGTTAAGTTCGAGAAAGAGAAGTATATCTAAACAATTTTTTATTTAGTTCAACCAGTTGTGTGTTCTACGAAGACATTACCTCACATCGAACAATACATCGACTCTATGAATACCCTGGTCTTGGATGCCGAGATCTGTGTGGCTCTTGAGGCAGACATTACACTAGTAGAGGTCAAAGCCGCCATAGCCAAATTTAAATCTAATAAAACTCCGGGATCCAATGGAATTCCTGCAGAATTCTAGAAACATACAACATACTCTGGGTTACTGGGACATCCTCTACAGAACATAATTGTAGAAGTGAATAATCAGGGTACCCGTCCCCCAGACCTGAATGTGCTCCCAGCAAGATGTTTGTATTATTGTTTAATTCAAAATTATATAAGATTATATACAGTTATACTACTTTATTGTACTTTAATATTCAATTTCTCTCTCTCTCTTTGAATTGCTGTGATTTTAAACTTGGTAAAACTGCATGTTTTTTACTCTCGATTATTGATTTGTTTTTGACACTTGTTACTTGCTAGATTGTATGGTGTTGTTTTTGATTATTTTGCTTGTTTAAATAAAGTGCCCCTCCTGACTTGATTCCTGCTTTTCAGAGGTGTAAATAGATGCACAGTTCACATTGAAACTTACACAAGCACAAAATAATGTTACACAACAGCAAGATGAACACAAAGACTGTGACATCACCTCCCACATATCACATGCAACAATGCACAACTCACACTCTGACTACCTCAATTCTTTCACTTGCAAACAGCAACACCTCTGAGACCAGCGTTGCTACTCCCATGAGCAGTTGCCAGTATACAGTGCAGTGTCTCAGCACGAGGACAGGGCAGCCCTCCTAGACTTCCTGGTTATGCCGTGGCACCCAAAGAGCCATGGAAAATAATTTTCAGACCCCCCTTCCCCACTCAGACTTAGGCAAATGGAGACTGTTGGACCTGGCCTCGTGGCGTGGTTCCCCCCCGTTCCTCAGCACCCCGCTAGCCTAGCCCTGAACCCAGAAACCCCTGGTCGTCCTGTCCATGTACACCAAGCTCCCTACACGACCCCGCCAACCGACGACCAGCCCCGCATGCCCCCGTCCTACTTCCCGGCTCCGAGCGCCCAGAACCTGCATCACACCGCCGGGCCCCGGCAGCCATTTTCCCTTCCCGAGGTCTCTGACTCCCTGGGCCTAGCATGACCCCGGCCCCAGCGAAACTTAGGCTCCAGACGCGCCAGTCCTGGCTGGGGGGTAAAGGCCTCCCCGAGTGAGATAAGACAGGGAGTTTCGATTGCACCTCCGCCCCCCCCCCCGAGAGACTGGTTTCTATCACACCTCTGGCCTTCCCCTGTGGGCCGGTTTCAATCACACCTCTGGCCTCCCCGAGTGCTGGCATCTTCAAAGGGATCAAAGGACCAACCGACGGACCTCTCCAATGACCAGCCCCCAAGGCATGAGACCTCCGCCTGCGATGGTCCGGACATCAAAGGGCCACTGGACTATATCAAGGCCCGCCCAACAACTAGCGAGCAGTTGTATCCTGGACAAGAGAGCCCTGCTGATGCTGTCGCGGTTCATCCTCGCAAAGACGGAACTAGAACCTCGGTGCCCTGCTGACGCTGTCGCGGCTCGTCCTCGTAAAGACGGAACTAGAACATCGGAGCCCTGCTGACCTTGTCGCGGCTCGATCTTGAACACTAAAGAGATCTTCGTGAAACATCCTGAGCCCTGGTGACTTGGTCACGGCTCCTCACGAACTGACCCCCGGATCGAGCCCTGCTGACCTCGTCGCGGCTCGAGGAGTACTCTGGTCCGGCTGGACCATCGACGCTACCAACACGACCTGAGACGACTCGACGTGAGAGAAGCAGCCAGTACGACAATCATCTTCTGTATCCCCCGGCTCGAGGATTGAGAGCTGTGCGCAGGGTACGCTTCGTACTGACCTAAAGACTGGGACTGTCCCGCTTCCCTCTTCCCGAATTCCTGAGACTGTACGATCCCTCGATCGCTTGTAAATAAGAGTGCTGATACCTTTTTACTGTTCATAAAGAACTTCTTACTGAAAACCTATGGTGTGGTGTCCGTTCGTAAGTGTGGTGTGAGCTCAGTGTGTACGATCCTAGACTCGAAGTCCTCCCGGTGAGGACCTCATGTTTAGACTCGGCATTATTTGTTGGAGAGGTGGGTCACAGAGTGGTCGGGAGAGCATAGCCTGGCCCACTGGGATCGCCCCTTCTAACAGAGACACACAGCTAATTTAGGTAAAAGCAGAGACAGGAGAACACATGAAGACTTTAACAATGACTTGCTACAAAAGGTGCAATCCCTCAGCTCCAAGGACAACATCGACTCGATCTGCAGCATGTCGATAAAAATAGAGCAGATAAAAGATACACTTAGTGAAATGCTAAATATATCTACCACTAGAGACAAGGAATCACTGGCTAAAAGGGTACATGGCTGGACAGTGCTTTATGACTATAAACTTCTATAACCTCAAATGTATTTAGAAACAGGAGTTAAAATGAAGATAAAGGGAAAAATCCTAATGCTATGTTTTGGCATTTTACGAATCCTCCTGTATCTGCCGCCCTGGAAAAGGAGAACAGGAGAGCGGACTTGCCTTGCATGTCATCTGTATCTGCCCTAGCCTAAAGGACATAAGATGCACTTTACTTCATCCAATATTCAAACAGAGAGGCACTAGGACCTGTAGGAAGGCCGTAAAGTTACGCTTCTACCCAGCCGAAACTCAGCTACACTGTCGACTTACAAAGTGCTTTGATACAGTGGAAGAGAGACTTAAACGCAGGCTACAAAACGAACAGTGAATAGCAAAACTGTACTGATTATGTACACCAGAAGTTTGGGCACTTTTTGGCATATTTAGTCTGGCCATTGGTTGGCTAGACTGTGCAGTCCATGTTTATATCCTAAAGCACAGGCACTATAATTTTGATATGACTTTCAACCCCCCCTCCCCCCCCTCCCCCCCTCAACATCAGAACTGACAACTGGGCGCAGTCTCCCACTCACACTGTATTATCAGCAAGCACAATATAAAAGACTGTATCCTCTGACATAATTTATCATTTGCTGCATAAATTGCGAGAAGGATGTTTTATGTGTTTTTTTAAAAATGTATCAGTTATGTTTTTATAATGTGAGTTTTAATTAACTGAACAATAAATTACTTACTTGAAGAAATGCTAAACAAAGTAGACATCCTGTCAAGCAGAAATGATGCAAGCACAGATACCCCTCCACCCACACGCACCACTTCCGACACACTCTCAAAGCACAAGATATGGTGAGGGAGTGTCACAAACAGATGATGCCAATATTTCAGGTATGCCCCTTGCAGCCACCAAAACCATTCACAACAACATCTCTGCTCAAACCCAGCCACCCCTTCACAAACATCACCCTCAACTATGACACAAGCTATAGGCCCAACAACTGTGTCCACATGTGGTTTCCTAAATTTCACCCCAGAAAAGTATCACCCAGAACAGGAAGAACAAAGAATTAAGAGACAGATGAGGACTGAGATAGAACACATAGGCGAACCGACGACATGTCCTATGATGTCTCAGGAACAGCTCTAATACCTTTCACTAGGCAGAAAAATTACAGAAACATGATGTTCAGTAAATAAACTGCATTACAGAGCAACAACCTAATACCCGATGAAATAGTTGCCGGTGGGGAGGGTTCAGACTTTTATTTCAATCCATTCACTGATGATTTGGAAGGTTGGAAAGAAAGTCTTTGTGCCAGGGAGACGTTGGGCGTCCACTGTATGTATGCAGAGTCTTCCCTAAAGACCTTTCCCGAGTGACTATTATTG
The DNA here is from genome assembly GCF_964261635.1 of Lissotriton helveticus. Classification (NCBI taxonomy): domain Eukaryota; kingdom Metazoa; phylum Chordata; class Amphibia; order Caudata; family Salamandridae; genus Lissotriton; species Lissotriton helveticus. The sequence goes on along the minus strand of NC_136058.1, from coordinate 387,815,577 downwards.
AGAGGAGGTCGCTCTGCACATTAAAACAGCTATAAATAATGAAAAAAACAAGATTTGGATTACTGATGTATGGGGGAAAGTAAAACAAGGGCTTCTTCATAGATTATATCGTCGGATTACAAGGGCTTCTTCATAGATTATATCGTCGGATTACTTGAATATTCAGTCCCTGATGGGATGTTTCTCTTGAGAAAAATATGCCTAATGAGTTGGGCGCTACAAGAAGAGTTTTTTTAGACTGAACATCGTCGCTCTAAAAATAGAGCAGTGGCTGAATCCTTAAGTGGAGTGATTGTTTGTTGGATGCTTGATTCCGGTCTGGGAAAGACATGGCTTGGTAGTTCGGACTGGACTGTTCCCATGAGACACAGGGTCAGAGCTGATTTGCATATAGCCAGTGTCTAACCCAGGGTGGTGTGGAGTGCAAAAAAACGATGGATTTAGGCCCAGATCCTTGTACTGGGGTGAATGTATGACATTGTTCTACATTCTGTCCATCAACTGTGTTATTTGCAATTTTCACCCCGAGTGGGCTGGGTATGCTCAGACGTGAATCCCAGGCTCTCCACACCACTGGAGTCAAGCTATCCAGGCTGAATGAAGGCAGATAGCCAGAAACCGGTCCTTGGATGCTTGATTCCGGTCTGGGAAAGACATGGCTTGGTAGTTCGGACTGGACTGTTCCCATGAGGCACAGGGTCAGAGCTGATTTGCATATAGCCAGTGTCTAACCCAGGGTGGTGTGGAGTGCAAAAAAACGATGGATTTAGGCCCAGATCCTTGTACTGGGGTGAATGTATGACATTGTTCTACATTCTGTCCATCAACTGTGTTTTTTGTGATTGTTTGTTGGCCATTAATTGTTGTCCCCTGGGTGTTGTGCATTTTTTGTTGGTGTCTGGAAAGGTCCTGATGAAGGTGGTTTGACTACTCTTCATACACCGCCGAAACGCGCCTCGGCCATATGTTCAGACCCGATTTTTGAACTTATTTCTCTAATCTGGTCGTGGAGATTTTTGTTATCTACAATCTCCCCCATGTACAGATGCAGTTTGTATGCAGGTTGTGTGAGTTTGAATGTGTTTGAATGAGTTTTGTGAAATGTATGTATTTATAGTTTTTTTCCTGGGGTTTCTTTGTTAAGCAATACAATATATGTGTTTTTTTGTATTTGGTGTAATAACAGGTCCTTTTTATTGTAATGTATACACCTTCAGAAAAAGTTTTAAAAATGAGATTTTATAAATTATATAAAGAAATGAAACAATAAAGAAAATGATAAGCAAATTGTAATTGTCAAGTGTCACTGTTGTGATTTAACTGCTTATTGAGCCCAGTAGTGATTCAGTCCTCAGTATAATAGAAAGATAGGCTTCGAGGGAGCATTCTTAGTGTTTTTTGTTTTTTCCCCTCTTCTCCCTGGCCTGAAAGTAAACTTTCTAGAGGGGTCCCCATTTATGCAGTGGAAAGAACGTCTTGCACCACAGATGATTCCTTGACCACAAGATGGATATTTTGATCCGCAGAAAATGGCAACAGCAGAAGACTGTATCTTACATGGGGCATGGGGAGGGAGATAAACATTAGGACTATCCTTACATGAAGGCAAGCATGAAGGTCTGGCAGAAATATGCAAGTCAATTCCACGGCCTGGTCGCCCCCACGCTCCCCGCCTGCTCTGCCTGCCTACCTCTACCTGCTGCCACCAGACGCCGATCCGGAGCCCCAGCCGCCGCAGGGCCGCCCGACCTCGGATCCCCGCCGCCCCAGCCGCCGCAGGGCCGCCCACCAAGCCCGCCGTTTTTTCCCGCCGTTCCTGCCGCTACCCCGCCCCCCCGCTTGCCGATTGGCCCACGCGCTCCCCGCCTCCAAGTGGACCCTCCCTCCCGGCTCTCTTCTTATGACGCCCCCAGAGCGACCGCGCAGCGGACGCGCGCAGCGGGAGCACCGATTGAGCGCCGAAGGTGCGCCAAAGGTAAGCCCGTCTACGCCCGTCTGGACCGCGCCTGGACCGCGCCCAGTGCCAGGACCCCTGGCCCCCACCGACGGAAGCCGACCCGACGGACCTACGACGCCACCGAACTCAACGCACTCAACACCGGCCGAACCCCGGGCTGCTACCGAGCCACACCGAGACGCACCCACGGACCCTTCAGCTGCCACTCCTGCAAGTTCACCTGCAACCGGACCCACGCCACACCAGCACCCACCAAGCCGAACACCAGCAGCACCCACCTTAAGTGCATCCTGCTCAACACCCGCTCCATCCACAGACACGCCGTCGAGCTCTGGAACCTGCTCGACACCACAGACCCAGACGTCGCCTTCCTCACGGAAACCTGGATGAACGCCTCTTCAGCGCCCGACATCGCCATCACCACCCCAGACGGCTACAAGATCATCCGGAGAGACCGCGTCAACCAGACAGGAGGAGGCATCGCCATCATCCACAGGAACACCATCCGCATCACGACCAACACCGACGACACCCTCGCACCCGCCGAACACCTGCACTTCCAGATCCACGTCAACCCCAAGACCACCCTCAGAGGCACCCTCATCTACAGACCCCCGGGACCACGCACACAATTCAGCGAGGACATCGCCGACTTCGTCAGCCCGCACGCCCTCCCCTCCGCCGACTACATCCTCCTCGGGGACCTCAACTTCCACCTGGAGAACAACAACGACCGCAACACCACCACCCTGCTGCACAACCTCGCAAACCTCGGACTCAAGCAACTGGTGACCACCCCCACCCACTACGCCGGACACACACTCGACCCGGTCTTCTCTTCCAGCAAGGACATCGCCTTCAGCCACGCCACGGGACTCCACTGGACGGACCACAGCTGCGTCCACTTCAGCTTCAGAAGGACCACGCTCCACCATCACCAGCAACAGGCTCCCCGCAGAAGCTGGAACAAGATCACTGCAGACCAGCTCGCTACTTCCCTGAGCAAGAACCCTCCCACCAGCACAACAAACCCCAGCCAAGCAGCCACCAACCCCACGAAATGGATCAGCGACTGCGCAGACGACCTCGCCCCGCTGAAGACCCCGCCGAGCAGACCCAGCAGCAAGAAAACCCCATGGTTTAACGACGAACTCAAGAGCTCCAAGAAGAACTGCAGAGCACCCGAGAAAACCTGGCGCAGAGACCCAACACCGGACAACATGACTGCCCTCAAGCTCGCCACCCGAAAACACCACCAACTGATCCACGCCACCAAGAAAACTGCATTCAAGGAACGACTGGACAACAACGCACACAACAGCAAGGAACTCTTCAACATCGTGAAAGAGCTCTCCAACCCCAACGCCGGAAACAACGACATCACCCCTTCGCAAGACCTCTGCAACTCCCTCGCCTCCTACTTCCACAACAAGATCGCGGACATACACAACAGCTTCAGCACTCAACCAACGCACGCCACGACCGAACCACCGCCCCCCACCACCACCCTCCGCGCCTGGACCCCGATCAGCACCGAAGACACCATCCGCACGATGAACTCCATCCACTCCGGATCTCCGACAGACCCTTGCCCTCACCACGTCTTCAACAAGACCGACGCTGTCATCGCACCCCACCTGCGGGACATCATCAACACCTCCTTCGACATCGCCACCTTCCCGGAGAGTTGGAAGCACGCCGAACTCAGCGCTCTACTCAAGAAACCATCAGCCGACCCAACCGACCTCAAGAACTACCGCCCCATCTCGCTGCTCCCGTTTCCGGCAAAAGTCATCGAGAAGACCGTCAACAAGCAACTGGCCGCCTTCCTCGAGACGAATGGTTCCCTCGACCTCTCACAGTCTGGCTTCCGGGCCAACCACAGCACCGAGACAGCCCTGATCGCAGCTACCGATGACATCCGAGCCCTGCTCAACAACGGAGAAACAGCGGCCCTCATCCTCCTGGACCTCTCCGCGGCCTTCGACACTGTCTGCCACCGTACCCTAGTACAGCGCCTCAGCAACGTCGGAATCCAGGAGAAGGCACTGGAGTGGATCACCTCCTTCCTCGCCGGAAGGACACAGAGAGTCCGCCTCCCTCCGTTCAGATCGGAGGCCACCGTAGTCATCTGCGGCGTTCCTCAAGGCTCCTCGCTCAGCCCTACACTCTTCAACGTCTACATGAGCCCCCTCGCAGCCATCGCACGCCAGCACAATCTTAACATCATCTCCTATGCCGACGACACCCAGCTGATCCTCTCCCTCACCAACGACCCCGCCACCGCCAGAGCCAACCTGCACGAAGGGATGACAGACGTAGCCAAATGGATGTCGAACAGCCGCCTGAAACTGAACTCGGACAAGACGGAAGTCCTCATCCTGGGATCCTCACCCTCCGCCTGGGACGACTCCTGGTGGCCCCCCGCCCTGGGCAGCGCACCCAAACCAACAGACCACGCACGCAACCTGGGCTTCATCCTGGACTCCTCCCTCTCCATGACCAGACAAGTCAACGCCGACTCCTCGTCATGCTTCAACATCCTGCGCATGCTACGTAAGATCTTCCGATGGATCCCCACCGAGACCAGGAAGACGGTCACCCAGGCCCTCGTCACCAGCCGTCTGGACTACGGCAACTCCCTCTACGCCGGAACCACCGCCAAACTCCAGAAGAGACTCCAGCGGATCCAGAACACCTCAGCACGACTCATCCTGGACATCCCCCGCCGCAGCCACATCTCCGGACACCTGAGAGACCTGCACTGGCTCCCGGTCAACAAGAGAATCACCTTCCGGCTCCTCACCCACGCACACAAAGCCCTACACAACCAAGGACCAGGATACCTCAACAGCCGCCTCAACTTCTACGCTCCCAAACGCCAGCTTCGATCGACCAGCCACGCCCTCGCCGCCGTCCCCCGCATCCGAAGAGCCACCACAGGAGGAAGGTCCTTCTCCTACCTGGCCGCCAAGACTTGGAACTCCCTTCCGACCCACCTCCGCCTGACCCAGGACCACCTCGCCTTCAGGAAGCAGCTCAAGACCTGGCTGTTCGAGCAGTAGCGGACCCCCTCCCCCCAGCGCCTTGAGACCCTCCGGGTGAGTAGTGTGCTATATAAATGCTCTGATTGATTGATTGATTGATTGAATTTGACCCCACATGAACCAAAGCAACAAATACCACAGTGACATACCAAATGCCCCCACTGTTCAAGAATGAACCCCCTCAGGGCGTGGCTATAGGGCGAAGCAAGATGGTCGCCGGCTAGGGTTGCTACATGCAAACACTTCCCTCTCACGTTAATCTGTCTATCTAATCTGTGCCCCGTGGTGGGAATCGGAGGACGGAGGTGCTGCCCGTTAGAAAGAGCCCAAGCTCGATCCGCCAGAGCCGCAGGTTCACCAGATTCGACTGCTGCCGGATGAGGCCTACAGCGCCACGCTGAGCCGGGGCCTTGATTTACTGAGCAGCCAGAGACTCGAGAGCGTGAGCCGGACTCGGACCAAGTGGTCGGGCCGGCGCTCCAGTGAAACCAACGGCGAGGCGCCAGCCAGCTTTCAGGCAGACAAGATACAATGAGGTGGTGCTACGCCAGCTGACTTCTTTGCTATAGCGGCAACATCAACACTGACTGTGGCGCAGCCCGGTGGGGCAATCCAAAGCTGTCTGTGGGCTCATAGACAAGCGGAAGCGGTGGAAACAACAGGGGCAACAAGTGTTGCTGGAATACGTGAGAGACCTGAGTCGTCCTGGGGTTTGAGCTGTACTGGAGGTCTACATCGGGTGTAAGAAGCTGGTGAGGAGGAACCCCCCCTGAGATACCTGACCCCTGTGCAATTGAATTGAGCCACTGGAGGTATGAGGTCTGGTGCCTATCTGGCGAAAACGAACTCTGACGGCTGGATGGCAGGACTCCCTGGTGCTTATTGACTGCTCCCTCGCAAAGCAGCAGCACAATCTTGCCCAGGTCTTGACCCTGGTTGCCCCATCTTGCCTCCAGCAAACACTGCCCATGGGTTGACACTCGCCACACCCCTGATCTGCACAACAACTCACAAACACTGCGGACATTGAGGCTCGCAGGCTGTAGGTGACGAGTTGGAGGTGTCCCATGACCACGTGGGTCACTCCCTGGGTGACACTCCATATTTCGATGACAATAGAGCACGGCGGATTCCCGGGACGGGGTCAGGTACTCACTTACAATGACTGCGCTGCAGGGCTGCCTGGCTAGTGATGGACCAGCGGCAGTACGGGGCTTGACCAACGGTGATTGCAGACTTACCAGGGTGAGATGTGATACGTACCCCAAGCCTGATATCTGCTGCCTTTGCTCTCCTCGGGCTCCCATCCCCAGGGTTGGGATTAGACTGTCCTTGAGCATTGCTGCACGGCCTCTGCGGACGTGAGATTGCAGTGGACTCATACATGTCATCCACCAGAGGCCCCAAGGTCACCCAGCAAAACAAACTAGACAGGTACACCTGCCCGAAGGTGGCCCTTTCCGAGCAGCAACTACCCAAAGACACGGGCTCAAGGGGAACTGTGATACTGCTGAGAAACTCCTTTCCAATGATCGTGTAGTCCACTTGGGTTGACACGTGAGGAAGGTATATTGGCATCAAGGGGCAATGGGAAAGAAATATTTTGACACTTATGTCAGTGTATGTGCCGCCAGGCCTTCAGGCCTTCACTCCCTGTGCCCAAGGTGAAAACCCTGGGCATCTACCTTAACTCCCAACTCACTGTCCATTCACAGGTTAGTTCCGTAGTTTCCTCTTGTTTTTTTTCTCTTAGAATTATTAGGAAAGTTTCCCGTTTCTTTTCTACCCCTGCTCTAAAAATCATCGTGCTGGCCATGGTTCTGTCCCGTATAGACTATGGTAACATAGTCTATAATGGGGCCCCGGCCTATGCAATCCACCGCCTGCAACTGGTACAGAACCAGGCGGCCCGCCTGATCTATGGCCAGCCTAAATACCATCGGGCTACCCCACTGCTCAAAACCCTGCACTGGCTTCCAATAAAAGAACGCGCCCTTTTCAAGCTCGGCTGCCTCACCTATCAAGCCAGATCAGGCACTGCCCCTGAGTTCATCTGCTCGGCCATTAAGCCCTACCTTCCCGGCAGAGAACTCCGCTCCACTTATTCGGCTCTTCTTGCTATTCCCCGCTTTAAAAAACAGAAAGCGGGTGGATCCAGTTTTGCTGTCTTGGCTCCTACCTTCTGGAACTCTCTCCCTGTCACCCTGCGCACTTCTCCTTCCTACCTCCTGTTCCGGAAGAACCTTAAAACCTTCCTCTTCACGCAAGCCCATCTGACATAGACCCCTCTTGTCACCGCCGCCCACCGTCCGCCATTAGCGCCATGAAACCGCCTGGTAAACGAGCGCTGTACAAATGTTTTTAAATTCAAATTCAAATTCAGGGGCTGGCCTTCAAAGATCTCAGTTCTATCCTGCTATCGGTCCCAGATGGTCTATTAATAGTTGGAGGAGACCTTAACTCTGTAGTCTTTGGCACACTGGACAGACCCCCCCCGGAGAACTCCGCCCCTCACACTGCTGGCTTCCAGACTTCTTGGATGCTCAGGGGTTGGTGGATGCCTGGCGAACCTCGCACCCTGATACCGTCCAAAATACTTATTACCCTGGCACTCAAAAGAGCCAGTGGCGGATTGATTATTTGCTAATCCGGCCGGCTCAAGTCGCACATATTCAAGATGTCAGGCACATAGCACAGGGAATCTCAGATCATTCCCCAATTTGAGCCCAATTCATCATCGGGCAACAAAGAGTAGGGAGAACTGCCCCATAAACCCTTGGCATCTCCGTAACCTGGTGGATTGTAAAGCACTTCACACAGCAATGGAGAACTACTTTCAGGACATCGAAGGGTCAGTAAGCTCACACTAGACACTATGGGAAGCGTTTAAAACAGTTGTAAGGGGGCAAGCACTCTCTCAAATAACCGGGGTGCAGAAGGAGAAGATGGCAGAGGAGGTGGCCCTAGAGGATGATATCTTCCACCTAGAGGCACAGATTGCAAAGGGAGCCACACCTGACAAGCTCCATATGCTGCAATTGAAGATGGATAGCTACAGGGTCGTAGTGACAGACAGAGCCAAGGCACTGGGGAGAGAGACGAAGGGCACAATATATGACCATGAGGATAAGGCGAGGAAACTAATAGCATGGTTGGTCAAGAAAGAACTTGCAAGTAGATTAGTACCTGAATTGACTGATCGGATGGGACGGTCAATCACTGACCACCAGGAGATCACAAACACATTTGCAGCTTATTATCAAAAAATATATCATTCACAGACAACATACACGATAAGCGATTCTCAGGGTCTCAGTTTACCTTTTAACACTTTCGCCCGACGATTTTTAATACCTAGAAGATGATCTCTCTACTGACGAGATAGCCCAAACATTTAGAAACCTTCGGTCTGGGAAGGCCTCCGCCCCAATGGCTTACCAATTGAGCTCTACAAACTCAGACCTGATAAACTTGCCCCATACATATGCAAGATGTTTGAAGAGAGTAAGGATAAGGGGGAACTGCCACAAGACCAAAGAATAGCGACTCTGGTCACCATACAGAAGGAGGGCAAGCCACAAACGGATTATAACTCATGTAGGCCAATTGTTGCAAGGATCCTGCTCATACACAGAACTGTGCACAGAGACCTAGGACATCAGTGAATTGTGGTGTACCAGAGACTCACCTCAGTACCTAGAAAAACCCCAACCAGCTAGCATCAGTGTCACATTAGCTCTTTGTCCTATAGCAAAGTAACCAATGTTTAGACAACCTAGAACATGCGACTTAGTACAAACTCAGGAATGGTGGGAAGTGAGAACACTCTTTTGCTATACTCTCATACCAGTCCACAACTGTAAGTAAAGAAGAGACACTGTAAGGTTAAAATGTTTATTTTAACGACGTGATCTCAAGTGCAGTATCTTAGTCAACATAAGCAGAGATATGATTAAAAATAATATGGTCAGCATGGTTACAATTCCATAAAATACAAATGGAGATATCATATTACAAAGATGGTAAAACAGGTCTTATAGCGCCTAGTTTTAAACACCGTCCCTATATAAGAACTATGTATTATAAACTAAAGAAGCTCTCTTAGGCTGGTGTGGGGGACCCCATTACCTTTCCGCTCAGTAAGAGTAAATTACATCTGGATCAGCATAAGCTCTCTGCATGCCTGGAAATGGAAATCTTCCAAGTGTATGAAATCATGGCAAGTGTGAAATAATAAAGGCGCCAGAATCTTAGTTGGCTCACAGCTGCCTTATTGTTGTAACTAGAAAGCGTTACTCGAACATGCCGAAAAACAGCTACCATGTTTTGATAACCTTGACGGCTTCAGCACTCACTGTGCAGACTAAGGGCACGATGTAAGTCTAGAGATGTCGAAAACAAAACCTTTTCTCATGTGTAGACCTTTGTGAAGGCTAACTTACAAAACAAGCTATGCAGTGTCGTGAGCAAAAGCAGCAAAAGATAAAATGGCGTTTAAACGTCTAATAAGCCATGCTAACATAAAATGCGCGCAAAGCAGGCCTCAGGCCATACTACACCCTCCCTTGATCGGGGAACGCACAATAAAAGAGGCAAGATTAATTTAATGCAGAGTTCAAGTTCAAAAGAGACAGAACCATGTTCAGGAATTTAGCCAAATTTAATAATTGGGAGTTAAAATCCAAATTTAAAAAAGCAACCAAGTCAGTGAAAACATTCACGGATGTCCATGGTGAGCATAAGACCTCAAAAATTGAAGTAAAACATTAAGGCAGTAGAGCAAAAAATTCTCATGAATGCAGTATGTGTCTATGAAGCAAAACATTTTTACACCTCAATCCAACAGGGTATAGGCACCGTACGTTGCAACTGCCTCCAATAGGAAGTCGTTGTCATCATCCATGAACATTTCTGTGAAATCTGGCCTGTACACCGGGTTATGTGTATATTTCATTAAATAACATCACACATTGTTACTTCATAGATTGACTAACACCATAGTGTGTGAGTATTATAAAACTTTTTTTTAATTCTTTTTTTTCCTCACGAAATTAGTATAGTTTTTTTCTTTTTACAGTTTGTATACGTTTTTTTAACAATAATTCATAAAATTCAAGACATATATATACACAACCAATCTATATGGCTTCGTATTTACAATGATACATATTCAAGTACATATATCAGCAAATGATTATCATCGCCAAAATACAAAACCGAATCCAACGCATTTCGGCGAGTGGCCTTCGTCAGGAGTTCTGTATTCTCACTTCATGATTAAATACTTAGGTTTCTTAGTAGTATTTTTATCCAGTGTGTGAATATTAGAAGTAAAATCGTCCTGGATCAGGTTAAAGTCTGTTATCATTAATAATCAGACTTAGAGAACGGTATGGGCAAGACGGAACCTCGCAGTTTCCTACACGAAGATGGCATCATTTAAGTAGACCGGTGTTAAATCAGCAAGAACAATTGCAGAAATTTACCCGAGCTTCTAAGAAGGGTCAACCACAGGCTGCCGACCTCTCAGTATTTACATATGGGCCCCTGATCAACATATAGCTGTCCATCTTAGCCCTTCAGGACGAACATGAACACAAAATTATTAATTTCCAAAACCATCAAATAGAGTTCAGTGTCACGGAAGCACACAGCACCACGCAGGACCGATTGTGCCATGAAATTGACCCTTACAATCTAAGTCTGAGTATTATAAAAAAAGTTTTATAATACTCACACACTATGGTGTTAGTCAATCTATGAAGTAACAATGTGTGATGTTATTTAATGAAATATACACATAACCCGGTGTACAGGCCAGCTTTCTCAGAAGTGTTATATCCCTACTAGGGTTCATCCGTTTAAGTAGGGGCCTCTTTCTTCCAAAACAATCATCCATGAACATTTCAGCCATCCGGTTAAGTACTAAAATGAACATACATGTTCCTCAATAGCCGGGGCCTCTAGTACCATCAGAGGACAACTCAGGCTTTCTTCGAGATAACTGCGTGCCAGAAAGTCATTGGCCGCAGTCCATATGTACCAATTGCCTAGAACCCCATGACCCGCTGCGCAGGCCATAATCCCGAAACTAGAACACTATATTTCATGAGCAACTAAGGGACTCATTAGTAGATTCAAATCCAGGTCAGGAGACACCGTGTTGCAGAGACACAAATCTAGGGCACATTCAAATCCACAATCCAGGCAATGGAAAATAGGCTACACGCAAGTGAAGTAGCAAAACCGGAAGGATAAACCATACGCCACACTCAGAGTCGCCAAAGGTAGCGATCCGTAGTATTCTAGCATCCGGTTACGAAGATGGAGCAGCCCGGGCAGATCAGATTGTCGTGGGGCACAGACTGTGCATCCATTCTGAAGTAAACAAATTAACAGCAGCACACCCGCTCCCAAAGCGAGAATTAACGGGAAACCTCCGAAGACACTTAAAAAAATCAAATGAAAAAATGCTGGGATCACACCAAATTTAGGGGCCCATTACGATGTCGGGCTGATTGCAATCCGCCCGACATCGTTGCACTAAAGACCCCCGCCATATTAGGATGGCGGGGGGGACCTCGGCGGACGGAAAGACCGTCTGCCGGTTTTCCGCCCCGGTCGCCTTGCGGCCGGGGTGGAAAAGGAATAATATGGTAGTGGTGTCTATCAGACACCGGCAGCCATATTAGGATGCCCTTCCTGACATGCTTTTCCATGGCGGCAGGCATGCGGAGACTCCCTGCGGGGGCCCGTTGCGGGCCCCCTGGGAGTCCGGGGGGTGGGAGGTGCACATGGGGGGTACCTATGGTACCCCCCTGCATTTCAAAGTGCAACATGGCAGGCACCGTGCGGTGCCTGTCATGTTGTGCTTTGAAATGCACAACGTGCATTTTTATCATTGTGGCGGGCGGTGCTTTCTGCACCGCCCTACGCAATGGTAAAAATACAGGATGTGCCCGCCTGTGTGGCGGGCGCATCGTAATGCTCAAGGCAAGACGGCCGCTCCTATGTCGGGCGGTCCCGTTTTGCACGAGGATAGCGGGCTGGCAAAGTCCGCCCGCCATCCTGATGACCCCCATAGTTTGGAATGAGGTCACAAGGCCAGAACTTATTACTAAAGTGTGCCAGGCCCGTGGTTGACGAGGCATTAAAGGTTGTGTGAATCAAAGCACCAAAATGCAGGGGCAGGTCAGTATTTAAGAAGGCATGTACCTCAGTACAAGTGTTTGTAACATGAAGGACGGATGTAAGGGCGACTTCTTTCTGGGACAAAAGAGATCTTCATCTTGTTGAACTCTGCTTTCAAGGTCGGGATAAAGGCCAGATGGAAACATCGAGCCTCCCATGTGAAGGAGGAAACAGGACATTCTTACAGCAAACTACATGTTAGGAAACCGTAACAATATATGGAATGGTGCACAGTCAAAATATCGATTCCTAATTATCGATTTACATTAACATCGAGTTTAAAATATCGAAGGTGAAGACTATTGAGGTCAAGAATATCAAAGGACAGAATATCAACCCTAAGGTAAGTAATATTGATTTTTTGTATATATGTATTTTATTATGTATTTTATATGTATGTGTTATATGTTTTTTTTAAGTATTTTATTTGTTTTAAATTATACGTGCACTATTTTTTTATATTAAAAATGTTATTTTTAATTTAATTTAATGTTTTAGTATTGGAGTGGGTTGTGGGTTTATAGGGGAATAGGGTGGGAAGTAATTTAATTATAGCAAATTACTTATTAATTTTTAGTAATTGCAATTTAATTTTTATTAATTTTTGTGTTTACGTTCTGTAGCGGGTAGTGGGTTTATAAGGGAATTGGGTGGGAAGTAATTTAATTGTAATTAAGTAATTATTTATTTTTTATTGGTATTGATAATTTTTTTATTTATAATTAATTATTAATTGGTGAATAATTATTTTAATTGCTAATTAATTTTTCTAATTGGTAATTAAGGTTTGTAATTGGTAATTACATTTTGTAATTGGCAATACATTTTTTTAATTGGTAATTAATGTTTTTAATTGGAAATTAATTTTTTTAATTTGCAATGAATTTTTTTAATTGGTAATTAAGGTTTTTAAATGGAAATTACATTTTTTAATTGCCAATTCATTTTTTTAATTGATCATTAATTTTTTACAATTGGTAATTGATATTTTTTATTGTTAATTACTTTTTATTATTTGGAAATTTATTTTATTAATTGGTAATTAATTTTTCATAATTTAATAGTTTAATTGTTTATTATTTTTTAATAGTTAATCAATTTTTAATTATCAATATGTTTTTTTGTTTTGAAAAATATTTTAGTGTTCAATATTTATTATTTGGGAATTTATATTTATTAATACATATTTATTGGTATTTAATGTTACTTTAGTGTTAATTACTTATTCAATTTTAAATATGTTTTTAGTAATTATAAATGGGTTTTTGCAAATGATGTAGTTATTTAAAAATTTGAAATTTTTTATATTTTATTTACAACAATTATTTATATGTATGTTACACTTAACTTCTATGCTTTCCCTACTGTTGTACTCTCTGGAGTGGGAATAGTAATTGTTACCCCTACGCTATTCAACGTTTTCCCTACTGTTGCACTCACTGGAGTGGGAATAGTAATTTTGACCCCTACGCTATCCAACGCTTTCCTTACTGTTGCACTCTCTATAGTTGGAAAAGTAATTTTTACCCCTACACTATCCAATGCTTTCCCTACTGTTGCACTCTCTGGAGTTGGAATAGTACATTTTTACCCCTACGCTATCCAACGCTTTCCCTACTGTTGCACTCTCTGGAGTTGGAATAGTAATTTATACCCCTACGCTATCCAATGCTTTCCCTACTGTTGATATTTAATGTTAATTTAGTGTTAATTAATTATTCAATTTTAAATATGTTTTTAGTAATTATAAATGGGTATTTGCAAATGATGTAGTTATTTAAAAATTTGAAAATGTAAATATTTTATTTACAACAATTATTTATATGTATGTTACATTTAACTTCTATGCTATCCAATGCTTTCCCTACTGTTGCACTCTCTGGAGTGGGAATAGTAATTTTTACCTCTACGCTATCCAACAGTTTCTCTACTGTTGTGCTCTCTGGAGTGGGAATGATAATTTTAAGTTCTATGCTATCCAACATTTTTATTGCTGTATTTTTACTTATGGATTCTGAATAGTATTTTTATTTATTTAGTTATTTAATTTTTTTGTATAAATGTAGATAATTTAGTATATAATTAATTTTAAAAATATTAAAGGTATATTTAATTTTTTTAATTTATTAAACCTAATTCTTTACTTTTTATTTATGTTTTTGTTTTATGTTTGTAAATGTATTTGTAATTTATATTTTATTAATCTATAAATTATTAAAATAATGATTACAACTTATTAACGATGTATATATTATATATTTTATGTATATGTTTAATTAATGTATTATTATTATATATGTATTATTTATTAATTTTAAACATTATTGGATATTTTTAATTATGTTTATTTTATTTATTAGTGTTATATACTTTATTTTACATTTATATTTTTACAGAAAAAAACCGACATTTTTAACATCGATATTTTTAACATCTTTATTTTTTTTTCTATATTTTTGTACTGACCATGTTGTAGATAGGATGTCGATATTCTTGCCTTCGATATTTGTGCATCGATATTCCTGTAGGTTGATATTTTGTAGGTCGATATTTTGACAGTGATTCATACGGAATACCAGCAAGCATACCACAACAAATAACTACTGTTTGCAAGCAACGTGAAAGTTGGTGTAATAGCCGGGGTGGGAGTGCCTTTCAAAACACATGCAAGATTAGGTGCTGTAATATTACAAGAACCGTGCAATTGCAGATTTCTACAGAATAAAGAGTGATCTGGTGTGGAAGTGCAGTCTTCACCTTTTAAATAAACTTCCTTTCCTTCTCTCAAGCACCTATATGTAAATGGGAGATTCCACACTTCATGTAAAAAGGCCCTACCT
The DNA here is from genome assembly GCF_964261635.1 of Lissotriton helveticus. Classification (NCBI taxonomy): domain Eukaryota; kingdom Metazoa; phylum Chordata; class Amphibia; order Caudata; family Salamandridae; genus Lissotriton; species Lissotriton helveticus. The sequence continues at coordinate 387,800,542 of NC_136058.1, read as the reverse complement.
ATAGGTTCAAATCTGCCTTTGGTATAGTGTTTCATGCACGACTCAAATTTAAACAGGGGGAAAGGTAGAGTTATCAACACATGGATGAGCCAAACTGCAGAATTCCGCCGCTAAAAATGGTAACGGTTCCAGTTTTTCAATATGGAGCAGTGAAAACGTGGCATCTTTCATTGACATAAATTGTTGTTTAACAGTCAAATTAAAAGGCAAAAATAACAATGTCGTGTTCATGTAATCCCAAGTCACCTGCCCAGATTTCAAGGTTTAAAGAGTCCATGCAAACTGCATTATATGGTACAGAACTGCAACCCCTTCTTGTACAATATCAACAACAGATGAAACAATATTATCTAATGTGTAAATACAGGAAGAACGAGTGTTAATGCTATTATCTACAACGGCAAGAACTTTTCCTAAATTGGCCTGATCAATAGCTCTAAACCTAGAAGCAGCTTCAATCTGGGACAGTTTCCAAACTCCGTTGTAAACTGCATATATCCATCTTTTCTTTCTGCCTGCTGCAGGCCCTTTCACAAAATCATTTAAATCAATGGCGTCCGTCAGTTTGGACGAATGCAGCTTAACTGACGCTAAGGTAGAGTGTTTGAGCCAATTCTGACACAATTTACCTACAGAATAGGTGGTGACTGAATGTTGACTCTGAAAACGAGGATCTGTTCTAACCTCTTCATAGCCAGAGGTCAGACCCAGAAAACGATGTTGGCAGGAATCAGCACTTTTTTGCCATAGCAACCAGCCCTCGGGATTAATGCTGGAAACATTAAAAGAGGAATTTCTCACTAGGGCATGTAAATCCCTCATTGAAGTGCTGGTGTAATTATTCCAATGGGGAAATTCACCCAAATCAGGAAAGGAAGGAGCATTTAATTTTTTAGAAGTAGCCAATCCAAAGCAGGTGGTTTGTGAAATAGTAGCATTCAGAAATAACATATGGTTCGGGATGAGAGAAGCACGATGCAATGCCTCTGTGCCTTGTACTTGCCAACATTTAGAACCCCAAACAGATTTAAGATCAACAGTATCTTTCCAAAGTTCATAGCTCCCAACAGCCAACTGGTTAATAAAGGACTTTGAATACAGTAATTTTGGGGGTCATTAGTATGACGGGCAGACTTTGTCCGCCTGTCATCCTAGCGGGGATTGGGACCGCCCGTCATAAGGGCGGGGGTCCCGTGGCGGGCATTAGGATGTGCCCGCCACAGTGGCGGGCATCCTGCATTTCTAGCATTTCAGCATTTGCATAAACAAAGCAGCAGGCACCGCACGGTGCCTGCCGCTTTGTTTATGCAAATGTGGGGGGGTACCACAGGTACTCCCCTTGTCCAGCCCCCACCCCTCCTTCACTCTGGGGGCCCGCAGGGGGCCCCCAGAGTGAAGACCTCATGCCTTTCCATGGCGGCATTGCCGCCACGGAAAGGCATGACTGACAGCTCACACTGGAGAAGTGTGGCTCACTGGTTAGAGGAGGCAGACCCGGACGCTGAGATCAGACCCGGGACCAGGGTTCAATTCCCGACGCGGCAGGGTCTTGAGCCCAAAATGTCCACAGACTCGGTAATTCTCGCTTCGGTGCCTACTCGAATCACAGGTTCACACTCTGCAACTCTGGGCAATAGCTTGCTTAATCTCCACTACCGCCCCACGTGGCGGGATGCCTGGCTTTCACCTTGGGGATACCCAGTAGGGGCTATCTCACAGGGAAAAACCAGGACGGGTTCCCAATGCAAAGCGCTTTGAGACCTGACGGTGATATTGCGCTATATAAAAATCCATCCACATCCACACTAATATGGCTGGCGGTGTCTATGAGACACCGCCACCATATTAAACATTCTCCGCCCTGGCCGCAAGGCGATCGGGGCGGAAAAGCGGCGGACGGTCATCCATCCGCCACGGTCCCCCCGCCATACTAATATGGCGGGGGGAAATCGGGAATGGATTGCCTCCTCCAGGCTGGCGTGGCTACCGTCAGCCTGGCGGAGGCAATCGCCCGACGTCGTAACGGGCCCCTTAGCGTGGGTCAGTCTAACCTTGGCAGAGGACTTTTAAGTCATCCTAAAATAAAAAGCATTAGGGTTAGATTGATCAAAATCAGTGAAGTAAGAAAACTTTTTCAAAAGAGTTTTGGAGCTGCCTTCAACAGGTGCGGGACATTGTTCCCACTGTGTGTAATTAACCACATTTCTGAAAGAATTTGTCTTATGCAGAAAGTGATTGCCAAAATGATGGTAACAGTTCAAATCACCATAGTTTCCAGACTCTAAATATAAATCTTCAGCATCGAAAGCAGCATAACAGTTCAAATCAGAAAATAAAGCCTCTACGGCCTGGACGTCCCAGTCATCAGAGCGAATATTTTGTTTGACCACATCTCCCATTGAAACACGGAGTACATTGGGAACATTAATAACCTCTGTGGGCCCATGAATCTGGAACTTTACAGCATCCCATACAATCCATCTAGAACGGGCCAAGCAGTTATATTTACAAATGTCAGGTCCCTCTTCATGATGTGCGAAGAGGAGTGGGGACCAAAGTTCCATGAATTAGTTTAATTGAAGTTCTTTCTTGAACGTAGAGTCCATTTACAAAACATAAAAAAATACACCACAATTCCGATGGACATGAATAAAAATATTGAAAAAAGCACCAGCCAAATGTAAGTCCAAGGGGGAATCAAACATTTTTTTTTAAACCAGGTAGCAAAAATCGAAACTTTTGAAGGGGGCTTTGATGTTGTCGAACCAGTCTCAAATGTAAAACGGGATTGATTGGCCATACGGGTCTCCAAATCAGGCATAGACAAGTCAGTGGGGTAAGTATATTCAGTATCATTAAGACGATAACCAGCAGGTGTATTCAATAAAGGATTCGCAACTGTATTTATCTTGATGGCAACATCAGGCCCGATTGCAGGATCCTGGACCAAAACAGAGTGTCGCACCATTGCTGGACACGAAACCGCAGGTTTCATACCCTCTGTAGTTTGACATTGTCAATGGAGATGTACCTGTTCCCCTTTCGCCCAGGAAGAGGAGGTAAAATGACTGTTTTTGTACCCTGCACGCCAAGCACGGGAACTGGAGCTCGACAGGATGGACTGAATTCCTTCTTGTAGTCGATCTTCTCTCGGATCAGTTCTCTAACTTGGGGTAGCCAGCCGACTACCGGAATCTGCAACGCAGCATCAGATGTGGAGGGCAAATGTTCCTTTGCAAGACTGTATCTGGTCTTTTTTAGGTTCTGCAAAACATTAGAATGTTCATCTACGTCAAAGGATGCGGCCGCCGCCGTCATGTCTAGACCATCAAGGTCCAGGAAAAACATTTTGATACCAAAGAGCATTTCGTATGGGGTCCGCCCACCCAGAGATCTTCTAGGGAAATTATTTAATGCACGCTGAACGCTATTGAGGTAGGTAAGACAGTCTCGGACAGTACCTAAAACCTTAGCTGTCAAGGATTGCTTTAAGTCACGGTTCATCCGCTCCACAACTGAATTACCCTCAGGCCTGCATGGAGAACAAAATTTGACTTGGACCCCCAAAGAACTCATAGCATACTTGTATGCCTTAGAGGCAAACGCTGGACCCTGGTCCGAATGGAAGGTGCCACATGCAAAAATTCCCACAAAGACACGCGAATCCCTTACGACAATTCTGGAATCAGCACTCCTTTGAGGCCACAACCACACAAAGTGCGTGCAAGAGTCAACTGCTACTAAGATGTACTTATACGCAGTATCAGATGAGAAAGGACCACAGTGATCTAAATAAACACACGCAAGCGGTTTATTAGATATGTACAACTGTGTTTGGGGCAGGCGTGCAGCAGAAGATGGTTTAATTTGCTGACAAACGTCACATTTAAGGACGTAATCACGTGTTTGTTTGTACAAACCCCGCCACCAATACCGTTGCTGGAGAAGAGATACAGTAGCTAACACGCCGGCATGTGATGAAGCCATCCCAGCTTGGGCTGCTGAAATCAAAGTCTGTCTGCGGTTCACGTTGGGTATTAACCTGTCACCAACATCATTAATTCTCACATAAGGAACTTTAGCAGGGCTTAAATGATAAGAGTAATTAGAAAGGAAACCTCTAGGGTAATTACCTCTCTTCCCTGTTGTGGCAATAGCTGCCAAGATGTCATCATCAATCTTACTTTTGGAACGAGTAACTGCCGCAACTGCGTATGTTGCAACTGCTGTCTTCGCAGCTTCATCTGCGAGACAGTTGCCAACAGCGTGAACTTCAACACGCTGGTGGCCCAGAGTATGAATTACAAACACAAGTGTCAGCCATTCTTTAAGTTCAGCCACTCAAACCCAGATCATTTTATGGTTTATTTTGCGACCCTTGGAGTTACGATAATCATTTTGAGTCAAAAAGGGTAGATTGTCATTATATGATTGAACACAGTAATAAGAATAACTTACAATAAGAGTAGTCACACTGGGATCTGCTTACTCCAATGCAAGCATCAGAGCACGAAGCTCTGCCAACTGGGCGGTACAGTCCCCTAATGTCTGTGTATGCACGACATCAGACTTGAATTCACCATCCACCATAGTACCAATCACAATTGCGCAGGCTGAAGAATATGCGTGCTTTAAACCCGTAGCAGCTTGTGCGCTCACGTCAGTGTAAATGATACAACGGAAATCCTCAAGTGGGCGCATAGTCAGAGGAGCAGGATGAACACATTCATACTGCAAATACTCCTGAGTCTGCAGTGAGGAATCAAAAACGTGACATCCGGGGATATCAATGACTTGGCCCATTGTATCCACCTTAGGTGCAAAGCTTTAGAATTTGGTACACTGGCTTTCATCACTGCCTCCAAGGCAGGATACGGAGTAACAACCAAAATGAGTTTTCCCTGCGACAGTGCACGTTCCTTAGGAGTCGCCATCTGCACTGCTGTCAAAACTTTTTCCACAGTGGAAAACCGCAACTCAGTCGAAGTGTACAAGTGTGACTTGTAAGCGATAGGGACTGCGTCACCCTCATTAAAAGTGAGGTACGTGAAACCCACCGCCTCTAGTACGATTCTGATCACCAGGTAGGTGTGGTTATCATGAGTCAACAAGAATTTAGATTCGAGAAGATCAGCCTGCAAAGATTGCAAGATGGCTGAATGTTCAGGCAGCCAGCACAATTTGGAGAGAGATGGTTGTATCAAAGCATAAAGAGGCTTGATACGCTGGGCATGTTCGGGAATGTCGGTACGCCCGAAATTCAAAAAGCCCAGTAAGGATTGTAGTTTCTTCAGTGTTGTGGGAGCTAGCAAAAGTGCCCATTTCTCCAGGAAGTGAGGGGCTAAACCTCTACCTTCATTGTTGAGCTCGTAGCCCAGGAACAACACTGTGTACTCTGCAATGTGTGACTTTGCAAAGTAGAATTTGTATCCGAAGTCCGCAAATTGACAAATTATGCGGTCAACGCGACACAGATGCGGCCATAATTAGTCGTCTGTGAGATAGATATCATCCACATACGAACATGCATCTGCGTTAAGTCTCTTCAAGAGAGAGTCAACGCGGGCGGCAAATACGTCTTATAGCCCATAGCCAAACGACGGCGAAATTGTGGGCAAAAAATCATTGGATATGTCAAGTGTGGTTTTGAACCTTTTACGCACGAGACTATCCACAAGAGCAGAACTGTGAGTATTCTGCACAGCGCATGTACGACAATATGAGTTTAAGTGGCGGCAATCCAATACCAACCGGTACGAGCCATCCGGCTTGGACACAGTAAAAAGAGGGTTATTCATCGGAGACACAGACGTTTCAATCATACCTTGATATTCCAATTGTTCAAGGATCTCTGCAACGGAAGCTTTCGCTTCTTGCCACATGGGGTATTGGAGTTGAGGCTGTGAAATTGACCGGAAAGGAATCTCATGTCGAGTGAGAACGGTACAAAGCCGGCGCAAGCCCCTTAGCCCAATCTTCTCCAAACTCTAGCGCCTGCTCTTTCAGCACAGTGTGCGCGAAACTAGGGAGGATTAACTCCTTCCCCTGGGGAGCAGCTAAGACAAAGGGTGGGGGCCAGTCAACCTCCGCCAACAAAATATCACCCTTTTTATGGTACGTTCTATGTCACCTTCAATCATAACGACAATTTCATAAAGTCTTTCAGGGGGAGCCACTCTAGTGTCGGCTGTCTCAACTACAACAAATGTATCAGTCGCTGTCACCTTCAGTAATGGACGCAACGCCTCTTGAACTACGGTAATCTCCGCCGCGCTGTCCAACAGTATCAGCGCGCATGTCAGATTCCGAAGCTGCGTTCACACTATCTGTGGCATATCTCGCTGTTACCGGAGCAACGTTCTGCTTCTGAAACTGGGGCCTTTGACACAGTGACTCGTCCTGCTTGTCTTTTCCGTCAGCCTTACGAGGCTGCTCACGGCTCTGTTGGGCACCTTGACCTCTGCCGCTGCCTCCTCCACCAGTGGGTGGCACCGATGTTTCCTGCAAAGAGTGAGGAGAACGATGTTCAGGAAACTGAAATCTATCAGGTGACTTAATAGTACTGCGGTCGCGCAACTCATAAGTACGCTCAGCAGAGGCAGGTGTAGGTGAAGCAGGACGGGACCCCTGCTTCTGTTGCTGTTTCCCCTGTTTTTTGTTCTTACTCCAATTTTGTTTCGGAAGTTTTGGGTGCTTATCTTTATCAGATGCCGCCTGCTGAGTTTGCTGCTGTGTTTGTTTTTTAGGAAAAGGCTGAACATCCAAACTATTACGCCCAACCCTCTTATAAGCCTCCGTAATAATCTTCGGTAACTGATGGGGTTTCTCGGCCTTTAGAATATCGCGCAAAGCATTATCCACCCGGAAACTTACAGCATCTCCCTTGACGTTAGCAAGGACGAGATCGCGTGTCAAACGCTCCCACGAGTCACATTCCCAATTCCACAGCTGCCTCCGGTCCGTGTTCATCCTGAACACGCTTGATCACGGAGGGCAGGACAGCCATTGACGGGGTGCCAAAGCACCTAGTATAGACTGCCGCAAAAATCAAGCCCCAAGTGGTACAGTCATTTCCGTCCGGCACTAAGTCTTTCTCCACAGGAGTGGTATTCGGGAATACTGCCTCCAGTTGGTCAAATTTCTCGGCAAGCCAAAAAGGCACTTCATCCTTATCTTGGGGATGCTTGTCCATAACCACATTAAACATAACAGGACTAAGCTTCAGCCCGTTTGTCCCAACTGGATGCGCTGCACCACATGGGGCCCCGCCCGGGAGGTTGCAGGAAATGTAATGAACCAGACTCCTTATCACTGACACTGTAGAGGCATAAAGGGGTCTAAATTCAGGAGCTGTCAACCGCATTAGTATGCGGGGAATAAGCAGCTAAAACAGGCCAAATAGCGCCTGGAAATGACAACGGTCCTTCCCTGACCGCCGTTACAACGTGTGAGAGAGCGCCATTAAACCAAATGGCATGCTGCCAAGCAGAAATTGGAACTTCCTGTGTCCTATATGGAGCGTACACTGCAGGCACGGCAGGCGGAGCATAAGAGTGAAATACACCAGTACCAACATCAACCGCAGAAAACTTGACCCATGAGTAAAACAGCTCAAACGGTTACACTGCGTCAGCAGATACAACAAAAACCAGTGGCTGTCCATCCACAGAGACTAGGAAGTCCGGCAAATGATTGTGCAAGGCTGTGTACAGGGATCTCAACCGCAGCCATATCGACACCGTGAAAGTAAAGTACAATGCAATCTAAAAGCACAACATGGTAGTAATTCAATAGAAAACTGTCTTATATTATCAAGCTTGAAAAGACCTATGCAATTATAGGTAGGTTTATCCCTACACCACTGTCATCCGGAAACAATAGTGAGGGGGTCGTGGACTGATATAAGCACTACTCGAGGGCCTCACAATAAGACCACACTCGTTGGTGACGCCATGTTGCAAGGATCCTGCTAATGCACAGAACTGTGCACAGAGACCTAGGACATCAGTGAATTGTGGTGTACCAGAAACTCACCTCAGTACCTAGAAAAACCCCAACCAGCTAGCATCAGTGTCACATTAGTTTTTCGTCCTATAGCAAAGTAATCAATGATTAGACAACCTAGAACATGTGACTTAGTACAAACTCAGGAATGTTGGGAAGTGAGAACACTCTTTTGCTATAATCTCATACCAGTCCACAACAGGAGTAAAGAAGAGACACGGTAAGGTTAAAATATTAATTTTTACGACGTGATCTCATGTGCAGTAGCTTAGCCAACATAAGCAGGCATATGATTAAAAATAATATGGTCGGGAGGAGCCGCGCCAGCGACCAAGATGGCCGCTTGAGCATCGGCTCCGCCGGCCGCCACATCCCGACCGCCTATCCGGCATAATATCCTGTACCCAGTCCCCACTATCTTGTGGGGGACCGTCGCCTGAGTCAAGAGGTGAAATATGGGCTCGATTGGCCGATTCGGCGACCGAATAACGTCGCCGGAAGAATTGGGGCCTGTGACGTTGAAGACCGGGACCCTGGGTGTACCACAGTCCGGGACGTAGTGCGACAACATCGGACGCCGCGGCCGGAAGTGCCCGGTCGGATCATCCTTTGTCGCACCCGAGTGGTGATCGGAGTGCCCTTGCCTTCTCTGCTGTACCCTACAGACTATCCTCGCAAGATCCCCTTCCGCTCGACTGAGGAGTGGTGGGTTTCTCCCGCTTTTGCGGTCGAGATGGCGAATCGAGACCCCGACAAGAACATGCCGAAGACCCAGAGATCGAACCGTCCAGTCCAATCAAACCGGATCGATAAATATGCGATCTCCAAGGGATCTCCGTCGGAGGTGAGGCGTTCCCCGGCCCGAGCCCCCGAGGGTGGTCCGATCGGCGAGGATCCGACCATGAAGGAGCTGATGGCGGCCATTAACGGGGTTCAATCCTCCTTGGGGACAATCGATATGAAGCTGGACGCGGTTACTATTGAGGTGGGTCTAGTCAGAGCCAACCTCACCAAAACTTCTGAGAAGGTCAAGGACTTGGAATTGAAGACCGGGAGCCTCATCGAGGATGTCTCTCAACTACAGAGAGAAGTGTCGGATCTCAGGATGGCCCGTAATCAGTTCGATCGTAAGCTCGATGAGTACGAAGGTCGGGCGAGACGGAACAACATCCGCATCCTTGGGGTCCCGGAGTGAGCGGAGGGGGCTGCCCCTGACCTCTTTGTCGAGGACCTTGTCCTGCAACACCTGAAGCCCAAGGGGTTATCCAAGTTCTTTACGGTGGAGAGGGCGCACAGGGTACCCGGTGGTCGCCCGAACACTGGTGCACTTCCCCGACCCATCATTGCCCGTGTCCTGAACTACCGTGACAGAGACGCCATTTTACAGTCAGCGAGATCATCGGGCCCGTTGGCCTACGAAAACACTTCCCTGCTGTTTTTTCCAGACTTTACCCGGATGGTGCAGAGATAGCGGCAGGGATTCGTGGCTGTAAAAAAGAGACTTCGAGATCGGGACATCAAGTATTCGATGATGTATCCTGCCCGCCTACGAATAGAACATTCTGGCAAACCTTGGTTCTTTGACTCGCCAGAGGTGGCAGCGGACTGGCTTGATCGACTCGGGGACCCCGGTCCCGATGGACATACCCAGGCGGAGGACGAGGAATGATGGCCTGCTGGACTAAGGCTGCGTACTTCACCTTATTGGCGTTGAGGGACTGACGGGGGGTTTGTTGATCATTGACTTACTCCCCCCTGCAACTTATTATTCCTGAGTCATGGTTCTGTGAGGTGTTTGCGGGGGGGATCCGGGCGGTTGGGGGTGGTGGGGGCTGGCGACCTGTAGTAAGGTCCTCCTCCGTTTTTCTACGTTTAGATCTTAGTTTGTGGGGGTGACAGGCACACTGCGCATTGGGGATGTGTACACGTTACATGCAGGGGTGCAGGGTGGGGGGATTTCGAATTCCGGGTTGGGGGGGAGGGGATGTTGTTTTGTTTGTGGTTTGTGACCGAAAATTGCGAGGGGATCCTTTGAAATGTACTCGATTATTCTTGAAAAATGGCTCCATCTAGACAGGGCCTGGGATTCACGGTCATTAGTTGGAACGTTAATGGCCTGGGAGACAGGATAAAGCGCACTGCAGTGAATCAATTCATCAGACGACCTGCACCAGATGTATTTCTGCTACAGGAGACCCACTTGCTTGGGAAACGTTGTATGGCTCTACACAGGGGTGGATACAAGCTTGTGGCACATGCCGGTTTCACCTCGGGATCCAGGGGAGTGGGTATACTGGTCAGAAATTCATTTCCATTCACTGTCCATTCCACTTGGTCTGACAATCGTGGGCGCTACATTGCTGTCTCCGGTGCTTGGGAGGGTAGAACGGTGTCATTTCTTTCTGTTTATGTCCCCCCTTCGCTACAGACTGATACATTCTGTGATTTGGGTCGAGTGTTCCTTGCTTTGCCCATGGGCCTCATGGTGATTGGTGGTGACTTTAACGCTGTCATGGATGGTGAATTGGATAGACTCCCCTCCCGGGCGCTGTTGCCCTCGCGCAGGTGGTTGCCTGACTTTCTCTCGGTTTCTGGCTTGATAGATGGCTGGCGACTGCGACATCCGGGAGTAGTGGAATATACGCACGCGTCTGCGGCACACCGCTCCCTCTCCCGTATTGACTATGTTCTGGTACCGGCGGCCCACGCGGCCACGGTCAGCGAGGTAGCGCACCTGGTGCGGGGGGTCTCTGACCACTCGCCAGTGTGGTTACGTGTGAGTGTGGGACAGGGAGACGTGGGTAGAATTGCTCCCCTCCCCGCCTGGAGCTTGCGAGACCCAGTAGTGAAGAGGGAACTGGGGCGTGTGACTGAGAGATATTTCAGAGAGAACGAGGACTCGGTTGCGTCCAGATGCTCCCTGTGGGAGGCCTACAAGACAGTTGTTCGGGGGGAGGTTCTTTCGCTTGTTGCTGACCAGAAAAGGAAGAGAAGGGCCGAGCTGGACAGGATGGAGGCGGAGCTATTGACCCTAGAGACTGCTGTTTCCTCCGGGGCGACCCGTGGGCGGATCACCGGCTCGGGCTACTCTGGGATGAATATAAAACTTTAACTCGTGATACCGCTAGGGCACAGCTCAATACCACTCAGGATAAGATTTATGAGTAAGGAGATAAGGCCGGCAAACTGATTGCTTGGCTGGAAAAGGGCGACTGGGGCTCCAGGTTGGTCCCGGAGCTGCACATCGCGGGCTCTGCGGACACGACGGACCCCCAGTTGATTGTGGAGGAGTTTTCCCGTTATTACGCTGGGATTTATACCTCGGCGGGTGTGTTTTCTGAGGCTGATAACTCGGATATGCTGCGTGACATTGTCTTGCCGGTGTTGTCGGACAACGATAGGAATTACTTGGACTCCGCTATTACCAATGACGAGGTAGCAATGGCCATTCGAGGTGTACACTCTGGTAGGGCCTCTGGCCCTAACGGTCTCCCGATAGAATTGTTTAAACCTTACGCCGATAGACTAGCCCCGTATATGAAGAGCATGTTTGCAGAGAGCTTGGAGTGTGGTCAGTTGCCTTACGACCAGCGTGTGGCCAATATTGTCGTCATTCATAAGGAGGGTAAGCCTCGGTTGGAATGCTCTTCATACCGTCCGATCTCGCTTTTAAATGTGGAACCTAAGGTGTTGGCGAAGCTCCTCGCTACGCGGCTTGTGAAGGTTATTTCCGCCCTGATACACCCCGATCAATCTGGCTTCATGCCTAGGAGGAACACAGCCCTCAATCTCAGGCGCCTACACTGGGTCTTGGCCAGTGCCGCCTATATTCACGAACCTGCCGTCTTGCTGTCCCTGGACGCCACTATGGCTTTCGACCGAGTGGAATGGCCCTATCTTTTTGCGCTGTTGGCCAAATTGGGATTCGGTCCCGGCTTCATTGGCTGGGTGCGTCTCCTTTACTCTGCTCCCTTGTCGCGGGTCGTCGTGAACAATCATAGATCTGGTGACTTTTCTCTTGGGCGTGGCACCCGTCAGGGGTGCCCCCTTTCTCCGTTGTTGTTCGCCCTTGCCTTGGAACGCCTTGCGGCCTGGGTGCGCTGGGACCGCTCGATAAAGGGATTGCGCTGGACCCCGGAGTGGGAGGACAAGATTTCGCTTTACGCGGACGACGTCTTATTGTATCTGACCTCCCCACTGTTTATGGATGTTCTCGCCATCTTCAGCAGGTATTCTGGCTTCTTAATAAACTGGGCGAAGTCGGTGCTGTTTGTACTGAGCGGGGATCCGCCTAGGGTGCCTGGGAACTGTCCAGTGAGAGTGGAATCGACTAGCTTTCGTTACTTGGGGATTCATATCTCCCTAGACCGCACGGTGCGCTATCGTCTAAATTTATTGCCCCCTTTGGTCAGGCTTCGGGCGGACATGGTGCGGTGGAAGTTGTTGCCTCTCTCCATGCTGGGTTGCGCGACCCTTTTTAAAATGATGGCCATCCCGCGCTTTTTATATGCTCTTCAAAATTCTTTTGATCCTGTGCCCCCCTCGTATTTCCGCGAGGTAGAGTCGCTCCAGCGCGGCCTTCTGTGGGAGGGAAGGCCTCGTATAGCTCTTTCCAAATTGATGTTGCCCTGGTAAGATGGTGGGATCGGCTTGCCGAATGTCCACAAATATTATTGGGCATCGCAGCTGGCTCCCATTAATCAGGCGATATATGGCTCCCCGAGCGACCCCGGTTACGCAATGGATCGTGGCCAGCTGCCAGGGGGTGACTTCACCCGAGTGTTGTACGCCCGGCGTGGCCGTTTTCCGCTGCAGGGGCCTACGTTGTGCTCCACGAGAGTGTGGCATGAGGCTAATGGTTCCCTTCGATGGGCCGGCCGGTTGACTTTGTCTACGCCATTGTGGAGCTCTGAAAAGCTTGGGATGCTCTGGAAGTCGAAGGGGTTCGATCTAATTGGCATTTCGCAGATTCGGGATTTATGGGGCAAGGACAGAATTTTGACCTTTGAGGAGCTGCAGGCCAAGTACCAATTGAGTGACACCGAACGTTTTCGATACATGCAGATCAGTCATGCGTTGAACACGGCGGTGCCCAGCGGAGAAGCGTTGCCGGAGTTCTCCCCCCTGGAGGATCGCCTGCTTGACGGCCTATTACCTACCAAAGCGATCTCCCTCACGTATCGTAAATTGGTTAACCACTCGGAGGACCCGCTGGTGCGCCTCCGCGAGCAATGCGTCGCCGATGGTCTGGTTCTGGATGATGAGTATTGGAGGGAGGCGATGGCATCCCCTAGGGAGGTGGCAGTGCCAATGAGGCTCCGACTGATCCGACTCCGGATCTTGCATCGCTCATATGTGACGGGCCTCGGCCTGCAGAGGATGGGCTTGACTGAATCGCCCGCGTGCCACAGGGGGTGTGGGTTGCCGGGGTCGTTCATACACATTCTTTGGGAGTGCCAGGAGGTCCGTGAGTTCTGGAACCGTATACATGCTAAGATGAGTGAAGTGTGGGAGATGCGAGTTGAACCTGAGGCGCGGCGATGTTTGTTAAATGTGTGGGAACCCACGGACCTGCCAATTCATGGTAGGGTGTGGGTGACTCTGGCGTGTACGATTGCAAAACGCAACATTGCGCAGCTTTGGGGGGCGGCTCAGGCACCCAGGGTTGTCAAATGGATGGAGGATCTTGACTGGTGCATGTTTCGTGAGAAGTCCGTATATGTGTCTAGGGGGCGACCCCGCAAATGGATCAAGATATGGAGCGCGTGGAATGCTTATCGTGGGGATATCTGCGAACCCCCTGAATTGGAGCCAATAACGGAGGAACTGGAGAATCCTTAGGCCTGTTTTCTACTATCCTTACTGTATTATTGTGCACTCAGAGTCATTGTCCGAACTTTGCTATTGTGATTCCTGCATTTCGGTCACTGTTTGAATGTGTTTGTTTTAATAAAAAGAATTTAAAAAAAATAATAATAATATGGTCAGCATGGTTACAATTCCATAAAATACAACCAGAGAAATCATATTACAATGATGGTGAAAACAGGTCTTATAGCGCCTAGTTTTAAACAGCCTCCCTATATAAAAACTACATAATATAAACTAAAGGAGGTCTCTTAGGCTTGTGTGGGGGACCCCATTACCTTTCCGCTCAGTAAGAGTAAATTACATCTGGATCAGCATAAGCTCTCTGCATCCCTGGAAACGGAAATCTTCCAAGTGTGTGAAATCATTGCAAGTGTGAAATAATAAAGGCGCCAGAATCTTAGTTGGCTCACAGCTGCCAAATTGTTGTGTCTAGAAAGCATTACGCAAGCATGCCGAAAAACAGCTACCACGTTTTGATAACCTTGACGGCTTCAGCACTCACTGTTCAGACTAGGGTCACGATGTAAGTCTAGAGATGTCGAAAACAAAACCTTTTCTCATGAGTATACCTTCGTGAAGGCTAACTTACAAAAACAGCTATGCAGTGTCGTGAGCAAAAGCAGCAAAAGGTAAAATGGTGTTTAAACGTCTAATAAGCCATGCTAACATAACATGCGCGCAAAGCCGGCCTCAGGCCATACTACACAATCTCTTTACTGAATGCTGAGCCCAAGATCTTAGCTAACCTCCTCGCAACTAGGCTTGTCAAGGTGATTGGCGGGTTGGTTCACCCAGATCAATCGGGCTTTATGCCCCCAACGCAACACTGCGCAGAGTGCATGCAGTACTGGGGACGCCAGCTACCATTCCAGAGGCTACGATAATCGTGTGGCTAGATGCCGCGATGGCATTCAGCACGATCGAATGGGATTACCTTTTTGCTGTCCTCAAAAAAATGGGATTTGGTCCTCGCTTTATCCAGTGGATACAACTCCTCTACTCGAATCCGCGTGCCAATATACTGAAGTACAAGAAAAGTATACATTTGTCAGAGTCATGCAAAAAGTTTATGGGAAATGTCCTGCTAATATACGTGCCACGCTATCAGCAAACTAATAATGTATGGGCGGGTGAGCATGTAACTCCAAACCAGATGAAATTACACGGTGTGATAAGAATAGTCCAGTTATCAAATTGTCAAGTGATCGGGAAATGTTTGTGATCTCAAAGTTAGAACGATTTTTGTGACCAAAACTAAATAAAAACACATGTCCGTGGATAAACGTGAGTATAATCGCATGCTCGAAAAGAAGAAATTGTGCTCCCAACTTAAAAACAGTGGTTTTAAATGCAAAGCAATGATTTAACCAGAGCCCGTTAGTAAACTCAAGTAATATCAAGTGTCTGGCAAGAAATGAAATTCATCAAACCTGCATGTTGTTAAAACCCGGTGTCTGACAGGTTTCATGTTGTTAATACTCACTCACGCACTCAAAAAATCGTGCTTCTCAGTCTGCACATTTAGTTCACCAAAGCAGCATGCTGTTAATGTCAGTTACAATGAAACGCGCTGTAACAGTGTTCCTCTTATCCCTGGTTTCTCAAGATAAGAGAAAGAAATAGGACTACACACAAGGTCTACATAATTGTAAGTCACCATATTGGAATGTGAAGTAAACAACTCAAACCTGTACAATTGAGAGGGGGTATGTGTGTAGAAATATGTACTGGTGTAGAATAACAATTAAAAATGTGAAGCAAATATTCAGTGCGATAAAACAAAATCCCAGAATAGTTTACATCTTCCCAAAAATTGCATCAATAAATGGGGCCATCGCAATGGTATGAACAAAATGACCATAAAAAATACAGGTAATGTCAAATATACTGGTAACATCAATGAGTATGAGTTACTATACTGTCAGTTAATCAATCAACGGAGATGTGAGTTTCAGGTAGCATTGAAATTCCATCCTGTCATTCATTTCATGTGGTTTAAGTGCATCAAGGTGTCTGATCCTGAAATTCTCTCGATGAAGTAGATGGTTGTGATTGTCTCTACCTTCCTATTTATCGATAACTTCTACAACAAGAAATTTCAGTTGGCTGATATTATGGTTCTGTTCCAGGAAATGAGAAGTAACAACTGATTTTATATTTTTAGTTCTAATATTACTTTTGTGTTAATGAATCCTAGTATACATTTTTCTTTCAGTTTTGCCAACATATATTTTGCCACATGGGCACTTCAGCAAGTAAATAACACTCATGGTGTTACACGTGGCGGTGACCTTCAAACTAATTTTAGTGTCCTTTCTCGGGTGTGCGACGGTAGGCCATGGAATTATATTGTGACAGTTGCTGCAATTATGACATGGAATTGTTCCTTTAGGTTTAAATAGTTGAACATTCTCAATGGAACTTGTCAAAATCTCTCTTACGTGTTTTCCTCTCTTGTATGCAAAGATAGAATTTTCTGTGAAAAGTAGTTTGAAGTCAGGTTCCAAAGTTATGATTGGCCAATGTCGTTTGATTATTCTCTTGTATGGGCCACTCATGGTGGAACATTTTGATACGATCACCATGCGGTTTTGTGTAGGTGTAATCTTGCTTGTAAATAATTCTCTGCGGATTTTCAGATGGCACCGGAGTTTTGCTTGATTTACAACTGATTCTGGATAGCCACGATCTGAAAATCTTTGCAGCATATTCTCAATGCGTTCAATAGATGTATCAGGATTGGAGACAATTCTCTCGACTCTGAGTAATTGTGAGTATGGAAAATGCTGTTTCAGTGATTGAAGGTGAAAAATATTGTATTGAAGTGTATTATTCCTGTCTGTCTTTTTTCAGAATATGTCAGTTTCCAGTCCAAATTGCATTTTTTTATTTTAACATCCAAAAAAATGATTTGATGTTCCTGTATTTCACGAGTGAATCATATCCTTTCATTGACATTTTTCAATTCTCTTAAGGCGTTAGACAGTTCTGACTCTGAGCCATTCCATCAAATAAAAATGTCATCAATCTATCTTAGAAATAGTTTGATGTGAGATTTCCAAAGAGATACAGAAAAGATGTTTTCCTCCTCGAATTTGCTCATAAAGAGATGCGCATATGCTGCTAAACTGGGGTCTGGTGGCTTTCAAATAGTGCGCCGACCTCTGACCAGGGCAGGCCCGCTTTTACCTACGGGCACCACGGTCAAGTGCCTAAAGGACTGGAGTGCAAGTAACTTCAGATTATATTTAAAAACAATTTAAAAGCAATGTGCAAAAAGACTTTAAAACAGTAAATCAAACGCCTGCAAGGTGCCGGTCTTAAACTGGACACTACACGCTGCACGGTCGCGCCAGCGTGTGTTTTTATTCTAAACTGGGGTCTGCTGGCTGAATGCTGGTGCGCTGACCTCTGACCAGGGCGGGCCTGCTCTTACTCACAGACATCAGGTCGAGCGTGTTAGGGACAGGTGTGCAGGCATTGATGGTGATGGTATTGGTGGTGGAATTGGTGGTGGTGGTATTGGTAATATTGGTGGTGGTGGTGTTGGCAGTGTGACATTGGATAGGTGGTCGTGGTATTATTATTGATGGTGGTGGTATTGGTGGTGATGGTATAGGTGGTGGTGGTATTGGTGGTGATGGTAATATTGGTGATGGTGCTATTGATGGTGGTGGTAGTGGTGGTATTGATGGTGGTGGTATTGGTGGTGGTAGTGGTGGTATGGGTGGTGGTGGTATTGGTGGTGGTGGTTTTGGTGATGGTGGTAGTTTTGGTGGTGGTGGTGGGGTTGGTGGTGGTGGTGTTGGTGGTGGTGGTATTGGTGGAAATATTGTTGATGATGATATTGGTGGTGGTAGTGATATTGGTGGAGGTGGTATTTGTGGTGGTGGTAGTTTGGGTGACGGTGGTGGTAGTGGTATTGGTGGTGGTATTGGTGGTATAGGTGGTGGTACTGGTGTTGATAGTGGTATTGGCGGTGGTGGCGGTGTAGCTAATTAAAACAGGATTTTAAAAACAACTCGTCAGGTGGCTTTAGTACAGATGACATGTAACACAGATGTGCGGTTGTCCGTTTCAGCCCATTAGCACAGGATTATGTACCACCTGGAATTCACATGACTTATTTTGCGAATCATTTCTAAATCCGTTTTACTTGGGGGTTGAAACAGACACAAGACAATATAAGGTTAAAGTAAATGAAAGCAGGCACCTGTGTTACAGGGTTAGCTGTGAGGCTTAAATAAACACAAGAGATTTCAGCTGAAGCAGCGAGTATCCGGCCTGCAGTAAGAGAAACTAAATAAAGTAAATTGTGCTTACAGATTAAATAACAGGTCCATGTAATAACTGAAGTAAAAGGGCCAGTCACCATAGGAGGGTACAAATGAAGACAAGGCTATATTAAGGAGGGACTAACAAGCCCATTAACAAATCCGAAGGCAGCATTTACAAAAGACAATGACACAAGCCAATGAAAAATATGGGTGGAAAGAGGGTGCGGCTTCTCTCCCATACTCTACTACAGCAGTCTCGCAGAGCGAGCAATGCAATCGCGCTGCCGCTAGGCTCGACCTAAAAAGGTGACTTCCATGTGACCGCCTCCAAGGCCTTGCGACAACACAGATGGGACACATAAAATAGGTAATATGCCAGATTCTGGCAGTGGCAGAGTGCTCAGGTTTTCTTTTACACTTCTCTCTACTTTAACGTACAAATGCATTACATTAGGTCCTGATGTAGTCTCTTACCCTCTGTGATTGCCGCTTCAGGACAGACCTCCGCCTCGCGGATTCAGCAGAACTTGCAATCAATTGCGGTGTCTGCTCACCTTTCTTGAAGCGTAAATGTGAATCCCTCCAGGCGAGGTCTCCTTCCTTTGGCTGCAGTCGGGTTCAAGGTACCAATCAGCTCAGGGCTTGCTTGCCAAAATGTTCCTTGAGCATGAAATACATTGAAAAAAGGAGACAAGGCATTGGGCAAAACAGGAACTGCTTGTTGTGGCATCTGACTTTACGGTGTTTTGGGAGCGCACATACCCCTCCAGCCATGAGTGATTTATTGGGGCCAATCTCCCTGGACCATTGGAGTGTCACTGCGACCATCTTTGGGATTGATCTAGGGTTTCCTGTTTGTGCCTTTACTTGCTAGCTACGTGCCACCCCACCTGTGGCCTATCAATCAGGGACTTTGGTCCTAGGTCTCAGAGCCTGTATGACTACATATTTGTAAGTCGGGGATTGATAGGGAGTTCACAATGGGCGAATTTATTTAAAAAGATGCGATTTCGTTATCATACATGAATGTATTGTTTTTCATTTTAGTATCGACTTTTCCCATATTAACATTCCCCCCTCTTGTTTATCACCTACACTATCAGACTCATTCCTTTTGACAGATAATTTATTGGGCATATGTTACTTCTTATGATTGCTCGCGACAATCACTACCTTCCTAGTTCCCTGCATTTAACCCATTTTGAAGACTGCGCTTTTACAGCAGGTAAACCCCAATTGTAAAGATCCCCATAAAAATAGGAGCACAATGAAAACGGGCAACAGCAATCTGCACAAACCGGTAATGCCCTGGGGTAGCCAGGAGAACGAATTTGAAAACCACTATAGCTGAGGGGCATCTCCCTCCTTACGCATATCTCCCTGTAAGTGAGTGGTGCAGTCCTCGGATGGCAAGTGTTAGTGTCCCATTGTCTGTGTCATTCTCTAGGATGAAGGTGCAGCAGGCCGCACCGAACTTGGTACACATTCCTCCCTCTATCACGCTTATCAAGTCGAATACATATTGATGCTGCTTTACCACGAGGCGGATTACTCACAGTTCTTCCTTGATTGAATTAAGGCCGAGCTCAGTGCTAATCAGCATTTCCCACATAGTTATATGTAACCAGAGGGCATATCTGGAATGTGCATGAACATGCCACAGTTAGCATTTGTGCCCATTGGAAATGTGTTCCTTTACCTCTGAAACATAAGGAATACAATAGAAGATTCTGTAAAATTAGGGGCTGCCCCTTCCCTTCCCACCATGTGTATCTACTCACCTTAGAGTCCCAGCTTTCTCAACAGCAGTGTTTGTGCTCTCATTCAACCCTCCTCCCTGCAACCGATTCCCCTTCCTATCCTTAAGTTGGGCAGCCCTATGAAAGAACTCCATAACGGGGGATCACTTGGTAAAGAAGACCGCCCCAGATATGCTAAGGGCCTCCCTAAGTCCACAGATGGATGTAGGAGCAGAGGTGTTTGGGGGTATGGTTACCTCCAAGAATCTCTTCTCCATGAAGTCTTGGGCCCTTTCTGCACATCCTGGCTAGCATTAGGTTCAGTGAAGAGGCATAGTGCAGTTGGGTTGGTTTCATATTGGGTCAAATCTACTACTACCCAATGTGGTTCTACCTTGATGGATTGGATCTTGGCCGTTATCCTACATATAGGTGGATAAGACATGTTGTCTTCTCGGGGGCTATATCTTGGGATAAGTATAGCCTGACTGTTCTTACTTCATGCAGGATCAGAGAACAGACGTAATATGACCAGGCAGGTGTTTGGTAGCCAACTGCGGTCATGTGTTGGTACCATGAGTTGTGCAAAAGGGCACTGCGCTGTGCATGTGGAATGCTGATATTCTGCTGAGTATAACTGTAGGTGACATGGGAGAGGTCCCTATGCAATCGCTGTGATAATGTTTAAATAGGCTCCATTTCGAATCGGCAATTCTTTGGCATTGAATAGGTGCGGTAGCACCAACATAACAATACATGAATAATTCACTTGTCACTTGACACTGCAGGTCTTGGTATGGGTCCCCTGATAGGTGCATGTGGTCCTCTGGCGGCAGTGGTTTTCGCTTATCAGTTCAAGCAAAATGTTTGTGATGTTAGTTCGAAGTTTTATAAAATGTCAACTTCTTGTCCGGGTTGGGGTGTTTGCTGTGGCAACTGGGTGTTGGTGCACCTGAAGATTCGGTGGCTGACCTATTCCGATAAGAACTTGGTTCATTGTTTCCTCAAGAAAACACATTACATGTGGACCATAAATGAATGTTTTAGTGAGGCAACCCAATAACACTACTTAACAGGCTCTTAATGTCACCTATCGCTAGGTTGATTCTTGCTTTGTCAAAAATCTCTTAGCCTGCTTCTAGAGCATGCAATTCTGTGACCAGGGTAAGCTCTGCATGGTACACGGTACTAAGTGAGCCTGATAGTCTGCCAATATCGGCCCTAGGATAAAGGTAATGGTAATAGATACAGAGAAAGGAATAACTTGAGAACCACGGGCCCCTCTTGGCCACACACAAGTTACAATGAAAAATCAATAAGAGTGGAAGAGTATCAAATAGGACCAACATGAAAATTGTTGTTAGACCTCCCTCAACAGTTCTGTTCTGTCAGAGGCATAATTCAGGCTGACGTATTAGTAACTGATCGTCACATCATTGCGTCTATCCTTCACCAGGACGAATTGCACCTCGTGTCACAGACTGTCTGGGTTCCATATTGTGAAAAATGTACTTAAAAATACCTCCTACCTCCAAAATCCTATGACGTATTTATTCATTAAAAAAGAGAATAGTTGTAAGATTAAAATAAGAGATGTGTATGGAGAAGTAAAAGGTGTCTCACACATCTATATTTGGAAAAAAACAGATAGAGAATAAGAAGACATTCTGTCCTTTCCCTAAATTTTATCTCGGTCTGGCTACATAGGTCAAAGGAGGGTGTCCGCTAGTTCTCTATTAAGAGACAATTACTACAACCAAAGGAAAGTAGCACGATTGAGTCTTAGAAGGGATCCAAAACTAAACCTATCTTCCTAAAGAAAGCCATCAACCCACAAGGGAGCAAAGCAGGCTGAAACATGTTGTCCTGTTTTTTTCTGACATGAGAGGCAAGTCCTCCTGGTGGCGTATAGACCCAATGATGTCGCGATCAGTTACTAAGTATGTCAGCAGGAAATATGCTTCTCACAGAACAGACCTGTTGACGGTCTAACAACAATTTTATGTGGTCCTTTTTGGTACTCCTAACTTCTCTCTCCCACACTGATTTTTTTTAAACACATAAGTTACACCTAGTTTCCCAGGTCCAAATGTTATCCCTTAATGTCCGAATCGCACCATGTGACACACCCCGGAGCGAAGCATACCAACTGTGTCATGCCCAGCAGTCCAATCGACCAACACCTTGCGCTCCTTTTAGATACCAAGGATGTTAAGAAACTAGTGGCACTGAGAAATCCTTTCAACCTAAAGATTGTGAGATTGAGGTGCCAGGTCAGCCAAATCAGGATATCTCTAACACAACAATAGCACCCTGTGAGCCCAAATGTGCTATACAATAAATATTCACTTTTCCTAGTGCGCTGACAATCGAAAACAACAATGCAATAGGTCTCTTATTCACGCAAGTTTGAGCTATTGGCATTGTAAATGACTATGCTGGACCAGAGATGGAAGGGAGTAAAGAGGCAAGATGGCGTCGGGATGTGTAGTCGCTGGCTGAGCACTTTCCTGCTCCTGAACTCTGCCCTTAGCCCTGCATGAAGGTGATGATGATGAGGGTTAAAAACCTGCTGGCTCGGTTCGGTTCAATCGGGTTGCTGAGTTGTACTGAACTAAGACTGAATTAAGACTAAGACTGAATTGGAGTAAAAACTTTTATGGCATGAATTAAACGGAATTAAACTGAACTAAACGGAAAACTCTTCATGGCACGAGGATGCGGTCTGTCATCTGTCAGATGATGATTTAAACCTGGGCATATTTATGGTTTTGCTAAATCTGACGTCTGAGGCGCCACGGACACTACGGATACAGATACAGGCAGATACTTATGGACTCTGCGGTTCTGTGACTTTGTGATCACTCGTCGACGGCTGCCTTTCGCCCCCCACTCCCCCGCCTATACTCCTGTCTCCTGTCTCCTTTCTCTCGCACTGGTGCTGCTATCCGTGGATTGCTCGTGAATTAACTGCCTGCCTGCGAACCTGTGAACCCCCCAGTGAAAGGTAAGATGCGAAGCCTCAGAGCTCCGCTGGGGGTAATAACAGAACTGTAACAGCTATTTGTGGCATTTCAGATCCAAGGTGCCCGGGCAGCGCTGAGAGGTCGTCTGGGGGTGCTGGAGTGTACCTCTTTCCGTGCTGTTAACTGCTAATTGCTAACTGCGGAGATTACCAAATATTTCCCTTGTCCACAGTCGGGGTGCAAGCTCTGCTGGGAAGGTTCTGATCACGTCATCACTCTGCTGCTAATCACTTGTTCAGTGGTTACAACTGACGTTTTAAAGGCTTCAGAAAAAAAAAGTGGGAAAGAAAAAAAACGGACCCTAGTCTTAAAGCTACAGCTTACAATGAGAAGAGGGCCTCGGTGGAAAACTCAAGAGAGTTATTTTCGCTGCCTGAACATCTCCTCAAGGAGGCAGCTGGTAGGCTCAAAAACGGAAATTCTTCTTTCATTTGCTACAAGCACTAAAAGCACTACAATTAGGTCTAAAGCGCCTACTAAGTGCATGCAACTTGACAAGCAACAGGAAAAAAAAAACGAAAACCTGAATGTAGCACTATTAAACTGACTCAGCTCTGTCATTTAAACCATAAAATACGCGCTTATGACCCATATATTATATTGAGCGCTTTGATCACATTGAAAGAACTAAAATTGGCAAATGCAATGGAACAGAACGCAAGGCAAAAAGAGACAGAGATAGATACAGAGAAAGATTCAGAGAAAATTAATGGCATGGAACAAAGCTTGCTATTTGAAGAACCTATGCCACGATCTGAGCGCGTGGTAGACACAGGAGACCAATGCACTGAAGAAACTGAACTTAGTGAAAAGGTACAAGATGCACCGGAGGTGGATAATGCGCATACATCAAAGACATTGAAGCCAAATCAGAGACGAGTAGAGACAAGAGGAGCAAAAGCAAAGGAAGTTAAAAATAAAGATCAAGAACAAGATAAAGACAAAAACAAAGGGAAAGACAAGGAAATGGTCAAGGATAAAGAGAAGGAGAAGGAGAGAGGCAACAAAAGGGGCTTCGAAAAGGAGAAGCATAAAGACAAAGATAAAGCTAAATGCGAAAACATGAGTATCTGCGAGCAACAAGGAGACTTTGAAAAGCCTGAAAAGGATGAGAAGAGTGATAAAAAAGTAGTCACACCTAACGGCATGGATTTAGAGAAAAAGAAGGAAAAAGTCAAGGAGAGATCCAAGCAGAAGGAGAAGGACTTTGAAGATACCGAAGAGACGGAACTAATGGTCAAAAAAGCAAAGCGGTTACAAACCATTAAGGATTTGAAAGCAAACGCAAAATTGACGGGGCAATCAACTACCTCGCAGCCTAGTATTTTAAATATCTTTAGCCCAATATCCAAAATGGGGGCGAATACAGGGCCAAGTCATGAGCCTGTGGGTCAGGACTCAACGACACAGAGTGGTGCAAGTGGGGCAAGCTCAAAACTTGTTCCAGGGATTAACGCCCATTCAATCCAGAATCCTCTCTTGGACAACCAACTTTCCCTGGAAATTAACTTACACTCTCATGAATCTGATGCAGATATTTACGAAACTGGCATCTCGACTTCCAGTGAGGCAAGTGATGTTAACCAAGGCCAAGACCAAGACCAAGATGTATCAACCCCAGAAATATCAGGCGGATCGGATATTAGGAAAATGAACGATCCGGGGCAAGGAATTACACCTAGGAAAAAACTGGAGAAACGAAGAATAAGGAATACAAAATTAAACAAATCAACTTATGAAGACACCACTGATCAGGGAAGCAATCCAGAGCGAGTCAGTACACGAAAAAACCCAAAACTTAAGAAAGTAAAGGAAATAACACTGGCTCAAGAAAGTGCGGAGGACTCAACCGGGGACATCTCTCAAGACGATGAAATAGGAGAAGCGATCGAACCGTCTCTGAAACATATACTAAGCTCCATAAGGAAACTTCATAAGGATGTTAAAATAGACAGTCAAAAGAATCATATAGCCATCCAGAAGCTGCAAGGTGCGGTTAGCAAGGTGGGAAGCACTTGTCTAGCGATATCAGAAAGGATGGTGTCAGTTGAAACACGAACTGACCATCTAGAGAAGGATGTCACTTGCCTTCAGAAGCAAGGAAAGACACAAGAAGGAATTATACAGGACCTGTTGACCAAGATTGAGGACCAGAAGAATAGATCAAGGCGAAACAACTTGCGCTTCCTGGGGCTTCCCGAAGGCATAGAAGGCAATGACCCAAGGGGGTATGTAATTAGACTTCTTAAAACAGCCCTCCCAGAACTGCAAAACTGGGAACTGGAGAGAGAGGTTCAACGAGCTCACCGCTTCCCTCTTACCCAGTCTAAGCAATCACAGAACCAATCTAAATTTCCAAGGGCAATGCTGGTGTTTTTGGGAAATTTTTTACTTCGGGACATTATCTATGACATTGCTCGTCCTTAGGGGATCAACACGCAGCTTCACTAGCGAAATACAGGCTGAAAATTACCTCAAAGAAATCTCAGAGACCGCAAAAAAATAATATCAATAATGTTCGAGAAAGAAATCTTTCGATATGATGTGGATTGGACCATATGTACTATATAAAGAATCTTTTTGTGAAAAATATGGGGAGAACAATATCAATCACTAATCGAATACAGTATAATATATGACTATTAATAACTGGAGCTAAACCCTCATTTTCATAGATTTTCTCCCTATGTAACTATAAAATTCATGTGGGGTGGGGGGGGAGTGCACAAAGGCGTACTGACCAAACGGACGCCCCTACCTGGATCGTCCAGGACCCAGGATGCCTCAAGGGGAGGTAAAGGGGGGGGGAATGGGGAGGAAAGGGGGGAGGGCGGGTGAGACCAGATTCAAAGATGTTTATCGGGGGCTCGAGGTACACACAGAGGAACACAATGAAAGAAATTACTGGGCGGCAGTTACCGTTTTAAGAACGCAATATATAAAACACTCATTGTTAATAATCAACAACCATTATGGCTAAACTAAAAATACTTTCAATGAATATATGTGGCCTCAATGATGTAAAGAAAAGGCAGAAAGTGGCAGAAGGACTCAAGCTTTCATCTGCCAATATTATTTGTCTGCAAGAAACACATATCGAGGGGGCACAAAAGCATCTACTTCAAACACTCGGATACCGGCTTATTTCCGCCACTACACAAGGATCACGTACCAAGGGGGTGGCGATTTTAGCAAAAGGGGCAGGGTTGCAGTTTTTAAGATCAGTTGCGGACAAATCTGGACGATATGTTATAGCGGAGTGTGGATATAACAAAGGGAAGAATAAACTAACACTTTGCACCATTTATGGAAATATTAGTGACGATCCAGACGTGCTGATTACTGTTTCTGATGAACTTGTGCATTGGCCCCTTCCATTGATAGTGTGTGGGGATCTAAATATTCACTTACCTAGCGACTGGTCTATGGGTCCAGAGTTTAAATTTCGTGGGCGGAAACAGAAAGTTTTTCAAGCACTAAAAGATATGTGTGGGATACATGGCTTAGTAGATGGATGGACTGCGAAACATCCAGGGGATCCCGGGTATACCTATTTTTCGCACCCGCATCACGGCACGTAAGGCTGGATTATATGTTTATGTCTAATGCATTAAAATCAGAGTGTCAAATAGAAAAATTACCTAGAATCCTCTCGGATCATAATCCATTAATGCTCAGCCTTACGTGTGGCGCAGATAAACCTTTGCTAAACACATGGACATTTGAAAAGGCACTCTTGCATAACGAAGGATATTGTCAACATATGAGAACATGGATTCCGGTTTTCCTGTCCGAAAATATGGGGTCTGCAACAGTGGACGTAGTGTGGGATACCCTGAAGGCCTGCATCAGGGGCGAAACTTTGCGTTTTTCTTTCCAGCTTAATAAAGAAAGGAGGTTAAAAATGACAGCTCTTGAACATAATTTACGTAACGCTGAGGAGGATTTGATCAAAGCAGTACATGAAGGCAGGGAAATTCTATGTTAAGTAGGGTAGCATTCGCAAAGAACTACATCTCGGAAATTTTAATTGAAAAGGCGATTGTCAGGGCAAATTCCCAAAAAGAGAAAACGTACGAGTTAAGCGAACGGGTAGGTCACCAATTAGCTGTCAGAACCCGGGAAGAAACATCAAGTACTTTAATAAAAGAAATCATTGATCCCGCAGCCGGCCTGAGAGTAGAATCTTCAGATATTAGAACAGCTTTTCAGAACTTATATCAGAACTTATATCATGAAACTGATACTGCGGGCCGCAAACATGAGTTATATTTGGGTCTAACTATCATAGATCAGTTGGATATAGATGATCGGGATTTACTAGATAGCCCCATAAAGTGGGAAGAAATCTTATTATCAGTGAACTCTATGCCTAATGGTAAGGCGACGGGTTTGGATGGAATACCCACAGAGTTCTATGTAAAGTTTGCGCCACAAATTAGGGGGATTATATCAGAACTTTTCTAATTCATTGGGCAAGGGGGGAACCCACCGAGGTCATGGTCATTAGCTAAAATAATAGTTTTTCCAAAGAAAAAGAAAAATCCACAGGAATTGGGATCTTATCGACCAATTACCCTGATAAATGGGGATTCCAAAATCTATTCCAAGCTATTAGCAGCACGGCTGGCACCTATGATCCATAAAATAGTTTCTGAGAGGCAACATGGGTTTGTGCCCGGAAGGTCTACTATTGACCATGTACAAAGAGTTATTTCCCTCTTTGACTACACGGGAACTACAGGAGACCCTATGGCGCTCATCTTGCTAGATGCTGAGAAGGCGTTTGATAGGGTCTCCTGGAAGTTCCTGTGGGAGGCAATGGCAAATTGTGGTATCGGTGAGAAGTTTATAACCGCAATTCAACAGTTGTATATAATCCCTTGCTCATTGCACCATCAGGATTCAAGCAAGCCGGGCCGAAGACGGCTGAAATGCCAGAAACCGGTCCCCGGAAGCTTGTTTCCTTCCCAGTATAAGAATTGGCTTGGTAGTTTGGTCTGCCCTGTTCCCATGATGCACTGGGCCAGGGACAGACTCATTTGCATACAGCCAGGTTCTGAGCTGGGAAGGTGCAGTGAGCTAAAAAACGGTGATGGATCAAGCCCTGATCTTTGGACTGGGTAAGAGTGATCTGCTTAATTCAGACACTCTGTTCATCACCACCCCCTTTTCTGAATCATTTTTGTCCACCATAAGCGTGGAAGGGTATACTCAGATGTGAGTCCCTTGCTCATTGCACCATCAGGATTCAAGCAAGCCGGGCCGACGACAGCTGAAATGCCAGAAACCGGTCCCCGGAAGCTTGTTTCCTTCCCAGTATAAGAATTGGCTTGGTAGTTTGGTCTGCCCTGTTCCCATGATGCACTGGGCCAGGGACAGACTAATTTGCATACAGCCAGGTTCTGAGCTGGGATGGTGCAGTGAGCTAAAAAAACGTGATGGATCAAGCCCTGATCTTTGGACTGGGTAAGAGTGGTCTGCTTAATTCAGACACTCTGTTCATGTCCACCCCCTTTTCTGAATCATTTTTGTCCACCATAAGCGTGGAAGGGTATACTCAGATGTGAGTCCCTTGCTCATTGCACCATCAGGATTCAAGCATGCCGGGCCGAAGACGGCTGAAATGCCAGAAACTGGTCCCCGGAAGCTTGTTTCCTTCCCAGTATAAGAATTGGCTTGGTAATTTGGTCTGCCGTGTTCCCATGATGCACTGGGCCAGGGACAGACTAATTTGCATACAGCCAGGTTCTGAGCTGGGATGGTGCAGTGAGCTAAAAAACGGTGATGGATCAAGCCCTGATCTTTGGACTGGGTAAGAGTGGTCTGCTTAATTCAGACACTCTGTTCATCACCACCCCCTTTTTTGAATCATTGTTGTCCACCATAAGCGTGGAAGGGTATACTCAGATGTGAGTCCCTTGCTCATTGCACGATCAGGATTCAAGCAAGCCGGGCCGAAGACGGCTGAAATGCCAGAAACCGGTCCCCGGAAGCTTGTTTCCTTCCCAGTATAAGAATTGGCTTGGTAGTTTGGTCTGCCCTGTTCCCATGATGCACTGGGCCAAGGACAGACTAATTTGCATACAGCCAGGTTCTGAGCTGGGATGGTGCAGTGAGCTAAAAAACGGTGATGGATCAAGCCCTGATCTTTGGACTGGGTAAGAGTGGTCTGCTTAATTCAGACACTCTGTTCATCACCACCCCCTTTTCTGAATCATTTTTGTCCACCATAAGCGTGGAAGGGTATACTCAGATGTGAGTCACTTGCTCATTGCACCATCAGGATTCAAGCAAGCCGGGCCGAAGACGGCTGAAATGCCAGAAACCGGTCCCCGGAAGCTTGTTTCCTTCCCAGTATAAGAATTGGCTTGGTAGTTTGGTCTGTCCTGTTCCCATGATGCACTGGGCCAGGGACAGACTAATTTGCATACAGCCAGGTTCTGAGCTGGGATGGTGCAGTGAGCTAAAAAACGGTGATGGTTCAAGCCCTGATCTTTGGACTGGGTAAGAGTGGTCTGCCTAATTCAGACACTCTGTTCATCACCACCCCCTTTTCTGAATCATTTTTGTCCACCATAAGCGTGGAAGGGTATACTCAGATGTGAGTCCCTTGCTCATTGCACCATCAGGAGTCAAGCAAGCCGGGCCGAAGACGGCTGAAATGCCAGAAACCGGTCCCCGAAAGCTTGTTTCCTTCCCAGTATAAGAATTGGCTTGGTAGTTTGGTCTGCCCTGTTCCCATGATGCACTGGGCCAGGGACAGACTAATTTGCATACAGCCAGGTTCTGAGCTGGGATGGTGCAGTGAGCTAAAAAACGGTGATGGATCAAGCCCTGATCTTTGGACTGGGTAAGAGTGGTCTGCTTAATTCAGACACTCTGTTCATCACCACCCCCTTTTCTGAATCATTTTTGTCCACCATAAGCGTGGAAGGGTATACTCAGATGTGAGTCCCTTGCTCATTGCACCATCAGGATTCAAGCAAGCCGGGCCGAAGATGGCTGAAATGCAAGAAACCGGTCCCCCGGAAGCTTGTTTCCTTCCCAGTATAATAATTGGCTTGGTAGTTTGGTCTGCCCTGTTCCCATGATGCACTGGGCCAGGGACAGACTAATTTGCATACAGCCAGGTTCTGAGCTGGGATGGTGCAGTGAGCTAAAAAACGGTGATGGATCAAGCCCTGATCTTTGGACTGGGTAAGAGTGGTCTGCTTAATTCAGACACTCTGTTCATCACCACCCCCTTTTCTGAATCATTTTTGTCCACCATAAGCGTGGAAGGGTATACTCAGATGTGAGTCCTTTGCTCATTGCACCATCAGGATTCAAGCAAGCCGGGCCGAAGACGGCTGAAATGCCAGAAACCGGTCCCCTGAAGCTTGTTTCCTTCCCAGTATAAGAATTGGCTTGGTAGTTTGGTCTGCCCTGTTCCCATGATGCACTGGGCCAGGGACAGACTAATTTGCATACAGCCAGGTTCTGAGCTGGGATGGTGCAGTGAGCTAAAAAACGGTGATGGATCAAGCCCTGATCTTTGGACTGGGTAAGCGTGGTCTGCTTAATTCAGACACTCTGTTCATCACCACCCCCTTTTCTGAATCATTTTTGTCCACCATAAGCGTGGAAGGGTATACTTAGATGTGAATCCCTTGCTCATTGCACCATCAGGATTCAAGCAAGCCGGGCCGAAGACGGCTGAAATGCAAGAAACCGGTCCCCGGAAGCTTGTTTCCTTCCCAGTATAAGAATTGGCTTGGTAGTTTGGTCTGCCCTGTTCCCATTATGCACTGGGCCAGGGACAGACTAATTTGCATACAGCCAGGTTCTGAGCTGGGATGGTGCAGTGAGCTAAAAAACGGTGATGGATCAAGCCCTGTTCTTTGGACTGGGTAAGAGTGGTCTGCTTAATTCAGACACTCTGTTCATCACCACCCCCTTTTCTGAATCATTTTTGTCCACCATAAGCGTGGAAGGGTATACTCAGATGTAAGTCCCTTGCTCATTGCACCATCAGGATTCAAGCAAGCCGGGCCGAAGACGGCTGAAATGCCAGAAACCGGTCCCCGGAAGCTTGTTTCCTTCCCAGTATAAGAATTGGCTTGGTAGTTTGGTCTGCCCTGTTCCCATGATGCACTGGGCCAGGGACAGACTAATTTGCATACAGCCAGGTTCTGAGCTGGGATGGTGCAGTGAGCTAAAAACGGTGATGGATCAAGCCCTGATCTTTGGACTGGGTAAGAGTGGTCTGCTTAATTCAGACACTCTGTTCATCACCACCCCCTTTTCTGAATCATTTTTGTCCACCATAAGCGTGGAAGGGTATACTCAGATGTGAGTCCTTTGCTCATTGCACCATCAGGATTCAAGCAAGCCGGGCCGAAGACGGCTGAAATGCCAGAAACCGGTCCCCTGAAGCTTGTTTCCTTCCCAGTATAAGAATTGGCTTGGTAGTTTGGTCTGCCCTGTTCCCATGATGCACTGGGCCAGGGACAGACTAATTTGCATACAGCCAGGTTCTGAGCTGGGATGGTGCAGTGAGCTAAAAAACGGTGATGGATCAAGCCCTGATCTTTGGACTGGGTAAGCGTGGTCTGCTTAATTCAGACACTCTGTTCATCACCACCCCCTTTTCTGAATCATTTTTGTCCACCATAAGCGTGGAAGGGTATACTTAGATGTGAATCCCTTGCTCATTGCACCATCAGGATTCAAGCAAGCCGGGCCGAAGACGGCTGAAATGCAAGAAACCGGTCCCCGGAAGCTTGTTTCCTTCCCAGTATAAGAATTGGCTTGGTAGTTTGGTCTGCCCTGTTCCCATTATGCACTGGGCCAGGGACAGACTAATTTGCATACAGCCAGGTTCTGAGCTGGGATGGTGCAGTGAGCTAAAAAACGGTGATGGATCAAGCCCTGTTCTTTGGACTGGGTAAGAGTGGTCTGCTTAATTCAGACACTCTGTTTATCACCACCCCCTTTTCTGAATCATTTTTGTCCACCATAAGCGTGGAAGGGTATACTCAGATGTAAGTCCCTTGCTCATTGCACCATCAGGATTCAAGCAAGCCGGGCCGAAGACGGCTGAAATGCCAGAAACCGGTCCCCGGAAGCTTGTTTCCTTCCCAGTATAAGAATTGGCTTGGTAGTTTGGTCTGCCCTGTTCCCATGATGCACTGGGCCAGGGACAGACTAATTTGCATACAGCCAGGTTCTGAGCTGGGATGGTGCAGTGAGCTAAAAACGGTGATGGATCAAGCCCTGATCTTTGGACTGGGTAAGAGTGGTCTGCTTAATTCAGACACTCTGTTCATCACCACCCCCTTTTCTGAATCATTTTTGTCCACCATAAGCGTGGAAGGGTATACTCAGATGTGAGTCCCTTGCTCATTGCACCATCAGGATTCAAGCAAGCCGGGCCGAAGACGGCTGAAATGCCAGAAACCGGTCCCCGGAAGCTTGTTTCCTTCCCAGTATAAGAATTGGCTTGGTAGTTTGGTCTGCCCTGTTCCCATGATGCACTGGGCCAGGGACAGACTCATTTGCATACAGCCAGGTTCTGAGCTGGGATGGTGCATTGAGCTAAAAAACGGTGATGGATCAAGCCCTGATCATTGGACTGGGTAAGAGTGGTCTGCTTAATTCAGACACTCTGTTCATCACCACCCCCTTTTCTGAATCATTTTTGTCCACCATAAGCGTGGAAGGGTATACTCAGATGTGAGTCCCTTGCTCATTGCACCATCAGGATTCAAGCAAGCCGGGCCGAAGACGGCTGAAATGCCAGAAACCGGTCCCCGGAAGCTTGTTTCCTTCCCAGTATAAGAATTGGCTTGGTAGTTTGGTCTGCCCTGTTCCCATGATGCACTGGGCCAGGGACAGACTAATTTGCATACAGCCAGGTTCTGAGCTGGGATGGTGCAGTGAGCTAAAAAACGGTGATGGATCAAGCCCTGATCTTTGGACTGGGTAAGAGTGGTCTGCTTAATTCAGACACTCTGTTCATCACCACCCCCTTTTCTGAATCGTATATAAACCCTAGGGCCTGTGTCTTGATCAATGGGATGCTGTCGGAAAATGTTATTATTACCAGGGGAACAAGACAAGGGTGTCCCTGCTCACCCCTATTATTTGCTATCTATATAGATACATTTATTCGGAGGTTGGAAAATAATGTATTAATCCCTCCTATCCGAGTGCGTGATATGGATACAAAATGTCTAGGGTATGCTGATGACATCGCCATTGTCTCAGGGGACCCTATAAATGCTATAAATATGATAGAAGCCGAAGCCCTACTCTTTGGTAAAGCCTCTGGGTATAAATTGAATGCAAGCAAGACACAGATTGTGTTGAATAGCAAGATTATGATGAGTGACTATAGAGTAACTGAAAAGGCCACTTATTTAGGGGTTAGCTTCTGTGCTGCTATAGAGCTTATCATCAGTATTAATATAGATCCGCTTATACAACGCACCAAAAAAGAACTGACAAGATTGAATAATCTACACCTAACTATTGGTGGTCGAACTAACGTAGTTAAGATGTTGTTTTTACCTAAGTTTTTGTATTTTTTTCAGGCTATTTGTTTAGAATTTTCTCCACAGGTATTTAGAAATATAGATACATTGTTTACTAGGTTTGTTTGGGGATATAATCAACCGCGTAGGGCATTGCGGTGGCTCACTAACTCAAGAGAACGTGGAGGTTGGGCGCTCCCCAACTTCAAGTTATATTACTGGGCCACAGTATTAAGGTATAGCTTGAGTCTTATAACTGGTAACACAGGAAGCGGCAATATATTAACACCACAAGAACTTATTCTGGGAGAAGGGGCCGCTGGATGTCTATGGCGACATGTTAATGACGGTTATTTTAAAAAAGTCAAATTTAAGACCATCAATAATATTAGCAAAGTTTGGGGGGATGTTAAAAAGTTATTAGGACTAGGTCGCTATTCTTACTACACTCCCGTGAATCAGAACTCAGATCTGCCAGAGATATTTCATGATAACTATATAAAGAAATGGAAGGATCTGGGGATTACTCAGCTTGGCTGTTTTTTTTCGAATAATGGATTTAAATCATTTGACGAATTAAAACTAGAATTCAATATTCCTAATAAGGACTTCTTTAAATTTCTTCAAGTGAGAGATTTCCTATTGAAGAAGGGGGGTGGCCGAATCAAATTTCAATCGTGTGCATTCATAGGAAACCTAAATAGGGAAATACCCCTAAAAATCGGTGAGATTTATGGGGCTCTGAATGCTTTGCTACCAGATGACATGAACAAACACATAGTGGCATGGCAGACTAAACTTGGACTCTCTACCCAAAGTGTGGCAGATTCATATGAAATGTCACTTTCATGCCTTATGTCCATTAGGCTCCAAGCACAATACTATTAGATCTTTTTCTCATTGTATTATACTCCTTCTAAAATAGCTAAATGGGGAACTGGGAAAGGTACAACCTGCCCACGCTGTGCACTCCCAGCGGCAGATATTATCCACATGTTCGCCTCCTGTGACTTGCTAACTAATTTAATCGCCGAAATATCAGGCTTTCTTACAGAGATAGCTCACCATGAGGTAAACATTACAACAGCAGCAGTCATGCTGAGGGTATCAAACAGCGATAGGCCCAAACAGATACAAGGGTTAATTTTTGTCGCGATGGGGGTGCTCCGGCTGTGTGTTGCATCAGCTTGGCTTGATATGATACCACCATCATATATACAGTGGAGGGCCAGACTGTTGGCGATATGTAGCCTTGAAGTTGCCATCTATAGAAATAAAGGCTATAAGACTCGTAGAAGAGGAATGAAGATATGGGGTCCCCTTCTCGAATGGATTGAAGAGAATGATTAGGGGGAATAATGGGAGACACCTGATATAGTATTATCTTGTTAGACGCATGAGGTCTTCTTTTATTTGTATTTCTCGGTAATGAATTTCTCTCTCCTCCCCTTCTTCTTGTTTTCTTTTTTTTTTTTTTGTTTTCTCCGATTTTCTTTGTATCTATCTTTTTTTTTTTCTTCAGAAAATGATTGAACTGTAATGTGTATCTACTGCTATTTGACTGTATAAATTGCTACCTGGTCTCGCGGGGGGAGGTGGGTAGGGGGGTGGGTAAAATGTAAAGTTAATAAAAATGTGTAATAAAGATTGTTAAAAAAAAAAAAAAAGTAAATGACTATGCTTTTTATGTTT